>NC_135252.1:23917382-24542382 GCF_964204865.1 Styela clava | reverse complement strand
AGTATTTGTACTATGTTAGGGTTAGGCCATAGTTTTATTCTGATTTTCTCTATTTTAGCTCTATTACGAGTTCGAGGACTGTCTGTTTTAGCCAAGTTAATATCCCCCTGCACATAGGCTTCCGCCCCTTTACACAACGTGATGTGAAGTAGGCGAACAAAATTAGTTACCTCTATATTAGCACACATACTTCTGAAGCACCAAAAAATTTTTGAAAAAAGAAAACTCTATACTTACTTGTTTTCATCAAGGTATTCTCACTCTCTGCACTGATGGACCCATCGTAAGCATAAGCTTTTATTCCAGCCAGATAGCTTTCGCCTGATTCAAGATTCACGACATTATATTCAGTTTCAGTTGTGTTACGAGTCTCAAAAAGTCCTTTACGTCCGATCATTCGGATATTGATTATATATCCAGTTGCAGCTTAAAAAATACAAAAATAGGGTTGCTATAACTTTGAACTTGTTTGTATTCGAAATTCAATATTGTCAAATTTTTAGACACAATCTCAATTTAAAAATTGTTATGTCAACATTTTGTAATCAAGACAAAATCATGAACGGAGCAGTTAAAGGAGTTCACAATACTTGATGCAAACTGATTCTACTTTTCTCTTGACAACAAAACTCTCCATTATTCCTAGTTCCATTGCCTGATAAGGTTATTTACTCCATTGCCTGATAAGATGTTTTTACTCAGTTGATCTTGAATTGTTTAAACATACCAGGATTTAGAATATCATCAGATGTCTCCCAATTGTCTATTCATACAAACTTAATTAAAGAAATTTTAAAAATTATAACAAAGGAACATCTGTCATCAGAATACTCGCATTTTTGACCCTAAATAAACCAGTCTTAATAGGTAAAATGACAGTGCAGCATATGAGTGTTATTAAACAAACCCAATGCATCAAAATATTATTAGAAAATTTCCAGTTTTGAAATCAAACCTGAACCTAATTTTTTTTTTACATTTGTTGTACTTAATTTTACATTCTAATACATTCTGTTTTGCTTCATAAGGAGTGAAACCAAGACGGACGTGCTCAACTATCAGCTGGTGCTCAAATAGGAGTGTGCAGTAGCCCCTTTCGTCTGGGGGGACTTGTAATAAAATATATAAATCAAGACTTTCTATAAAATCTATTGATGTGTTCATTACCTTTTACTTTGTTGAACTTGATAGTCACAGACGAAGCAGTGAGTTCGCTGATTCTGGCTTTCTTTGGAACAGCAGGTACTGAAAAGCAATAAAATGTTATAAATTCCAGTAAAAATTAAGAATTTTAATCAGACTGTTTTGGCATTTGAACAAGTTTAGTACCAGTTCAGTAATGGCAAGTATACTGTGCTGCTATATATTTAATCTAATTTGCTTTCGCCTATGGTACTAACTATACTATGCCCTGATGAGCTTACATACAGCATATACACAATGGTCGAGACTCGAGAGCCTAAATGACCTTTATCGGTCTTGCACACCGACACGCACAAAACAATAATCAATCACTGGTATTATTGCTAAATTCTTTTCGTTATTGTATTATGTTTATGAAAGGGTTGACATTTTTTTTGTGATACTAAACTCACTTTTTCTCTAAATTTTATTTTTCACATAGAACAGGTAGGTAATCAAATTGTTGTAATACAATGGAACAAACAAATTAAAAATAAATTTGGGTATTATCAGTTATTTGTTAAACTATGATGATATTAGGACAAACAGAGAAAGGTGGCACACATAACTCATCATAACGACCTTTAGTGGTGGGGCAATACCAGTAAAATTTTTAATATTTTTAATAGTATTTAAACAGACCCGAAAATAATACTTTAATGATTCCAAGAAGTCAGTACTTTTTACATCTTATGAAATACTTTGTACTAGAGGAGCAGCCAGAAATTTAACAGGGTTAAGTTGGAAATAAAAACTGCGACAGACGCGATTGATAGAATCGTCCATGCATGTTTGAGCCGTCCAACCCCTGTAGCATCAATACTGGCTGCCCCTCTGCTCAATACCAACCTGTCTGTCCTTCCCCGGCTTCACTCATCCTCATATTGATTCTTCCGCCACTTCCCACAGATCGTAAACGCAAAGTGTACCAGGTACCAGGCTTCAACTCTTCAAACGTGAACTGAAAAAGAATGGACATGCTAAAATTTGTATGGCTATGGTCAATATTGTGAAATAACAGACACATAGAAAAATCTTAGGAAAAAATGTGATAGCGTTCCAGCCATTGCTACTAGCAGTGACACCATACTGCACCGTGATGTAGCCAAGATCTATAACGAAGTGAAATGCATCAGACCCAGTAAAAAAAGCAAGATATGTATTTAACATAATATGATTATGAAAGTATTGAAGCAAAGTTTCAGGTGAGTGAACACATACCACTTCTTCTTGGCAAAACCTTCCATCCTATATTCTGTACGTTTAAAACCTTGTCTAAGGTTTTGTTCGCTCTCCTGATTCTATTATCAGTTTTATTTGTTGGTATGAATAGTTTCATAGTCCATTATGCTGATTATGGAGTCAAAATAAATTTATGCTTGTGCTCATACTTCAAGCGAAAAGTAACTCACGCTAGTTTTTCTTGTTCTAAACTGTGTGGGTCCCGTGGCCTCCTCGGATTGAATATCAGCGACGTATTGTATGGCGCCTAAATATAATAAACAGATTTATTACTGGGTGGTATAGGAAGGAAGTTTTTCATATTGGGAATAAAGCTAATAATACGATGTAATCATGAGATCAACCATGACCTTTCGCCCTGTTGCCAGATTAGATTATGTATGAGAAGAATCAAGTATATTCTTCATTTCTATTATATGAAAAGAGAAAGCTGTTAGGACAATGAAATTTTATGGTGGACTTAACTGGAAGATATGGTGTCACTCGCTGTAAGAGTAAGGTTTCTCAACTTTCCTCTCCTCTTAGATAAATATGTTTAGGCCAGGAATGTGTTTAGAATTCCAGATGTTTCAAAAAGTGTGATCAACCAACAGTTACTTGTGTTACTAGAGTGTTCCATTTAGGGTTGAAAATATTTATCCAGCAATAGAGGAAAGCCAATAAGAATGCTTAATCGTATAGTTTGACATAGAATTAGTAATCCAGTTTACTATTCAAGATTCATACACTTTGGGAAAGAACAGGCAAACGTGAACTACCCTGCAATTGGTCTCGAGAATGTGATGACAGGCTTAAAATGGATCACCTCAACCTTGCTTGGTGATTCATGCAACAGCTGGTAAGTTTTTCCCAGTCTATACATCTGGTACGATTCGCTGAATAAAGATGCCAACACCCGATATTGATTAAATTCCATGCCTAGCGATTCACCCAGAATGCGATATCAAATTCGAAGTGCTTGTTTGCACAGAATCTTGTTCGAAGCGAATGTCGTTTAGAAATCGAGCCGATTTCAAGTCCATAGATCAAACGTTTTCAACAACAGTATTCTTCTGAATAATGAGATAATTGTGACAATACCAACCTGGAACGGCTTTCCATTGAAACGTCAAGGTTTTATTAGTTTTCTTGATAAGAGTTGGCTTCTCTGGGACATCAGGCACTGGAAGATAAAAACACGAATGATTGTAGCAAAGCAAAGAATAAATATAAATTCAGCTACTTTGCTATTTCTTTCATAATCTTAGCTAGGCCAACCCCAACTTGGAAATTGTAATAAACAAATTTGATTGCAGGGTATTGAAAAAAAAAAAAATGATTGTGAAAATAGTATTAGAAAACCTGGAACGAGAGTTGTTTTCCACTTGATTCGTAATCTTAGTTTAGATTTACAAGTTAGATATTTTGAATGAAGTTTAAAATTATGTAGCTGTAAGATCTTTGCAGAACTTTCTCCAGTAGCAGGCAGCTCAAAATGTATCGGAGGGATGCATGTGGCCCGCGGGCTGTAGTTTGCCCATCTCTGCTTCAGATAATTTATTATTTACTTACATGTGACAACCACTTGCGGGTCACTCTCTCTTCCAACGACGTTCAATCCAACAGATGACACGGTGATGTGATACGTGATTCCAGTTTTCAAATCTGTGGCCTTGATGCTGTCTGATTTCACTTTCTCTTTTCTCAGAACTTTGCCAGTCAGTGAGTTCTTGAACGTTACAAGATATTCCTCTGCCCCTGTTGATAGATAATAATGATCTAAATAGTGTCTCGCTTTTTCCTTTTCCAATCTAATCATATATGGTGATTGTGTGTGTGTGTGTGTGTGTGTGTGTGTGTGTGTGTGTGCGTGTGTGCCCCAATTAGTTTTAATTTATTTGGGTGAGCGAACACGTACTACTTCTTTTATCAATACCTTTCCATCTAAAATCTGTACGTTTCAAACCTTGGGGTTTTGTTTGCTCTCCCGATTCTATACTCGGTTTTATTTTTTTTTGTTTTTAACAACTACTTCATCGCCTATTATACGGATTATGAAGTCGAAATAAACTTATACTTATATGATTCCAAGAGCGGGTTCTCTTTTGTATCGAATTGCTAAAAACTCATTTCAGAAAATGTATGTATGTCACTACATGAGCTACATTAACATGACACACCTTACATAAATTTATTACATAACCTTTGAAACGCTAAATGAAACACTAGTCGCCAGCTGCGGTGCATGATATTCATTTGCTGCGGTTGCTTAATCTCTAAAACAAAAGGGTTCGCGCTAACCAGCTCTACCACTTGATTTAAGAGTGATGGGTGGTAATCTGCACCAGAATTTTTCAAACTTTTTTGCATCACGCGGACCAATAAGTTCTAATGTTACCAAAATATAAAGGTGAAATATGCTGACTTGTAACAATAGAATGCTACTTGATAGAGAAAAAATGCTTGAAATACAATTTCGAGAATTTTGAAAATAAAATTATCCTGGTTCAATAGCTAAACGTATAAGACCTAGCCCATATTCATGTCCCACCATTTTCTTCATCATTAATATAGCATCAAAACCTATTTTTATGCTGCATATTAATCTATAGCGTATTAAAGTGAGTCCCTCAAAGGGCGATGCAGGTGAGAGTGCTAATTGACGTTTTGAGTGACAATATCGTAGCAGCGATTTTAGACTGAGTGACTAGGTCGATCGTGCATATTACCAAATTTCTGAAACAAGCTGACATATACACGCAATACAAATTCGGAAAAGGACAAAAAACTCTTCATCCTATATATTTGCCTTAACTTTTTTTCTTATAATATCAAATTGATTTCATCTAAAAAAATCAATTTTCATGCACCATGTTGAAACTAAAAATCTCATCGCCTAAGCCAGCATTTCTCAAGCAATAAGCCATGACCCACTGCCGGACCACAGATACATTTTCAGGTGGGCCACAAACCTAACATAAATTGATAAAAATATAGATGATTCAAGTTTTATTCATGTCACTATAGTTAGATTTTGATTGTAATGGCAATGAGTGATGACACCTTTCTTTGCTAATTTTCATTCTGATTATTAAAGTAAAAGTGTCTATTTTTGTGGACATAGGTTTTTGCTTTTCTTTCGTTTTTCACCAGCATAAAAAAGTTAATAGGCCACAGAATTTTTATACAAAAAAATGGGCCATAGAGAGAAAAAGGCTGAGAACCACTGGCCTAAGCTTACCTCTCATATTGTTCCATTGCATAGTGACAGAGTTCTCTGTGATTTCTTGGATTCGAACTCCTTCGACCTTAGCGGGAACTGAAAACATAACAGAATAGGATTTACATATTTATCTTACATAGCAAACCACGGCCTCTCATCCGGTAACCGATTCATGTCGGGTATAAAATTAGTTGTCAGTTATTTGTTTCAGATCCATGTAATTAGTGAACATGTTTGCAATGAAAGTTCACAATCTTGTACTAGTCATTACCAACGATACCTATATACAGATGGGTATTAAGGAAAGAAAATACACAAGTTGAAATTTCAATCAAAGTGTAAAACGTTAAGCTTCAGACAAACATGTGTGGGGCCAAAGCATAAAACATTCAAGAATTTAGGGCTCCAAGTAGTGAAATTTACTGATGAAAACTTCATTTGAAATTATACAATAGAACAGACTTTGATATTCTCTTGCACTTGTCACTGAGAAGCTAGCAGAATTAAGTGGTTGGTTTGCTGTTTATCAAATAATTTCAAGATTTATTTGTCCGTATGATGTAACTATATTATAGGAAGTAAGAAGAATAATTTAAATATAAAAGAGAATTAAAACACAATAAATGAATGAATATGTATGGTTTTGTTAACTGTATTTGTTAACATCAATTCAGTTATTGAGAAAGAAAGGTGTTTCCTAGAATGATATTACTGTTATAAAAATGTTAATACTATTTCATAAAAACCCCACCGATTGGAATTTCAAAAAACCTCAAAGAATGACGGGAGCCCATTGATTGACTGAAGAGCTACTGTAACTATCTAGATTTATCGTGGTGCATAGATCAAAAGCATAGCCAGCACAAAATTTCAGAGAGGGGTCAAATTTTTCGTTTTTCTGTAATGGCGTAATACGACGCTCACACGTGCTATTTTCTCTGAACGAAGCCAAATAAAAGTAGCCACTGAAATTTAACAATATCTTAAAGAACCGCTTTACAGGTGTACTTTGCTGTCAAAGTTACCCAACGCATATAAGTGTGCATTTTCATCTATCTCGATTGGTTCATTTGGTCGAAGGATTATTGATAGCCAGCCAGGTAACTGGTTTTCAGTAAATCGTTCAAGAATAGAACAAAATGGTGTTAGGAAATGCCGTAAAATTGCAATAAAAATGTCGATTTTTTTTCTGGGAGAGGGACATGGCCCATACTTGGCTACAGTGCTTCCCGAAGTCATGAGCATTCACTCCGTTTACAATTTCCATCTAGTATATACAGTTAGGAACAAGCACTGAAATAAACTTATACACCAACACAAACCTGATTGGATCTTTGCAACAGCAGGATTCTCTGTGTCAGTCTTTGAGTCTGTTCCGATTGAAAAGACTTTGAACAGGTAAATCCCCCCACTGACCAGGCCTTCTGCAACAAACTCTGTCGTGTTGACTATCCGTGTCAGTAAATCAGGGGATATTTCCAGCTTGAATTGGATCATGTATTGTGAGACAGCTGAAATTGAAGATAAGTGATTGAATAAAAGTGACAGAAAACAACTTTTAGAATTTATATGGTGGCACAGTAGTTATCGATTCAGAATTATCTACGTTAGCATCTCAGGTTAAAAATCATATTCCATAAAAGACCTAAAAATCTATTGAAATTTGTTTTAAAGGTAAATGAATAAAAGTGGTGCAATATTTCTGGTGGAACTTTTGATTGACGGTTTAGTGAAGCGTTCCCCAGCCATGAAAATCATGATCAGGCATATAATTTGATTGTTTTCTGATGTGACTTTTTATTCAAGTTTTAACAATCATTTCATTTAGTATTATTGCAATGCATATTTGTACACACATTATGAACAATTCAAAACGTGCAAAAGTTGGAGCGGGGAATAGCAGTAGTTTGGGACATTTTAGGGATTGAATATCAATGTATAATGAGGGAGAAATAAAGTTATCTAAAATATGCAAAAAAGGGAATATATAGGAAAAGATTGGGAAACACTGGCCAAGTGGTTAAAGCGTTAGGCTTAGCTATGCTTGCATCACAATTTAAAACTTCGTTTTCAGATCCCATTCCAGCCAAATCACTCAGGGTGTAATAAGTTAGATAGACAATGCCGGGACAAAAACTAAAGATTGTAGATCTTTACATGGGAGGTATTGCTTGTCTGAAACATTGTTCAGAATGATAGGCAATAGGCTAAAATCGTAAGCAAATCTATTAACCGATAAGCCAAAATTGAGATGAAATGGGTATTTCAACATGCATGCATCCCCGGGTGATTACTGAGGGACTAAATATTTTATGCTTACACGTCATGGGTCAAAAAATTAGAAATAAAAATGTTGAAACCTTATGAAGAATAAAGTTTTTTTGGAGGAGGTGGTCTTGGCATCAGGGTAGAGATGAATTATGCCCGGAAATCTTATGGAAAGATTAGTTAAATTGCATCCTCATATTATAGCACAACGATAACAAGGTTGCGAATAATAATTAAACTCATGCATATCTTGCCAGAAATGGCTCAAATAAGTTTTCTCCACTTACAATACTAGTTTATCCTACAAGTAGAAGAATACAAAACGTTGTTACTTACTTTCCTGCGCTTCCCAGCCAATCTTGATCATTCTGGTATTTCTTGAGATCAGATTGATTTTTCTCGGATTCGATGGAGCTGTTAGAAGAAGAAATAAAAAGTGTATTTTAGAAAAATGGTTACATGTGTGAGTGCTGTTGAAAAGCGACCAAATCAAAATATGATTTTTATATTTATCCCGGGGTAGAGTAAATCCGATAAGACGGCTTATTCGTATGGCAAACCAGGGTTCACACATAGCTTAGGAAAGTCCTAAATTTTGATTCCAACTCTATCTTTAAGCACAAAATGTGTCAATTTTGAGACGATTTTTCATCCGATTGCCTTATTTATATATTTGCTGCTGTATTACAACATCATGGTATTGCTGACTTGATAAATCCTTGAGTCTTTCGCGACCCCACGTCAACGGCTCAAAGTCAATGTTTTCTGTTTTTTTAGTTGTACTTCATTTTTTTTTGCTTCATATTGATCATGGCAAAATAATTATCCGAATCTTAATCTGAGTAGTAAACTGCTTGTCCGAGGGAAACAGATATTGGTTATATAAAACGTTACAGAAAAACATCTACCGGTATGTTAGTGTGAACAGGAACAAAATTTTAAAGGGAGGTTGTGAAGTTTCTAATTGCCAAGTTAAACCGTAACAACTAGCGGGTCGACCGTGGCCAATTTTTTAAATTTCACTCCTTACTACACTTTTTTTACCTCGTATTGATTTTTGCTTGACGAAGCAAATATCTGAATCGGCCAATTGTTGGAATAATGAAATTCATAATCTGATTCAAACAATTCAAAATTGCGACTCTGGGTACTAGTGAAAATTTAAGCCTTTATTTAGGCTTCACAGCCTTGCTCAAAACAGCCTTCTACTCACCTATTCTCTCAAATATAGGCGGACTTTCGTCGCTTTCTTGTCCTCCTTTAGTTTTGGATGTCAACGTAAACTTGTAACGTTTTCCTTTGAAATAAAGTTAGATAATTTTTATTTAACATATAACAATATATATTTATTTCAAATATTTTTGATCACAACATTTAGAAATTAAGGGCACCTGAAGTATGTCCTAATTAGCAAAAAAGGGCATTCGTTCGTAAGTTTACCAGGGACATTTGAAGGTAGTCATAGATTTTACACTTCTTTTAATATATTATACAGATCTTAAATAAATTGATTAGATTGGGGTTTTATCCACCGGGCTATAAGATGCAATCTTGGTACTCGTTTTGAGTGCAGGCAATGAAGCATGAGGTGCTACCAGATATTAAGTGCATGTGCACCGACTTATAAGACGCACGATCAAATACGGTACAACATTTTCTCTAAATTAAATGTTGAGAGGCTTTGGCATTCAAACCATCTATCCGGCATTCAAGTATGTTCAAGCAAAATACAATTTTTTTATATATTGCTTCGAAATAACTAATGATATACCTCCTTTTAATATATCTTTTAATGGGTGAATGAATAGAATTCTTATATTTATTTTAGGGGAGAGGAAAGCCAAGAAGACGGCGTGATCATGTGAAAATCCACGAGACTTTAGTCCAATTACAAATTCATGCTGGAATGATATTATTTGTTTCAGATGCAAAAATCCAGTAAGAGTAAAACCAGTAATGCTCTTACACATGACTTTTCCCCGCGAAATTCAAACAGAGAAATCAGAGCTTCAATCGCCGAGCCTTTATAAATATGAAAGAAGTATCGTTCCACTTACCTGATAAAAGTGGTTTAACTTCAAAAGTGGTATTTTCTGTTTCATCAATTCTGACAAGAAGTTCTAACTTTCCTGTTTCTGTATCGTATGTACGGATTCCATAGATGGCAGAACCTGGTAAAATAAGAGTAATTAAATGTATGGCTGGCCTTCTCTACAGCTCCTTGCGTATCCGTGATCACTTGCCTTGTACAATTCTTAAACATTCAGTTAAGGCAATCTGATAGGTGCTCCCGTAGTATGTGTACCAAGATAGTGCACAACCTGATAACCATAACCTGGTACACATACTATGTCCAGGTTGTGCGCCATTTTGGTACATTTACTGCGGATAAAATGGTGTCAGTAGTCAGTAGTTTATTTTTCACATACCGAGAATACAAAGTGTACAAACACTGAGGTAAAATAAAAATAATGTATTTCATCGTGAGAGAAGGCGCATTAAATCAGTATTGATTAACGAGCAGTGTCACGTATAAGGGAGTCTAACATTGGATGATCCTAAGATATTGAAAAAAGAAAGCCATTTTTTTAACAGAAGCCTTTTAAGGGATTCCTCGAGTCTTTAGAATGTGCTATTGGGGTTCCGCGCCACCAAAAAGGTCGAAAACCACTTGTTCAAACAAGGTTACCTCTTACAGGTTCCCATTCCAATCTCACAGCTCTATCTGTCACGTACTTAGTCTTTGGTCGTGGTGGATCAGGCACTGAAACATACCAAAAGAAGTAAGAAAATGGCAAATGAGATCTAGAAAAATTTACTTATAAAAGTTAACGTCAATATGGAAATTATGCTGATCTATAACGATAACAGAAAGTATGAAATGACGAGTGCGTAAAGGAATATAATTTCAGTTTCTTGAAAAATTATTTCTGATTCACCCGGGTTAGAACATGGCACAAAATGATCAAATCTGTTAAAGGTAGTTATGCGATTGAAATATAACCGGCTTCATCGAACATTCAATCATGTTGATCATTGATTAATCTTTTCTTTGAGATAATTTAAAGATAAAAAGTTGCTTGCAATGCATCAAGGTTTGTATTATAGAAAACAATGCAGGTGGGATTTTTAAGAGTTTGGAAACTCACTCACTCTCGTGTTTTAAACCTCATTCAAAGTTTTGGCAACTTTCCTGACATCCCACCCTATGTGTTTGCTTTGTGTATTGTACTGTTTGTACCAAGGTAGAGTTTAAGTTATCTTATCACTGGGAAGTCAAGGAAAGTTTATTTTTTCGAACCATTGAATAAAAAATTAAAAAATTAGAACAGAAAATACGAAAAAAATGAAATTCACACAGTTTTACTGGGGAAGGGAAGACGCGCAGAAACAAAGCTGGTCATCGAGCA
Organism: Styela clava; assembly: GCF_964204865.1. Lineage (NCBI taxonomy): Eukaryota > Metazoa > Chordata > Ascidiacea > Stolidobranchia > Styelidae > Styela > Styela clava. Next base: position 24,531,078 of record NC_135252.1, on the reverse strand, counting down.
GCGACACCCAAGGTTCAAATATCTAATTTAAAAAATTGAAATTTTAGAGTTAGAGAGCTACTGTTTTTAACGATGAGTACCGTAAAAATTACACTAACATCTCTTAATAATGGAGATGGTAAATTTCTCGAGATTGCATTAAAGAGTCGAAACACCAACTGCTGGAAATTCATACCTGTATTAATAACAATCCTCTGGTTGCTATCGCTTTTCGCTCCTTTATATACAGCGGCAATTTCCACCGTGTAGGAGGTGCCTGGACGCATCTTTTTGATTAAATGACTGGATCCGGATACTCCGGTGCTCAGAAAAAGCTGTTGGAAAATTTACAATAATTTCAATTGTTTACTATATATTTGTACAATGCTCTGTATAGGCTGTTTCAACACGTTTATGTTTTCTCAAAACAACCAATTGTAGAAATAATGCCCAGACGGTGTCTCAAAAATGCTGTGCACCGTGGGACAAGTGGGACTATTGAGACAGGTGGGACATGTGGGGCAAGTGGGACAAGTGAAGTGAAAAAGGGGGACAAGTCAAACACGAAGCACAAGTGGGACACATGGGGCAAGTAGTACAATGGGTGCAAGTGGGGCATTTAGAGCGAGTGGGACAAGAGAAATAAGTTGGATAAGTGGAACCTCACATAGCACAAGTGGGACACATGGAACAAGTGGGACAAGTAAGACAAGTGGGACATGTAGAGCGAGTGCGACACCTGGAGCCAGTGTGAAACATGTGGGGAAATTAGGACACGTGGGATCAGTTGGACACGTGGATCGTGTTGGACACGTGAAACACGTGAGACAAGTGGAACACATGGGACAAGCGGGACACAAAATTTTCATTGGACCCGAATTGATTCTACAGATTGTTTTGTTAAGCAGTGAGTACTGTTAATATTATACGTGTTGTTCATTATTTACCATGAATCATCGATGACCGTGTCTGAATGGAAATATTTTAGCATACAAACCCATTACGTTGTTGTTTTAAGCACTTAGGGGTTGATAAACATTGATTTTCTCTACGACGAATGAAACAATCAATACCAAATGTCAAGTCTTAAATATCGAAAAAACGCTAGGATGCTATCCTATATCTTACAACAATTTACTTTGAGTCCTTCGTAATCCGATATTTTGCTCTGAATTTTTTTTTTTTTCAAATGCTCCTGAAGTTTGTGCACCCTAAACTTGTACACATACTGTGTTCAAGTTGTGCGCCATTTTGGTGCACATACTTCGGGAGCACCATAATATGAAGCATTGTGTAACAATTGGGGTCATTATGACGTAATTTTCGTCGATATTTCAAAACGAAATTCATATTCAAAAAAACTATATTCGTAATTCCAGCAGACACAAGTGGGCCAGATGAAATCGCCCCGCGGGCCGCAATTTGCCCACCCATGCGCTAGTTCTTTCATTCAAAGCTTACTAACCGATTGTGTTACCAAATCCCGTATTGTGATGAAATAAGTTACGCCGGGCAGTCTCGCCATTTTCCATCGGACGACTGCGGTTGTCTTTGTCACAGACAATTCATCCAATATCAACTTTGGAACTTTTATACCTGTGGAAAAATAAGAAAAGGTTATTGGACTGGAAATGATTGTTGTCGGAGCAACTTCATACCTGTAGAAGGAAAAGAAATCCTTAATTTCGCAGCAAGTGAATAGTAAGTAAGAATAGCCGTGTACTTGATGGAACAATCAATTTTAGGTATTCTGTAGTCAAAGATGAAAATAGTAGTCAGAAGGTTATTTATTTTAATTATTTTAATTTATGTCTAGAGTCTTATGGGCCTAAAATTCTGTCCAAATTTTTGTTGTTTTATTTTAATCCACAGATTAATCAATCCATAACTCTTTATTATTCAGCATCATTTAAATTCGGAGCGAGGGTTACTCTTATCACTACCAGCTAATGATATATTGATGATTAACCAACAATCGGAAACATAGTTTATATACAAAGGCATACATAGTTTCAAAGTAGGCAACGGAAGGAATATTTCATTTTATTCAAGTGTCTTGCTGCACACTAACGCAAATGTATTTCTGTAACGTTTCTGTATATGAATGAATGTAGCAACAAAGTCCGAAAATGTACTAGGGAAATATCCTAAATCCAGGATGTGCGACATTTTTGTCGGTGGGTTATAAAACCAACTTCAGATATCTATCTTTGCCACACGAAAAAGTTAGTTTTTCCATGTACACAACGAATTAAAAAATTCGCCGCGGTGAGGACAAGAGAAAAAGATGCGGCTATAGATCAGCCTTACAGTAATAAATGCACTGGGCAAAACGGCGAAAGATTTAACGCAGCGACAAGAGCAAAAAAACATAAGAAATTTTTACCCATGTGAGCGAATTTTAAACGTAAACTATCGTATTAGGATTTTAAGCTTGATGCAGAAATTATCTGAGTGTTGACATGGGCCACACGAAATAGCTTGGTGGGCCGGGTTGTAGCCCGCGGGACGCTTGTTGCCACCCTGGTTTAAATCAATGATGTTTTACCTGACGACACGTATAGCACAGATCTTGGTCCCTTTTCTCCATCATGATCGACTGCCCAACCGTCAAACGAGTAGCTGGTTCCCTCCTTTAAGCCAGTGAATGTTACATTGTTATCTGTAGGTTCCGGCTTGAAAACTTTGAGCGCCTTGGATTTGCCAGAATTACGTATCTGGAAAAGAAGGGAAATGTAGCATATTGACTGTCACGGTCTAACTGAATTCAGCTAAATTACGTTTAGTAGTACTGGGATAGGACAGGCAGAGAATGGTCATTTTTTCTATTACAATATTACATCAAATATAATATCAAAATTCAGCCCATAGAACGAAAAACCGCTCTATGGAAAAGATTTCGTCGCTCCAGAAATGTGTGTACCAATTTGAAGGTAACTAATTTTGTTCGAATACTTCACATCAAGTTGTGTAAAGGGACGGAAGTCTATGGGGGTGTATTCACTTGGCTGGCACAGACAGTCCCCGAACTTGTGAATGAACTAAAATGAGGAAAATCGGAATAAAATTATGGCCTAACCCTAACCTGGTACACACATTACAGAAGTACCCAAAAAACTTGGAAAAAAATTTAGATCAGTACCTGCACAATATATTTTGAAGCATATGGCTGAGTCTCCCAGATTATTTGGATCGATGTGTCTGCAACTCTGCCCTTTTCCATTCTCATCGCCGCGATAGCTGTTGATAAAAATAAACATTTTCAGAAGTATTGAACTGAAATATTATTAAATCTGTTATCATAGGTAATGTTACGTTCGAATATGGTGCAGTTACATAACCTAATCAAATTCAATAAATCAGTTTAAAAAATTAGTGAAAAAAGTAATCGGAGCGGACGCAAATGAATTGGAGATTAAATGGAAAAATAGAGTAGGAAATTGTAAATCGGCAAAATTGCAGTCAGTGTCGTTCATGGACACGAAGTGGACCCATAGATTGTTGGGTTGTAATTTGCTGTTGTTGTGTTTAGTATTCGTTTTATTGTTACTGGACCAATTGCTTTGAATTTTTCAGTGGTTAACGTTTCTTATTGTCGGTAGAAGGCTATTACTTTTATTTATGTCAAAAAATTTTGCGAGCTTTATGGAACTCGTTTTCGCTACGAATGTTCGTGTGAAAACGTAATCAAAAATTAAATTATTGTGATCTAGTTATCACTCGAACTGGGAAGACTACGGTAGCAGTACGAAAAATATCTTGATACCCGTACTACTAACTTTCTTTTAACCTTCGTGTCTATATATTTGAGTATTTTATGCGTCTTTTGCTTTATATTGATAGTTGCATGATGAATATGTGAATATTTTATTTGTTTTTGCTTTATATTGATATTTGCCTGATAAATCTGTGGGACACTTTACTCACGTGGTTTGCATATTGTTGCAGCCGTCCACTTCACGAATCTGATGAGATCAATGTACGATTGCAAAGTCTTCACGTGTCCCATGGTAGGTTTGGAGCCGATCTTTGATAATTCGTAATAGTTGGGTCCTGGGACGAAAAAGTGACTCTTATTAGTAGGATTAAATTACTATGAATAAGTTCAAGCTGGTTATCGAGCAGAGACACCGAGATTCTAATATCTAAATCGAAAAGTTTGAAATTTTTTCAAGTTTTTCAGTCAATCAGTCAGTAGTTTATTTTATCCCATACCAAAAGTACACAAAGGACAAACATAATTCTGAAAAAAATACGTTTCAGTGGGAAAGGAGACGCGATAAACCAGTGAAGGTTATCTAGCAGCGTCGCCCTAGAGAGAGTGAGTCTAAAATTGAATCATGCGGAGGAAAAGAGTCGCGAAAAAGAAATAAAATAAAAAAGAAGTCAGCCTTTGAGACACATTTGAGCGCCGATATCCCTGTGTCACTCAAACCAGAGAAAGATTCTAAGAAATAATTCTAATTCATGATTGAACTTCAAATTTTGAAAATTAAGGTTTAACATGCTTTGAAACTTTGGAAACCTTAATAAGTAGCTAATGCCTGGGACCACACAACTAATCAGAGTAACACGTTGTATATATTCGCTTGGGACCCAATCCGAGAATGGACACCATAAGTAATTAACGAGTCAATTCAGTTAGTCAATATTCGACAGAACACACCAAAACACAAACAGGGTTCTAGGCTTCCGGTTCTAGATTTGGTTATTTGAATTGATTTGGATTATGTGGGGTGAATATACGAGTACGTGTCGCTCAATCATGAAGACCTACCTAGTGTTTAGAGTCGTATCCATATGCAGATAATTTCAAAAGACGGGTCTGAAATTTCCTATTGCCAAGTTTGACCTTGTCATTGAGCAGGTCCGGGTCGGGTCAAAACGTGGGGATATTGTTCCAACCCTTGCATATTTGTTAGTGTGTACCGTGACTCTTATATTGAAATATAAAAAATTTCACAAAAGACTTACTATTGACGCCCATCACCAGAATACGGCACATTGTTCTAAGCTTTCCAGCAGCCTTCTCAGTTTGATCTGATGAAGATCCTTCAAATATGATGACGCACACTGCTTTCGTGTCTTCTCGGCGACCTGAAATTTTGCATTTTGCCCCGAAAATAAGACAGTGTCTTAGTTCAATTTTCTTTCGAAAAAATAACACTATTTTAAGGGGAATGTCTTTTATTTTCATTTATCAAAAACAATTGTACAAAGATAAGTATTATGATATTTTTATATACAAAATATGAAAACCGACATCCATTCAATTATAAATAACACGTTTTTATTTAAAAAAAAAATGCTAGACATAAGAATATTAATCTTTTAAAACGTGTAGGAGAGATCTCTTGCTATCGACTAGGTCAAAAAGAATTTCGTGCTATTGACTTATTTTCGGCGAAACACGGTATGTTTGTTAAATTCTCATTGTTGTTGTTGTGAAAATTCGCCTCACTTTGTAACAATTTGACCAATTCATTTTAAATTCACAATGTTTGAAAGATTTTCTAGAAGACTATTATGTACATTCTTCTTACGGATTCCGATATTTTTCCCCAAATTATTCGGTTTTCTAGGTATTAATGTAATATCACCTCGCGCGCCAGTAAGTCTGACTGGACGAGAAATTCTATCTCGAGGAATTCTATCTCTCTATCTCTACTTCTTTTGCTTCCGAGTGAGTGAGTGCGCCCGACAGCGTACGTTCGAGTTGATTTATTTGCTTCTGAGTGATCAAATTTTCTCATAAAAACTTACCTCGTTCGTCAGTGAACTTCGAATCAGTCAGGAACTCCATTGCATTTCCTAGGTTCGTTGTTTTTGTTTTCCCATTCCAGTGGGATGTGGCATCAAGACGTTGGGTTAAATCCTTGAATCCCTTCACATCTTTAGGATCAATAATATCTTGAATATCTTTGTTGAACCTGGGAAAGATATCGATTTTGTATCAATCGGATAGGATTTACATATTCATCAAGAGGGAGAGTAAAGCCGATAAGACGGCTCAATGAAATGGCGAACCACGACTTCCCGTCCGTTTACCATTCAATGTCGGTTATGGGATTAGATAGCCAGTTATTTGTTTTCGAAAGCATGGGGGGGGGGGGGGGGGTAGACTCGCTATTTATTATTTATCAGAGACTCGAAATGACTCAATTAAGATATTCAAATAGGTAGTCCTCATCTTCTTTTAGTTTGCTGACCGGTCCAATTTCAAAATTGATTCTGCCGACTGATGAACCTTTGAAATCAACCCACAATGTTAAACAAACACCAAACACAATTAAACGAATGTAATTACGACAAAAGTGTGCAACTAAAAAGCAGACGATCAATTTAATGAGAAATTTGTTGCAGTCTTTTTTAAATCATACGTGTCATATGCGTTTTCAATCATCTGATAGGAACACGGCTTTTAATCCGACAGGCGTGACAGTTGCCCAAGATCTCGTTGAATCAAAGATATCCTTAATGTTAGGTCAACAATGTGAGGTCATAACATCATGCAAATAATGAATTTCTACAGTCTCACGAAATAAAAATTACAGGTTTTTGAAAATGCCAGCAGAAAATGATATGCAGCAGCGCATTTGAGATTTAAAGAACTGTTATAAGTGATTTCAGATGAAGAGCATTGGTCAAATTTTCCTCTTCTTATGTGTTTTTCCGATGAACATAAAAAGTACCATTCCATAAGGCAAACTGCTGAAAGCTGGCATCGGTGTATTGAATATTTTCTTTGTGGGGAATTCTGATTGGATCATGAATTTTATATTGTTACGTCATAAACCACTTGTGTCTCAACTGAAAAACGCGGCTAGAAGTAAGCAGCGCGCAAGGTAGTGTTGATCCGTATGAGAGTGTTTTCTCGCGTCTAGTCAACTTCAGTACTATTTGGGCTCAACCTTATACAAGCAGAATAAGGAGGCGAGGAATAGCCGTACCGGCACTTTTGAGTTAGGATCAGACTATCGGGTATGACGCACGATTATTGTTAGTAGTCGGGTTGTACTAAAGTTAGTTAGAACTGTTTTTAATGATGCAGAGGCAAAACGGTTTTAGGGTCTAGTATAGGGGTCTCGTGTAGTTTCGTACCTAACGTACTTCTAGTGGGCGTAGCATAACAATTTTTTGATACGTCAATCCTAACCCCCATCTGACTACGCCATCCAAAAATTAAATCACTACGACATTACAATCACGTCATAGATCTTGCCAAATATACGCACGATCGACCGAAATGGCATTGGCGCCGACGACAAAAAACTGACAGACGTTCTCGATCTCTCTCCCATTGGGATGGTAGTTCGTATAGTTTGAAGGGCTCTATTACGCCACTGTGACGTCGTAATGACGTAATTTTTGGATGGTGTAGTCAGGTGAGGGTTAGGATTGATACGTGAAAAAACTGTCATGGTACGCCCACTAGAAGTTTGTTAGGTACGAAAGTACATGAGACCCACGGAAAGTACGAGTGTTTACAGAGATAGGCTACCGTACGTATTTCCAGAAATAACTCTTTGTTAGATTATGATTGATGTAGTGATATGATGGTAGACGATGTGAGTGTATAGGGAGATAGCGGCTACTTTGTGTTAGACTATTATCGGTATGTATCTTTAACGGTTACGTTTTATCGATCATTGGAGTTCAATACCGGCGATCGCAATTAGTCACCACCGAGTTAACTAAGTGGATTTTTCTACCGATAAGACATCTTAGTTTTATGGCGAACGACGGCCTTCAGTTCGGTTACCATGCTGGGTTAAGAAATAGTTACACGTTGTTGTTTGGGTGACGCTTTTGTCAGAAACTAATGATCAATCGTTTTCAAATTCTGACTTCCTGAACGGATTTCGAACGGATTGTTTTGCAATTACATTTGAAGCAGGTGGCCGATTCCATTGTAAGTCGCACAGACTACTGGTATTGCTGTTAGAAGATAGCATAGGATTTACAAATTCATCCAGGGGGAGACGACAGCCGCGGCTTAATCGTATAAGAACCACGGCCTCTCGTCCGACTACTAGTCCATGTCTGGCATGGGATCAGTTAGCCAGTTATTTTTAGATGCATGGACTTGATGGTCGAGGCAGTCGTAACCAACCAGCGGTAACGTAAACGACCATACGACGACGAGTCCAGCAATCCTCTCACACATTAATATCTCCCACGGGATTCGAACCCATGCAGGGTAATCATAACCATGCGCTGGCGAGCGTATTCCTAACGCTTAGTACGATGTGCATCACCGGCAGTCATTCGATCTTCGTGCCAGAGAAAATTGCAAGCTTTGCTCGCTTATAAGTACTTACAATGTTAAAGAAATTCTATTAGCGGTTTGCCCAACTCCAAGTTGTTTCCCGACATCTCGAATATAATTTTTCAGCAATCTAAACGAAGACGGGTTGACACTCAGTGACGATTCGACGAGAAAATAGATGTCTTGATTCCCTTCTCTGCAGTCTGAAATAAAATGAAATTTGGTTAGTTTCAATTTGGTGTAGGATATGACAGTTTCCCAATCGAGGCATAATTTGTCTTCGAAATGGATTTTTTAGTTTCGGGGCGAGAATAGAGATGTATTACTCTGGATTCCGTGTAGCTTTACTAGTATTGTCAACCTATAATATTTATTTACAAACTATTCAAAATGTGTTAGACCTAGCGTGCGAGTTTCACGTAACAGTATCTAGATATCTTTTATAAAGATTGAGCAAATAACGGGAACAGTTTTTATGCGTGGTAAGAGAGGAATAAAGAGATCAAAATAAAGCAAAGGGAATGTATCGAAAAATATTGGGAACGACTGATATAGGGTGACTGATATATATATATCGTGGGATCTGTCGCCATACGTCGCCTAAATGAAGTGGTTTTGCTTAAAAATAATGTTTGGAATTGGTAATGTTTGGCCAGGCTACCGCACCCTAGTCATATCTTGTTTCGGTGACCGTACATTTGAACCCATGCGTATATCCACGGGTTCAATCTATATGCGGGTGCTAAAACCCATGGGTTAGGGTTAGTATGGGTTTAACTATCCGTGAAACAAAAAAATTCCATAGGTGCAATTGTCATGGGTTCAAATGTACGTGGGTTCAAATGTAATGGAACCTCTTGTTTCAGCTCTTCAGTGTAACGTCTACCTTGAGCTAGTAATATAGTTCGAGGTCCACCGCTGTATTTATAGGAAATATGGCGGTAGACCTCACGCTATGTAGGAGATATCTTGCCTATTTAACCCAGCGAAAGGAAATCTGAGAAGACCTAATCATGAGAATATCGGTCAGAGATATTCACAGTGACACCGTGTGTTTCATCACTAATCAATTAATAACTCGCCAATTATACGACCTAATTCATCCAAAATCAATAGGCTTCTGGTCCGAGATAATATGATGAATGCAATATTCGGAGCAGATTCAACTTCTCTTTCGTGAGATATCGCGTAACATACAAAAGTGTCTAATAGACAAACAGACAAATACCTATCAAATACCTACCGATCTTAAGATCGATAAGTAGTATTAAGGCGAGCCACGATCCGTCGTCCGGTTACTAGTTAAGGAGAAGTGTATATTGGTACTCCCGTAATATGTGAATATTGTGAACCAAGATGGCGGACACCGGAACGTAGTATGTGTACCAGGTTAGGGTTAGGCCATAATTTTATTCCAATTTTCTTTATTTTAGTTCTATTACGAGCTAGGGGACTAGACAAGTAACTCCCGTAGTATTTGTACCTGAAATTATGGCCTAACCCTAACCTGGTACACATATTACATTCCGGTGTCCGCCATCTGGGTTCGCATACTATAGGAGTAACGGCATATTTAGTCGAATATTCGTTGATTGCTCCATATACATGGTGTATGGTAGTAGAGAAAGTCGTAACCGACCAGCGCTTACGTGATCTTCTCTATCACGGACTCAGCAACCTCTTGCCCCGTTGATCCGAACTTATTACTCAAGAGGCTTTTGCTTGTGTGTTTTAATAGTTTATTCCAACGGATGGAGCCTAACTCTGAATATCAAAAATTACACTTCACCTCCGGTAATATTGATCTCAAAGCTCAAGTTCGAAATTGTAAATATAGACCTAATTAAAAACCACAGTTGGAGGTATGACAACCCCCTACTAGCACGACAGTAGATTTACAGATCAAGTTCGCGATAGCGCTATGTTGTACTCGATTAACAATTGAATTTTTGACAAAATTTGATAACATCTACATGAATGTAACATCCTTGTTTGTTGCGGCATAAACACCTCTGTGACGTCCGCATTTTTTTTAAATCGGATTAGTATGACGCAACAATTGCTTTAATTGTTCGAGGAAATACATGTTGTTTGTGCCCTTTAGCCCCGAATTGAGTTCACATACCAAAATAGCTGGAGCTAAGCTGGAACAAAGTATTTTGGCATTTTCTAGAATTGTTCTTGCGCTGGACTTGAACTTAATAAAATTGGTAGGCCCATATTGGTTAACGCAGCGGTTCCCAAAAGGGAATTTTGACTTTTTGCCCTCATTCGCTAGACATACATGTTTATAAACTTTAAAAGGGGTAAAGTACACATTAACAATCACAAAATTGAGGTGAGAAAGCAGGCAGGTGTTTTATCGCACTGGAATGAATAGCCTAGCACATTTCGATTCACACAACCTTGTTACGGCATAATTTAATTGTTTAATTGCAAAAGTATTGCATTCAAACAATCTTGTTATATTATTACAGTTGCAAAATCAGGATTCGAGCGCTTGCGTCAACTTAATGCGTGGTGATTCCGATGTTACCGCCAAATGCGTACTTTGATTCGATAGATATCCAAGCGTTATGTCATGTATTATACCGTGCAAATCATGCGTATGCAAAAATCGTTATTTGCACGCAAGCTCTCCAAATGTTTCGAAAACATTTCATTTCTGACGCAAATCATTAGCATTTTTTAATTACCTATTAAATTAATAATAATTCGATTTATCGAAATTCATTACAAACCGAGAAAAGGTCACTTCACTTCATTCGAGAACACTGTCAGAAAACTGGTAATATTAAACGAAAACAAATATCTTGATACCAATGCCTCACCAGTGGAGGTTTTTTTAGTAAACAAGCTAGCTAGTGCGACACATATTTTACGTCAGTGTTATGCATATTTGATGACCATATTACATCTCGGAATGTTCCACAACAATATGTTTTATCTCAAACCCGTTTCGCCATTACTAAGATTTATTACATGAATCATATTCCGAAAAAAGCTGGTTTTCTGGAGACCGCTCAATTAGTGGTCTGAGCCTATACAGATAAGTACCCTTGTCATTATCAAACGAACTTTAGTCATATGTTGGGAGAAAATGATGAATTGGGCGAGTCATTATTACGGCCATTGTATATTGGAAGGCATCACATAGATTGAGAGCGGCATAGTACTTTTAATTTTGTATAATTTCCTCTAATTTTTTAACTCATATTTTGCCGATTTGTTACATGTGGATTTTTAAGTACCGGAGATAGTACATTCATATATTTGGGCATTGCTCTTTTGCCCAAGCCAAGCTTACAAGCTAGAAACCAAGTTAACTACGATTGGTAAAGCGTGCCACCTTGGTGTAAACCGTGTTCAAATACAGGTGTATTGCATTTTGGGTACTCCCGTAGCATATGTACCAGGTTGGGGTTAGGCCATAATTTTATTCCGATTTTCCTTAAGTATTTCGGTTGAAATGAGAATATTTTGATTCATTTACGAGTTTGCGGACTGACTGTGTCAGCCCATAGGATTCAGTCCCTTTATACAACTTGATGTAAAGTAGACGAACAAAATTAGTTACCTCCATATTGGTACATACACTTCTGGACAGCTGTATTTCGTTATATAAAAAAGGTAATGAGCTTCTATAGTTCGGGAAAACGGAAATCCTCCCGATTCGTCATTGGCTAATCAATTTATTACAATCGGGGTAAGATGGTGAATATGAAACCGAGATTTTAACCCGCGATGACATCATAGTTGATGACGTTTCAACCACTTATTATCGATTGGATATTAGAACCTTGACTATCGGTGCTCGGGCTTTCTTAAGTGAAACGCGTGTTCGCTTTTTCTCGTAATTTGCTGGACTTTTACGGGTTCAGAATCACAAACTCGTCTTGACCTGAAATATTCTAGTTTCAATTCCGGACCGAAATTAGTTTTTCGTAGTTTGTGCGTATTTTCAATTTCTTGTTTTCAATCCCGTTTTTAGCCTGCGAAACATTATAACAGTCACGTCGACTTCTGTGTCGATTCAGGTCAGGGAAATCCCATATAGAGAGGGCATGGTATCATAGTTGTACCTTTTATACTAGTTTACTTTCCATTTTGAGTTGAAAGAAAAAATCTTGTTTCGAATGTATATCATGCAGGAATGAACCCAAACACGTATTTTGCAATAACATTTGTAACTCTTGTAATTTCTTTGTACATGGTCTTTCCATTTTTAGCTCGGTACTGTTGCTCTGGCCCGACTCAGAACAAGGGAATACCATCAGAGAAGAAATATAGTTCGATAAGATTTTTGTTTTCATAGCTGTAACTCTTATATATTATCTTTCAATGGGTTTCTACTAGACTAACTACCTATCCCTCTTTTGAACCATTTTTGTTAGTGTGCATCAAGATAGTTAAATTGCATAGTATGGTCGTGTTTATTCGTGCTGCATCATACGCACACGGATCCAACGGCATTTGTAACTCTTAGAATTTCTTTATTAGGGGCCTTTCCATGCTTTGTGTCGGTGAATACGTATGCGTAAAATGAATGCAAGAATGCTGTAGCAAGAGTAAAAACGAGAATATCAGTCAGAGACCGAGGACTTATCGACCAAAAGTTAGGGGATCCCCCCAAACAGCGCTCTTACTCCATAGTGACACCTTGTGTCCCATCACTAATTAATTAATAACTCGCTAATTATACGACATGATTTGCCCAAAATCAATAGGCTTCTAGTCCGAGATATGATAAATGCACATGAAAAATCTGGAGCAGATTCAATCTCGTTTTCGTGAGATATCGCGTGCATCTAACAGACATACCGACAGACAGACAAATACCTATCAACATACTTACCGATTGAAATCGATAAGTAATAACTATCCTAAGTGATTCAATAGTCTTGCTGCACACTAACATAAATATAATTCTGTAACGTTTTTTCTGACCAAGGTCAGACTTCTCCAGACAATTATTATTCAACTACCCTATAGTAGCGCCCACTTTGAGGTTTGTAACCTTGATTAAAACGATCAAAACTTAAAAAAAAAATATTTCACATTTTAAAATGTGATGCTAAATTAAACCTAAATTTATGTTGCAATTGTGGTCGCAACTTTTGTAAAGGTGCTTTCCACTTTCATATTTTCATTTTAGTCGAGAGATCGGAACCTGTATTCGGTCACATGAGTACAAAGTATTTTGTTCTGATTTCATCATGTGATGCAAGAATAAACCTATGTGCACATACTATCCAATTAAAGAGTCCTGCTGCACACTAACACGTAAACGTAAACTGCTCGTCTGAGAAAGTCTGACTTTGGTCAGATAAAGCGTTACAGAAATACATTTGTGTCAGTGTGCAGTAGAACTCTTTTTTTAATAGAATAGTCATGTTTATTCCTACTAAAGCATCCTTGCAGTATACGCATACGGATCCACTGGCATAGGGATAGGGAGTTGTCTCGCGCAACCCAACTCAAAGTTGCTTGTTTATTCCACTTTTAATTGTAATTATGCTCTTATGAAAAAATAGAGCACAAATCTTGTTTAGCGTTCAAAAAATGTGGTGCACGATAGGCCTACTCACTTTGGGCAACTTTGTTCAGAAATACATCTACGGACAACCTTTGGCACAGCGGTTCGGAAGCTTGCTTTGAGCAAATGTGCGTAAAAATCGCGCGCACACTCTCGCGTAGGGCACGCGCCCGGAAATTATTCATTTATATCAAAGCCAGACATAAAAAGTGGAACATCACAGATAATTTGATAATGCTTTTGAACTTTCCAACAGAACTGCAACCGCGAAACCAAAATATTAAATCCCTACTCTGAACTTTGTCCGACAATTATAATAATTCATAAATTACACATCGTTAAACTGGTGGCTCATATATTATGGTTTGCGATCATATATAATTAGAGTTATGACTGTGAAAGAGATTATTTGTAAAAAAAAAAAGCGTTAAAACCTACCATGGGTATTATAACATGCAATAATATTGCCTGTACAAGTAAAGTCAAGTTTAATTTAATCAACCCGACCGTACACGGAATGAGGTGTGGTTTAGAGCAAGGGTTCTCAAGCTTTTGGAGTTATGGGGCCCGCGAAGAGGCTGACTAATATTTACGAGGCCCCGCAATAAATTTATAAAAAGTATTTATTGGAACTTGTAGATGATGTAATATTTGAAATCTGTATTTGTTGCCACTCTATTGTCATATTTCATTAATACCATTATTGTTTCTTTGGACAGTTACAAAAATAGCCAAGTTAGTATTTTAATAAGTAAACGAATAGCTCGCGGAGCCCCCAGGTTTCTTTCACAGAGGGGAACCTACGCTTTAGATTTAGGATAATGTTCCCTTTCAATGTGTCATTTTTGCGCGTGTAAATAAGCATAGTAAACATTTTCCTGTTCCTTTGAACATTTTATACATAAATTTATGAGCCTTTTCACTCTTCTAAGTAGAGGACCGAACTCTTCACATATCGGCACTGCTTAACCGATTTATAACATCCTGAAAGAGGCGGTCGCATGGAATTTGAATCGAAGATTTTACCCTACGCTGCTATCACAGTTATGTCGAATGCTTCAACGCTGACATGGACAAACTACGGCCCGTTGGGCAACCCAATTTGGCCCGCCTGATGTTGCCACAGCCAAACTAAAACCAAACTTAAATTTTTTAGCTGAAAATTGCAATTAAATTTAGTTTTGGCACGAGGCTTATTGTTTTCTACTTTTGCTTTTGTAACACTGCAAATGAATTTTCAAAAAATTAACTTTTCACGTCACACTCACACGGTCCGCCAGTCTAGGTGGGCAGAACCTTTGGCTCCTGGTCCAACAACTCGCCCACCCTTGCTTTAACGGCTATGTCATCGCTCAGTTCCTTTTTTACAACATGCTTGCCAAACCTCATGGCGGTCGAACCATTGGGTCATCCGACATGTAAATATTTTGGTCTGATTACTTTACCACACACTTATAATCGTTGTGTCATTACTTGCTGTTACTAAGTAATTACTATTTGTTTACTTATCACAACCAATCTTGACGTATATTTTACCGACAGTCGTATAATCTAGGGCTGGAAATGGTTAACCGATTTTAGATGCTGCTTAACGTCGAACGTCACGCTGCGGTTAACTGTTTAACCGGTCAATTGTACCCGGGTAACGGTTAAAGTGGTTTCAATGAAATTCACAGCCCTAATAATTAAATATATACTTGAATACGTGTTCAAAAGAGAAAGTAGAATTTGAATTATATATTTCGGGTTGATACCAGACCAAGTCCTACTATTTTATACATACATTAATTGGTTTTCTAATTGGTTGTTTCGACGCTAATGAGCGCAATTTACTTCCATGAAAGGGCAAGGGTTATTAAATAATTATTTAATATGTTATAACAATAGCCTTTAAATGCCAATTGTTTCGTCATAACTACAATTGTCTACGATATAATCATTTCTCTTTTCTCGGCGAAAGTGGAAGCCTTCCTACATCGATAACCTTTTCCGTGTTTGAAAAGGTCAAGTGTTATACAAATAAATGTGTAATTATACGCCTGTATGGCAATTAATCTTGCTAAGCTAAGAATTAGCGTTACCGTGGACTACGTTTTATCAATCTGGAAAGCGTAATTTTTCCCGTTATTATGTTACAATTAACGCTGAAAAGAATTTAAGACTAGGCCTTGTTTATATTTGATTTGAAATTTGATTTTGAGATTATTCCAGCTTATGTATTTTTATGTATTTACGATTTCTCTCAGAACAAGCCTCAGAGCTTGTATTCTGATATAACCTTTCCGATTTGGCGATGAAAGCACAACCATCAAGGCCATGCCCCATTTTCAGAGAATTTTCTGATATTTAGGTCGCATAAGCTTAATCTGAAAACGAGTTTTCTTAAAGCGAATGATCTGATTCAACTTTTTATGATATATTTCCTTATAGTGGATCAAAACATATTGATTATTCCTATTTCCGTCTCTAAAGGTCAAGGGGTCACCAAAATAATGTGTGATTATACGCTTGAACGGTAATTATCTTTATAAACTATGAAACAGTGGCATTGTGCACGAAATTTAATAAATCTGGGAAATGTAATTTTTTCGCTATTTAATTCCAAGTAATGACGTGACCATGATTTCATTAGGTTTGTCGGCGCTCCAGAAGTGTGTGTACAATATAAATGTAATTTATTTTGTTCGCTTACTTCACATCAAGTTGTGTAAAGGGACTGAAGCCTATGGGCAGGGGGTATATATTCACTTGGCTAACACAGACAGTCCCCTGACTTTTAATAACATTAAGATAAATAAAATCGGAATAAAGTTATGCCCTAACTCTAACCTGGTACTGGAGTACCGGTTTGTCATTTGAATTTAGATTATTTTAACATTTGTAATAAAATAGCATTTGCAAAATTGTTATTGAAACTTTCCGGAATTTATGTTTTAAACTCAGTATGAAACCAATTATTTTAAAAGAAATAAATATTTTGAAGTGATTACACCCTTTTATGATATATTTTCACGCCATGGACAAACAAGTTTCGCAGTGTTGTTTGGTGAAACGTTCCATAACATACGTGGCACTCACTCGATCACAGTTACACAATTAGATAGTCTTATCATCTATCTAAGTATTGCCCATCCAATTTATCTCACCACGGTTCAGTTGGTGTGGGCGGGGAGGGATGTGCAACGAAACGATTGTCTATAGAAGCGATCGGAAACCCGCAACATCGGAGCTTCGGCTACTGTGAACCAAAGACGTTACAACAGTTTTTTTTTTAGCTAGAGCAGCTTAATTTTTCTATCGGTTTGCACACACACATCGGTTTGATGGGGGGACAAGTTCAAGAGTCTTTAGAAGTTGCCGCGGGTCATGAAAGTTTGGTAACCACTGGATAAGTCTGACACGCTGAATACCAGACTGGTATACAGTTACTTAATACTCATAAGGAAGCGATACAGGATATTATCGATTATATCAGTGTAATATGAGAAACTGCAGTTTAATAAAGGAATCCTATAAGGCGCGTGCCAAGCATGTCATAAAATTTGGTACTCCGGTGGTGTGTGTACCAGGTTAGGGCGTATTTTTATTCCGATTTCCCTTATTTCAGTTCTATTATGAGTTTGGGGACTGTATGTGTTAGCCAAGTGAATATACTCCCCGCCCATAGGTTTCAGTCCCTTTACACAACTTGATGTAAAGCAAGCGAACAAAATTAGTTACCTTCATATTGGTACAAACACTTCTGGAGCGCCGACAATTCAACGTTCAAAATAAAATTTTGTTTATGGGTGTAACAACTTATCTCAGATCCAATCATGTATGTCTTCACGACTCACGAGTGTTTTCACTCCGAACTCGGCTCTGGACCAGTCATGTCTAACTCAAATGGCGCCTGGAGCCACAAATCATGTTCAGTTTATGTTCAAGTTTCGCAATGAAATTCAGGTTCTACGTGTGATAAATTACCATGTTGCTTTGCAATTTTCTGTCTATGTTCCCATTTTACGAGTATTTTTACTCTTAAGTAGGCTATAGACAAACAATAACTGCAACTTCATGAAGTACCATATTTTTGTAAGGACTGAAGTTTTCCCGGTTACGCAGTGCCTTTCTAATTATACATGTCACATCCAAAGTGAGAATAACAATACGATAACAATTAACAACCTAAGCCATTATACACACTGAGATATATCTGTTACATTACTTGATTACTGCAAGATCTGTGGTCATAGCGCAGTAATTTTTGTATCGAAATTGCAAACTTACAACGCTAATATCATTATCATTTATGTTATTTTAAAAATTTACAAAATATCAATTAAGAATTAACTAGATTCATTATGATTACCGAGTTGCAACAAACCCAACAAAGCAGTGGTATTTTTGCATTGAAATCGTGATGTTACAGAAAAACGAATCCATCAAGATAATTTAAAATTGAAACTAATTGGGCAAGGGATCGAATTGGCAAAGGCGTGCGATTAGCCAAGGCTGAACAAAAATTTTGTTCATTTGAATATTTCATTGACGATACCAGACAACACTTCAAATGCCTTGGAGCTATGTTCCATTCAATTATTGAGAATAATTAAACCATTAAAACGTGACTGAATGTTGTGGGATAAACAAAATGCACTTTGTAATGCGTTGAACCTGAATACAGTGCAAGTTTAGCATTTTGAATCCAGACCCCATGCCTACTACCTTACCCTCCTGGGTGTATTAACCTGTATTTACTGGGTGACCCAAAGAACGCAACTCATAAATTTTTAATAACTAATCACTCACGAGTCACACACACTCCTCTGATTTTGTTGCAATCGCAGTTTTGGGTTCACCAATTGTTTGGGGAGTTTAATTCACGCTGTACAATTGCCAGATCACTGTCAGATATGTATTTCAAGTCAAAGCGGTTAAGAAAACTGATCACTGTTGATTGATAAAACACTGCTTAAGCATAAAATTTTTTGTACGAATTTGAAATGAAATGATTGTATAATTTGAAATGAAATGATTGAATCGTAGTAAACTTATAAATTAAGTTGTTATATGCTTAGTTGTCACATTTTCGTCCCACTTGCGCACCTGCGGTGTTAAACGTCACCAATTCAAAGGAAGACGAATTCGTTTCTTCTTATTGTTACGACATAGTTGTAGGTTGTAAATTTTAACAATAATGCTAGGTTTACAATTATGACGACTATACGAAACTTTACCAGAATTTTGAAACGAACAATCAGACGAAACGAACTGGCAAACGGTCGCATGTAAAGTACGCTCGCGACAGTTTCATCTCGCCAAAATAGGTCGTAACAATTTTTGATGTTTGTTTTCGATGTTAGCGCTGGAAACGCAAGTAAAGCGTAATCATGCAAACAAATCCATTTCTTTATTGAATTTGACAAATCTCGTTAATTTTCATTGAACCCCCTCTATTTGCCGTAAAATATTATTAATTATAAAGCTCTTTCACAAAAAATTACCATTTTCCTTATATTTGACCCAAGACTAAATTTAGTCAATTTTCATTTGAAAACTCTATTTATTTTATTATAAAATATGACTAGTCAGAATTGCCGTCAAAAAAGCACTCTTTCGCATTGACCAAATTACATACCAAACATCTGCAAATTTGATACAACTTCGTAACAACGTTTGTTGCGTGATGATTTGCAACTAATTATAGACAAACTGAAACCGCCAGCCAAAATGCGTCATGAATGAATTTCTTATATCTTTTAATTAATTTACAAATGTATAACAATAGCCCTCTGTTAGGTGATATTTATTGCGATATCTGTATGCAAATTTATTTTTTGTTATGTGAAATAAAAAAGAAATGCTAATACGGAATTTCTGTACTATTTTCGGCCGTCGGATTGGCTAGGTTATGCAAGTTTGTTATAGGATTGAACCAAGTATGTGTATTGCCTAAAAATTAAGTATTAGTGGTTGGAACATTTCGATTCTTTAAAATACAAAAATCAATGTTGAACACTGCGCGAATGCCTTGATTATACATGATTCCCAAAAGCGGCTTATGTCTAGGTTGTTATTCAAGTTTATTGTAATTGTGTATAATGAGAATTGTATATATTATAAACAAGATCGGAAGAAATTTGGCTCGTTTTCTTCAGAAATGCATTCGTTGCATAAAACAAAAATAGTTAGTTTAATAGTGGAGATGGGTTGGCCACAAAAACTGTTTATCGGTTTCCCGAATTATCTAATTTCGGAATATAGTTTTAGTTTATCCAAACTCTGAACACATAAGTTTATATGATTATTAATACTATAACGCCAATGCCAAGATGCCACAAAAACCGCGCGCCAAGCGAATTTCTACTTTTGTTCTAACCGTGCAATTAAAATTGGTTGCAAAATACGATTTGAGTTTGTAGTATAGCTAATACCGTGATTGAATGGTTTGGTTTACCGAACATCGCCGGTATATTTGTTGGATAAATGGTTAACCGTACATCACCAACGTTTGTAGAACAAAGTGTTGTTAATTTGTTTATTGAACATTACCACCATTTGAAGGGCATACTGTTGATAATTGGTTAAACGAACATCACTGCCATAACCGAACATCCCCGCACTATTTAAAAGACAGATAGTGGTTAATCAGTTAACCGAAAACCACTGCCATTTGAAGGGCGAATAGTGGTTGATGGATTAACTTACCACAGCTATTATAACTTCAACGGTTACATAAAACCCACAACCGTTATACAACCAACGTACTGTTGTGGGATACGATGACACTCCTTTTAGATAATCCACATTTCTGGTTTTAATACTATTTGTGCTTTAGTGCTTGGTTTTGATTGATAATACAAAAAAAGTATTGTGATTAATTCGTAAACAGTACGTCACAAACATTTGCAGAACAGAAAGCGGTGAATTGGTTAACCAACCATACCGTCACCGTGTTATATAATGGTTAATTGGTATACCGAACATTAGCTACCCCGTGATATATAGTGGTTAATTGGTATACCGAACATTAGCTACCCCGTGATGTATAGTGGTTATTCGATTAACCGAACATCCACGTGATATATAGCGGTTAATCGTGCAACTGAAGCTCGTTTCGAACAACTATTCCCCCTTTCCAAGGCATAACACAAAAATCCGCAACCGTTATACAACATACGTACTGTTGTGGAATTCAAAGTGATTCGAGATTCTTGCTGCACACTAAGACAAATAATTTTTAAAACTATGAACTATGAACTATAACTGTCTGAGAAAGTCTGACATTAGTCAGACGAAACGTTACAGAAATATATATGTGTTAGTGTGCAGCAAGACTCTTGAATCACATAGGGAAAGAATCTCATTTTTGTCATTTTCTGTCGCATACATTCGACAAGTTCGAGTTACAAGTCAAATCATAACTGCCAGGTAAAAAAAACTGAATTTGCTTCAAAACAAGAATTTTTTGGGAAAGAACTGAGGTGACTAGACGGCTTAAGTTCACGCAAAAAAAGAGCCAACTTTTGCAATATTTGGAAGCAATAAATTTACATACATAATTTGTATAGCAAAGATTAGAAAATACTGTTGATGTATTGTGAACCCTCGTCATCTTTTTTATTTTGCCACAAAGGCGGTTTCAACGGCTCACAAAAATAGCGGAGCTAATCCAATCGTGACACCAACGTTACAAAAATTTTCTCAATAAATCTTTGTAGACGAAGTCTATTTATAAAATTTGCGAGACGTAGAGAAATCATGTTCAATAATGGCATTGAAAAATAATTAAAATGAACGAACTCAGACTTGAATTGAATTAATAAACGTCATCCGTGCAACAGAAATGGATAAAAGTGGAATTTTTCAGACTATTATGAAATTTTAACATGCACAAAATTAATAAAACATCTTGCCTTCAAGGAAAAATGAACTGAGTTCACGCAAAGAATAAAATAAAAAAAATCGACAAGTTTGAGTTGTATGTCACCCTGACACACGGAGAACTCACAATATAGGTTTAACGGTACTTCTGTAGTGTATGTACCAGGTGAGGATTAGGCCATAATTTTATTCCGATTTTCCTTATTTCAGTACTATTACGAGTTCAGGGTCTGTCTGTGCTAACCAAGTAAATATCCCCCTGCTCATAGGTTTCAGTCATTTTACACAACTTGATGTAAAGTAGGCGAACAAAATTAATTACCTCCATATTGGTACACATACTTCTGGAGCGCCGGTTTAATCATGCGGCAGAGATGAGCGTTGAATGTGATTTACACGAGACTAGAAATTAATCAAATCACCACTATAATAAGGTAAACAAACTGAATTCGCTCCAAATCAGAAAATTTTTAGGAAAGAACTGACGTAACTAGATGATGGCCTGAGTTCACGCAAACTAGAGCAAACTTTTGCAATAATTGGAAGCAATAAATTTACATACATAATTTGCATAAGCGAAGATTAGAAAATACTGTTGTATTGTGAATCCTTGTTATTTTACTTTGCCTCAAAGGCTGCTATAATGTTTTCACGGCTCACAAAAATAGCGGAGCTAATCCAATCGTGACACTGATGTGACTAAAAATCGCTCGATATGTCTCTGTAGACGAAGTCTATTTATAAAATTTGCCACACAATGAGAAATCTTGTCCAATATTGGCGTCAAAAAATAATTAAAATGAACGAACTTGAACTTAATTAATGAACGTCATCCGTACGACAGAAATGGATTAAAGTGGAATTTTTGAAACTATTATGAAATTTTAACACGCACAAAATTAATAAAACATCTTGACTTCAACCAAAAATGGACTGAGTTCACGCAAAGAATAAAATATGATAATCTTGCGGTTTCTGACAATATAACTGAATTTTTTCGAAAATATTATGAGACGTTCGGCACGTATAAAAATGTTGAGGGTTGGATTGAAAGGCCAAACCCTCGTTAAAACTTCTAAAAAAATTGAGCTATTGTTTATCTCTGTTTCTAATGACTTCTTTAGCATGCAGCCGAATTTTATTACTTGTTGAAATATTGGTGCTCCTGAAGTATGCGTACCAAGATGGCGGACACCGGAACGTAGTATTTGTACCAGGTTAGGGTTAGGTCATAATTTTATTCCAATTTTCCTTATTTTAGTTCCATTGCGTTTTCGGTGACTAGCCAAGTGAAACCCGTAGTATTTGTATCTGAAATTATCGCCCAACCCTAACCTGGTACACATACTACGTTCCGGTGTCCGCCATCTTGGTACGCATACTTCAGGAGCACCAATATTTCAACAAGTAATAAAATTCGGCTGCATGCTAAAGAAGTCATTAGAAACAGAGATAAACAATAGCTCAATTTTTTTAGAAGTTT
This sequence comes from Styela clava, assembly GCF_964204865.1. Taxonomy (NCBI): domain Eukaryota; kingdom Metazoa; phylum Chordata; class Ascidiacea; order Stolidobranchia; family Styelidae; genus Styela; species Styela clava. Next base: position 24,507,945 of record NC_135252.1, on the reverse strand, counting down.
TAACGAGGGTTTGGCCTTTCAATCCAACCCTCAACATTTTTATACGTGCCGAACGTCTCATAATATTTTCGAAAAAATTCAGTTATATTGTCAGAAATCGCAAGGTTATCACATTTTATTCTTTGCGTGAACTCAGTTCATTTTTGGTTGAAGTCAAGATGTTTTATTAATTTTGTGCGTGTTAAAATTTCATAATAGTCTCAAAAATTCCACTTTAATCCATTTCTGTCGTACGGATGACGTTCATTAATTCAGTTCAAGTTCGTTCATTTTAATTATTTTTTGATGCCAATATTGGACAAGATTTCTCATTGTGTGGCAAATTTTATAAATAGACTTCGTCTACAGAGACATATCGAGCGATTTTTAGACTTGATTAGAACGAAGTCGGATACACATTATAGAAAAAAGTTCGCAAAAATTTGGTCATTGGAAATTTCGGGTTGAAAATTTTTAAATATTCCTTGAGCGTGCAGACTAATAATTTGTTTTGGAATTCATAAATCACGACATTTTAATCAGTAATAACTGTTTATTTAACGAAAGTTTCGATCGATATTTCTTGTTTATTAAAATGATACAATTTTTTATTACAATAAAGAAACATCACATATTGGAAACATTAATGATTTTAATAGGTAATTAAGTTGTTTCCTGTTTGGCACTCCTATTTCCTGATGAATTGAATATACATTTAAAATGTTTTTTCCTGACGTATCGTATGGTTTCAGTTTTATTTATGTAAAGTCTAATGCATCGTTTCTCAAACTCAGACTTTGCTCGGAACACCTATACGCTTTTCATCTCGCCTCACGAAACACCAGGTAAAATTGATAATACAAAAATTGTGTAATGGATTTGCTTTGTGCATCAACTTATCAGACATCTTTTGAGCCTTCCAATATCCAATTAAAACGTTCTAGCAGAAAGTTGATATTTGATTAGAGTAGATTGTTAAGTAGAGCAAATTGTTAAATATTATAAACTATATCGTATTTACAGTTTTCATTGTGTCAAGTCTAGTGGATTAAATATATCCATTTAAAACGTTCTAACACAAAGCGCACTATATGATATTTAATTAAAGTAGTAAAAATTGGTAAATGTTTGAAACTTTCAGGAATTATCGTATCAGTTTTTTTTATGTAAAGTCTAATGAATTGAACATCAAATTACAACGTTCTGTACACTGATGTACACCGATTGGCGTTTCAAGTAAAGAGAATTAATAAATGTTAGAAATTTTCTGGCAATATCGTACTTACAGATTTCTTTATGCCAAGTCTAATGGATTAAATATCCATATAAAACGTTTTAACACAAAGTACACTGGTTGATATTTAATTAAAGTTGAGAAAATTGTTAAATGTTTGAAACGTTTCCCATTTCGTATTTACCGTTTCCTTTAAGTTGATTGAATAGAACATCCATTGAAACATTCTAACACAAAGTATGCTAAATAGGACTTTAGTGATCTGATATATTGATTGATTAGAATATAACAGTATACTTCCACGTTTTGACAATATGGATAATTGAATTGTTTCCTGTATGTTGATCTTAATAACTTGTATTTGCGTTTTAACACATAATTTATATAACTGATTAATTTTGTTAAATATTCAATTGTTGCATTGCTAAATAGATATAAAGTCAATCTAAAAGATTTCAATACTTAATTCATTTAAATCCTATCCTATTCACCTACATCCTATATGTTCCTATCACAACATATGCCCAAAAAATTTAAGTAACTTATACCTCATTTCGGACAAATATTCTATTTTGTTCAATTCCTAAGGCCTAAATCCTTAGTAGCAGTATTTCCTCGTGCGTGACTCAATGCTTATTTCAATAAAAGAAATTAGTGTATTTACTCAGCTTATTTTCTGTATTTTAAATGGTACTGCCGAGGTATGTGAACCAAGATGGCGGCCACCGGAACGTAGTATGTGTACCCGGTTAGGGTTAGGCCATAATTCCAGGCACAGATACTACGAGAGTCACCCGGCTAGTCCTAGAACTGGTAATAGAACTAAAATAAGGAATATTGGAATCAAAATACCAAAATATCTTCCGGGATGAGAAACACTGGTTTAATTAACTATCCACACAATGAAAAACCATGACTTACCATCTGCTGCATTTCCGGAGTCTTGAAGAAGTAGTAATATCCCTATGACCGTTAGGGCCCGGTATAGTCTCCGCATATTTTCTTGAACTTTTTGAAAGTTGACGTAATTTCTTTGATGACGTCACTTGAGTGAAATTGATGTCTTTCGAAGGAACTTTTTGGAGTTAAATTATGATAGTAGAAAGAAAATGCTGTTATAGTTACTTATGTTACAAAGTCTGGAAATAAAATTGGAATTTTGAAGTAAGCAGAATACTAATAATTGGTGAAATTCCTTCGACCATGAACAAATTTGACCGGTTAACCGGTGAAAAAAGTATTATCGTTAACTGTCATTTAGATGTATATTTTACACAGTTAAAAATAGAAATGCAATGGCAATTAAAGAAACAGAGCCTTTTTAACTTTATGCAGAAAATTTATTAGAAGCTAATGGAACACTTGGACTGAGATATATACTTTCGTTACTGTCTAACTTGTTGGCCTAACCCTAACCTGGTACACACACTACGGGAGTAACAAAAATTCCCTCATTTTAGGAAATGCATGTGTGTTATTACTACTTATACTAAACTACACTAGCATTGTACGCATTACATAAATACAATAGTGTACATAACTTAAAAAACGCCAAATATAACGCTGATTGCACGTATATTCCCTGTGGTCGTCTAACGTCTAAAACAAGACCAGTTCGCCGACTATCGCAATATTCCAAGAACGGGTTCGCGCAAATCCAATGAACCACAGCACTATCCTTCTGTGAAACACAATCGCGGTCAACGACAAAGTTCTTCGAACGAAATATCGTCTTGGAATTTAACATGTCAAATGTCAGAAATACAATAATTTTAATCTGTTCCTCCACCATCAAGTCAATGCATCTGAAAACAAAATAACTGGTTAACTAATCTCCTACGCGACATGGACAGGCAACCGGACGACACGCCCACCTTGCTGAAAACAACTTCACTACACTATATCATTACACGCGTTACATAAGTCTAATACATACCTTTACAAACGCAAAATTTTATGCTGATTGCACGTATCTCATTTTCTGTGGTCGTCTAACGTCCAAGACAAGAATTCGCTGATTATCACGACACAATGCCAGTCAAAAACGATAAAGTCTTTTGAACGAAATATCGCCTCAAAATCTAACGCAACGCCGAGGCAAGTCACGTCAAAAGATACAAGAATTTTTACCGCGCGTTAACTTAATCTTAGCGCTAGGTTTTCCCACACTTTAAAAACGATGATGTAAATTTTACTGGCATTGCAAAAGGTGGCCATAAGTTGTTCTAATTCAATCTAGACTTTAAAATGGAAATTCACTAAATATAGCTAACTACTCGGAAACAAACGCATATAAAAATTTATCACAAACTCTTGTTTTGCTGTTAAGAACATTTTGCTGAAACAAAAGTCTCGATTTGTATAGAAATTCTCTCGATTTCGACAGATATTTTTAACAGCCCTAATTTCCGGTAGTAAAACTGTCTTTTCCGAAGGCTACAGGTGAAATATAATTGCAAGTGTGAGAATACGCACTATACTCCGAGTAACTGCCGTGAAAACGTATTTACAAGTAATTTATGTCGTTACGGCAATTCGTAATTATACTTTAAAAAATAAAGACAAATTACGTTAATTTATACGTTATTAACGCCTTTTTCTTTTTCTGAATAATCTAAGATGTTTTCATAGGACAAGTTCGGGCCTTGGATGAACTCTGCATATAATGCCGTGTTTTGATTGATGTGACAAAAATTTGAGATTGTGACATCCTGATTAATTTAAAATTACTTCAGAAGGTTTAAAAATGTTATGATTTTTTTCGATTGTTTTGTGGTGGCGGTCACGTGTGCGTCATGTACAAACTTGAAGACATTTGTTCGCGGTTATGTCGATCATAGTTGTTATGTGGGCGCTCCAGAAGTGTGTGTATCAATATGAAGCTAATTAATTATTTTTTGTTTTTTTTTATACTTGATTGCTATTAGTATGTATTGTTCCTATTTTCAGTGTGGTGAAAAATAAACTACTGATTACTTGACTCGAATAATTCTACCTAAAACTGCCATATCATGCCTTGATGAAGATTTTCAGAATTGCTCTCCTGATTTCGCCACATAAAAACGCAATGTCGTGTTAGATTGCGCTGTGGTCAACCATCTACTTAATGATACAAATTAACCAGCTTTGAAAACCCATAATTTGCAATTCGTAACCTCCAAACATCTGTTTGAGAAAGTTATAAATAGTATAATGATTTTCGTTGTGTATCGGCTTTCACGAATAGTCGGTAAACCGAAATTTCGGCAAAGGATGGTTTTTCGGTTAACCGAATCGTTAGCACAGCTTAAGAATATAGTTATATTGATGACTGAACATAATAAATATACATTATACGGCTTTAGATTCTACCCATCAGTCAAGGCAACCAAACTAGCGGTCAACCGAATTACCAACTTTTGTGAAGTCACTTTAGGTTCATGTAATTGGTTGAACAAACCGAACTTTAATCGCCAGTCCAAAAAATGGTTGATTAATCGAATAAATGATTTTTTAAAAATACACGGTTAACGGTTTACATGATCTAACCATGGGCCATAAAATATGATCAACCGAATAACACACTGTTAGGCTTCGGGAACCTGTAATTTACGATTTCAAAATCTTCAACTTCGTTTTTTGTTGCAATTGACACCTGTGAGAGATTTTATAATTGGCACGAATTCTTTTCGGTTGTTTATCGGTAACCACGAACAGTCGGTAGACCAAAATTTGACAACGAATAGTGGTTATTCGGTTAATCGAGTTAATTCGGTATAACGAGAGCTGTATGAGTCTTTTGAATGAATGGATGTTGGTTATGGATACTGGTATGGCTGGTGGTTATTCGGGTAACCGATCTGTTAAAAGTAGTAACCGACAGCTGTATGAGTCTTTTATAACTGGTACCGTAACAATGGTAAGATGTCGAAAACACCGCGCTTCAAGCGTAAATACCTGCCTTCGTGCTAATCCAGCAATTAAAATTGACAAACAAGCCGTTTGATGGCTGTAATGCAACATAAAGTCATATTCTTCACATACTTTCGATTCGGTAAATCGATATAAGCCATAATGGTTCTTTGATTAACCGATCATAAGGCACAAATATTGGTTAGTTAGATAACCAAACTTGTCATTAACTTTTGAATAGAAATGCCAAGTTAAATGAATAATATTCACATAAATAGGTTTATAGATTGCCGTCTATTCTCCAATTTCAAAGTGTTTATCCTATCTTGCAAAATATTGGCAGCAGTACTGGCATTCCAGCTCTAACCCTGCAATTAAATGAACAAACGGGGTTTCGGTTTAGTCGGTGTTTTACCGGTTTACTGAAGTTGATGGGTAATCGGTTAACCGAGGGTATTGCTTAGTACTAAAAATGTATAAATTGAGTTCCAATAACAAAATTCTTAGTCAATTAAATGAACAAACAGAATTTCTAGTCGGTGTTTACCGGTTTACTGACGTTGATGGTTAATCGGTTAACCGAGGGTATTGCTTAGGACTCAAAATGTATAAATTAAGTTTGATTAACGAAATTCGTAGTCACAAAAATAGGGTAACGGAATTACTGACAAACTGCAACATACTGGCATCTGACAGGCAAAGTTTGGTATAATTAACATTGTAACAACGTCGGCATGCCGCAAAACGACCGATAAGATTAAATAAATACTCGCTTTAGTTACAACCATACAATTAGGTTTGGATAACAAGCTCTTGGTGGTTGTAATACAACATAAAGAGGTGTTGTTATACTTTTGCTTCGTTAAATTGGTTTAATGGTTAACCGTGCACAGCGGGCATATATCAGTTGGCCGGATAACCGAATTGAAAAACAAGGTGTTAAATATATATATATATGCTAGATTTAATAAATAAAATTGATAACAAAAAATCCTGACCTGCGGAATACTGACAAATCGCAACATACTGGCGATACACTAACAACTTCAACATGCCGCGAATACCGCGATCAAATATAAATCCGTCCAAAATCTATAATTCTTTTCTTCGGTAAGTTTGTACTATAAGCGATAATGGTTCATTGGTTAACCGATCATAAAAGACAAATATTAGTTGATTGAATAACCGAACTTTAAACAACCGGGTTGCACGTGAAAATATTGATCGGTTGGATAACCTGACTTGTAAAATAGTTTTTAAATATACATATATATATATATATATATATATATATATATATATATATATATATATGCTAGTTGAATAAATAAAATTGACGACCTGACTTGCGAAATACTGACAAATCGCAACATACTGGTGAATGACGCTTGGTATTCACCAACAACTGCAACATGCCGCAAATACCGCGTCCCGATGTAAATACCTGCCCTTGTTTAAAATCTAAAATTTGGATGCTTCGGCAAATCGGTACTATTAGCGATAATAGTTTATTGGTTAACCAATCATAAGAGACAAATATTGGTTGGTTGGATAATCGGACTTGCAAACAAGTATTAAAATATATATGCTAGACGCTATGCCCAAATACCGCGTTCGAAATGTAAATAACTGCCTTCGGTCAAACATATAATTAAATTAACTATCAAGACTTTTGGTGGTGTTAAAACAACATAAAGAGGTGTTGTTACACTTTTGCTTTAGTAAATCGGTACTATAAGCAATAATGGTTTTTTGGTTAACCGTGCATAACAGTAAGATAATGGTTTGACTAGATAACCGAACTTATAAACAAGTTTTAAATGCTAGATTCAATAAATACCAGTGGTAATCTCAAAAAACGGTTTAAGGCTGTTATAATTAACAACGCCAAACATGTCGCAAATACCGCGCTTCGTTGCAACCCTGCAATCAAAGTTGAGTACCAAATCTTTTAACCAAGAACAAAATCTATATTAAAAATAACTTTACTTTTACAAGCTTTGAGATTGCACAGAATGGACACACAATTATAATTCGATAAATTACACCAGAATTAGAGCGGGTCGCTGAGTTCACCACGGGCGTATCCTGGAATGTTCAAGGGAGGGTTCTGATTTTCTAATTGACAAGTTAGACCAGGGTGGTTCAAACCCAGGCCCGCGGGCCACATGTGGCAACCAACTTCATTATCTGTGGCCCGCGTCGCATTCGGAGAGGAATCAAAAAATCGCATTTCGTGTTGTTTCGTCATAAAATTAACCAAAAAATCTTTTGACATAGTGTTGCATCACTAATGTCACTGAATTGACTAGTGCTATGGCTTGCTGAGGAAACTAGCAAAGTTAAACGAGCAAAGTTCTTGGCACTTTTGTCGCCCGCGAACAATGCAAAAGTAATTTTGTGGCCCGCGAATCTGCCAATCTTGGACCACCCTGAGTTAGAAAATGTGGGTTTCCAAGTGTCTTGAAGGTCTGAAAAGCGTTTCAAACTATGAAAAATTGCTATGAAAGAAATTGTTTTTTTTACATTTCAAAAGAGGAGGGGGGGGGGGTTCTACCGAAAGCTGCCAATATTTTTCATAAGCTAGTTTTATTTAACGTGGCGTGGCTTTACTGCCAGGTTTTCAAGTCGTGATACTTCCATCATATACGATTACTATTGAGCGACACTTCAATACACATACAAATGAACAATAAAATCAGTAACGGTTAGGTTTTTGTTGAAAAAACAAGCAACACGGAAAATTTTTCGGGCAATTCAATTTTGGGTCGCGACCCATAGATTGGCAAACACTGGCCTAAATGAGAGAGCTCAAACTCATCGTCAACCAATTAACAGTGAGACTTAACTCAGAGATTAACTCAACTCGAGAAGCTTGGGGGTTTCTACCCAACTCTGCTCCATATCCTGTCTTCACTATCATATTTCACTTTTCGGTACTCCCGTAGTATATGTATCACAGGTTAGGGTTAGGTCATAATTTTATTCCGATATTCTTTATTTTAGTTCTATTACGAGTTCGGGGACTGTCTGTGTTAGTCAAGTGAATATATTTTCTATCCATAGGTTTCATTCCCTTTACACAACTTGATGTAGAGTATGCGATCAAAGTCAGTTACCTCCATATTGGTACACACACTTCTGGAGCGCTCCGCTCTTTAGTCTATCTTTACTGCACTATCGTATCTCACTTTTCCACGTTCATTTATATATTCCGTCCATGACCTTTCTTATCTCATACGAAACCATAGGGATTTTTTCAACACGTTTCGAGCATTAGAATCGCCCACGTAATGTTTTGTATCGAAACATCGATTAATTTGCCCTTGGTTATAATTTGTAATTTAATCGAATGCTTTCCTCAGATTGCATGTTTACGGCTTGCGGTTGGCTTACGTTGTAAAGCGTCTTTTTACGGTGTGGCTTTAAACGTGGGTTCGAACACCATAGACTCGAGGTTGGCAAGCTCATAATCGAATCTCAATGCTCATTAAAGGCTCTTTATCTTCTTTACTCTGTGTGAACACGTGAAAATGGTGGGCAACGTCAAGACAGAAAAATTACTTTTAGCAATAGCATTGCACATCCTTGGGATTTTATTTTGGATAACCGCGTGGAAAGGGCAGGTCTTTCACCTCAACCTTCAATGCACAACGAATGCTTTTCTCAGAATGCGTGTTTACGGTTGGCTTACGTTGTTAAGTGCCAGTGACATTTTATACCTCTTCAAGATAGGGTTTGAATGAGTTCGAATCCCGCAGACGTTGTCAAACCAGGATCTAATCTTCACAAAAATAGAATCTTACTGCTTATCGCTGCTTGTCGCTTTTCTACAGCTCCAACGAAACACAGCAAAGAATATTCATGGCCACGACGTTAATATTTCTCTCTAAATAGCAGCGCATTTATTAACTGATCAAATATAGGCTTGTTCAGATTGAAATCTTTAAAAACTTAGGCGATGTTGAACCGAAAAAATTCAGTCTCCACAAAAACTTCTTACTTATTAGAGGCTGATTAGCTGGGATTTTCTCATAGGGAAAGCGTGAATAAGAGTAGGCGATATCAAGTCGGGAAAATTTCTATCCTTTACAAATATACCAGCTCCTGTGCACCTAAGTGACTAATTTTTTGAAGTGAAGGCATGGATAAGGATAGACAATGCTAAACCAGAAAAATTACAGCACTTTCTAAATGGTAGCTCATTACACATCAGTGGCTTCTAGATACCTAGACTGTTTGTCTAGACTAGGGGGTGTGCAACATTTTTTATCGGTGGGCCATATAACCAATTTCAGACATCTAGACGGGCCGCGCAAAAAATAGTTTTCCCATGCAAGAAAGGCAAGAGAACATAATGCAGCTATTGCTTAGCCTTGCAGACGCAGCAAAAATGGCAAAAAACATTATATATTGTTACTCCGTTGAGCTTTTTAAACATAAACTCTCGGATTCGGATGTGAGTATTCACTGCAACGGCCGGACTAAATGGCAGGGCGGGCCGGGTTGTGACCCGCGAGCCGCCTGTTGCACTTTCCTGGTTTAAAGCCTTGTTTAGAGTGAAAGAGTGTAAGCACCTATCTATTGTGAAATTAGGAATTGAGAAAATTTCGTTGTGGTAAACCGCTTAAGGTTGAAGTAATTTCCGGCATCAAGTGACAGAGTAGGTCGTAGGCGTAATCGCTCGATAATGATCGGAGTCGCGAAATGACAAACAGTAAAAGCCACAGAAATTAATTGAACGATGCTATTTAGTATTACAGTATTAGATTTCAATACCTCTCTATGCTTTGCGTTGGGCGAACCGTATAATGCAAGCATGCTGCTGTAAGAGTAAATATATCTATTCTAAGTGATTGAAGAGTCTTGCTGCACAATAACACAAACATATTTATGTATTACGATAAACAGTGAAACAGAAAGCCAATTAATTGAACGATGCTAATAGTATTACATTCTAACAACTTTCTATGCTTTTGCGCCGGTGAATCCATATAATGCAAGAATGCTGCAAAAAGAGTGAAGATAACTATAGTGGTCTTACAAGACTTCGACGATTTCATTTGAAGTCACTAATTTCACCACTTGGAGGTTTTAAACCTAGACCTCACTACTTTGCCGTGTAGCAACACACTGATTGTTCGCATACTTACTCTAAAACAAACATTACCTATAGATAGGCTTACCATACGTCCCGGTTTTCGCAAGTTTTTCCGCCGTCCCGGTAGTAAACCTAAATGTCCCGGTTCTGCAGTATGACGTTCGAAAATAATTTTTAAATTTGATACTATTACAAAATTGCTTTTTTTAACGAAGGCAGCCGATTTACCACCGATTTGCGTCTCACTTCCCTAGTTTTTGAACGATAAGTTAATTCAACACCCAGATGTACTGTCGTTAAATCGTCAAAATTCCGAAAACAAAGTGCAAGTTTTCTAATGAGTTGAACGATCACCATTATTTGGAGCAAAGACCAATAGAAGATATTTTCATAGGATTTACAGCTAATTTTGATGCCTATAATCTATCCACAATGGTATGGAAAAGTCTAAACTATCACTAAGGCTCTTGAATCGAACCGAGGTCGGCCTGTCCACTTCGTACCGTCCCGGTATTTTTACTTACTTTATTTATGCAAATCTTATGGTATATATGGTATAGACAGATCGCTCGATTGAATGATCAAAATCTGCGGCAAAAAACATAGGGCAACTCCGCCAAAATTTTATTCAAACCTCGAAGGGTTCGACATAAACTTCATTTGCAAAATACAGAACACTGAATTGCTGCATTTTCTCTCTTCTGTACAGTCATGATTGGACTTTATTTGATCAATTTTCTCATAACTCTGACAATAAAAGTTAATCTTTTTTCACTATCAACCTAAGAAAGCACCTACAGAAGTGATTTTCAACCAATGTTCCATCAGTGCAGTCCATGGGTTCCGCAAGTTTGCGTTCACATCCGAGAATGAATACCTGACACGGGCAAACTATGACCTGCGGGCCAAATCCGACCCGCTGAGTAATCCAATTTGGCCCGCCTAATGCTACCACAACCAAACTGAAACCAAATTTTGATGTTTTATTTAAAAAATAGCTCAAGAAATATGTTGTAATTGCGATTAAATTTAGTTTTGACACGAGGCTAATTATTTATCACTTGCAACTGTTTACGTCACAGTTATATGACCGCATTCTATTTAAACACAGCGTAAAGAAAAACTCTAATTGCTACAACACTCTTTTTTGTGCAATGCGGTAATTAAATTTCCTTAGAAATTAAGCAAATATTTTTTCCATTTTTAAGTTTTTCACATTTTTTTTGACAATTAAAATTTCTGTTCGTGTGAAAAACGTGACAGGAAACCGAAATGCGTATTATTTTATTGATAAACGCTTAAAAACTTGGCACAAAAATAATCTGAAACTTTCAGACGTCAATAAAGATCGAAACTACGATTAATCTATGTTGATTATAATGAGGAATTGAAGGAAATAAAAACGCGCGCATATAATGCATGTTCTTGTTTGCGGCCTATGGGCTTATGGTTTTGCAAAATAGTTGTTTGTTTCTTAATTACCGGACGAACAGCTTCTGTAGCGTCTGAATATGTGCCTTTTCGTAAGTAAATATCCTAACTGTCATCAGAATTATAACACTAGAGTTAAAGGAAATGAATACGCGCGTATATAATGCTTGTTTTTGTTTGCGGCCTTATAGTTTTGCAAAATTGTTGTTTCTACTTAATTACTGGACGAACAGCTTGCATTTTTGGTAGTTTGAAGTGGCTTCCGATTGTGTGCCTTTGCATAAGAACTTTCTAATTGCCAAGTTAGACTGTAGCTATGTTTGATACAGATTATTTTTTTTTTAAAAGAGGAGGGGGGGGGGGGGGTCCGACCTGGCGCCACGTTTGAGCATATGGCGTGCCCCATGAGCACGCATGCCCGTGTTGTGCACCCCTGCTCTACTTTTAACAATTTATGCCAAATTTTCGGCAGTTTTTATCACACGTCAACAAGCGTCCAACGCGTGTTTTGTATGCGGAGTGGGAAAACAAAATTGTTTTTGTCGTTAGACTGAAATTTTTGTTCCTATTTTGCCATTAAGCCATTTGATTTGTCAAACTTGGCCATTTCCGGAGAACTGCTATATTATATTCGCCAAATCCTCTCTAAGCTCGTAGCAGCGAAAGATAAGCTTGATTATGACTTTCCTGTTTAATGGCTTGACAAATCACTTTTACATTCCCAGTAAGTGATTGGAGATGTACCTCCTTGAAGGCTACTAATTTTGTTTTGGTTCGCAAATTTTGGATCTCGTTAAAAATATCTTATTGTTTTTGGATACCAGAGTGATCGCTTTACATCCTCAATAGGTGAATACAGAGGTATACACTCCAAGCTTTTTGCTTGTTTTTACATTTTCTAGATGTCTCGTTGTTTTAACTTAACTCACAATTGAATTGTCCCTCAAATTCTCAGCACTCTTTGAACTCGGAATTCCCGCCATGAACCTTATTCTTTCACCTTGAACTGTCATGGCGTCGCTTTAGAATCAAAATCAATCTTAATATATTTATTATTCATATTCTGCTTATAGAATCATAACAAGCCTGCGTGCGTGGTCAGCTTGGTCAGCTTGCTGTTTTTAGAGCATATTTGGGATCGTATTAAGATTCCCCCAAACCTACTTGAGGGAGGATCCTCATCTGATCAACCCTAACCCTATGGTCTAACCTGGAGGCGGGGCAGGCGGGGGGGGGGGGGTGGTATATTCATTTGCTTTAGCCTAGATGTGGTGGATCTGACCTGAACAATGACTAAACCTAACGAAATTATGTAGATAAATGGGCGCTCTGTAAAGTATTCGTACCAAGATGACGCACAACCTAAACAACTCTAACCTGATACACATACTACGTTCAGGTTGTGCGCCATCTTGGTACGAATACTTCGGATGCACCGATAAATCTACTGCAATAACCATAAAATAATCAGTATGTTTTATTCTTTGAATCTTTTGTTGTTTATTCATAAGATCTATATTGGGGTTTGGGGTCCTCACATGATCTAGCTTGGAGAAAGGAAGTCTTCATATGATCAACCCAACCATTTGGATACTTCAGTTAGATACTTTGGGAAGATCTTCACCATATACCCCATCATTTCTGGTTTTCCTAAACTACTCAGCCAAACTATCTCAAATTTTCATTTTCAGTACTTAGACACCAGCGCACATGTTTTGTTCTAAATGAGCTTATGGATCGTTTTGTTAGGTTGGTAAAAATAAACATGGACTTTCTCATAAACTACTGAGCCTACTGATTACTAATTTTTAATCGTTTGAGATGGGAGTGTATCCTAGAGCCTCTTAGAGAATTTTTTCATCTTCAAGTGCTGAAAGTATGTAATCAATTGGCCCACTAGTATCGGAGAAAAGTTTTTTGTTGGGCAAAATCGACATATATAAGTGATTCAAAAGTCTTGCTGCGCTCTAACACAAATAGATTTCTTTAACGTTTCGTCTGACCAAGGTCATAGAAGAGGGATAAGTAGTTAGTATAGCAAAAAACAAATCATTAGCGCAAGACAACATATAAATACAGTATAAATGTACACTTTGCGTTCAATTATAGAATGGTTGAATGACTATTTCCATTTTCTCTTTTAACCACTCAAATTTACAGAATTTAAATATGCCGTCAGAATGTATTCTTCAATTTTGTTATGAAGTCAGTTCTCAATATATCTCAACCAAGTTTGTTGTTTTTTAATCAGTAATTGTATTTTCCTAAAAATCATTATGAAACTGCAAGATTTGGGGTTAAATATCGGGACCGGTGGGTTTCATGAGAAATGAAGAATAAAAGACATTCCAGAAGTGTGTGTACCAATATGAAGGTAAATAATTTTGTTCGCCTTCTTTACATGAAGTTGTGTAAAGGGACTGAAACATATGGGCAGACTCGTAAAAGAACTAAAATAAGAAAAATCGGAATAAAATTATGGCCTAATCCTGACCTGGTACACATACTACGGGAGTACTAAATAAAATAACAATGGTCTCCTATACTACGTATGCCATCCACAAGTACTCAAAATTTAAAATCGCTTATTTGCGAACAAAAAAGATTTTTCAATTTAGAAAGAAGATCCATAGTCGCACTTCCTGTCTAATTGTTGAATGATTGATTGACGGTTTCCAGACTGTAGTTATGTCCAAGTCTATCCTTATTCTATATTTAACATTCAAATACTGGCAACACACAGTTATTATTTTTGGAAAAACATTAATCTGACGACGGAAATGCCAATCTAAAGCATTTATTTATCTTGAATTCAACCTCGCAAACAACGCAACAAGCAAAACCAGCCATTTTATTGAAATTTCAAAAACTTCCAGACTTGGCATTACCTAGTGATTTTTCCACACCTTTCCCACTATAATTTAACTTTCAAACACTGGTAATCTTTCCAGATAACAACATTAATCGTGCAACGGAAATGCCAATCTGACGCAATCTTAATAAACCCTATAATTAATGCATCTTATCCCACTTTAGTTAGTCACGCAAACGTCAAACGTCAGAAAAGCACACGACAAACCAGTAAAAAAAATGTAAAATCCGAAAAATATATAATTTGCGACTCCAACATGGTTAAGTGCATGACCTTTGCATTTTATATTTATGTTACAAATACTGGCAACTGTCTTTACCCTCTCCAGAAAACAACATTAATCTGGCTAGCGGAAATGCAAATCTCAAGTATTACAGAGAAAGCTTAGTATAGAACGCCTTGATTGACACAAAGTATGGATGGCATTGCGAACTTATTTTGCTGTTGTTTTGTTCATACATCCGAAACAAATAACTGGTAAACTAATCTCGTACCCAACATGGACTGGTAACCGGACGAGAGGCCGTGGTTTGCCATGTGGTTAAGCCGTCCTACCTCTTTACTCTCCCCCGAGATAAATATGTAAATCCTATCCTTGTTCTTGTTAAAAATACAAAGACATAATTTGATTCTAGATTCCGAGTAGCTTCAAATTCTCTCCGGTTCCGGTTTTTAAAAAACGACTCCGATAAATGAGAAATAAACCACGAAATAAAAGTAATCTTAAAATAGAAATGTTGTTGCAATTCTAAGAGACATGACCCCCCACCCCTTTTTGAAATATAAAATAACCTTTTTTCTGCAACAAACATAGCAATTTTTTTAGCTTGAAACGCTTTTTAAACTCCCAATATTCATGAAACCCACGTTGTTTGGCGGTACCGGCACTGTAAAAGGTAAAGTGGACTATTGCTTCGCCCTGGACTTCGTGTCCATTTATTTGAGCATCGCTCTCTTGTTTTATATTTAATTTACAAATACTGGCAACGCACTTTCCAAAAAACAACGTTTATTAATCTGGCTAGTGGAAATGCAAATCTCGGGTATTACAGTGAAAGCTTACACAAAGTGTATAAATGGACAGCGTCGCAAACTCGTTTTGTTGTTGGAGTTGTTAAATATCCTAGACATAGATTCTAGATTCAATTTGAATTTTTTATTTTTATTTAAACAAATTCGATTTAAAAAAAAAAAAATTTTTCAAACATTTAACCAGACTATTACTCTGAACGGGCTCCGCACTAGCAGCGATTTCTGAGTAAGGAGCTAATATGATTAATATTATCTGCGAATGTTTCAACACGACAGACAAATTTTAATTCAGAAAATATTTCTCATTTATCATATTTATTTGCCAAAATATTTGTTATCTATCATTTTTATATTTTTAAAACCAAATACTATAGACAAAATTTTTGGCAAAGCAGATATAGAAATGCGTTACATTCTCATCTGTCATATATATTTACATCATGACATCCTCATTTGCCATATTTATTTCCCAATATATTTGTTTTCCATTATTTTCATGTTTTTGAAACCAAATATCGTAGAAAAAATATTTGGCAAATCAGATACGGAAGTACGTTATACATTGATGGTTCATTTCCGTCTTGAAAGAAGTCATAATCTTGTTTCACATTACTTTCATACTGAAATTTTCGAGCAAAAAAATATGAAAGAGATCGTGATAGCCTTAGAACAGGGGCTCTCAAACGGTGGAGCGCGCATCACAAGAGTGGCGTATACAATTCTTTTTTTTGGGGGAGGGGGGGGAGGGGGGTAGAGCAAAGTGAAATAAAAATATTTGTTAGACTTTACCTTGCCCGCCTTATTTTGAAAATTTGCATCTCTTTATTCTGGATATTTACGTCCGTTCCATTCACGTATTTTCAACGTGGTCGGCTTGACCATATGGCGAACCACGGCTTCTCGTCCGGTTACCAGTCCATGTCGGGTATGAGATTAGTTAGCCAGTTATTCTGTTTCCAGATGAATGGACGTGACGGTGGAGAAAGCCGTATCCGACCAGCGCTTGTGTGAACCATCCTACGGCAGCGAGGAGTCCAACAATCCTAACCTGATAATATTGACACCGCAGGTTTTGAAACTCTTTTCTTGAATCCCATTCCGGGATAGTTTCGTGAAAGAGGATTGCTGGACTCTTTGCCGCAGCGGTAGGGGGTGTTTCATAAAACCGCTGGTTGGTTACAGCTTCCTCCACCATCAAGTTCATGCATCTGAAAACAAATAACTGACTAATCTTATACCTGATATGCCGCTTCCCCAAAGGTTTAATAATTTGATAGTCTGTGCAGCCTTATTTTAGTCCTGATCAATACACTAACCACCAAAACACCTGAAGCTGCTAATCTAAACAGATATTATCGTATAAAAGCTGCGTTGTTTCAAATACTCCAAACTGGGTCCATCATTCTATACAGGGCTACTCAACTATTTTTACCGAAGATCCGCATATAAAATTCAAAAATATTTGGGTCCAGTCTTTCCAGAAATTATATTTTGGCATCCTTAAACACGCACTTTCTCGGTCGACTAATGATTATTATCTACGCAAGATTGTTTGTTATAGCGTTATAGTTCTTTTCATATATATTTAAATCTATAAAAGCGATTTTAGAAAAGGAAACTTCAAAAGTGGGCTAATGACCAAAATGAAGATCATAATTTTTACCGAAGATCCGCATATGAAACTTCAAAAATATTTGGGTCTAGTCTTTCCAGAATTTATATTTCAGCATCCTTAAACGCGCACTTTCTCGGCCGGCTAATGATTATTAACTAATCAAGATTGTTTGTTATGGCGTTATAGTTCTATTCATATATATTTAGATCTATAAAAGTGATTTTAGAAAAGGGAACTTTAAAAGTGGGGCTGATGATACAATAAATATGAATTACAATAGCACTAAATAACTCGACAATATTAGTTAATTAAACTACAACAAATACGATGCAATATGTTTATATTCTCTCTTGGAAAACAATCAATTCCTTGTCGGGGTAGAATTCCCGGTCGTGAAACACTGTTTTAACGCAATGCGGAATAATGGTTATATTAGTAGCAAAATATAGGGTCCTTCCGTAGTATGTGTACCAGGTTAGGGTTAAGCCATAATTTTCTTCAGATTTCCCTATTTTAGTTCTATTACGAGTTCGGGGATTGTTTGTGTTAGCTAAATGAATATACCCCAGTCCATTGGGTTTAGTCCCTTTACACAACTTGATGTGTGAAGTAGGTGAACAAAATTAGTTACTTCCATATTTGTACACACACTTTTGAAGCGCCGTAATATTAGTATCAAAAATAGTAGTTTGTCTAAAAAGTTATCTCTCTAAAGGCCTCAACCTCAGAACATTCGCCTTAATTTTAGTTTTCTTCAAAATTCTCCAACAAAATTTTGCTCTGTTCTACGTAGCTAACTGTCAACTATGCCCGCATAAAGAGTCGGTCTTACGCAACAATAGCCTACAGCGAACATGAATACAAACAAACTAATTGTTCTTTTTATACATTCGGATCAAGCTAGGTTATTGATGGCCCGCTGTTTTGAAGACTGATTTCGACTGGCTGTACAACTTTCTGCATTCACGTTTAATTAACGTAACTTTGTATATAAATAATAATTTAATTAGAAGACGGCTTAAGCTTGTAAGCGGAAGAGCTAATTTACCTAAATATTTTATTTACTGACGCTACTTTCAAATTTTATTTCTCGCCAATTTTTTTTTTATGTTTATTATTTTTTTTCGGAAAAGCTCTAAGGGGACATATGCTTAGATGTAAAGATATTAAGGTATCCCTCTGAACCGCCGATTGACCGATTTTTGATTAGCAGTGCATTTGTGATTTATCGTTTTAATTATAATGGAATCAAAACATTTTGCTTAATGTAAATAAATAACTTAGTACTAGGGCTTGAGGGGTGGAAATTTTGGTTCCTAGAAATAGACAATTTTATTAAAGCTTCTTATACGTTACCTGTCTCCTAATAGGGCTCAAAACAAGCGGAAACAATCCGATAATGAGGCATGGAATGCAAGTCTTCGAGTTATACTTGCTTTGCGCTCCAGAAGTTTGTGTATCAATATGGAGGTAACTGATTTTGTTCGCATACTTTACATCAAGTTGTGTAAAGGGACTGAAACCTATGGGCAGGGGGTATATTCATAGAACTAAAATAAGGAAAATCGGAATGAAAATATGTCTTAACCCTAACCTGGTAAACACACTACGGGAGTATCAATAGCACAAGTATACACGTACGACTTTGGCGTAGCAAGAGAGAGGTCGAAGAACCGCTACAAATTTCTTGTATTCATTTTCAAGAGGTCATCACACTGAGTTTCGAAGTGAAAAACGAGTCATATACAGCCAGCATAAAGTTTTGAAATAAATAAAAGTAATAGCCTTCTAGCGAAAAATAAAATCTAAAGTTAATAAGACTGATTTCTGACTTACGATACAAATATCCTTCATAATTGTTTACTTCATGTATCTTCATAAATAAATGATTTATTCAGAATTTTAGATTTTGTTGAACTTTTTTGGAAGTGTTTTTCTCCGAAAAAGGAGTCGCACAATCACTATTATTTAATTTCATAATTAAAAGAATTCTGAAATTCTTTCATAAACCACTCGGCTACGTGGATTGTATATATTACCATCCCACACAAAGAAACGCCATTGTTGCTGCCTCACAAATGAACAACGTTGTTGTGGTCTTGATTCATTTTTACGAACGCTCTGAATCAGAGGTGGGCAAGGTTTTTAGACCAGGGGACAAACATTTTCCCACTTAGACTGGCGGGCCAATTAAGTGTGACGTAAAGAGTTACATTTTATGAACAATATTTACAGTGTTACAAAAACAAAAGTGGAAAACAATAAGCCTCGTGCTAAAACTACATTTAATCACAATCTCAATAAATTCTTTGAGTTATTTTTTAGCTGAAACATCAAAATATGGTTTTGGCAGCATCAGGTGGGTCAGATTGAATTCCTCAACGGGAAGGATTTGGCCCGCGGGCCGTGGTTTGCCCGTGTCACTTCCGAATGAACATGACATCGACTTTATACGAACTTTCAATTTAAGGTGAAACCGAATAATTCCGAACTCGAATTGAAAAAGAATCCAAATTTTTTCCGAACTCGAATTGAATAAGAATCCGAATATTTTCGAATTCGAATTGGAAAAGCACCCGAATTGAAGGTTAAACCGGATAAACATTCCTATTGAAAGATCAATCTTGTTTTTATCGAAATTATATTACCAGACCGCAAAGAAGCACTATTGTTGCTACTCTACATAAAACAACGTTGGTATGGCTATATCGCGGTTTGATCAGTATTTTTATTGTCAGCTGTTCACGTATTTCACAAATATCAATTTCAGTTTTTCGATTTAATTTATAACCAAACCAAGAGATATTGTTTAAAACGATCATTTTTGGCACTTCGCCATGAGAAAGGCCCCGTACAAGAAAGTCCCGCCGCTCTGTAGCCAATCACCATGAGATAAAACATCTGGTTTCGAAAACCATGACACGGGTTTTGCCAAACTCATTCAGTAATCAATCAATTAATTATGACAGCGTATAATTAATAACGATCCGCTAAAATATTGTACCATTTGTTTAACAGAACGGTACCGTTGTCGGCTATATGCTAATCAAATAATATGTCAAAATGTCAAATATTTAGTCACCGGAAATTACTACATTATGCGCGGTTAATTATTATCTTGACATGTTATCAATTTCATAGATAACATTATAGATAACAAAAGCTAAGAATAGGGTTAGCATGTACAAATGTTAGAGCAAGCTTCTGGCAAGATAGCTTATTCAGTCAGAGTCATGGTCGATCTGTTATCTTATCAGATGTTGATCTAATTCGCAGATAACATATATAGATGATAACGCAAGGCACAAATATGACCAGTGCAAGTTTTAACAAGCTAAATAATAGTATGGTCAGACATAAACACGGCCAATCCTTTGTCTTATCAGTTGTTTATCTAACTATTAGATAATGAATAAAGATAACGAGGTCGCAATGTGGAGCTCAGCATCTAAATCCAAACATTCTCAACGGTTTAGCATTGGATAATAAGAGTAAACCACATTCCTTTATCTTATCAGATGTTTATCTAATTCAGAGATACACTGATAACAAGTTCATGAAGTGTGGGCGCTAAACATCCAGATGTTCCCAACAGTTTAGCATTGGGTAATAGAAGTATAACAATCTAAATTGAAAAACTTTGTGACAGAAGCAGGAAATTTATTATTGAAAGAAATTTTATTTACTTCTGCTTTTTTTGTTTTTTGAACTAATCTGTCTTATCACTCTCAAATAGTATTAGTTGTGTGATGTACTAAAATTTTAATCAATAATTGGAATCTGGAAGAAGATCCATATTCCAAGCCTAGGCATTTCGTTTACTCTATTTATTTTATTTTGTTCAGAAGAAGGGACTACTATCAATAAGCCTCCCCTGCAAACAAGTAAGTATAAAAAAGTAAGTGTCGGTGGGTCGAGACCAACTTAAAAAAAGTTTCATATCCTACGTTACCAGTCCAAATAAGGCATGTGCTTAGAAGACCTGAGTTCAAATAAAGGCCAGTTCAAATATTGTTTATAATATTCGTGATAACGCGGTGAAGCAGCAACAAACAGGCAACGATCCACTTATGCAAGACTGCTGACTTTGTTGGTTGAGCCTGCAAAAATATGAACTTCTTTCTGTGCGTTGCGAAATATCAATCTAATTTTGAAAATAAAATCTTCTTATCCGAGTGTGTTCATAGTCAAGTTTATTTTCCATCCAGTATAAAATAACATACGAAATTGACAAAATACAAATTTAAACACGCATTTTTACTGGGGAAGAGAAGTCGCAGGGGAGCCATGATTGGTGATCGAGCAGCGACACCCAAGGTTCAATATATAATTGAATTTCTAAGTTCGAAAATTAAGTTTTTAGAACTTGACAGAAAATTTTTGTATCTTCAAGTTCAAACAAAGGCCATTTAAAATTATATTTATAATTTCGGGATAACACGAGCAGCAAGAAACAGGCCGCGATCAACTCATACAAGACTGCTGACTTTGTCGATTGTGCCTGCAAAATATCTCAAAAATAGGGACTTCTATGCGTCGCGAAATATCAGTCTAATTTTAAAAAAAAACTTCTTACCCGAGCTTGTTCATAACGTGACATAAAATGATTGAATATTGAGTACTCCAATTTTCCTTATTTTTAGTTCTATTACGAGTTCTGGGACTGTCTGTGTTAGCCAAGTAAACATACCCTCAGCCCATAGGTTTCAGTCCCGTTACACAACTTGATGTAAAGTCGGCGAACAAAATTAGTTACCTCCATATTGGTACACACACTTCTGGAGCGCCCGATTTTGAGTTCAAACAAAGGCCATTTCAATCAATGTTTACATTTTTTGTGATAACGCGGTGAAGCAGTAACAAACAGGCCATGATCCACCTATGAAAGACTGCTGACTTTGTCGAATGAGCCTGCAAAAATCGAGACTTCTGTGCGTCGCGAAATATCGGTATAATTTCTAAAAACGTCTTCTTATTTGAACGTGGCTAGAACTTGACATAAAATGATTAATTCTCTTAAAATTAACGCTGTAAAAAATTATGACAGACAGACGATATCGGACACCCAGACGTGTTATGCTTGTTTATGTGCCCGTGTATCACATAGATAAAAACCAATATATAAAGAACTTTTCCTAATGCAACGCTATAAGGTCAATTTTTTTTAATAATGATTTGTATAAGGCTGCTGGCATTGTCGGCTGTGCCTGCAAAAATACCTAAAAAATAGGGACTTCTGTGCGCGGCGGAATATTATTAATCTGATTTCTAAAGAACACTTCTTATCTGGCCGTTATCAGAATTTGATTGAATCTGTCAAAGTTAGGTCTGTAAAAAATTATCACAGACAGGCGAAATCGGACAATACGTTTATGAACACATAAGAAGCTCACGTATTTCATTGATGAAATGCGCACTTATTGTAAAACTTTCCCCGTCGTAACCCAATAAGATCAGATTCTAGGGCTGGGAATTTCAGGGAAAACACTTTAACCGTTAACCGAGTAAAATTAACCGGCTAACCGCCGCGTGACGTTTGACGTAATAATTTATAATTTCAGCGTGTTACGTCACAATCCTTATGAAGCAATTTCGCGTGTTCTACTGCGAGATATCATAAAGTTAACCGTTAACCATCTGAAATCGGTTAACCGGTTAACCATTCCCAGCCCTATCAGATTTCAATGCGTCGTGGTTTGTATAACGTGTACAAAGTATATGTATTAAGCGCGGGGAACCACTAACGTATGGCGGCTCAAGGTCAAAGAAAGGCCATATCACACAAAGCCGGCCACTAATGAAAAAATGTGAAATTTGAGGAAAATATTCCAGCCACGTTTGTACCGCAGATTGCGCTCACCACATTTTAGGTAATTGCGAGTTCGCAAAGTTTGCATAAAAGATCCCAAAGCCACGACGAACACCGCTGAAATTTTTTACAATGGAAATGTTTGCGTTTATAATGGCAATAATGGCGTGGGGTTTTGCTCCACCAAAAAGGTTGAAACTACTGTACTGCGGGCTACCTCTTACAGAGGACATACTAATCTTCTATTGATCGTTTGGACGAGGACCGTATTGTTGTGATGTCACACAAGTAGCGGATTGCTCCATTTTTTCATGTGTATTCATGTGTGATATATTTGTGATCAAGGAAACTATTGTCGTTGTCATAGTAACGGTGTTTACGGAAGCCGTATGTTTTTGACGATAAACGGAAATTGTTCGCTAACAATAAATCGATTGTGATTTCATAGAGTTTGTACCTTCAGACTTTTTTGAATGTGACATCACATAAAGTTGTTTTGGACGACGACCGCATTGTTGTGATGTCACACAAGTAGCGGATTGTTTTGAATTTTAAACCGCGGGAATTCTAACACGCTAAGTAGGAGATTAATTTTGTTCTTACAACAAATTAATTTGATGTGTGTCTGGAAATCGTCACGTTTTTCTGCTATTAATAAATTTTTGTAAATAAATTGCAAAACGTGCTGAAAAACAACGCAGTAAACTCGTGGCAAACGTAAACGTTTGAGATGTGATCGGAGTTGTCTTGTTGCTATTTCAACCGGATACAGATATTCGCAAGACGACTGTTCGAGCAGTGGTAACCGACTCTGATAATCCTAACCGCCGTAAGGTTCCCAGTCCCAGTTGTGATCGGAGTCTCCTCGTTGTTATTTCAGACAAATACGGATATTCGCAAGACGACTGTTCGAGCAGTGGTAACCGACTCTGATAATCCTAACCGCCGTAAGGTTCCCAGTCCCAGTTGTGATCGGAGTCTCCTCGTTGTTATTTCAGACAAACACGGATATTCGCAAGACGACTGTCCGGGCAGTGGTGACTGACTCTGATGACCTTAATCATCGCAAGGCTACCAGTACCACTAAGTCACCGAAAATTGGCCTCTTTAAATTATCGGCATTCCCGCGTTAACTTGAAACAATTTATTCCAGTCTAAGTTATGAGATGGTCATAGGGTTAGAAAGAATAGATTTCTGGCTAGGCAAACCAGCGATACGTACTGACTGCCCCATAGTCATAGCCAAGATCATTTATTCCAACCTGCAAAATAATAAACGATACAAAGCGAAAATGTCAAAAACATAATTTCACTGGGGAACTAATTATATTACAATACTAACTTAGCCATGCCCAGCGACCACCATAAATTTTCCCCTAAATCGCAATTCCCGATAAAAATCTCGAAACAACAATTCAATACAGTCCCATCACCGGTTAACACATGTAGGCGGAATAAAGATTGATTTACAAAACGTCGTTTACTTATCTAACACCGATATCTCAGATAAACACTGTTAAAAAAGTCGTTAAAATTTGTGTAATTTAGGGGCGATTTTAGAAGCTTTATCTCTCTTAGGCTTTCAAGTTTTTTATTATATATATCCACTCTGAACAAGATTCAGCAAAAGTACCGACATGGGTTTAATATAACACCTATATCTCAGATAAGCACTGTTAAAAAAGTCGTTAAAAATTCTTTAATTTGTGAATGATTTTAAAGCTATAGCTCCGTCAGAATTTCATGTACTATAATTTATATATTCGCTCTAAACATGACTTAGCAAAAGTACCGACATGGGTTATTCGGTATTCCTGTAGTATGTGAACCAAGATGGCAGAGACCTGAACGTAGTGTGCGTACCAGGTGTATCTAACCATATATTAATCTGATACGATAAACATGCGACGTCACATGCCGGCAACATTGCGGCAAATGAAGAATTTTGTTTATTGTAAGTAGATAATACCGAGAACTATCGAACGAATACATTTTGAGGTTTCAATAATAATTATTTTTTTAAGCAATACAGGCACTTTGCAAAAAAACATTTCGTGCTGAACTGAAAAAAATATGTCAATCAATTGGGATGAAAAAATTACTTCAAAATATTCTATTCTATTGCGTACTATACCTAAAGTAACTCAACCTACATCAGAAGTCACTTTTTTGTCATAGCCAGTTTTTGCATAAAATAAACTCTTCTTAATTCCACAACTTAAATTTGCATAAATTTGAGTTGGGTTGCGCGAGACTAACTTCCTATCTTTTCTCTATGCCTTTATGCTAGTGGATCCGTATGCGTATACTGCAAGGATACTGTAGCTGGAATAAACATGACTATTCTATCCAATTAAAGAGTCCATCTGCACACTAACACAAATGTATTTCTGTAATACATTTGTGTTAGTGTGCAGCTGGACTCTTTAATTGGATTAAATTTGCATACCGTCATTTTTTTTTTGCAAAACTCTTCTCACCCCAACCTCCATCAGAAAATGAATAACATGAGAAGAAATTTTATAACCTACGTACAACTTTCGATCAATGAAACTCGCTGATCATAATGCAAGTACATTTCCGCTCAACTTTATATAAATAATAAACTATCCTTAAATGCCACAACACAAATAGCATGACGGGCATTTTTTTCTTTGCGAAACTTCTCCAACAACCCCCCCCCCCCCCCTCCAAAAAAAAATTGAGATATGAATTATCTCAAAAATACGCGTCACTTCCACACAAAGTTCTTCACTGACCTTCTACAAGAACCCTTTTGCTAAACTTTATATAAATAATTACCTCTCTTTAATGTCACAGCTTAAAATCGCAAATTGCGCATTTTTTCACCCAAATTATAATCGAAAATCGTAATGCGATGACGATAAACATAAAAACATCGCCGAGGCGCCGGTGGCTGTGGAACTGCGGTCGGCATACAAATTGCTCATATTTTTTACCTGATCGGAACCCTTCTCTCCTCCTCCCCCCATCATGCGCCCAAAAAAAATCTCGAACTAGTTAAACTAACTCGCCCTCCATCAGAACCACTATCCTTAGCCAGTTTTCTGTCATTCATTCTGCTGGAAACTTTCCGCTCAACTTTGATAATACGATGACGATAAACATAAAAACATCGTCAACACGCCGGTGGCTCAGAACTGCGGTAACGTAATGCTAGATTATATTCAAATTCGGGGAAAGCCGGCATACAAATTGCTCATATTTTTTACCTGACCGGAACCCTTCTCTCACCCCCCCCCCCCCCCCCATCATGCGCCCGAAAAAAAAATTCGTACTACTTAAAGTAACTCGCCCTCCATCAGAACTACTTTCCAGTTTTCTGTCATTCATTCTGCTGAAACATTTCCGCTCAACTTTATATAAATAATAAACCCTCCCTATTAATGTCACATCTTAAAATCGCAAATTGCGCATTTTTTCGCCCAAATAATGATCGAAAATCGTAATACGATGACGATAAACATAAAAACATCGTCAATACGCCGGTGGCTCAGAAATGCGGTAACGTAATGTCAGATTATATTTAAATTCAGGGAAAGTCGGGATTTTCTCCAAATAACAGGATAGAAATACTTCATTGTTTAGTGCCGTGCTTATGTGCAAAAAACGATTTTACATTTTGCGTAATTTACAATGAGTGTAAACGATGGCATAGAAGTTAAAAGGTTAAATTAACTACGTTGGAACCGTCCCTCACATAACTTCTTGTTCACTTACTTCTTGAAATAGCTGGATAAATATTCGATTATATTAAATTCGGGGAAAGTCGGCCTTTTCTCCAGATAACAGGATTGAAGTACTTCATTGAAATACTTCATTGTTTTGTCAAACCTTACACTTATGCTTAAAAAATAAAAATGCTTCGTGTGTAGTCGAAACGTGACACCACACACATTTTTAGATATCAGTGACTACCAGTACAAAGCGTTGTCCGGGGCGGAAAAGACATAAGTGTCATACATGAAAAAATAACCAGATCAATCCAGCATTTTCTCTAAATAACAGGCTTTAACATTTTCATTGTTTCACATCGTGGAGCGCGTAAAATATTCAATATTCTGCCGAATCTGGAGTTGATATACACATTGACTGCCTTGTGGTTTAGAATTTAAACTTAATATGCTGGCATCAGGGGTGTATAGTATTTTTTGTCGGCGGGCCAAGTAACCAACTTCAGACATCTAGCTGCGCCACAAAAAAAATTTTTTTTCAGATACACAACGAGTTACAAAATTCTCCGGTCCAGCTGTTACGTACTAACTTGGTAATCCGATATTCTAGACTACCCCCCCCCCCCCCCCCCCCTTCCTCTTTAAAGTTATACACTACGTCATCTGCTGCCACAATCTCTCTCAGAGTGTACAAAATTAGGTAGACAATCAAAAGGATACCAGTTTTTCCAAATAATCTTTAGATTCTGTTTAGCGCATTTACTTCAAACCAGCTTCTGTACAATCTCTCAATGAAAAACTGTGAACATTGGCTACTTGTGTATAACTTTGCTGAAATCTCCATTTTTCAATCTTTAGGTTTTCATAATTTACACCTAAAAACATGCTTAAATGAACTGGATTTGTTTTTGACGAATTAGATTCTTATCAGCAGTTGTACAACGAACTATCACGACGTCGAATCTAAATATACTTCATTGCTTCATTAACGCTATTAAAACGAAACAAATGTTCATAAAGTAAAAATAGGTAAAAATAAGAGATTAATGCTCAAATATATGAACATGTTAACTAGAGCGAAGCAGTCCTTGCCTTTGACGCTACCGGTACCTACGGCTCTGTTCGCCATTCCCCATT
Source organism: Styela clava (assembly GCF_964204865.1). Lineage (NCBI taxonomy): Eukaryota > Metazoa > Chordata > Ascidiacea > Stolidobranchia > Styelidae > Styela > Styela clava. The sequence continues at coordinate 24,480,149 of NC_135252.1, read as the reverse complement.
AACAAATCTTGGCAAAGCAAGAATTTCGCTGCACACCACCGACATTCGATGAGCACGTGATCAAAGGACCAACAAGAAGATTGCCAGCCTAAAAACAAATCCATTACGTGTCAAAAAAAACGAATCCCACAGTGCTATCAGAAATATTTTGAATAAATGAAAGAAATAGTCTTCTGAGGAAACATTTTATCTTTAACCACTGAAAATTTTAAAGCAATTGACCCAGTAATCAAAGAGAAAAGCGACTTTTTCATAACGTGTCATAGAACAACAAGAAGAAAAAGAGTGCCAGCATAAAATGCAAAACGATCGTTATGTTCACTAACGTGTCCAAAAACCACGTATAGTGAACATATAAGCTAGCGGTTCCGATGGAAAAAGCGTTTCAAGATACGAAAAATAGCGCTCCGGAAGTATTCGTACCGAGATGACGCACAACCTGAACAGCCCTAGTACACATACTATGTTCAGGTTGTTCGCCATCTTGATACGAATACTTCGGGAGCCCCCGAAAAATTGCTATGCGTGACACAGAAAAATAGAAATGCTTTTTTGTACATTTCAAAAGGAAGGAGATGGTTTCGTATCCGGGGCGGAGGTCTGAACTTCAAAAGCTGGTTCAATCAAGGGTCAGGGCGAAGACGTCATCTGGTAATTATGTTGTTTCCAATATTTTCAAGTTAACATAAAACATCTAAATTTTGGGCGAAAGTGTAATTATTAGCCGAAAACACCAATCGAGTTAAAAAAATTTTGTGATATTATGAAAAGGTCACATGAAATAAACTTCTACGTTGACGATAAATATAAAAGAGTTTTGTTTAATAATTACTCGGGCTGGGCATTTCGAATCGAATATTCGAATCGAATAGTAAATTATTCGAATCGGTTCAGAACGAAATTTCGAATCGCCACCATCTTGTTTTTTTCCTTTCCGCCAATTATCGAGATAAATTTCTCAATTTTATTTATTGAAGCAATATTTTTACAAGGTAATTCTGACATAAGACTCTTTTCTGTATTGAGTTATTGATGAAAACGTGTTTTTTATTGTGTGTGGACGCTAAGCAATCTGTCTGAGTGATGTATTTTACGTTTCCAGTAATTTATGTGTCTGGAGGACCAAATACAAGAAAAAAGTTACATACAATTATATATCTCCCAAGTATTCGAGATTCGATTCGATTCGAAAAAAATATTCGATCCGATTCTGAAATCATCAGGTATTCGAAAATGCCCAGTCCTAATAATTACTAATAATCAATTTTGGTTTGAATAAATATAGACAATATGAGTCCGCGTTCAGTAATGTGACGTCATATTTTATTTTATACCTTTTTTTTTAAATTTAGGGCGTAAAGACTAAGCTATCAAGAATAACGATCGATATAATGCAGGATTGGGCAAAATAAAGCCCGCGGGCCGCATGTGGCCAGAGATGATCATTTGTGCGTCCCGCGAAAGCACCAAGTTAATATATAGAAAACGAGAAAATGCAGACTTGTTGTCAGACTGCAATCATTGGCATGAATTTCCTATCAATCAGAAATAGGTGCTCCCGAAGTATTCGTGCCAAGATGGCGTACAACCTGAAGATAGTATGTGTACCAGGTTAGGGTTGTTCTGGTTGTGCGTCATTTTGGTACGATTACTTCCGGAGCGCCCAGGAATAAAACAAAAAGTGTTTCATTACCTACAACAGGGGTAGGAAAATTACGGCCGGCTGACCGGATCCCATCTACCGACATGTTTCATCCGGCCCACTTGTGCCTGTGGAAATTACGACTATAGTTTTTTTATGGATATAATTTTACGTTGAAAAAATCGATAAAAATAACGAATCGCGACTAAAATATAGAAAGTAATTCCCATGTATTATCTGCACCTTAATATAACGCGCCACTTGGCACACTAGGTGTTTGTTGTACACTATGACGTCATATTTTACGATAACTTCGCAGTTTCACAATACACTCGGCCATCAAGAATTATGATTTGTTATTTCCAATATTTGGTGAAAACTATCGGAATTTTCGGTAAAAATGAGGTTTTAACCAAAGGGATAAAAAGCGTCATACCTATGTAATATTTGGGAGAAAAATCGTAAAAAAAAACTTTCGCGGTAATGTAGACTATGATTAATAGACATCATGGTATTTTCATGATTAACCATTGACAAAAACAGCGAATTTTTCTTCTTGAAATTATTAATCGAAAATGTTTTTTCAACAAAAAAAAGCAACCGTGTCAAAATTGTTGCAAATGTTTTGGGAGGAAATGTCGTAGAAAAAATTTACGTTGACTTGAATGATAATAAATAATGGGCGATTTCATTGTTTTATCATAATGAAAGTGAATGTTACTCTTCAAGGTGGACTGTTAATCACCGTTGAGTTGCAAAGTTTATGCCTGAGTTCAATTTATTATCTATGCCTGTGACCTCTTGACCTCCGTCCGGATCGAAAGGTGTGAAAAATTGAAATTGCCTCATTCAGATATCATTGTGGTCATAGAGTAATCCGCTGGTAAAAATTATTCGCTATTTCTCATCGCTCGTCTCGCTTCATACTTGAGTTTGAAACCGGTGCGATTTTCTCCTTACTGCGTCAGATTGCCATGATGATTAATTAAGCGTTGCTGTATCTGTAATTTTTTTATGATTATTTCTGAAAGTTTCGATAAAATTATTTTGTAGATTTGGTTTCTGTTTTTGGTGATCTATTTTTTTATTCGTCATTCTCTGAATACAGACCACAAGAATAATACCGGTTTTTCCGGTTTGAGAAAACTTTGGGAAACGTTGAAAATTTACGAAATTTATGGAGCTCAAGCAGGGGTGAGTGAAACTGCTAAGCCGACCGGTCCTAGATAAATCATTTTCTCGAGTATCGTATCAAATCTACCAAACACATTCAATAATAAACGAATTTGGCCAAATTTTGAAAAAAATAACACGGTCGCCATAACATCTAAAACATGTGTAGCGAACTCGGGTCGGAGTAAACTTTTTCAATGCAAATCGGAGACATAGACGTAGCCAAAGGGAGTTCGGAAAGGCAAAATTCAAATTTTGCGGCATTTGTTGTGAGACACCATTTTGTTCTATCCTTGAACGATTTACTGAAAACTGACGTTATCCTGGATTGCTATCAATAATCCTTTCATCAAATGAAGCAACCGAGATGGATGAAAATGCGCGCAAACTTCGACAGCGAAGTAAGTATGTAGATAGGTCCTTCAAGATGTTGTTAGATATCGGTGGTTGCTTATAGCCTTACTCGGAGCGGAAGGCACAAGTAAGCCACGTATTACGTCATTACAAAAAATTCTGGGATAGCTACACGGTTTTGCTCGGGAAAACTTGAAACCGGATCCGTGAATGCCAACAACAGCAGCAAGCAATTTTTAAATCGTTATTACTTATGGATCTTTAGATAGGATAAGTATGTTGATAGGTATTTGTCTGTTTGTCTGTCTGTTTGTCTGTTAGATGAACGCAATATCTCACGAAGGCGTGGTTAAATCTGCTTCAAATTTTGCATGTGCATTCATCATATCTCGGACCAGATTATGTCGTATAATTAGCGAGTTATTAATTAATTAGTGATGGGACAGGCGGTGTCACTATTGAGTCATGAATCGGAACCGCAGTTTCGATCGATAAGTCTTCGGTCTCCGACTGATATTCTCGTTTCATTTTTACACCGTTGGATTGCATCACTTTGGATAATTCTTGTTTGTTTTACGCGTTTTTTGATCAAAGTCGGTCAAACGCATCGAGATAGATGTACATAGTAAGACATATCTGACTCGTACTCTCCAATCTAGGAGATTTTGAAAAACTCACTCCGGATTAGAATCGTTTTTGACTCAAATTCAACTCGCAATTTAGGAATAAACATATAAATTGAAATGAAAAAAAAAATAGGTTCCAATTGAATGATGAAAAAAATTCATAGGTCATAGGTTATGGTCGAAGTATTTTCTCTAGATCTTTTTCCAACCAATCAGCAATAAGTCAACATTGACGTAACAATTGCAATTTCTGCAGCCGCTCAGATAGATATTCAAGCATGGTTGCAAACATTACCTCGTTTTCATGTTCTTGCGCGTAAGTTTTCTGGTGTGTTTCCAAAACATAGTCTTGAATTAAATACTTAAATTGTCATGATTCTTCCCAAAATGGGTCTCGCAAACGATGCGATAGACCAGGCTAAAATTAGCTATTAGTATTTGTAAACGACATGCGGTTGAATAATTTTAATAGCAATGATGGTTTTGAACATGTGAACCAGTTTGTAAGCGCCAACTCTCCATAACTCTCTTAAATTAGGCATAAACATTTTTACTGGTAAAGTATTGGAAAATTTTTTCTGGGGTCAAGGGTCGGGAAACATTCATTGGCATCTAAAGCAAGCATTTGACGTCTGACTGAGCTATTCCTAGGCTGAGGGACTAAAGTCGTATTTTTCAATTTGTCTATATTACAAAATAAACCCCTTTGAACCCGTTTCTGTGAACTCGTAACCTGATTTTTAAAATACCCGAAGTCAACATTTCTCCGAATCCGCAGCCAAGTTTAATAATCTCAACATTTCCAACCAAACAACTCCAAACTTGTTATTCCATGTTTACATCGTCGTTACACGTCGGATTACAGAAATCCAGTTTATCCGTATTTAGCCTTGTTTTATAAATAAACATGTTTAAAGTGTAAATAATGATTTGATCTCGATGCTAGTTAACAAAATAAGACTTAATCTGTTTCCATACAAACAATCGAACGAAATGTGCAATTCTGCAGTTTTCAACGAAACACATTTAATTGCTAACTATTTGAAAGGGGGTATCATACATAACAATTTTGGGTGCTCCCGAAGTATGCGAACCAAGATGGCGGACATCGGAGCATAACATGAGTAACAGGTTAGGGCTAGGCGATAATTTGTTTCCAATTTTCCTTATTTTAGTCCTATTATCAGTTCGAAGACTAGCCAAGAGCCTCCCGTAGTATTTATACCTAAAATTATGGCCTAACCCTAACCTAGTACACATATTACATTCCGATGTCCGCCATCTTGGTTCGCATACTTCGGGAGACCCCAATTTTGGTTTATATGTGAACCAAGATGGCGGACACCGGAACGTAGTGTGTACTAGGTTAGGGACATAATTTCAGGTACAGATACTACGGAAGTCTCTTGGCTAGTCCCCGAACTCGCAATAGAACTAAAATAACGAAAACTGGAATAAAATTATGGGCTAACCCTAACCTGGTACACATACTACGTTCCCGTGTCCGCCATCTTGGTTCACACACTTCGTGAGTACCCAATTTTTGGACCTCCTGAAGTATGCGCACCAAGATGGCGCACAACCTGAACTCATTATTTTATAAGAATTTTCTAAATAATTACGATCCGTTGTACTGACAACAAAAACGTGACGTCAATGAGTTTCACAAGCAATCAAAACCGGCTTGACCTTGATTGTGAGGTTAGGCAAAGTTTGAAGATAATTCGAAAATTTACAAAAACATTTTTTTTTAAATGTCCTCGTTTTGACTAGAAATTGTTTATGAGTAAGAGAGCTGACTGTTTGTTGTGTAGTTCAAGTTAAGATAGGATGGGATTTACATATTTATCCCGGTGGAGAAGAAAAGTCGATAGGCGGCTTAACTATATTGCGTACCACGCCTCTCGTCCGGTTACCATTCCATGTCGGGTATCGGATTAGTTAGTTATTTGGGTACTCCTGAAGTATGCGCACCAAGATGTCACACAACCTGAACCCTAACCTGGAACACAGCCTGAGGTAAGGTTGTGCGCCATCTTGGTGCGCATACTTCAGGAGGTCCGTAATTTGTTTTAGAAAACATGGACTTGATAAAAAATTTGATTAAAATTTTTTATCGGAGATTTTGTCAATTGGGAGTTAGAAGTCGTAAGTTTGTCAATTTGGCGCTCCCGAAGTAAGTGCACCAAGATGGCGCACCAGGTAAACATAATATGTTCAGTTTGTGCGACATCTTGGTGCATATACTTCTGGAGCTACGTCTATTTTTATAAAGAATCAACGGCGGATGATTCGTGGCAAACTTTTCGTTTTGCAGACTTTTTATTGCAAAACTTTACACAAATATTTGAACATTTATCATTTGCAGACACAAAGACAATAAATGAACAAGTGCTTACGCGGACAGTTGATTGGCAATACAGATCGTGTACAGTTGTTGTCAAATGGCTTCCCAATATGCTCTCTGCGGGAGAGGTTGATCAAATGCCGATATGGCAAATATGAATTTGACTTTGTACTTTTTGGCTATGAATCATAATTAAAGTGTTACAATTTTACCGCTACTTAGCTTTACAATGGATCATTAGGTTCTCAAGTAGAGTGCAGTTCTCTGTAATCGCAAGATGACGCTCACACGTCACTCAATCTCTGTACTCGACACACACACTAATATTCAAATCAATTGTTCACGTAACAATTCTTCTTTTTTGCTAGATCATCTTAAAAAGATCTTAAATTTCTTCACCACGAGCTGGCGCTAGAACACCATTGGACTGTGCTGCATTTCCCCTCGCGTTTGATGTATTGTTAGCTGGAGTAATTCTACACCACAAACTATGACGTAATTTCCGTTCCTGTGGTTGATCGACATGCTGGTGCAAGGGAAGCTGTTCTACGTCCTGTTATTTAGCGCGCTGTTTGGTGAAGGCGGTAGAAGCTGAACGGTTAGTTGCCTTGGCGAGTTTGGAATCATTTAGGAAGGATTTATATTTCGGTACTCCGGTAGTATGCGAACCAAGATGGCGGACACCGGAACGCAGTATGTGTACCAGATTAGGGTCAGCCATAATTTTCATTCCAATTTTCCTTATTTTAGTTCTATTTTGAGTTTAGGGACTAGCCAATTGACGCCCGTAGTATTTGTACCTGAAAATATGGCCTAACCCTAACCTGGTACACATACTACGTTCAGGTGTCCGCCATCTTTGTTCACATACTTCGGAAGTACCGATTCATATTCCTATATACCAGGGGTGGGGAATTACTTTGCACTGGATGGGCCAGTTACAAATAATAGACTTAGTTACCAGGCTTAAGACTCAGTAAGAAATTAGGAATAAATACTAAGTACTGAAATTGATGTACCGGACAGATGGAAAGAACATGTGTTGCCACATTCGCGGCCGCACGAAAGAATTCTTGGAGGGTAGCTTTCTGAAAATCGTGATTTGCATGCCTAAACGCTGATATCATGCGATAGTCTTGGCAAAGAGCCAGAGACGCTTGAGTTTTAGAATTTACACAAATGAAAGGACCTCCTGAAGTATGTGCAACAAGATGGCGCACAACCTGAACTCGGGCTGTGTACAAGGTCAGGGTTCAGGTTGTGCGCATCTTGATGCGCATAATTCAGGAGTACCCAAAATAATACTGATGAGAAAGTTTGAGGTATATGTGGCTCGTTCTGCACATTATTATAGTCGAATGCGGATAATAAATGGGGAATTGCGTTTTATTAGCTAACAATTCGTTGCTATATATACTTACGTAGTTGTTACTATGTGATTGCTTCATCACTATATTGCGTTGGATTGCTACCGGCTATTCTCTAAGATAACTCGGATTATTAAACTAGGGTCTATATGTTTTTATTACATCCATGTCCATCCATGTTGATCGTTAAGCTTAGGGGGGGGGGGGCATATAACCAACTTCAAACATCTAGATTAGAGTCGGATTAGAGTTTTATGGTTGATGGAGAAAAATCCCGAGTGTTGACAAGGGCGCACTAAATGGCTTGGTGGCTCGGGTTGTGTCTAACCTAAATCAAGGATGTTGCTATTTCAATACTGTACGTACGTTTAATGGGTAGCATCTGGCTGTTATTTTCGATAAATTATTATTTTTGGTCGGCGTATGGTTTACTTCGCATTGGAGAAGCCGAACATAGTCAGGTCTGACATAGTTACTATAACTGAGTGGTCGGCAAACACGGAGTAAGTCAACGATTAGGAGAGTTAATTTCAGCCCTACATATGCTGTGTGCGTTTTTGGTCCACTTCCGCAGCTCGGCCCAAATTTTTGTAATGTAAAAAAATGTGAGAAGCTTGAAACGCATTTTAGAGCCGTAAGACTTCGAAATGCCACGAACCCGTTAGTTGTTACTGTCCAACTTGGCAATTAGAAATTTCAGAAACCCATTTTTCAAAAATTTATGGCTGCGCCTCTGACGAGGTTGTGAAATTTATATAATAGAAGTTCTCAGCCAGTCACTTTATATCGTTAACCCATGCATGTTCTTATATAACCTGATTCAAATATAGCTTCGACGAAAACAACAGCCGATGACACTAATCGGCGCCGACTCGGAAACTGGTATAATTAGAATTATTATTAGTTTGCAAATTATGTTTTATACTTCCGCACTTTCAGTCTCAAATAGCGTGGATTCATGAACATATTAAGAGCAGTAGTTCTCAAACTTTTTAAACCGCAGCTCCCTTCTTATAACTCGCTTCCCATCTCAAAAATAACTAGCTAACAAAGAGCTACAAATAACGGATAGTAAGGCGAAAGGGTACTCCTGAAGTATGCGCACCAAGATGTCGCATAACCTGAACCCTAACCTGGTACACAACCTGAGTTCAGGTTGTGCGCCATCTTGTTGCGCATACTTCAGGAGGTCCGCGAAAGTATATTTTATTCAAAAAAACTTGTTAAAAATACGTTTACATAATAAAAAATAAATGTATCTAATATAGAAATGTAAATATTCAAATATTTAGGGGGGGGGGGGGGGGGGTCCGAATCTAACAAATATTTTTATTTTTCATTAGCTTTATGCCCCCTCAAAATTTGTCAACGCCCCCAATCCCGGTTAAATCCGGTTTCAAAGAGTTGACTCCAAATCCGGTTCGCGATTCTGAGACCCCGCGATTTTTTTTTTTTGGTCTCTGCTGAAAATTTGAAATACGCCCCCTGAGTTTTTGAAGGCTGGAATTCACAATTCAGCATTTTTAGCTAAGAAGGTCGCATTGGCGTATTTAAGGTATAGATAAGACGTGTAGGGAGCATATGCGTAGCAGAGGAAATGTTCTAAGAAGCCATTGCTAGGAAAATTTTTAACCATTTTTCGGCATTTGCGGTAAGACCTAAACTCATACACCTCATCCAACACTATTTTGCTCTATTCCTAAACGATTTACTGAAAATCGAACGTTTCCTGCAAATGAACCAACCAAGATAGATAAAAATGAGCGCAGATATGCCTTGGATAACTTTGACAGCAAAGTAAATCTGTAGAGCGATTCTTTAGGATATTCGGAGCAAAAGGCACGAGTAAGCGTCGTAATAATCCATTATCCAAATAAAAATTAGGCTGGCTACGCTATTGGTGAGCGGACCGACATTTAATAAAGATTTCGACGATTTTTCGGTTAAAATAAATCGACTTCAAATCTGGTTCACGGGTATGAGACCAGATGACGTTTTTTGTTATTGTTGAAAACTCCTGGTCTTCGTGGTCGTGGTCGTCGTTAATACTTACAATACATGTTTATGGTTGCGGCGTTATCGGCGTATTTGGCTCATTGAGGGAGAGTGTAAAGCTTTTCATATATTTATTAATACACTGTAATCAGAAAGAATTTTCATTTTCACGAACTAAGCATGTGTACTGTATCTAGTGTTGATACACATACTATTCTATACTTACTGTACTTATCTAGAATTGTAATGTTCAGTGTGACTCAATATCAGCGTATCATTTTTTTTATTCTTAAGGATTTAGCTTCGACTCCGGAATCCAAAAATATTGCGAGAAAGAAAATTATTTCCATTCAGGTTAAAAATTTGACTTTAGTATGCAAGTTAGAAGCGTTAAAAATATGGACTGCGTTTTGGTCGCATATTTTTATTCATTTATTTCGATTGAAAATATCATATTAGCAGATTGCTCCTATCTACAGTCTCAACATAAAAAGTAATTAGCTTCGAATTTGATTGGTTGCGTAAAAGCGGGAACCGGAAGCGGAGGGTCATGAAGGTACGTCTTGAGATTATGGGACTTCCCGCTTTGCTTTGATATGCCTTTCAGATATTCGTTTTCGCTCAGAGCAGGACTCCGGACAAACAGTTAGAAAAAGACCTAATATGAGCGCCCAAAGTGTCCCAAAGCTCCTAAAATAGTATTTCCCTACGTTTCAGTGTCTGCTAGTCTAGAGCAGGACTTCCTAAACTTTCAAAGGGAAAAATATAAAATTGGCGATCCAAAAGTGTGTGTATCAATATGGAGGTAACTAATGATGTTCGCCTACTTTACATCAAGTTGTGTGAAAGAACTGAAACCTATGGGCAGGTGGTATATTCACTTGGCTAACACAGACAGTCCCGAACTCGAAATAGAACTAAAATAAGGAAAACCGAAATAAAATTATGACCTACCGCTAACCTGGTACACACACAACGGGAGTACCTTGAAATTTTCCACGACCTGTTCAGTTTCCCTGTTAAGTCGGCATTGTTATGCACGCGCGTCGCTTCTCTGATCCTATGCACTCTTTCTAAATCGTGAGATTTATGTTTTGCACTAGATTTAATAATTGTGTTTCAAACCAAAAGTCTAATAAAGTTCAATAGATAAAATACTTTGTGTGAAATTGATGTACTCTCTGCAACCCCTAACATTTGTTGCGCGGCCCCTTGTGGGGTCACGACCCCCAGTTCAGGAATCCCTGGTATAGAACATTGTTTGGTATAAAGATGTGATAAGGCTTCATAAAGATAGTAGTTTAGAACAGTGGTTCCCAAAGTAGATTGACGGAGGGTTAAAACAAGAAACGGAAGGATATTCGTGGACCGGAAGAGTGGGCGCGCGCAAGGGGTGTCGATACCGGTACCCGTACGTATAGTTAAGATACCGGTGTGACTGAATATACACGTGCTTAAACTGTAATAATGACCTAACAATTGGCAGTATCTAAAACGCAAAAAAAGTAAAAACATTAAACTAGTTCACTTAAGTTCGGCGGGCCATATTAAATCGTTACGTGGGACCTAATTGGCCCGCGGGACTTGGTTTGAAAACCACTGGTTAGAACCGCCCAAATAAGACTGACAATTGTAACTTCGATTCACAGGAAATGCATTTTCCGTGTAGGCGATGTTGCAAAGATGCGTATTGTGATTGCTGTGCAGTGAAGTTTGAACTTTGCAGTATAGGTATTTACTGGTTGCCTAGCCACTTACTGTAGATGTCCTAGAACTAGGACTAGGCACATATAGATTAATATTTTGAGTCGAATTAGTTCATATTTAGGTTTTCAAATTGCTGCAGATAGACAGTCGCGTTTTGTCTGAAGAGGTCAGGGCAAGGGTGGGCAGTTACTTTTCGAGTGGGCCAGTTACATATGATAGACTTGGCTACTGGGATGAAGATTCAAATCTCAATATGGAGAACCATGAATAAAAATAGTTCATTTACATCAGCAACACTTGGGGCCGACGTGTATATAATATATATGGTTCCATTACATTTGAACCCACGTACATTTGAACCCATGACAATTGCACCTGTATGCTATTGCACCTATGGAATTTTTTTTGTTTCACGGATAGTTAAACCCATACTAACCCTAACCCATGGGTTTTAGCACCCGCATATAGATTGAACCCGTGGATATACACATGGGTTCAAATGTACGTGGGTTCAAATGTACGGTCATCAATATATATTATAAAGTATATTCGTAATTTCAGCAGACAGAAGTGGGCCGGATAAAACACTTTTGTGGGCTGGATCCGGCCCACGGGCCGTAATTTATTCCCCACCCCTGGGTTAGGAAAACGTTGCCAACTGAAGAGGAACTTCACCACGGAGGAATTTTAGGGCAGTGAAGGTTGATTTGTATTTGCGCGTAGTTTTTACTCATTCAGTATTATTGTAATGCATATATATGCATACGTTATAAAATAGCCCCCAAAAAAAAAAAAAACCAGAATACAAGTTGCACTAATCGCAAACAAATGTTTTGGTAAAGCTGAAATTTTCATTGTCTATTGCCTTCATTGTTCCGCATTGCCTATTCCGGCCAATTACATCCAAGGGGGAGATACTTAAAATACAGATTGAACCATATGGATATTTAACTTGCGACACCATGATTTCTTACGCTATATCCACTAGTTCAGTGGTTCTTAAATATTTTATGATTCATGGCCTCTCCAAAGTCTCTCAAAATCGCTCTTCTTTAAAAAATAATACCAAATTTAGCATTCAACGCGATTCCATCAGGTATTTTTAGTTTAATAATAAAAAACCTGAAAACAAAGGCAAAAGAAGGAATGCTTTAAGGCTGACATTGGCAAACTACTACCCGCGGACCAAATCCAGCCCGTTTGGAAATTCAAGCTGACCCGCCTGATGCTGCCACAACCAAACTAAAACCAAATTTTTGATTTTTTAGCTAAAAAAAAACTCAAGGAATTTGTTAAAATTGCTATTAAATTTAGTTTCGCGCGAGACTTAAAGGTTCCACCTTTGCTTTTCAGTCTTTTGCTTTTGTAACACTGTAAATATTGGGTGCTCCCGAAGTATGCAAACCAAGATGGCGGACATCGGAACGTAACATGGGTAACAGGTTAGGGTTAGGCGATAATTTTTTTCCAATTTTCCTTATTTTAGTCCTATTATCAGTTCGAAGACTAGCCAAGATCCTCCCGTAGTATTTATACCTAAAATTATGGCCTAACCCTAACTCATTACACATATTACATTCCGATGTCCGCCATCTTGGTTCGCATACTTCGGGAGCCCCAAATATTGTTCATAAAATGTAACTTTTACGTCACACTTACTTGCCCACCCCTGCTTCAAGGTGAAGCAATAAAACAAATGACAGTCTAATTACCTAATGAATATAGTCATTTAAAATGATACCTAGTAAGAGCATAATTGCTCCATATGAACCGAATATCCAATTACAGAAACTGTGCAATAGGCTCATTAACAATCCATTCTAATGATACAAAAATTGTTTTTATACTTACTCTATATTTTTTACAGTATATTTCAAAAGCGTGCTCGAGTTACAGGATGTAGCATGCCTATAGAAATCCCATCAAACCATATGGCACATCATATTGTGTCGATGTCGGTTATTCTTAGGCGGTATTTCATATTAAGACATTGCTGTTTATTGAGTCTTGCTGTTGCGTTTTTTTATTAGCGGCGTGTTTAGTTTACTGAGTGACTCAGGACCGCTGGGTAGGACTGGGCATTTCGAATCGAATCGGATAGTAAATTATTCGAATCGGTTCAGTGCAAAATTTCGAATTGCCGCCATCTTGTTTTTCTTCCTTCCGCCAATAGTCGAGGTGAATTCCTTAATTTTGTTTCATAAAAGCCGTATCTTTTCAACGCAATTCTGACATATGATTATTTTCTGTAGTGAGTTATTGATAAAACGTGTTTGTTATTGTGTGTGAACGCTCAGCAATCTGTCTGAGTGATGTATTCTATGATTTACTAATTCATTTCTTGACAGGACAAATTACAATAAAAAAGTCGCATAATTATATATCCCCCAAGTATTCGAGATTCGATTCGAAAAAAATATTCGATTCGATTCTGAAATCATCAGGTATTCGAAAATGCTCAGCCCTACTTCTGGGTCACTGGGTCGCTACGAGAAACAAATGTCCGACCGACCCGCGATTTTTTTTTAAAGTTCAAAGTTAGCGAGACTCTGAGTTCTTACTTGAAGTAGAAAGAGTAGAGATAGGCCAAACTTCTTAGGCGCTGTGAAGCGTTTATCGAGGGTTATTAAGCGTTTTTTGCGTTAGCACTGTGATTGCCATTTTCAATATGGCGACAAATATTGTGTTGATAGCTGTTATTGATATTTTACTGAACAGTGAATCTGTCTGTATATGCTTAAAAAGCCCTATTACAAGACTTAATTGGAGTTACCATATTTTTGTGGCCTCAAAGCGAGACGCCTCCGAAGGCCATATCTGTGCTTTTATCGACTTTAAATTTACCGATTTCACATTAGGGGCCTACATTTAAACCATCCCGGCTGTCTTCATTGTCTATATTGTCATTGAGAGTCCATGCGTATAATTCATGCCAAAATATCGGTTTCAGTTTCGAAAAATGTAAATGAATGTACAATAACGTTAAGCACCCTTTTGGCATGCGGGGCTTATATGTAACAAATTGTAGCAATTATTCGAACGAACTTAGACGATATTCCTCATTAGGGCATTGTATAGGCCAGGCGGTGCATTGAGTCTTGTTGTAAAGTTTTCTATTATCAGCACGAGAGAATTTTCAAAATATAGTTTACTAAGTGTCCCAAGATTTCTGTCTGTGTGACTGACTGGGTCACTGGGTCAGTATAGTGATTTTTTCATAAGGTGGGGGGAGGGGGGGGTGACATTTTTAATTGTCAAATTAGAACGTACCAGCTCGCGAGTCTGGCGAGGTCGGAAAACGTGGTTTTTCGAGTGTCTTGGGGGTCTATAAAGCATTTCAAGCTACGAGAAACGAATGTCCGACCGACCCTCGATTTTTTTTGTACGTTCGAAGAAAGGGAGCCCTCGAAAAGCATTTTCATGTATAATACATAGAAATATTTCGTAGCTGAAAACGCTTTTATACCATCAAGACTCCTGATAACCCACGTTTTTCGGCCACATAGCCGACCTTATTGGCAGCTGTCGATTTGTTGTATGCGTATATGCAGTTATTACTTATCGATTTTAATCGGTAAGTATGTTGATAGGTATTTGTCTGTCTGTTTGTCTGTATGTCTGTCTGTTAGATGCACGCGATAGCTCACGAAAGCGAGGTTGAATCTGCTCCAGATTTTGCATGTGCATTCGTCATATGTCGGACCAGAAGCCTATTGATTTTGGATGAATTATGTCGTATAATTAGCGAGGTATTAAATAATTAGTGGTAGGACACAAGGTGTCACTATAGAGTAAGAACGCTGTTTTGGGGGATCCCCTAACTTTCGATCGATAAGTCTTCGGTCTCTGACCAATATTCTCGTCTGCATACTCATTCGTTTTTGTGTATGAACTTATTACCGATCAGTCGATCGCGGTGAAAATCGCCACCCCTGTACTAAATCATCTATATTACTGGTTCTCAACTAATGGACCATGGCCCACGGCTGGACGCAAAAATATTTTCAGATGGGCCACAAACATATTAAAAATTAAACGAGTTATTGATAAATTAGTTGAACTTTGATTGTAGTAGCAATGAATGAATGATAATACTGTACTAAACTACTAAATGGTAATTTTTATATTAATTATGGAAATGGAAGGGCCTTATTTTGTACGACGAATTTTATTAATGGGCCACAGAATTTTTTGTGCAACAGAAGTGGGCCACAAAAAAAAGATTGAAAACCACTCATATATATAAAGTGAATATCGGTCAGAGACCGAAGACTTATCGATCGAAAGTTAGGGGATCTCCCAAAACAGCGCTCTTACTCCATAGTGACACCTTGTGATCCATCACTAATTAATTAATAACTCGCTAATTATACGACATAATTCATCCAAAATCAATAGGCTTCTGGTCCGAGATATGATGAATGGACATGCAAAACATGGAGCAGATTCAATCTCGCTTTCGTGAGATATCGCGTTCATCTAACAGACAAATACCTGTCAACATACTTACCGATCTTAAGATCGATAAGTAATGACTTGACAGATAGGGCGTAGCCAGTATCTTCTCTATGATCCTAATGAAACAAGTTTTTGAAATTGCCAAACTGTCTTGAATTTTATTCTGTAAATTCCTGCAAACCCCGAATTCGAGAATCCCACGTAATCTCTAATAATAGCGGAAACTAGAAATTTTGACTTAAAATTCAATGAAATTTGAAGCGTACATTGCTTTACTAACGAATTACGCCAACAAAGTTTGACGTTCGGGCTGAGTAGGGGAGTAGCCAGCGGGATTGAGGGTATGGCTAGGCATTTTCGAATACCTGATGATTTCAGAATCGAATCGAATATTTCTTTCGAATCGAGTCTCGAATAATTGTGAGTCAATGGAAGATAGATATGTAATTATATGCTACTTTTTTACTGTAATAGTCCTGTCAATAAAAGTAATACTGAAAACATGAATAAACCACTAAGACAGATTGCGGAGCGTTCTCACACAATGAAAAACACTTATTTATCAATAACTCACTACAGAAAATAGCCATATGTCAGAATTGTATTGAAAATGGCTTGTATGGCTTCAAAAAAATTGGGTAATTCACCTCAACCATTGGCGGAAAGAAAAACACAAGATGGCGGCAATTCGAAATTTTGCTCTGAACCGATTCGAATAATTTACCATTCGAATCGATTCGAATATTCGATTCGGAGTGCCCAGCCCTAATTGAGGGTCGAAACTCCGAGCTCCCTTTTAAAAAGGTAAAATAAGAATTTTTCTGTATCATACAAAGACATTTTCTTAGCTTGGAACGCTTTTTGGTTCTCAAAATTCTTGAAACCCCACGTTTTTCGGACTCGTAACTTAGCTCTTAACTTTCGGACTTAGCAATTAAAAATTTCAGATCCTCCCTTTGAAAATTTCTGGCTCCCCCCTGGCGGGAAGAGTGCTGATAGGAGAGGTGCAACAGATTATGAATATACTATTAGTAAGGAGGATTTACAGATGAAAAATAGCCTCGTTGAAGTATCTTTGTAATATTATATTGATCCACTCGTATATTGACAGCTAATCCTAATACTATATAGATAAGGAAAACGACTGTTTATATCCCTTTACCGGAGGACAACGGTTAACGCTAATAAAAAATCCAACATTTAACCGGTATTTATAAGTAATTTGTTCAATAGTGAGCAAGTATGATCGGATGATAAATCACGCCTTAACGGTCTACCATGCTTGGCACGTACTCGATTTTATTCCATTTCAAATTGCAAAAATTACATATAAAGTATAGGTAAATTGCTGATTTTTCTAATGTTTTATTTCCTTATGTAGATTGATTTGATGATTAACGAGTAGGTACGTTCTGAATGTGGCAGTTGTACATGCAAGTTTGCTCAAAGTAACGTCAGTAGCCCTAACCTAAAACAAGGACTTATATGAGGAGAAGGACCATTGATACACTAAAACAGTGGTTCTGTCCAGGGATGTGTAGACATTTTTGATGGGGTGTGAAGCTAATGCAAATAAAAATATTCGTTAGATTTGATCTTGCCCGCCTTATTTTGGATATTTACGTTCCATTCACGTATTTTCAATGTGTTTTTTGAATAAAACATACCCTCGCTTTAGTTTCTGTTATTTGTAGCTTATTGCTAGCTAGATATTCAAGAGTCTTGCTGCACACTTGCACAAATATATTTCTGTAACGTTTCGTCTAACCGAGGTCAGACTTCCGCAGATAAAACGTCAGACGTCAGACAAAACGTTACAGAAATATATTTGTGTTAGTGTGCAGCAAGACTCTTGAATCAAATAGAATAGTCATTTTCACTCTTGTTACAGCATCTTTGTGTTATACGCATACGGATCCGCCTGCGCAAAGGCATAGAGCAAGGAAAGGTAGGTAGTTTCACGTAACCCCAACTGTTAAAAATCTAAAAAATACTAATTTCATTTTCTAGTAATTTTTACTGTTTATTTGGTATTGAAGTGTTGCTCAATAGTAATTGTATGTGGGAGAAGTATTACAGCGTTAAAACTTGGCAGAACTCATTTTGCTTTAGTAAAGTCACGCGACGATTTCAACATCTCGCTGATGGCATACACGCGCAGTTTTCTTACCTTAAAGTAATTTATTGGGAAACAAATGTAATGTAAAATTCATGATTTTATAATATTCATTTAATTTTAGTCCTAAAAGTACTACACACCTAGTATTTGAGCATATCCTCAAGTTGCAAGATTTTACAAAATCAATTTTTTTATAAATTTGAGGCGCAGGAAAAAAAAGGTTGAGAACCACTTATCCACGCAACTCTAACTTCTTTACAACGTTTTTGAAGCATGGTGATGTCATACTATGTGTATTACGAATTTCTCCCAAAACGTTTATTTTCATTGTTTTACTTTTTTCACGTTAAAAAAACATGACAAAAAATGATCAAATATTGACGTCATCTCTTACGTCATTCACGTCTCAGAACGTAAAGTTATTTATCTAAATTAGCATGTTGTTTATAGGTAGATTGATTTGAACAAAACGATACGTATGAAGTAGTGCAGAGAAAGTCACAAAGTTTTAGCAAACCTGACTCAGCCTAGCCTTGTGGTTAGGGCAGGGGTGAGCCTTGTAAGTGTGACGTAAAAAGTTACATATTATAAACAATATTTACAGTGTTACAAACGCAAAATTGGGAAACAATAAGCCTCGTGTCAAAACTAAATTTAATTGCATTCTCATCAAATTTAGCTATGGATTATACAGCAAAGTGCCCTTTTTACATTAAAAAAAAAGGGGGAGGGGGTTCCGAAATGCCCATCCCTAAATCTTATACCCCATCTCGACACGTTGCGACAACGAAGAGCATTTAAAGTTTAATTTATCTATCTAATGTTACTTCCGGTTTCATTTCCGGCATTATGTCAATTTGGGGTCAACGCGGTTCCTTCCGCGATCGAACTTCATTCATAAGACATCTAAGCCACCTCACACCTGGACCGGTGCAGGCCGAAAGTCGTGGGCATAAAGTCGGTTACTAGTCACAAATTACACCTCACAGCAGGTATAAGTCGAGAGCTGTGAAAGTAGACTGCATTAAGGTGATTCAAATATGTCAAAACAAACTTTTCTTTTCATTTTTCAAGTTGTTTTCATTTTGTCGTAAACTGATTTATTGCATTAGTCGTAATTTATTTGGATTTTTTTTAATAAGAACCAAATTATTGCATCATAAGTGGTTTTCCGAAGAATTTTAATAGCCACTAACATTAGAGTAGATGTTGCGGCTCTAATTAGGTTTGAGTTTGATTGAAAGTATGCTAAATGGCTCTCTCAATGGTAAAGATTGCCGACCAGTGTGATAAGAGGATATTCAGGCAACTGCTGGCGCGCAATATACAGGCTATCTCAAAGCAAAGTTTCTGTGCCTTGACTTAATGTGGAAAGTGAACTAATGGAAGAAATATAAATGTCAGTTGGGACTGGATATTTTGAATCAAATAGTAAATTATTCGAATTGGCTCAGATGGGAATTTCGAATCGCAGTCATCTTGTTTTTTATTTAGCCATTGGAGGTCGGGTGGTTTCCCCTTTTTTCCCATTGCAACCATATTTTAAATGCGATTCTGACATATGACTATTTTTTCTATTGAGTTATCGATAGAACATGTTTCTTACCGTGTGTGAACGCCTAGCACACTGAGTGAGTGATGGATTTCGTTTTATTTGACGAGCGACATGACACAAGACAATTCAAGGCAAGATTAGTGCACGCGTTTATGTAAATCATGATGAAAAAATGTGATCATGAAAAGGAAATGTCGCGCCGTTAGGGAACCGGATTATTATTTTGAAATATGTGCAGAGTGCAGACGTGTAAGGATTGCGTATGTGTAATATGTGAAGATGCTTCTAGATACAATTACGGCCCGCGCAACGATTTAATACGGCCCGCCGAATTTAAGTGAAGTAGTTTAATACTTCTGTATATCTATTTATGAGGCTATAAAACGTTATGCCTCAATTAAAAAGCAATGCAATTCTATTATTAAGAACGAAATGTGCATATGGATCGGTTTGTTATTGTCGTGATTCGTGAGGTTTTCAGAAAGTAATCGCTTTTTATCGGAAACCAATAGACGAAACGAAATTCCAAAAATTTTAACAGCTGAATTCCCGCTTCAGAATTAGCAATTTTTAATCAGTTACTCAAAAATAAGCTCATGATCAACCCGGCAAGAGAAACGACCAATACGATATGCATCAATCTATCAATTAATGTCAGAGTGATGAATTAGTCAAATTGCAATGAGAGTTATGCATTAATCAAACAGAGCTCCAGAAGTGTATGTACCAATATGGAAGTGACTAATTTTGTTCGCCTATTTTACATCAAGTTGTGTAAAGGCACTGAAACCTATGGGAAGGGGGCATATTCACTTGGTTAACACAGACAGTTCCCGAACTACTACGGCAGTCACTTGACTAGTCCCCGAACTTGTAATAGAACTAAAATAAGGAAAATCGGAATAAAATTATGGCCTAACCCTAACCTGGTACCCATACTACGGGTGTACCCAATCAAACAGCAATTGAGTTACTAACGCTTTATTAGTATAAGACACTAAGTGGATCTATGGATAGAAGTTTCAAGCTGAATAAATTATTCGAATGGGCTCAGACTATAATTTCAAAACGCCGCCATCTTGTTTTTTCGAAGGTCGGTATGAATTCCTCAGTTTTATTTGAAGCCATATTTTTATAGTGGAATTCTAACATATGAGTCTTTTTCCCCCAGTGAGTTATTGATGGAACATGTTTATTATTAGGTGTGACCACTCAGCGAACTGTCTGAGTGATGGATGTTTTCTTTACTTTAAGTTTCTGGAATACCCATTATAATCAAAAATCACATATGATTACGTCGTTGCGTCGATTTAAATACCTCCATCGAATATAGAAAAAAATATTCGATTCGATTCTGAAATCATCAGGTATTCGAATATGCTATGTCATATTTTTACCATTATTACGTTATGTTATGACTTCATCATTTGTGCATTGTGACGTAATATATTTATGACGTCACTATTTGTAGTTAATTATGTAATTGAAGCCTATAGATCACTCGTATGTAAGCTGTCAGTATTTTGCAAAAATCGAAATCTTATGGTTCCGCACCGCCTACCAAATTTATTGCATGCTTAGTGAGGTGGGAGTTAGACCGAATAACTTTTCTTCTATAGGGCGTTTTCACACCTCACTCCAGCGGTTCTCAACCGGAAGCCCGTGGCCACCCAAAGGAGCCACAGGACAATCCGATAAGGGCCACAGTGCTCGGCGCAGAACTGATTTTACTTTTCCCTTTTCAAGAATAGTCCCCGCTCCCCCTGGTATCATTGCTTGATAAGGTTATTTCACTAGGTGTTTTCACTTTGTTGAGCATGGATTGTCTGAACATAATGGGATTTGGAATCAACCAATCAAAATATATAACACTATAAATACCGAAAACAGTGATTTAACCTTATAAAATTGATTCCAGATGATTATTAACAAATAAGGATAAATAACTAAGATAATGCGTTAATAGGCAATAAATAAATATTTGGCGTGGAGTCAAAGGTCGCTAAACCGCTACAAGAATGGCTTTAGGACCAGGAATCATTGCTGGGATTGTCATAGCAGCCATTATTGCGACACTATTGGTTGCTGTGATTCTTTATTACCTCATGAAGAAATCGAAAGAGGATGAGGATGACAGTTGTACGAAGCTTATGCAGAAATATGGAACGACAAAGCATAACACTGGACAGAGGTTGGTGAATATTGGCTGATTTTTCACTGTTTTTCTAGCTATTTTTTACTTGGTTTTTCGAGATCATGATCTAACTGAAAAAATTACTTTACTATCAATGATATGACATTATCTATTAGGAGATATATATAGATAATGTCATATTTTAATTGCCGCTTTAATATCACTGTTTGCTGCGTCCGAATATATGCCTGTCCATAAATAAATGACAAATAACCGTTATTAGACTTATAATTCAGAGTTAAAGGAAATGAATACGCGCGTATCTAATGCTTGCTTTTGTTCGCGGCCTTATAGTTTTGCAGAACTGTCGTTTCTACTGAATATCACATTTTGACGTTACCGTTGCCTATAGTTCAGAATTAAATAATTCAATGGTAATTTTGTCCTCCCGGGAGCGTTATTTTGAAAGCCTACCTGGCGCGATTATATCCTTCTCTCTATATATGTAGGTTTACCCAAATTTATTCAAGAGCCTTGATGCACACTAGAAAACCAGGAAATTCGTCAAACAGTTATTTATTTTTACAGAGAATAACTTTTTGTTTTTTTAAGGCATATGTTATACTGCACTCATAGATATCGCTCCAATACAACCTATACGCATTTATTCGTGATCCGGTCTTCAAATTTTTAGCTTTTCTAGCGTCCAGCCCGTATAATTCTATATTTCTGTAACGTTTCGTCTGACCAAAGTCGGACTTTCTCAAACAATATTTGTATTAGTGTGCAGCAAGACTCTTTGAATCAAAAATGATAGTTGTTTTCACTCTTGCTACAGCATCTTTGCATTATATGCATACGAATCCATAGCGCAAAAGCGAAGAAGAAGGATAAGTAGTTAGTCTCGAAACCAAATTTCAGTAATTTCTCTCTTTCACAGATTTCCTCTTCTTTTTTTGCCTGTTCGTGGCGTCTTTACAAAAAT
Organism: Styela clava; assembly: GCF_964204865.1. Lineage (NCBI taxonomy): Eukaryota > Metazoa > Chordata > Ascidiacea > Stolidobranchia > Styelidae > Styela > Styela clava. The sequence continues at coordinate 24,457,687 of NC_135252.1, read as the reverse complement.
TGAATTCAACTCACAACTGACTAACGTTAATCTAAGTTGGAGCTGTTACAGAAGCAGCTGGGCGAATATAAATTCCACAGAGCGAAGGTTCTTGGAAAAAGTGGGCCAGATGAAACACTCCGGCGGGTCGGATCAGGCCCGCGGGCCGTAATTTCCCCACCCCTGTATTAGAGATACTGGGAAGAAATTCAATTTTTCCGATTATGACTGGTGTTACCAGGATTCGAACCCAAGTCTTTTACAAACTTGAGACATTGTTTCTCATTCATCTTTAGGTCCGAGATGGTCGCCAACTACCCAGAAGTGACGACAACATTCACGAAATCACATGTCGCCGGTCAACAATTTACCGCGAGAGAACTGCAAGGAACGGACGACACGGGATTTGTTATCCCCATGAAAGAAGGTAATTGGTTTTCAAACTTCATTATGTTTTAATTTGAAGGATTTTAAAATTGGAAGGATAATAAACGTCAAATTTTAGATATACCAAGGGTTTTTAACAGTCTTCGCCTATATTGAAGTTTTTTTTTGTATCAAAATATAATTTAATTTCTCGGAAAATTTTGATTTGAGGTCGATGAGGTCTTGGAACAGTATTTATTGAAGCGGTAGCTCTTCTTCATAAAACTTCGAAATTGCCGCGGCACGGTCAGTTTAAAAAAATATTATTATTTATAACCGCGCGAACAAAACTTCATATGCAAAATAAATAAAAGTTATTTGTTAATCATCAGTAGAATTTATTACACATTTGGTATCTGAAGCCCTGAACGCCGACTCAAGAGCCAAGCCGAATCACGGGTTAAGTCAAGCACCCAGTTTAGTCTCTTTGGCGGTTAGTTGTTACGCGTCCGAGTCATACCAATTAGGTGACTTGAACCAATGACTGTTTGGCAAATGGTAGCTTGAGACCAACCAGTGTCGAGTAATCACGCTACGCAATATGTAAAGACCGAAATGAAATAGGAATTAGTAGAAGCCCGACCCGACCCGAATTTCGGGTCGGGCCTGAAATGTCAATCATTACGTTTATAAAAATCATTATGTTTATAAAAATATATATTAAAACTATGTGTAGAATTCAAAGAAATCCTAAATAAAATATGAAATTTCGGGTTTGCTTCGGGCCTGCAAATCCAGTTAATTTAGTCGGGTTCGGGTCGGGTCGGGTTTAATCCCACGGGCCCGGGCCGGGCTGGAATTTTTGGGCCCGATTTTTCCTCTAGCCCAGTGACCCCGTACCGGTTTAGATTATGTTCGTCTTATGCTCGTCTTATGCTTCATCTCGCAAGTTGCCATTTCCTCAATGAAGCAAAGCTCTGTAGAACCCACTCGACGCAAACTCAAATCATGTCTGGATTTTTCTTCGGAAACTCAATAACAATTATCACGATCTGCGGCTTCCTATGTTTGAATTTAGGAAATCCGAACTCTCGTATTACATTACACATTAGGACTGAGATGCAGACGAGCAATTGATTGAATGAACTCGGTTTCAGAGGCGTAACCTCTGTGATTTTGGGAGTTCAATATCCTAGAACAGGGGATATGCAACATTTTTGTCGGTGGGCCATACAACCGACTTCAGACATCTTGTCGAGCAACACAAAAAATTCAGGTACTCCCGCATTGTGTGTACCAGGTTAACCCTGGGGCATAATTTTATTCCGATTTTCTTTATTTTAGTTATATTACGAGTTCGGGGGCTGTCCGTGTTAGCCAATTGAATATATCCCCTGCCCATAGACTTCAGTCCCTTTACGCAACTTGATGTAAAATAGGCGAACAAAATTAGTTACCGCCACATTGGTCACACACTGATGGAGCGCCCCATTTCAAAGACGTAACCCTTGTGATTTTCGATTTAATATCCTAGAGCAGTGTTCCCCAACCTATGGAAATTTGTTGAGATCGCCTTTTTCAACAAAAACCTAAAAGTTACTGCTTCTTTATTGTTCATTTTATTTTAAATAGTATTGGAGTGTTGCTCAATAGTAATCGTATGTGTTGGAAGTATCACAGCGCAGAAACTTAGCATCGGCTGTTATTAGTCAGTCACCCTTAAAGCATCAAATACCGCCTAATATTTGAGCATATCCTTGGATCGCAAGATTTTATAAAATTTAATTTGTTAAAATTTAGGTCGCTTGAAAAAAAGGTTGGCCGAATCCGGCCCGCGGAGTAACATAATCCGGCCAGCAACACGTCAATGAATTATAGTATCAAAACAGCTGTTGTAACGATTATATTTTTCACGTTGCAAAATTCATTGTGAGACGCGTGCAACCTAAATTCATTTATAATCTAGCAAGTATAAAATGCACAATTACTCGTTTAATGATCCTATAATTAGATGATAATTTGACAAATGGCAACAAAACGCGGAAAAGTTGATGCTAAGTGCAAAGGGTTCAATGGCGCCGAAAATGCAATGCAATGAGGAAATAAATATATATATTCTATTCGAGAGATATATCCCTTCTTCATTTTTATTATAAAAAGTATCATCCGTTTGGTTTTCAACTTTCTAAAAATATGTGCGGCCCGCCAATGACTTGCAACCCTTATTTTGGCCCGCGAGCGACAAAAGGTTGCCGACCCCTGATTTAGTGGGAAAGGCAAGAGGAGAGAATGCGCCTGACATTAAGCCTTACAGTAATAATGAATGCACCGGGCAAAACGGCGTAAGAATTAACACAGAGCCAAGATTGGGGAACATTGCGTTCCCGTTTGATACAAGAAGTGCTCAATGAACACCAAGACCATTTGACTGATATAGCCACTGCAACATTCGCGAAATTAAGGCGAATGTTAAAGGAATTGTAAAGAATGTAATAATAGAATTACTTTTGAATATATTTCGAACGATTAACTTCTTAGCAAGGTGCGCTTGCATAAAGAATTCTTCGCAGTTGAAATACCGTGTGGTTATCACGGTAACACTTCTTAGTTAAAACATCGCTTGCATAAGCAATTTTCCGCAGTCAGAATTAAAGTCACAATGCGAATATCACGTTAGCACTCATTCCTTTCTGCATCCGTCCGTAATTGTCTTTACTAACATGCTTCCATATAGCCTTTGTCGACGTGAATGCGGAAGATTCATAATACATATAGTTGATTTATGTCGCATATTCATGCTTCCACCTTGAACGAAACACCGAACAAGTAGATACTGATACATAGGAAGAATATTTTTGTATAATCGGGAATTTTTACTTTGTATTTGGTATTACTCACTCATGTGCTTTGATTGTATATTGATACTATAAAACAGATGTTTCCAATCGGGGGGTCGTGAACCCCAATAAACCGGTGTATTTCTTCTGGCCCACTCCTTTTTTTTCAAATGACGACTGTAGTTTTGTGGATATAAATTCACTTGAAAAAATATCGCTGAAAATAACGCCAAAATAACCCCGATTGTGCCTTTGTGCTTCTTATTATTACATAAACGTTAGCCCAGCTGTTGGACTACCCTTTTTCATATTGAGTTTTGAGGCTCCGGCCCAGTAACCAAGTCTAATATCTGTAACCGACCCACTCAAAACAGTAATTGCCCTTTTCTGAACTAGAGAATATATGGAAGATTATGAATTTACTGAATTTCATTTTCTTTTCTCACAGGCGACCCTACTTTGCAGCATTCAATGTACAGGCCGATTGATCCGGGAAACATTGATCCAAGGTTGTACGCAGTGAGTGGATCGGAAATAGAGGTAAAGTGAAATAACGCGGGAAAGTGAAGACTCTTTTTTGCTTAAGTCTAGCTTTTAGACTTACCGAGTTATGCATTTAAATACCATCAAAGTATGCTATTTTTAAGGTACTCCTGTAGTATGCGAACCAAGATGGCGGACACCGGAACGTAGTATGTGTACCAGGTTCGGGTTAGGCCATAATTTTATTCCAATTTTTCTTCTTTTAGTTCTATTACAAGTTCGGGGACTAGCCAAGTGACTCCCGTAGTATTTGTACCTGAAAATATAGCCTAACCCTAACCTGATACGCATACTACGTTCCGGTGTCCGCCATCTTGGTTCGCATACATCGGGAGTACCATTTTTAATGGGGGGGAGAACATCAGAATATGATCTATTCATACTTTTTATGAAGTCGCTGAATTTTATAATGAAGATTTAATATATATTATAATAACTGGAGATATGACGTCAACATAATGATGTCATAATTTAAAACACGACGTCAAGTAAGTGAGGTGGTGTAACACTCTGGGATTTTTCGTGGAAAGCCCGCGCCACCACAAAAATATAAAAAATTGACAATTATTCAGTTATGGTTAGAGTAAGAAGTACACGGGGAACTGCAGACTTTTTCTTGCTTAAGCCATGTGATCAGTAGTTTATTTTTCACCATATTTAAAAATACATGTTGTACATATAAAACAACAATTTACATGATGTAGCAATCTTGAAACCCTCCATTTGTCACGCGACTATTACCATCTTCAGATCGCCCGACAGTGGTACCACGTTGGCCACATTAGGTAGCGCTAATTCAATTTCACCACAAGGGTATATTGCTATAATCCGTTTTACCGTGTTTCCCCAAAAATAAGACTTAGTCTGAATGTTAAAAATGATTATAATATAACCCCCTCAAAATAAAACCTAGTCGATAGCAAGAAATCTTTCCTACACGTTTTAAATGATTAATAATCTATGCTTTGCAGTTGTTTTAAATAAAAACGTGTTATTCGTGAGTAAATAGATCTCGGAAATCACGTAATTCTCTACTTTTTAATTTTGTTTTTGATAAATGAATATATACGAAATTCCTTCAAGATAAGCCCTAGGGTTTATTTTCGAAAAAAAAAATGTAGTAAGACCCAGTTTTCAGGAAAACACGGTACTAATACTTATTTAACAATTTCATCTGTTACAGGGCTCCCAAACAAAAATGGGGAAGAGACCAGCGCAAGTAATTTTCACTGTCGAATACGATTCGAAATTCTCTATTCTAAAGATCTGTATACTTGAAGCAAGGCATCTAAGGCCTAGCTCAAGCTCGGGTGAGTCAAGTATTTTGTTGGGCTTAGTCGGTAACAGTGGTTCCCAAACTGAGGGTAATTGCCCTCAAAGGGAAATTTGGCAGTTTTCAGTGGGTAATTCCTACGTTCACTGGTTTAACAATTTTCGTAGTTTCGACTAGCTGGACATGCAATGCTCGCATCTACACGCGCTTCGTAGGAACGTAATAACAATACTTCGCCGTACAGATTGTTTGATTAAATGCTGAGCTTGCGTAAGTTCAGCATCTTAAAGTCTGATCGGCAATAGGTGTTGGTACTATCGCCCTTTTTAGTCAAAGAAAAAATGATAACGATACGACTACTTTATTTTTGAATGAAGTAATTGAGCTTTTGATATTTCGATTTATTCGATATTAAATCGTTGGAAAACCAATGGCTTGGTTGTTCGATCGTTTGGTCTTTAGCTATGTCCTTTCATATCATTAGATATCAACGGCTTTTTGTACAGGAACTTGTTCTGAGCAAAAGACGTGATTGAACGTCGCATGCAATAAAAGTAGTGTGTATTGCACAATGTGCATGTCCCTTCTAAATACTCGAGGAATTATGTGCATTGTGCTTTCTAACACGAGTACATGGCAAACATTGAAGTGACAAATCGAAAAATGACGTAGGACTTAGAAATATTGACCAAAAATAGTCATGGCGCATCGCTGCGCGGGAATAAATTTAAACTAGAATATGTTGTTTCATCGTGACGTATCGTAATCATCACAAACGGCAAACACGAATTTTTGTTTGGTAATATTAATTTACTAATTATTCGAGATTTGAAGACAAGTTGCATGAAAGCAATACTTGGTGATGCTAGAGCGCGTGCAAAAGAAACGAGATTCGCAGTTTTACGTATTTCGGAGTTTGAATAAAGTCCATGCAGGTTCGTGGGTTCGAAACCCGTAGGGATAATTCTGGGTGAGATCTGAGTAGTCAATCTTTTGGGTATCGGATGGTTATTCGGTGTCATATTCGACACATTTATTGCACCCATGGGCGGGTGGTAGTATTGATTAGGTTTTAGCAGGTGTCGCTAAATAATAATGACACTCTGTCGAGAAAATTATTTCAAAGATTTAAAATTCAGAAATCCGTGTCCTTCGATTTAGATTTTACCCGACATCACTGGCTATAACTGCTCCAAGTCCGAAAGAAGTCTCTGGATTAGTGAACACATGTAAACTCTGGCCGCGGTAAGGTTTATATGAGCACCGAGTTTGCTGTAAAGATCGGCGGCCGGGCGTTTCAGAGGCGGTCAAGTGTGGCGGAATATTAAGTGTGAAGTGTGTTCTGAGTGAGTTCCCGCAACTTTGCTCAGAGATGAGTCTCCGTTACTTCTGAGTGAGTGCCTGTAACTTTGCTCAGAAATGAGTCTCATTTACTTCTGGCTGAGTGGCCATTACTTTGCTCAGAGATGAGTCTTCTGTACTTCTGAGTGAGTGATCATCACTTTGCTCAGAGATAAGTTTTTTTTTATTTATTTCTGACTAAGCGCGCGTGACATTGCTTTGAGTAACGCCAAGTTCCAAATGGCGTCTTTGTTCGACATGCCGCCATCGGTTGCGACTTATTGTTCAGCACAGTATTCAAATTTCGATTTCCTTCTTCAATGAAAGAATGGAATTTTACAATCGGCTTGCGATGACACCATAGCTGTAAAAGTGATTCGTTTGAGCAAGGCTGTGAAGACGGTAAATAAAACCGACTCTTAAAAAACTTAGTGAACTCATTGCATTTTAGTTTCTGTAAAAATATGGGCGCTCCGGAAAGATTCGTGCCAAGATGACGCACAACCTGAACAACTCTAACCTGGTACATATACTATGTTCAGCCTGTGCGCCATCCTGGTACGAATACTCCGGGAACACCAAAATATGGATTTCAGTTATCACACTGGAAAGTCTGAAAGTACGTCTCCGAAATATTCCAAACTATGACTATTGTCTATTGACTATTGTCCTAACTTACTTAAGATAAACAGAAGCAGAAGCAAAACGGACATAATCTAAACCAGGGGTGTGCAACCTTCAATACAGGAGGGCCAGGGCCATAAATAACTGGGTGAAACCGCGGGCCGCACCTTAATTTAACACAGGGTTTCTAGTAGTTAAAAAAAATTGCGAATTTTGATCCCATGATATGCGTTGTCCGCTGTTAGGAAGTTGTAACGTCATAGGCATAGATGATAAATTGGACACAGGTATGGGGTTTTACAACGCAAAGGAAGCAATCGCGCGCACCCATTCAAAATAAATTTGAAACTGTTTCGCGGGCAACCCACAATTCGTAATTGACACTTCTCCGCGGGCCACACAATTTTCATTGTGGCCCGCGGGCCGCAGGTTGACACCTAAATACAATAGCATCAAAACCGTAATATTCTCCTCTCTTATACTTCCAGGGACAAGTGACCCATATTGCACGGTAGCTGTAAAGCCAGGCCACGCCGCTAAGAAAAGTCAAGTGTTTAAGAACACATCCGATCCGATCTTCAATGAAAATTTCAGTTTTGAAGTTCAGAAGAACGAACTAAATGATAAAACTATAGAGGTGAGATAGTATGACGTCATTAGTAGTGACGTCATGAAAGATGTGGAATATGATAAAACATATATTGCACTATCAATAGAATTAAACTACAGGGGTGCGAGACTATGACGTCATGATAGGTACTTATAATTTAATAAAACAATAGTGGTGTCAGACCATGACGTCGTTGGTAGTGAAGTTATGACAGGTTCGTATGTACAAAGTTATGAATGAACTTGTGACGTCATCAATGGTGTCTGATATATTCGTTAGCACATGGCGAAAGGCATAAATCTCACTAAGAATAAAAATAAGCTTAGATTGGAGAGACGATGACGCCATTTGTAGTGACGTCACCAAATGCAACCACTACAATAAGGGAAGTGAATTTTAACAAAAGTGAATCTTAATTTTTCATTTCAGTTGAATTTCTTCGATTTCGATCAGTATTCACGGGATGAATTAACCGGGTCTGTGAATCAGAAATTGAGTGAAATTGAATTAAAAGACGAGAAAATCGATCTCTGGAGAAGAATTACGCTCGCTAGACCGGATACCTCGGAGGTAAGTTGGTATTGTCTTTGCACTCTAGTCATCGTTTATCGAAAACTTTGTTGGCTATACCAGCGTTACTCATACCTTTTTTTTGTCCCGAAACACCTACCCTTCTTATCTCGCCTCGCAGGAGGCCACAAAATTAGAAGGTAAAATTATTGAATGGTTTCCAAAATATTTAGCCTATGGTAAAATTAAAAATTTGGCTTTAAACTTGACAATTAAAAAATTAGGCCGACCGTAAATGATATTGAACGGTGGCAAGAGTCGTTCAGATAGCATGGCCTATCCGCCTATTTCAGAGGATGCTCATCTTGATTCGGATGAACATTTATAACAAATAGAAAGCCTTTTCTTTCAGACACCCGAAGAATACGGGGACATCCTCCTACGACTCGGTTACTTACCAAGCGCAGAAAAACTAACCGTTGTTCTGCTGAAAGCGAGGAATTTGAAATGTTTTAGCGAAACGGGAGATGTCAAGCAACCTGGTAGGTTCTCTTTTATATTTTTACAAGGTAAGTTTTAAACCAGTGGTTCCCAAACAGGTAGGTCCCTCCCCACAAGGGGGTGCGGACAATTTTTTGAGGAGGCGTGGAGCCATATAACAATAAAAATATTTGTCAGAATTGAACTTGTCCGTATTTTTTGAATATTTACATGTCTTTATTGTTTAATGATTGCGATTTCATCTACGTATTTTTTGAATAAAACATACGTTTGCCTTACTATCTGTTATTTGTAGCTCTTTGTTACTTGACAAATTTTGAAAAGAAGGCGCAGCTTAAAAAGTTATGTTACCACTGTTATGAACTGTCAAAGAACTTCGATTACGAGGAACTGGCTACCGCATGACTGTCTCTTTAAAGTTATACAGCCTTGGTACTTTAGTTGTCACCCAGAGATCTCTTTTATTTGGAACTCTTTATTCTTCCCTCATTGTGCATAAAAAAGTAATTTATTAGTTGTTGAATCTTCAGTGGATCCTTAGCGCTAGTGTTTTGCGCAAGTTGCCATTTTAGTTTATTTTAACATACTGTATGAACAGAATGTATTACCAGCAAAATATGAAATACTGATCCTTGGTACACAAGTAATGGAACCTAAAGTAGTTGCCAATTTTAATAGTCCTCGGGACGGATAATTCGTCTTCACGACGGACAATTCGTCTTTATAGCTGGTGATTTTTTGACGGGACGGATGATTCGTCTCAACGAGACGAATGTTTCGGCTTGATGAGGTAAAAGATTCGTCTTGACGAGACGGGTGATTAGTTTTTATTGCGGATAATTCGACTTCATAGCTAGGTGATTCTGCTTGAGGGGCCGGATGATTCATCTTGGCCGACCCAACACCCATGCCCTAGTGGCGCAAGCATACTGATTTATTGACGGGACGGATGATTCGGCTTGATGAGGTAAAAGATTCGTCTTGACGAGACGGGTGATTAGTTTTTATTGCGGATAATTCGACTTCATAGCTAGGTGATTCTGCTTGAGGGGCCGGATGATTCATCTTGGCCGACCTAACACCCATGCCCTAGTGGCGCAAGCCAGTACTACTCAAACGCCTAAAAACCTTTTCCTTTTTTACAGATCCGTACATAAGAGTTGCCATCCTACATGACGGGCATTTGCTTAAGAAGAAAAAGACTTCGACCAAACGAAAGACGGCAAATCCGACTTATAATCAAGCAATCAATTTTGCGGTTCCGCTAGATGTCCTACCACGCGTGGAAATCCAATTTCATATTGTTAATGATACTGGGTGAGTATTAAGCTTTTATTCCTAATTCGCGGGCAGAGGAAAGACGGTAAAGTTGTTTTACCGTACGGCGAACCAACTACTCTTGTCCGGTTACCAGCCCATGTCGGTTATGGGATTAGTTGACCAGTCATTTGTTTCAGATGCGCGGTTGCGCATAACCACCAGACTATGTTGACGAGGAGTCAAGCAATCCTTTCGCACCTAATTATTTACAACATGAGATTCGAACCTGCAAACTCGCACAGTCGAACACTGGTGTTTCGAAATCGAAACGAAATTTTGCCTTCGAAACGAAACACACGTTTGTCACAGACAGTAAAACACGTAACCAATATTACCCAACGAATTTAATGGACAATGGCACATATTTTCCAGAATTAAAACCACAAAAAGGAAGCACTGGTGGCTAATTCGTGAGCATGAACCGATATTGATAATTCCACGAAGGTTTCTACTTAATGACAAAGCAGTGACCAAATGGCACCATAATAATACGAATTACGTCATTGTTAGAGATGGGGCTCACGAGCAGCATAGCATATGGGGCTCTCAACGTATCAATGCTCGTTTTCTACTTTATCCGACGCCGCAGATTTTCGTGACCCAGTGCATTGTAAAAAATATTTTCTAATCTGAATTCCGAATACATTTTAAACTCCATGAACATAGGAAATGGGCTTTCATGATATATCATTGAGTGAAATCAGTTATTTTTGCTCTAGGGAAATGGACTTAATAAACATTACAGTAGTTATGAATTGTGGCCTATCTTGACAAGCACAGAAAAAAGAACAACTAGGCGCCCGGAGAAATGTTTTAAATTATACAGTAAAATTAACTCATTGACTGTTTATCGTCAGCGTGACATCGACATCGTTCAACTAAATTCCGCCACAATTATCCCTTCCCGCAAATATTGACTGTTGTGCTACTGCGGGGGAATTGATTTTTATTTTGCTTATACCGCGATCATCGATGTAATCAAATGAGTGGACCCGATAAATTTCCATCGGCCAATGACGGAGAATTAAGACTGAAAATCGTGTTTTATTTTTCTTCAAGCCATCTCTGATTTAAATATTTCATGTCGACTGTTGTGGTTTTATTATTGTTTTTAAATTAATACCACAAACTTGAACTGAACGATATTATTATTAACGACGGCAGTCTAACAATAAAACCTGCGATAGATACTAAATAATATTTAAGAGCTATTTCATAAGAGGCAAATGCAAGAAATGCTCGCTCACTATCGAAACTAAGGATGAAAAAGGTTAATTACGACAAAATTTGATTTTATATTTATTGCCGCGATAACACAGATTATCTCCACAATGTTGAAATATACGATAATAATTGTAAAATATTTTCAATCAAAAACTTCCCCGATGCATTATACTGCAAGTCGGCGCTGACTTGAATCATTTCATGTCGGCAGTAATTTATTGCGCGTCGCAAAGAGTGTCTCCGATTACGATAAAACATAAAAAATGAAATAATTGTGATATGTTTTCAATCAAACCGCGGACGGCGGCGCTAGGACTTGTGCGCGATATTCAATATTGTTATAAACACTAAAAACGATATTTGAGAGTCGCAATATTCGAATGAATTCGGATATTAATTTCGAATTGGACATCGCTGAATAATACCTTGACTGATTTCTGGTTGCATTGGCTATGACGTCATAATATCCGCTTCGGAAGTCGAAACAGCGCCGTTTCGACATATCAGTGTTTCGAAACGCCCAGCCCTATTTGCATGATGAGCCAATTATCATTTATTAGTTTACTAATCATTCCCACTCTTTTACAGCGTAAAGCTTCAGCGGGGTTCCCGCAAAGAGACGATCGGTTACTTGGAAATCGGGCCCCATTCAACAGGAGACGAATACGACCACTGGGTCGATCTAATGAGTAAGAAACCACAGGCAAGGTGGCATAGGCTACGCGAGGCAACACATGATGTTGACGAACAGCCATCAACTGCGAGTGAGACAGCTACGACTTCAAAATGAACTTTTTAGAGACTTTCAAATTCGAGGGAGTCCGCCCTCCAGAACTTCGCGGGTCGTATTTTGAAGTCAATGGTAATTTAAATTCGAAGATATCCTCTCTTTAGAATTCTGTGGGTTACACTATACATTCAATCTAATTTATATTCGAAGGAGTCCGCCTTCACAAACATTTGCGCATTGACTACATAAGAATCAAATCAAATACAAATTCGTAGGAGTCCACCCCACAAAATTTTGCAGGTTGGCCTTAACAGTCAACTCGAATCTAAATTCGAGGGAGTCCGCCCTCTGAGATATTGCAGATTGAACTTTACGGTTAATATAAAGCAAATTCGAGGGAGTCCGCCCTCTAGGATATTGCAAATTAAATTTTACAGTCAACCAAATTCAAATTTGACGGAGTTCATCCTTCAAAATATTGCAGGTTGAACTATACAGTTCATCAAATCTCAATTCGATGGAGTCCGCCCTACTAGATTTTGTGTATTAAACTGTACAGTCAATCATAATTTCAATTCGCAGGAGTCCGCGATTAGGAACTTTACAGTAAATCGCAACTTAAATTCGATCGTGTCCGCCTTCAGAATGTTTGTACGTTGGACTATATACGTGCATCGGTCATACATAACGTTCAAATTTTGGACGATAGTCAAAATTTGATTTAAATACAAATTCGAAGGAGTCCGCTCTCCGTCATTATGGGGGTTGAACTTTACAGTCAATCGTAACTTAAATTCGAGGGAGTCCGCGCTAAATATTCGTGCATTCAACTATATATGCATCGAAAACACATAGCTTATACATTTCAGACGATAGTCGAAACTTGATTCAAATACAAATTTGAAGAAGTCCGCTCTCCGTTATTTTGCGGATTGAACTTCACAGTCAATCGTTATTTGAATTCGAGGGAGTCCGCCCTAAATATTTGAGCCTTCAACTATATATGCATCAAAAACAAATAACGTATAAATTTCTGACGATAGTCGAAACTTGGTTCAAATACAAATTCGAAGAGGTCCACTCTCCGTGATTTCGCGCGTTAAACTTTACAGTCAGTCGTAACTTAAATCGAAGGAGTCCGCTCTCCGGGATTTTGCTGTTTGAACTTCATAGTCAGTCAAGTTTGAATTCGATGGCGTCCGCCTTCCGAATATTTGTGCGTTGAACTATATATATATGCATCGGTCATATACGGAATTTACAATTTCCAGAATTAGAATCAAGTACGAAGTCCGGCTATATAAACATCACTAATCTGGAAATCTTCAATTTTATGCCAAGAATCTAAAATTGGAAGAAAACGCAAATTTGAAGGAACCCGCCCCTGTAATCTTGAATTATGTGCTTCTGTTAGTGCAATGTATATAATGTGCAATTCATACAGACTTATTTATTTCCTATTCTCCTAGCTTTATGGAAAGACAGAGAAGTTCGCTATATACTTTTAAAATGATTTAATCAGATTCGAAGGAGTCCACCCCTAGTAAATATTTTTGCGCTGAACTGTATGGAGCAGTCAGATACGAAGTGAACTGTTTGTCGAGAATTTTAATTTACGTCAAATACAATTTCGACGGAGTCCGCCCTTCCTTATTTAACTTTTCAATAGAAGTAGGGTCATGCAGTGGAACTTTCAAAGGGGGAGGGGGTTGAGTCTGAAAATACTAATTGCAAAGTTATACCGTATAAACTAGTAGGTACGGCCGAATGCCGGAAACGTCGATTTGTTTTGAGGGTCTAAAACCGTTTCAAGCTACGAAAAATTAAAATTGATCAGGTACAAATTCGAAGGAGTCCGCCCTGCAAACATTTGAAATATATAAGTACATTCAACTTCGGTTCGTGCTTACACAATGCAACAGGAAAAGTACAATTTATGCCAACTTGTTTATGAGATCGCCATAAGCTTTTAAAATTGAATCATCTACAAATTCGAGGGAGTCCGCCCTTGCAAACATTCGGAATATGTATGTTAAACTTCTGTTAATGCATACACGATGCAATATTAAAAGTGCAATTTTATTTTTATTATTCTTTTACCATTAAAGAGAATCTCGCTACGGGGCTTACAATTGCCTTGTCCTTTTATATCTGAAGTGAAGCCGTTTGCCCGAAGTCAAACCGAAAAAAATTTCGCTCTAAAAAAACTTTCTACTGTTCAATGGCTGTTTATCTAGAGCGGAGGTGTGCAACATTTTTGTAGGTGGGCAATATATATATATATATAACCAACTTCAGACATCTAGCTGGGCCACACAAAATATTTAGCGGAAAGGGAAAAAAGAGAATGCGGCTATTGCTTAGCCTTACAGTAATAGTTGCAACGGCGCAACGGCAGAAGATTTATCGCAGCGACAAGAACAAAAAAACATGTACTTTTAAAGACGTGAACAACTTTTTGTACATGAACTGTCGAATTTTATGTTTGATGGGAAAGAATCTCGAGTGTTGGAAAGGGCCACAATAAATGACTTGGTGAGCCGGGTTGTGGCCCGCGGGCCGCCCGTTGCACACCTCTGATTTAGAGCCCTGTTTAGATAGAATGCTCGGAAGCCCTTATAAAAAGTCGCAGAACTATTTATATTTACGGAAATTTTTGTTTTTTGTCATTATTTCTCGTTTGTTCTATTTTCATAACTTTTAATTTGTCATTATTAGGACATCATTTCTGTCTCTGAGTTCCATCGAACCCTCAATTTCAAGACACGAGGCCCTCGAAACTTTTGAAACCTCACGTTCTCCGGCCTGAACCGCTAGCTGTTACAGCCTAACTTGGAAATTAGAAATTTCAGCCCCTGACTAAATGATTCTGTCGAAAAATGAGTCTTTGGTCATCACCATTGAAAATTCAAAATTCCACTCTGGATAGTATAAAAAGAGGACAGGGGGGCTGGGGATTCCCCCTCCTCCAGGAGAACTTACTAGATGTTACGGTCTAACTTGGCGACTAGAAATTTCAGAACACCCACATCCCCCCCTTTGAAATTCATTGCTACGCCCTAGCCGACGGCTCCGACTTCAAACATCACCAAACCCTGACCTCATTGCCCTGATACAACGCGTCCATTTCACTTTGTATGATTTGAGCGAATCGCTTAAAATATTTTCTACTTTCAAATCACAATTCTTATTCATTTTCAGGAAATAATAAAATGCTATAAAACCATTTGTTGAGTGTTTTTGAAGAAATCTTCGAAAGTTTTAATTTCTCGCGGGGGCCCATTTTACCAATCCAGGACGACTTGGTTACGTTTGGCTTTTGAGTTAACATTGAGTTTCACCGTCGCTTCGCAACTTTGATTTTACCGCCGTTTGCACTGGATATTATTATACACATACTGGTTGTTAAAAAAAGTAAAGCAAAATTACCAGAAGTCGAGATGAAATGCCACTTAAAATATTTAATGACCGACACCTTTATACAGTATTGAATTATGGCGAAATGCCATTTGAACATTTCATGACTGATGCTTTTTAACAGTTACTTTTTTAAGGTTGTTATGACGAAAAATTTTTACTTAATTTTGCGCAACTTTTTTAACTCGCTGTATTGAACGAGGATTTTACTATTTTTGATCAAAGACCTCACATCGGATTTTCGAGGAAGTTTAATCTAGGCAGGTACCGGAGTCCTAGCGAAGCAATCTCGCATCCAATTCAATCAACGCAACAATTTAGAACCAATTTTTCTTATTTGTACTATTTTGCATAAAAAAAACTGCTAACAAAATATACAACAATACATAGAAAAAGGTTACAAAGGAGAATCACTTAGCATACTTTTAGAAACTTGCTAAAAGCAATGTTTTGAGACTTCGTTTCCAAGGAACAACGGGGGCAACATTACCTAGTTTACTGGTTTTCAAACAGTGGGCCATGGCCCTTTTGATCCACAAGAACAATTTCAGGTGGGACACAGACTTACTAAAAATTGCTCTAGAGTTGTTGATAAATTTAGTTAAATTTGATGGTAGTAGCAATCAATGATGCTGTTTTTTGTGGTGACCGTACATTTGAACCACGTTGACGCTGGTATTAGCAATTGCTAATATCATTTTCAAGGTGACCGTACATTTGAATCCACGTACACTTCAACCCATGCGAATATCCGCGGGTTCAATCTAATTTGTCGTGGGTTCCAATGTAATGGAACCGTTTTTGTTACAGGGTTGCCATTTTATCCTAATGATTATTAAAATGAAATTGTCGCATGACAATTTTCGCATAAGATACTGAAAAAGCCACTTTTTCCGGACTTCGACTGGGCCCACTGGTTGTTAGTCTTAACTTGGCAATTATAAATTTTAGAACACCCATTTCAAAATTTCTGGATACGCCTCTGGGAATCTTAATATCCGACCGATACACAAACTAATAGGCCATTACATGCAATCAAATTTGACTTGACATATATAAAACTAGATTGTCAGGAAATGAATATAGTAAAAATAAACAACATTAATACAGTATATAAAGTGCAGCTACGTTGGTGGCTACATACAGTGCATAAAATATATGTATGAACATAGATAACCAATGTATATGAATCTGGGCATCGGAGATAAGTGTGAAAAAGGGGGAAAATTTTATTTTTTTTACCCCCATGGATCAAAATTTGAAACTGAAACTTGAGTTCAAAATCAGGATTTTAAAATTATAAATGAAATAAATAACCTTGTCAAAAATGTATAAGTTTGAAACCTGTATCTTCTAATCAGGCTACAGTGTTTTCGCAACGTTTTACTGGTATAAAATATTGGAGTAAATGTTTAAGGTTTGTATCATAACATCAAACCCTTACCATATCATGCAATCTTGTAAGAGACTCTGATATTGGCAATAAATATCATGACAAGATAAAGATAAAGAGATAAAGACGGGCTACAAGCGATAAGGGCTGCGAAAATTGTCAAAGTTTCTGTAGCAAATTTTGACTCTTATCATCACCAATTTTATTCCTTTCATCACTCCCAGAAATTCAGAATTTCAATTTCGGGGCTAGAAACCATTATGAACGAACTTCGAGTCCAAGTACCTTATAACACTTCATAAAATTTCGAGTGGAATGGATAATGCAATAAATATAGGTAACGTGTTGCTAGTGCAGGTAAATAATATTTTCTAAATGTGAATGTTTGATGAAAAGTGTTGATCTCAGTCTGATGGTTCATATCTGTGGAAAAAATATTGGAAAAATTAACCAGGTTACAAATATGGGATTTTCATATTTATCCTAAGGGGGTGTCAATGACGAAGTTAAATGCTGAATGACGGCATCAGTTCGCTTACCAGATCGTGTCCAAGAATATTTCCAATAAAAATTTCGTCATTTATATCGCAATTTACATAATGAGTGCGGACGCTTTCCTAACTATATAAACATAGCAGATTAAAGATATTGAATTCAAACCCTGTTTTTGGAATGTCGCAATAATCTTGTAAAGAGGGGGGGGGTATGAAATTTCTAATTGCCAAGTTAAACTGTAACAGCTAGGGCAGGGGTCTCCAACTCAAAACATGTCGCGGGCCACTTATTGAAATTTATTGTCCACGCGGGCCGCAAACCAAGAAATTAGGTACAAAAATTGGTATCTGAATGTATTGTGTTAAAATTACACTTGAATCTTACAGCAAACGAGACATGAAACATATTCATTCACTCGTGCTGGATATTTGGTATCGGTGTTTGGCCTTATTTTGCGTTGGTGTGCTAGTCTCAAGACAACATGCAAATGCTCGTCCGTTAGTCGTGTGCGGAGGGCTGACTTGCTAACTTTCATAGTCGAAAAAAACTGCTCGCAAATATAAGAACTGCCAAAAATCACAGGTATGCAAAGTGAATGTGCAATTAGCTTCGCAAACCTTTTTCGGGCACAATGGACTGACCGAAACTCGTTAATTTCGTCACAATGAACATGCGAAATGAAATTATCGAATTTATAATTGCATTATAACAATATAATAAAACATGAACGTGGACAATAGGGGGGAATTTTGCTTCACTTTTTATAGTTTGTCGGACCGGACTCTTGATGATAAATGACACGATAAAACCTACTAAAAGTTGACATTGTATTATTTTAGTTTCTTGTGGGAAAATCCCAACCATGACGCAGGCTGCAAAAAATTGGCTGGCGGGCCGCGTGTTGGAGACCCCTGAGTTAGGGGAATCAGACAGGGGCCGGTAAACGTAGGTTTTCAAGAGTCTTGAGGGTCTAAAATGTGTTTAAGGCTACAAAAAATTGGGTGCTCCCGAAGTATGCGAACCAAGATGGCGGACATCGCAATGTAATATATGTACTAGGTTAGGGTTAGGCGATAATTTTTTTGCAATTTTCCTTATTTTAGTCCTATTATCAGTTCGAAGACTAGCCAAGAGCCTCCCGTAGTATTTATAGCTAAAATTATGGCCTAACCCTAACCTAGTACACATATTACATTCCGATGTCCGCCATCTTGGTTCGCATACTTCCGTAGCTCCAAAAATTGTTATGTATGATACCGAAAGGTGCTTTTTCTCACATTTCAAAAGAGGGGGAGGGTCGGACCCTCAAACGTCAGGCTACGCCCCTGGTCATGGAGGAACATATGAAGAAGGTTTCTTACTTTGCAACTGTCTTTCTCAAATCTTTAATCTGGTTATTTTTCTTCGTTAACATATCTTTCATATTCCGATATGCTGCAGTCTCGCGGAATTTTTTGTCCAACTCTTTTTCCGCTAATTCTAATTGCTCCTGAAACATAAAAAACAAATTTACTACCAAATAAGCAACAATATTGGGTAGAGAAAAGCAGACAAAATTGCTTAATTGCATTACAGACTTGATGGTGGAGGAAGCCGTAACCAACCAGCGGTTAAGTGAAACACCCTACAGCGGCGAGGAGTCAAGCAATCCTCTCGCACATGATCATCCCCGCATGGGATTCGTACTTGCGACCTCATGCAGGATAATCAGAGTCGCAGTGGCGAGCATATTCATAACACTTAGCCCGATGTGCTACACCGAAGAGCTCTCATATCTTTAGATAACAATAGCATTATATATAGGGCGTTATCCGAATCTATAGGAGTAAGCAACACATAGAAAAATACAACTTTATATTCACATCAAGACTGACCTTAACTCGCAGTAACTGGTGTTTAGATGTCGTCAGGTTAATTTCCAAAACTCTATTTTCCGATATTTTTTCGTTCAAATTTTCGTTGAATTCTGAACGTAATTTCTTCATGTCTGATTCAAGTTGAGAGACTGTCGCTGAGTCCTGTGAAAAAAAATGAATGGTGAGTGATTTAAGAGCCTTGCTGCACGCTAACACAAATAGATTTCTGTTAGTGTTCTGTATCTGGTGGATCTGTATGCATATAATGCAAGGATTCTAGCATAAATAAAGATAGCCATTCTGAGTGATTTAAGAGTCCTGCTGCACACTAACACATATATATTTCTGTAACGTGTTGTCTGACCTAAGTCAGACTTTTGCAGACTCATATAATGCAAGAATGGTCAGCTAGCTAAGATCGTCACACTTGCTGCTGGTGATCGAGTACATGTGTGCTATGTTTAACATCGTTTCTGAGCACATATACCCCTGATTATCACATATACACACTTGCACATGGCAACCATGTGAATGGCAAATATGCATTCTATTCCCTCTTATCTAGAAGGCTGTGAACTGTCAAGTACTAAGCAAGCAAAGAACCCAAGATAGCTTACCATTGTTGCAACAGGCTTTTCTCCCAACTGTTTGACTTGTTCTTGAAGTGCATTTTTCTCTCTCAAAACAGCGTTGACCTGTTCTTCCATTTTCTTACTCCTCTGTTGGAATCTTTCAAGCTCTCCATTCAGTCGCTCTATTTCCTGGTGAAGTTTTTTTTAATTTTTACGATAAAATTTTTAACGAAGAAAATATGCTTAAAGCAAGATCCTGCACACTCATAAATAAATGAGGCTGAATTCGAGGCAAAGTTGCATCCCCTGCAATCACTGAAAAACCGAGAGAGATTATGGCATCATGTAGATGGCAGTTCAGAGATGGCCAATTCGAATAAAGTATTGAATGTATTCGAATATCGGAAATGGCGTTCATAAGAATATCGGATATTTGTTTGAGGTCACACATTTGCGACGCTGCTTTCAAGAAGTTTCCGTTGAATGGAAACATTCTCGATAGAAACCTGCGCATCGTACACACCCTCAGCACATGCGCACCCTCGTCGGAAAAAACTAGGTCATATTCTCTATATCACATCACATATCACATTCTCTCGTTTTGCAAACATTTAGATCTCTTCTTTTTCTGTATCGATTTTGTTATCGTTCCTCGCATGCTTTTTCGTTCGCTCGCCACAACAATCTAGACCAGGGGTCACCAAACTTTTTTGATCGTGGGCCGGGTATGACTCAAACTGTGTTGAAACGGGCCGGCCAATATTTTTGTCAATGCAATACAATAAATTCACAAAAAGTCACATGAAATTTTGACAGGCCTATTATCACGTCACTTTTTTGCATATTGCTGATTGGCCAATTTTACGAAATAAACAAGGAAGACGATGCCTGGGAAAATTTCCTTTGGAAAAATATTTTGCCATTTTTGCGCGTTAACGCGGGACGGATAAAATGACGCCGCGGGCCGTAGTTTGGTGACCCCTGATCTAGGCCAAACTATATCATTTGTTTCTCCATTTCATTGCCGCCACCTGCGTACTTTTTACTCTGCAAAAACACAGCGGCGAAATTTCATGTTTTCATTGGATTAGCTCTTAGTTGTCAGCGGCCAATAAGAACATATTATTTGCGCATCGGTGAATTTAAGTTATTCCATGTACGAATGTTTTTTTGGTGATGGTCATCTATCGGCTAACTTATTGCTAATTTAAGGAATAACGATATGCTGATACATGATAAACTTAAATTAATATCTGGGCCTAAATATTGGAATATGTAAAGGCACAATGGATGTTGGATTGTTGTTGTTTACTTCAGTTGCCTGTTTGCTCATGAATTTTATTACTCTCAGAAAATATACAAAATTATCTGAATACAAATAGCCCTTTTGTCAATAGACTATTGTCATAATATCATGGTACAAACAACAGACACTGCGCCTCTATCTTGTTATTCCAACTACATAAGCTGCTATTATTTCTATTGATAGCTATAAACTATCAATTCCTTTGTGTACATATACTGTTGGTTTGTGGTTTTATTCTGATATTTATATTGAAGCTTATTTTTTTTTACTGGGTTTTAAAAACTAAATGTGTTATGTCTGATTTTAGAATGTATTCAGAATTCCAGATTCCAAAATATTATTTTAGAATGAATTTGGAATAGTTCAGTATTAAGTATGTGTACCAATATGGAGGTAACTAATTTTGTTCGCCTACTTTACATCAAGTTGTGTAAAGGGACTGAAACCAACACAGACAGCCCCGAACTCGTAATAGAACTGAAAAAAAAATCGGAATAAGATAATGGCTTAACCATAACCTGGTACTGTACATATACTACAGGAGTACCCTTATTACATAGAACTCTATTGTCAGAATTACAGAGGTCTATTATCTAAGTACAAATTTTTCAAAAAATACCCAAAAAGCATCGAAGTAATTAACCAAGCATTTTAAATAGCCAATCAGAGGAGAAGACTACAAGTTTTTGTTAGTAAGATTTAGTTGGAAAAGTGTTCAGATGTGGAATTAAAATTTTCTTCCAGACTGGAGTCGGGAGATAGAATTCGAAATATCTGTCGACCTGTTTTTCAAATATGCCACACAAAACCAAGAAAATCTATTTAAACATTGTCACATTGATTCGGATATCGATTCATTCCCGGTATTATTAAACTCACCATTTGTAAAAGTGCAGTCCCTCCAGTTTCATTTAACGGGGCGAGTTTAGGTTTTGGAGCTGATGAGGAGCCACCTAGTGTCAGTTCTCTTTCTTCAAATTCTGCAATCTGTTCAAGAAGTTCTCTGAAACGGAAAAATGAGATAAAATTTATAGCTGCTCTCATCATTAGCCTTGATCAAAAAGAAAATATAGTCTGACAAAAAAAAAGGGACCTCCTGAAGTATGCGCACCAAGATGGCGCACAACCTGAACTCAGGTTGCGTACTAGGTTAGGGTTCAGGTTATGCGACATCTCGGTGCGCATACTTCAATACCAAAAAAGCAATATTTAATTCAAATTAAGTTTGTTATGTTAAAGTGCTTATGCTTGGGGTCAACTTTCTATTATTGAAAAACCGACTGGTTGATATATAGCAGGTTGCCTTGATGTATCTATTGTTTTTTGAATAACATATTTTGTTCGTTATCACATTCTGTTAGACTTCCCCGAGGGTGCCTCCGCTCGATGACCAGTATTGGTTTTTGACGTTTATTTTGACCCTGAATGCGAATTTTTTTTATTTCTTTTACCATAATTTGTAAATGTATAGTTCGTATTTTCAGAATGGCGAAAGAATAAATTACTGATGACAGTTCGAATTGTGGGCGCTGGATTTATAGGAGTTAAAGAACTTTCGGTATTCCTGAAGTATGCGCACCAAGATGAGTTCAGGTTGTGCGCCATTTTGGGTGAGCATACTTCAGGAGGTCCAAACTTTCCCCATCAGATATCAGAATTGGACATTTTCAATTTTCGAAATTAGTACTCAGCCATTTTGGCAAAAAAATCATGAAAATGTAACTTTATTTGTGGGCACTGGAATAAAATGGAAGGTCTTTGCCGATCAGACAAATATCTTTAACAATATTCAGCATTTTCAATTTTCCCAACGCTGAGTACAAAGTCGTTTATTCTACATTTGTTCATGAAAATTTAATGAGAATGAATATTCGAGGGCGCTCCAGAAGTGTGTGTACGAATATGGAGGTAGCTAATTTTGTTCGCCTACTTTACATCAAGTTGTATAAAGGGACTGAAACACGTGGGATACACAGAGAGTCCCCGAAGTTGTAATAGAACTAAAATAAGAAAAATTGGAATAAAATTATAGCCTAACCCTAACCTGGTACACATACTGTTGGAGCACCTACGTTATTTGAGAACCAAGACATATAAGATAATGATAAAGCTAAGTACAAAGCATGTTATGTTATTCAAATCCTAAGACTTAACAAGGGCTGGGGACTCGAAGCCTGGAGCTGTGACATTTTGGTGAAACCAAAGCTACCAGAAATATCAGTGGCTCCAGCTCCCAACCATCTGATTATTTCTTCACATTTATAATTTTCTGATACCTGATACAAAAAAATCTATAATTTTAAACTTCAGTTCCTAATATTAATTAAAAAGTTCCAAGTTGAATTCATATAATTATAAGTTTAATTTCAAAATTAGCTTATATCACAGTTTATTCCCACTTCTGCAAAGCCGCAATTTTTTATGTTCGTGGCCAAGGTCAAAAAACCTAATGGCTATGGAGCCAAAGCCGAGACTGAAGCCCAGCTCTGACATAAGATGTCGCTCCAGAGCTCATGTCACGGTGTGGAGATCCGGAACTGTGTAGTTGGAGTCCTCGTGATTTCACTTAACCAATCCGAATACACTCTGAAGGTTTATTTTCGAATATGAACTAGGCCTATCCGATATTTTGAAAATTGGATCATGTTCATCAAAGAACACACACAGAATTCAATGCATATTTAATGAAAGGTAAAACGAGAATATCGGTCAGAGACCGAAGACTTATGGATCGAAAGTTAGGGGATCCTCCAAAACAGCGCTCTTACTCCATAGTGACACCTTGTGTCCCATCACTAAATAATTAATAACTCGCTAATTATACGACATAATTCGCCCAAAATCAATAGGCTTTTGGTCCGAGATAAGATGAATGCACATGCAAAATCTGGAGCAGATTCAATCACGCTTTCGTGAGATATCGCGTGCATCTAACAGACAAACAGACATATAAATACCTATCAACATACTTACCGATTAAAATCGATAAGTAATAAACACATAATAGGTGTGACATAATATCCACACCTAGTTACGAGGTGACACTTTCTGGCCCCACTCCAGTACGCTAGTGGTTACCAGTATGCAAAACTATTCGATCTTGGTCACCCATGTTATGTAAATCCAAAACCCAACCTGTTTTCAAGTTCTGAGATATCAGCCTCGATCTTCAGGTGCCATTTTTCTGCTTGAGTTAACATCTGTCGCATCAACAGCACACTCGTGTGGCTAGAATTGAGTAATTCCGATTCCATCTCGCTTCGACAAACTGTCAGAAGTCCATCAAGCATCTCTGTGACTTCGTCCACTGTGTAAGTATCCTCATATAGTCTGGAGAAAAAATAAATTTATTTCGACCTCTTCATGAAACACCAAGACATAAAAATGCAAGCAGTTAAGAAAATGGGAAGGTATATGTGATCCCTCAGTGGAACTGACTCTGAATATATGTGTGGGTTCGAATCCCAAGTAGGGATAATTATGTGCAATAGGATTGCTAAACTACTCGCTGCCGCAGGGTGGTTCACATAACCACATAATTCGTTTTCCTGATTTGTAATCAGTTTTATTTATTTGTTTTCATTTATTTTATCGTCTGTTATGCAGATTATGAAGTTGAAATAAATTTTTACTTGAATTTATATCATAACTTACATATCAGTGGACTATTGTTCGATATGATCTTATTATTATAACTTTGGAAATATTGGTAAAATATTAGCACTGGTACTTTTATACTAGGATGAGAAGATTCTGGCTAGTCACGCTCCAATGATTACCTGCTGTCTTTTAAATCTTGGAAACAATGATCAAGACCTTTTAACCGTTGAGAACGCTTGTAACGATTGAATCGAATGAAATTCAATGCTTGCTGTTGGTGATGCTCGTTTAATCCGAGGGCAGACTGAAAAAGACAATGTGGTGTAATACTTAGTAATGTTAGGGGTTAGGTTGGAATGTTTTAATTGCTTATGATTGGTGGGGTAAGTGGCAGAGTTGTATTTTCATTCGTTATATACTTTTTATCAGGGTGGTCCAAACCCTGGCATATTCCGTGGGCTCCACAGAATAATTTTGATGCATAGTAATATTAGTAAACCATTGGCAGATATTTGTATGTATTGGCAAAACAATTTTTACCTATTCTAGCTGAGGTTGGGATCCCAAGATTCCTACAAAAGTTATTTTCTCCACTTGACCTATAATCAGGGCTGCAATAACATCCTTATTTCTAAGATTTGTCCTGATTTTGAAGGCCTTTGTCTTAGAAAATATTTTTGTCCTTATTTTTAACAAACGTCCTTATTTTGACATGTGTCCTTATGAATGAATACACCCTCATCCTAATACATATGTAGAGAATGATATTTGTTAAGATATTTAAAGTGAGTAAACTCGCAGTATTCTGATCGCCTTTAGGTTTTCCCGACTGAGACATGCAAGGCATTCTCAGAATATTTTGCAGCCCTTCAGTTTCGCAATCCTGAACCACCCTGATTTACATAATATTAATTTCACCAAAAATAACCTCAATGTTGCCCTAATGCAGGGGTCTCCAACACAAAATATGTCGCGGGCCACTTTTTGAAATTTATTGACCACACGGGCCGCAAACCAAGAAATTAGGTACAAAAATAGGCATCTGAATATATTGCGTTGAAATTACACTTGAATCTCACAACAAACGAGACATGAAACATATTCATTTACTCGTGCTGGATATTTGGTCTCGATGTTTGGCCTTATTTTGCGTTGGTTTGCTAGTCTTAAGACAACATGCAAATGCTCGTCCGTTAGTCGTGTGCGAAGGGCTGACTGAAAAAAAAAAACTGCTCGCAAATATAAGAACTGCCAAACATTGCAGATATGCGAAGTGAATGTGCAATTAGCTTTGCAAACCTTTCTTCGGGCACAATGGATTGACCGAAACTCGTTTATTGCATTTATAATTGAATTATAACAATAGAGTAAAACATTAACGTGGATAACAGGGGGAATTTTTTGCTTCACTTTTTACAGTTTGTCGGACGGACTCTTGATGATAAATGACACAATAAAACTTACTAATAGTTGACATCGTACTATTTTAGTTCCTTGTGGAAAAATCCCAACCATGACACGGGCCACAAAAAAATGCCTGGCCGGCCGCATGCGTCAGGAAAACGAGAGAAATAGCTGTCCGATTTTGGGTGCTCATCTTGAATGACAGTTAGTATAGTTTGAAGAGCTCTATTACGTCACTGTGACGTCGTAATGACATAATTTTTGGATGGCGTAGTCAGGTGGGGGTTAGGATTGACACATAAAAATTTGTTATGCTACGCCAACTAGAAGTACCGGTATGTTAGGTACGAAACTACATGAGACCCCAGTTCAAATGAAAAAACAAAATAAACAATAGAATCCCCTAGAAATAAAAATCAATAATTATCATGTTTTTTTAAAAACAAGCAGACCTAACATCAGAACATTGTTTACAGATTTATGGAAATAAATCTCTCCTTCATGAAAAAAATTCTAATTGCTAATACAAAAAAAAATTGAAAAAGCATATTTTAAATTAGTGACTCACCATGACTAATTGTCAAAATCCAGAAGAATAATCCGACGCTGAAAACAAAGCCAATAGCCAATTCGGCAATTCTACAGACTGGCAGACGCAAGCAACAACACCACGGCTCCTATACAAAGCCAGAATATCCACGATATGCCAAGACCTGGCAGAATTTTATAAAGAGTTCGCACTAGAAAGTAAATAATGTGCCATTTTATAATTATTGTTGGTACTGTCAATGCAATTACCATTTTAAGGGAACACGAATATTTGCGCGTGGGAAACGGAAAGAGTAGAAAATATTTGTCAAGTCAGTGGGCAAGAGCGTTCCCGGTTACAGACATGCCTGATTGCACTTTTATATTCCCCGTTTCACAGAGAGAGATCTATTATTTTTTCAACAAAAAAATGCAGTCATTAATCCAATAAAAAAGTAACAGCAATAGAGCTGGGAGGTTGAAATATAAATTAAAAGTTTTTTTTTCATCAAGGCAAACAATCATTAGACGAGTGAAGCAATCAGAAAATTTAATCTGTATCCGAGACAAGTTTATTTTTTTTCAACCAGTAAAAAATCAACCATAAACAATATCAGAGAAAAATCGAATCACGCAGTTATACTAGGGAGGGGGAGCCGTGATGAACTAAAGCTGATTATCGAGCAGCGACAAACAAGGCTCTAGTGCAGTGGTTCTCGGCCTTTGTTTCTTTCGTGGCCCATTTTTGTCGCCAAAAATTCTTGTGGCTCATTAACTTTTTATTGTAAGGGAAAAACTACAGGAAAGTCAAGAACTTTCCGCGAAAGTGAATATTTAAACGTTTATAATTAGAATGGGAATTACATAGCAGTAAACAGCATCGTCATTGATTGCTGCTACAATCAAAATGAACTATTGTGACATAAATAAAACTATCAATTTCCAATAGTTCTTTGCCCCCCCCCCCCCCCAAAAAAAATCTTTCAGCGGACCATGGTCCACTGGTTGAGAATCAGTTCTCTAATATCTAAGGTTTTGCAAATCATCTAACTAGAAAAGCCACCAGACCACAAATGAAAGGGCTATTGCCGGCTACAACTGGGTTACCTGAAGCTTCTCCCGCGAAAAAAAGTTTCTAAGGATTTTGAAGGTCAACTAGCCACCCACTTAACTTGTAAATCTTGAATAAATTTTTGATATTGTGTGGAAAATCCTTTTTTCTTTTTGGACTTATGGATCTTATTTTTTCCACAACTAATGGACTGCACATTTCCAGTATTTGAAGTCGCGAGAACAGGAGGAGCCAACCCGCGGCTTGCGAGCCGCACGCTGCTCTTGCGCCGGTCTCATGCGGCTCTTTTCGCCTCTCAAACTTCTTGGTATTGTGACGCCCTTCAAAAAATAGGTTCAAGTTGCGACTCTCCTTGAAAAACGCCTTGATACCTTTCAATAAAAGACCTCTTTTACGATGAGTTTGATTTGAATTATGTCTGGAGGAAACTGACGTGATGTCAATATTGAATATCCGTTTGAGTCCAAGCGCAGAACGTTGCTCAACAACGCTCGATATGTCCTTGTTGGACACGTAATTGGACCTATGGATTGTTTTCATATTTTTGGTAATCTTGTTCTTGTTGGTCTTCTTCTTCTTCGTATCGTTTTAAAAAAATAACTTTTCCCCTTGATTACTGGACCAATTGCTTTGAAATTTTCAGTGAGTAAAGATTATATTTTTCGCTAGAAGGCTATTACTTTTATTTATCGTTTTTTGTGTGCTATGACGCCATCAGAATTTGTCACTATGAGCATAGCCCTCTTGTTCATAAATAGATTAGAAATGAATGACATGCATGACGCAAGCCTATCCAGTGTGTGTGATGTCATAATTGGAACAGTATTGGATGACCCGTGACATTAGTGAGGTCACATATAAATAAGGTTGGTCGTTACAATTTTCAAATTTATTTTCTTCTCCAGTTCTCAAGTTTGGTTCCAACGAGAATTAGACGCCCCAGATAAATTGAAAAGACGCGGCGACGCACACTTTGAAAACCACGGTTCTAAGGTAAAAACTACATATTGTGATTCATCGGGCATTCTTCTTTTACGTCAAAGATGCACGAACGCTTTATGCACGTCACGAATTTTTTGGTATCAGAAGCATCAACTAGGATAGGATTTACATATTTATCCAGGGGGAAGGGGTCGATATAACCGCTTAACCATATGGCACACCACGGCCTCTCGTCCGGTTACCATTACGTGTCGGGTATGGGATTAGTTAGATATTTTTGTTTTCGAGAGCATGGACTTGATAGAGGAAGCCGTAAGCGACCAGCGGTTACGTGAACCACCCTACAGCGGCGAGGAGTCAGCAATCCTCTCGCACGTAACCATCCCTGCATGGGATTCGAATCAGAGTAATCAGAGGTGCGGTAGCGAGCGTATTCCTAACGCTTAGCACGATGAGCCACACCAACTACAACGGTTGTCATGGTCATATCGAAAACGACGTTCGATGGCAAACACGCAGTTAATTGCATGATAAAAATAAAATATCCGAATCTGAATCTACCATTTGCGTGAAGTAAATGAAGTTCTGAAATCTAATCCTGAAACGGATTGTTTGAAATTCCGGTACTCCTGAAGTATGCGCACCAAGATGTCGTACAACCTGAACTCAAACTTGAGTTTAGGTTGTGCGCCATCTTGGGCGCATACTTCAGGAGGTCCGAAATTCTTTCTAGTCTCAGACAAGTAGGCAGATGAGTTGAAGAGGATTTACATACTTACCGGTTACCATTCCATGTCGGGTATGGGATTAGGGACTTCAAGATGTATATGCACCAAGATGGCGCACAATCTGAACATAGTATGTGTACCAGGTTAGGGTTCAGGTTGTGCACCATCTTGGTGCACATACTTCGAGAATGCCGGATTAGTTGGTTATTTGTTTTCAGAAGCATGGACTTGATGTTGGACGAAGCCGTAATCGACCAGCGGTTATGTTAACCACCCTATGGCGGCGAGGAGTCCAGCAATCACATAACCACCCCGCATGAAATACGAACCCACACAGGGTAATCAGAGATGCGATGGCGAGCGTATTCCTAACACTTAGCATGATGGCAACATAGGTGGTAATACTTATGCACCATGAATATCAAGCGCTTGGACATTGCTTACCATTCTTTCTTGCACACATGAATAGACCCAATCCGGGGTGCTGCTACTCCATAACTAAAATTGTTTTATCTGGTCTCATTTCACCCTGAAATGCTATTTTTATTTCATTCTACGCTGAATAAGTGCGTTACGTATTTTCAGCATTGAAGAAAAAAATAAATTACTGATATATTTATTTCTCACAAAAGAATTGCACGTATCCCAGCGAAAATTGCATAATTAATACAGAAAAAGGTAATTCATAAAATCAAATTGCGATTAAAAAATAGGAGAATTAATGCACTTAAGAGTTGAACACAAATCGCCACCAAACATGTACCATTCGGCATAAGCAGAAAGTGAAGAATCCATATATATATAGGCGTAACGCCACCAGCACCAGCAAAATTTGGGGCGCTCCTCCAGAGGTGTGTGTACCAATATGGAGGTAACTAATTTTGTTTGCCCACTTTACATCAAGTTGTGTAGAGGAAAATAAAACCTATGAGAGTCACTTGGACAGACCATGAGCTCGTAATAGAACTAAATAAGGAAAATAAGAATAAAATTATGACCTAACCCTAACCTGGTACACACACTACGGGAGTACCAAATTTGGAGCCTACAAAACCAAATCACAGAATATTTGAAAAGCTAATCCTAGAAGGCAATGCTATATTTTACCAAATAGCGATCATAGGCATAACTCAGCGAGCCAAGGTTAGAGTTAATCACTGCGCTAAGAGTCTTACTGGTGATAAGTCTCGTTCGACTCATTTTATTTCTAAAGGAATCGATCAATCTTGCATGTATCTCTCACAGAAAGCATAGGATTCGTATAAATCAAAAAAGGTACTCCTGAAGTATGCGCACCAAGATGTCGCATGAACCCTAAACTTGTGCGCCATCTTGGTGCGCGCGCATACTTCAGGAGGTCCAAAAAACTCACTAGTGGCATTTAGTGAATACAAATTGCATAATTGGTATAGAAAAAGCAATTAATAAAATTAAATTGAACTAATAAAAATATTAAAGCGATAGACAAATATTTGGTGGTAAACCAATGACAAACTACGATAAACATTTTTAAAAAGAAATCCAGCATTCCACCTAATAAGCCTTCCATAAATATCTATGACTTGCTCGTCTACTTGCGGCCACCTTTTGTTGCTTTTTTCTTTGAACAGAACTCCACTTTTGCATGAACTGCAAATGGCGCAGTCTGGTTGTTCCCTGAAAATAGATACAAAGAAAGTGTTCTCGTTGAAAGGGAGATAAGTAAAAGAGAAAATAAAATAAGTGTTTTGTGGGCGTGATAGATTGGCATTTCAAACGGGGTGATCGTTGCCATATCTTGGCAAGCTCTATTTCATGATTATGATGTAATTTTTGGATGCTGTAGTGCAGTGGTTCTTAAAGTATGGGTCGCGACCCAAACATGGGTCGCGGAAGGTATAAAATTGGGTCGCGACAAGGTCGTCGGCAATCTAAGAGGAGAAGGACGAATTTTCAGTTTTCCTAATGTTTCAATTTAGCTTCTAAACTCTGGTATTTAAAAATAATGTAATATAAAATTTCAATCACGGTAAGAACTGTCTTGAGCTCGTTGTTACATCACAATTCTGATATGCCAGTCACGTGTATTATTTTTATGGTATCGGTAACCATGCACGTCGCTTGTCGTTGTATTGACCGAGTGGAATGTCGTCTTAGTGGATTAAAATAACCAAAAATGGGTGTCTTTTTTGTAATGTAAATTGTAATAGACGACGCAATGAAAAAGCTCGCTTCTCGACATTAGATTATTCAATATCTAGAGAAAATGTGACTTCATCTCGAGGCACCATTTACCGTGAACGAAGCAGTGTGTGCACATTTGATGAGTGAAAAGTTGTATATTGCGAGAGATACCGAAGGTCAGCTAGGATGTCGTGTTTGCGACGGATAGCGGACGCCTTTTCTGCTACAATTCGCGACTTGTGCGAGCGAGGATATTTGGCTCTGACGGTTATCAAAACTAAGCTCGCAATCGCCTCGATACCCGTGACAACTTGCGTATTGCGTTAAGTAAAATAGAGCTGTGTATTGAAGATATAATGAAAAGGAAATTTTAGTTTCATCAATCTCACTGAGTCAATGGACTGTTTCTAATAAATAGTTGTCTGTATTTGAGTCAAACTGTATTAACATTAAAAACACATTTTGCGTTATTTAGGATTGGGTCGCGAGTATTCATAAAACTCAGATTTGGGTCGCGCTCGAAAAAGTTTAAGAACCACTGCAGTGTGTAGTCAGACAAGGATCGGGAACGACATATTCACAAGATGTTGAGTTAACATGTCAGTATTTATTTGATAGGTTTCTACAATAAAAGCAAAACGAAAAAATAGTAATTTAACAATGTGATAGACCTACAGGGATTCTAACCTCTGATCTATTACATGCAAGGACAAAAAGGGTCCGTTGATTTAACCATTTTGTAGCTAAAACCCACAAAAAAGGAAAACCTGATTGTTATTGCCTTGTTTAATTAAACACACCAGGTGGTATAGCCATTTCTTTATGGTTAATTAACATTACACTGCTTTTTTTATGATTCAAGCACAAATATGTAGAACAATGAATGCATTCACA
Organism: Styela clava; assembly: GCF_964204865.1. Taxonomy (NCBI): domain Eukaryota; kingdom Metazoa; phylum Chordata; class Ascidiacea; order Stolidobranchia; family Styelidae; genus Styela; species Styela clava. The sequence goes on along the minus strand of NC_135252.1, from coordinate 24,425,459 downwards.
AGTTAGCATAGGTCAAGGCTGGTAGAGATAAGATCTGGCCCATAAATCCCGACCAGACCTCGTGGGTATTAAACCCGACCCGAACTAATTAGCTGGATTTGCAGGCCCGAGCTTGAAGCAAACCCGAAATTTCATATATTATTTAGGAGTATAAGAAGAATATTTTCGGGGGTCAGAGGCAGGGTTGTCCAAAACGAATCGAATATTCGAAATTATTCGAATATCAAGGTATTCGAATACCTTTTCGGCTCATTTCCGAATAATTACGAATAGTAGTCACTTTTCGCCGTAAACACGGTGTTTCGTTTTACCGGAATCTTCAAACGACTTTTTACGCTTTCTCACGTATTGTAATGACGATGAAATAGAGTCGGCATTTTGATTGTTTATATTCAGCGCGAATGTACGTCGCATAGTGTTGCGACACATTTGCACGTTTGCGTTGGTGGACATTGCCGACATTCGTCTTTTAATTCACAAAATCATTTCCATTAGTCGAAAAATCGACAATCACCGTATTTCCCGGCTAATAAGTCGCTTTTCTTGACCCAATTTTGGCTTCATTTTTTGGGGGGAGGGGCGCCTTATTGAGAAAGCATGTTTATTTTATTTCTATGTGGCATGCTTATTTTTCGCATTAGTCTTCTCAAGCATAATTTGTGTTAAACCTTATATTTGGTTCTTATGGGTCTGCCAATCATGATATTTAATCGTAGGCCGGTTATCGTTACTTAAAAGAGAAAACACGGCCACCGCCACCGAGATAAAGTAAGTGATTTATGACCCTTTGGTTTTGCCGATTCAGCAGAACACGACAGGGACAGGAAAACACAGCTGTGAAATAACCCGTGGACGTACAGTGTGTTACTTATCACATTCCAAAATTATTTCAACATTCGGGTTAATAGGTTGTCCAAAATGATTGCCGTTTTACAACTTGAATTTACCGCTCAATTGTTAAAAATAGTTAATTCTGCAAGTATGATTCTACCAAACTAACATGATCTGGTTCTAAACATAATAAAATTATTAGCGCATATCAGCATAACTGAACAACAGGGACACAATTTTTCTACCCGTCTTATTGGAGGCCTGTATGGAAAAAAACCTTTTTTGAGTGCTAAAAATAGACATCCTCCTATTTGCCATGTGGACATATTAGCCCGGAAATACGGTATTTATAGCCGTCATTGTTACGATATCCAATAAATTGTCACAAGTTGGAAAAACAAGTCATTTATTAGAAAATAATTTCTGGCAAATATTTCTGATAACGATAGTTAAAAGTATCGATCCTTTAGCAGGATGATTTTTTGTTGCGCAAAATAATCCAATCCATGACTGGTACCAGCATTTAAAATGTCATGCGGTATTAATTTAATTCTGTTCAATGTAACTCATGGTTGTATCGACAATATGTGGACATAAAATGTGTGGTAAACTGACCGGTAATATTAAATATTGATTTCCATTTTTATATTGACAAAATATTGAAAGTATTAATACCAAATACCACGGGTATTTGTGGACATGAAATACGTGGTAAACTGCCCAATTATAATTAATTTCGGATTCGTATTTACAAAATTATAAAACTATTATAATTCTAAAATGCAACGGCGATCTGTGGCCTTAAAATGTGTGGTAAACTGCCCGATTTACCAACATTTGAGTTATGATAATAGAATTAAATTAACACGGTCAGGCATTTTTAAAATATAATTAGTTTTTGATTCTTATTTTACGAAAAATTGTCACAAGACGGAAAAAGAATTTATACTTTATCCCACTCTTGGGAACTAATTTGGATGATGTTTGCCATTGGTTTGTATTTAAGAGTATGGACTTTTTACTAGGATGATTTTGTGTTACGCAAATATTCAAATCCATCATCGATACCACTATTGCCGTATTAATTTAATTCTGTTAACATGACTCTGGTATATAAAATATATACTGCAATAATCTGCAAATATGAAATGCCTGGTAATATAGCTAGGTTGTAACTTGTAGATAGCAGTTATTCCATTGCTTATTATATGGAAATTCTTACATACATTTAGATAAGCTTCAATTAGTGAATTTTATTTTCGAAGTATTCGAAATTTCATATTCGAAAAAAATAATTTCGAATGTATTCGAAATAGTGAACTATTCGATATTGGCCATCCCTGGTCAGAGGTCAGGGAAAGGTCACCAGCTTCTTTGTTTTATTCAAACTATTTCTTTTATAACAAGTTTTCCATAGTTTAGTATCCACACATAGTTTTAGTATTTCTTTTAAGACATATATTTATTTAAAAAAAAGTCAGCGATAGAGAATTGTCGAGTTGGGCTTCAGATCTTAGCTCCAATTGCTGGTCATTGACTCGAGCCCCACGGAACCCACCTTGATTAACAACGGAACAGAGGCCGCCACATGGACAATATTACTGAGATATAGGTATCCAAACACAACACATAATATACTTGTTCCTTCTCCTGATTAATTATTTTATTGTCTGTTATGCTGAATATCGGTTCGAAACAAACATACTCATACATTAAACCGCCATTTCAATTTTGTTTTGAAGTTTTTAATATCTTAACCAGGTTCGTTTATTTTGATCAGCGTTTGTTGAAGCTCTTCATTTCATTTGACATACTTTCATATACCCAAAATCAGATACGCAAATTGCATCAAAGTTCTTTTACCCATTTTAATATAAAACTTCATAAATACCCGATACCTTTATTAGTAATTCCCACCTTTTTTAGTCTTTGCTGGCTGACATTTGACAGACAACTTAGCGGAAGTGGTGGCCGAAGTTGCCTGTCCTCTTTTAGCATTGCTTTGTTTGGTCTTGGTAGAACTGGATGCAGAAGTAGGAGTCTTTCGGCCCCAGTTCGCTTTCTTTTGTTTGTTTGTATTCGTCACAGACTTGTTCTGGTTCTTTTTGGCAGCAGATGCCGAGCTATTTTGACTACGAGATTTTGTAATACTTGAATTTACAGTGGCAATACCTAGAAAACAAGTTGTGCTTGTTTTTAGATGTGCCGCATCGTGCTGAGTGTTAGGAATATGCTCACCACCACACCAAGTACTCTGCGTGGGTTCGCAGGCTTGAATCCTGTAGACATCTAGGATTTACCTATTCATCCCGGGGGAGAGGGAAGCCAATAAGATGGCTTAACCACATGGCAAACCACGACCTCTTTTCAGGTAGTGGTAACCATTTCATGTCAGGTATGGGATTGGCTAGTTTCCAGAAGCATGGGCTTGATGATGGAGGGAGCTGCATCTGACCAGCGGTTACGTGAACCACCCTACGGCAACGAGGAGTCCAGCAAGCCTCTTGCACATAATCATCCCCGCATGGTATTCGTCTTGCGAACTCATGCAGTGTAATCAGAGGCGAGTGTATTCCTAACGTTTGACACGATTAGTCACATCGCCGAGCCAGGTTAGAATCTACAAGATGATATTGCCCACCACAATATTTTTGAACTGTTTCATAAATCAGTAAATAAATAAGTTCTTTTATTTTATTCTGAAATTGTTATCCAGTCTTGCTCTGCTTATCCTCAAAGCAAATGAGAATACTTCACATACCTCCATGTATATGGATGTTTATCAATGAAGCTCCACCAGCCTTACTCATATCCGAAGTGTAGTTATCAGTACCGGTATCGGTACTGCAGTATCAGTCAATTTTCAGATTTTTGTGCTAAATAGATCTGAAAATATTTGTATAACCTTTATAAATGAGTGGCTAGGAATCCTAGGATATGAAATTCATATATATCCTAAGGCCTTGTTGCGAGTGGTGCACAGGACTTACTGTTAGGCTTAGAAGTACCCTCGCCATCAAAGTTAGGATTGCTGGCATCCAGTTAGGGATCATTACAAGTATCAAATCTATAGTTGTTTTTCCATGATTTGTGTATTTTTGAAGATAATTTTTTTATCCTATATTGCCTTCTATTGATTCTTGCATGACGAAATAAAATATCTGAATCTGTGCAGAAAAATTGATGTACCGGTATTCGTCGTCGACACAAGGTGGTTGCAGCTACCAGTACGGTATCAGCACCGCTGGTTGGTTTTCGGTGTGACTTCCTCTACCATCAAGTGCATGCATTGCAATGCATTTCAAACAAATAACTATGTAATTCACCCCATACCCATAATGCAGTAATACGATACCGGTAGCCGGACGTCAGCCATATGTCGGGTCTAGTACCGGTTAACGTACCGTATAGTTTAGTACGGTACCACCGGTACCGGTACTTCCAGTGGGCGTAGCATAACGATTTTTGCATATGTTATTCCCAACCCTCACCTGACTATTCCATCCAAAAATTACGTCACTACAACGTCACCATCACGTCATAGGGATTGCCGAAGTATAATTACGATCGCCCGAAATGGCATCTGCGCCGCCGATAAGAACTTGCTAAAGCCCGCGATCTCTCTCCTATCGTGATCGTTGCGACGAGAAAACGAGAGAAATAGCTTGCTCGATTTCGGGTTATCGAGCCGTCTGCGCGTTTTGGACGACCATCCGCATACTTCGGTGGGCCTTATTACGCCACTGTGACGTAATTTTTCGGTGAGGTAGTCAGGTGGGGGTTAGGATTGACATATGCAAAAATTGGGTCCGGTATAGTTTAGTACCACATTCACTTCTAGTTGGCCTGGCTCAACAATTTTTGCATATGTCAATCCTGGGATGGTTATGTGCGAGAGGATTGCTGGACTCCTCGCCGTCGTTGGGTGGTTCACGTAACCGCTGGTCGGTTACGGCTTCCTCCACCACCAAGTCCATGCTTCCGTAAACAAACAATATAACTAATCCCATACCCGACTTGGAATGGTAACCGGACGAGAGGCCGTGGTTCGCCATACGGATAAGCCGTCTTATCGGCTTTCCTCTCCCCCGGGATAAATATGTAAATCCATCCAATCCTAACCCCCAACTGACTACGTCACCGAAAAATTACGTCATTCCGACGGTTTTGTTTGCTTTCCTGTTTCCACAACCAGTTTTTGTTTATATCAATCATTTTATTACTTGCTACGCTGATTATGAAGTCGAAATAAACTTATAAATGAAAAACAAAAATTACAACAAGCTAAAAGTGCATAGTTATTTTCATCGATTGCATACATTGAAAAAAATAATGGAAAGCAAATTGCATAATCGGTCTGTAAAAACTGAAATAGGGTAAATAATTGAAATCAAAGTTAATAGGAAGGAAGAAGAGATGATAGGAACCATTATAATGCACAAATCAGCCCAAGATCAGAAATTTGTAAAAAGGGGACGCTTAAGCTACTGAACAGCCATCTGGAACTGTCTGTTTCTTGCTTCTCTTTTTGCGGCCACCTTTCGTTGCCTTCTTCTTTGCATGATCTTAAAGAGCAAATGTTATTATTAAAGGAGATGCATTTTGTGGTCACATTGACCTATGACCTAACAGGTGGAGCGCGTTAGACCAGCAGTACCACTTCTTTTTGGCGATACCTTCCATCTTATATTATGTGCGTTTTAAACCTTATCTGAGGTTTTGTTTGCTCTCCTGATTTCATAATCAGTTTTTATTTATTTGTTTTTATCAATCATTTTATATTTATGCTGATTATGGAGCCGAAATAAACTTATACAGTCACAAATTTTATGCACTACCGAGTCAAATTAATTCCTATGAAGCATTGCCACATTAAACTTAATTTACAACACTTCTGTTTCTGTGATAACTACACTTAACGCCAGGCAGGCACGCTCGTAAGGTAAACGACAAACACCTGACATGTACTTCCTCATATGCTAATAACTACAAAATGAATGCTGTATAACAGGATAGGACAAGATTTACATATTTATCCCAGGGAGAGGAAAGTCGATAAGACGACTTAATCATATGGTGAACCACGGCCGCTCGTCCGGTTACCAGTAGGGCTGGGCATTTTCAAATCGGTTCGAAGCTAAATTTCGAATCGCCGCCGAATCTTGTTTTTTTGTTTCCGCCAATGGTCGAGGTGAATTCCTCAATTATTTTTTCATTGAAGTCATATTTTTTCAACGCAATTCTAACATATGACTATTTTCTGTAGTGAGTTATTGTTAAAGCGTGTTTGTTATTGTGTGTGAACGCTCACAATCTATCTGAGTGATATATTCTATGTCTTCAGTAATTTTATTTGTTAAGAAGACCAATTACTATAATAAAGTCGCTTACAATTATATATTTAAGTATTCGAGATTCGATTCTGAAATCAGAAGATATTCGAAAATGCCCAGCCCTAGTTACCAGTCCATGTCTGGTATTGGATTAGTTAGCGAGTTATTTTGTTTTTGGAAGGCATACATCCGCGAACACTGCATTAGACTGGCAGTGCAGGTTACACAGCTCTGGTTTAAATCCCACGCCCACCTTCTCTGAGTAGGCAATGCTGAAACGAGAGTCCAGTCTCTCAAAAATAGTAACTCTGTAGTATACATATTGATAGATATAAGTCAGCAGCTTCTTATACATCGCCTTGTTCAGCGCAAAAAGCCTGAATGAGTGTCGTACAAAATATTAAGAATGCCCAAATGACAAATTATTCATAGATTAAAATTAACTATCTCAGATTGATGATTTTAGAAATAATTTTGACATCTTTATTTAAAAAACCATCATTTTCAGTAATTAAATACTCAAATACTCCACACGGCAACCTGATGGTGTTAATTGTTAGGAATATGACTGTTATCGCCTGGTGAGTAGGGCTGGGCAATTTTTCAAATACCTGATGATTTCAGAATAGAATTAAATATTTTTTTCCGAATTGAATCTCGAATACTTGAGAGATAATTGTATGCTACTCTTTTATTAAATTGGTCCTGTCAATAAATGAATTACTGAAAACATAATAAAATTACATCTTTCATATAGATTGTTGAGCGTTTACACACACAAAAAAAACACATTGTATCAATAACTCACTACAGAAAATAGTCATAGGCCATGTCAGAATTGGGTTGAAAAAATATGGCTTCAATAAAAAAATTCACCCAGACCATTGGCAGAAAAAAAAAATATGATGAGGGCGATTCGAAAATTTGCTCTGAACCGATTCGAATAATATAGTACATGGCGGTCCAAGGTTGTCGGCTCCTCGGGCCACAAATTTATTTTTTCATTGTTTGCGGGCCACAATAGTGCCAAGAATAGGTAAACAGTGCAATACAAAAAAAACCTTGTATTGTGCAAACACATAGTTATCAGACATAGCCATCCCGGGCTAATAGAATCCGCATTCGATTTTTCTTTTTCTATGATGCCTATATTGTTAGCATATACTCCCGACCAAAAAGATAGAAAGCCAGATAAAAATTTAGACTGCCAAGCACATCATTCAACTTTGATATTTGCTTCAGCTAGCCATAACACTAGTCAAGTCAGTGACATTAGTGTCAAATATATATATATCAATAATATGTAACAATATGTTTTTTCAATTAATTGCGATTTATTGATTACTCTCAGAATGTGACGCGGGCCACAGATAATGAAGCAGCGGGCCACATGTGGCCTACCCTGATATACTATTTGATTAGAAATGCCCAACTCTAGCAGCCACCACAGCTTTACTACTGAGATATGGGAATTCTATCCTAAACACAACACATAATATACTCTCTTCAATAAACCTTATTTACGGTTTTTTTTTTCCTGGTTTTATATTCGGTATTTATTTATTTGTTTCTATCAATATCTTATCTATAGAGTCAAAATAAGCCTCTAATCATACAGTGTGTTCATAAAGCCCGGTATAATTTCAATTTTGTTATGAAGTTAGTTCTCAATATATTTCAACCCAGTTTAATTTTTATCAGTGTTTATTTATTGAAGTTATTTACTTTATATAAATAATAAACCTTTATGAGTTACAAACAATTGCAACCAACCATAAGTTACACAAATCGATATTCTTTTACCTAATTCAATACACGACTTCATGAACACACTGTATATTCGTTTAGTCATTCCTACCTTTTTTAGCCTTTGCCGGCTTACGTTTGGCAGACTCCTTAGTGGAAGTGCTAGTCTGTCCTCTTTTAGCACTGTTTTGTTTGGTCTTAGCTAGCCTAGATTTGGCTGTTTTTACTTTGCTCTGTTTAGCAGATGTAGTAGAGGCCGCTCGGTTTGCTTTTCTTTTTTTGGCTGTATTTGTCGTGGCCCTTTTTTGGTTCGTTTTGGTTGCAGATGTAGAACCATACCGACGGCGAGGATTTGTAATTTTTGAACTCCCAGTGGCAATACCTAGAAAACAAGATGTTCATACTTTGAGCTAAATAATTTTTTAACGTCTTCAACTCCGAACAAATACTCTGTTAAGAAACGAGCTATAAAATAATTCCTACCAAATTTGTTTTAACAAGAGATTAATTAATATAATTAAGTATAAACTACGTAAATTGATTAGGAATAATAACATGAAATAAATAACTGGTTGAAGAATCAGAAGGGCAAATAAACCTAGGGTTGGGTTTTGTTTAAAACCCATAAAATCCAAATAAAAAGGTATTTTCAATAAGCATGTTTACATTGTATGTTTATTCATCTAGGAAATTGCCAATTCCTTAGCCTACTCTTTCTTTCGCACATTCAAGTCACATTCAGAAATTTCAAAATTATCTCCGGTCCGGTTACCATTACATGGGTATGGGATTGGTTAGGTATTACCGTATTTCTTCTCAGAAGCATGGACTTGATGGTGGAGGAAGCCGTAACTGACAGGCGGTTACGGTGGTGAGGAGTCCAGTAATCCTCCTGTCCTCTCTATCCCCGCATGGAATTCAAACCCGCCAACCCACGTCTGCACATGGAGTAATCAGAAGCGCAGTGACGAGCGTATTCCTGGCATTTAGCACGATGAGCCACGCCTTCTCCCCTTGAATCCCACCACTGCTCGTATATGAGACACAGTAACACACAGTGCTATGCGTTAAGTCTGTAAGTTGTCTAGACCCAATGTTATTGCCCACAAACAATGAATTTTTTTTCATCTTCCTTTTTGTACTGTACCGGTAATCTGTTTTTCTTACCGGTTCACTATTATCCAGTCTTCGGACAGTAGGATGGGATTTACATATTTATCCGGGAGAAAGCAGTCGTTATTCGCATGGAACCACAGCCTCTCATCCGGTTACCAGTCCAGCAGTCATATCGGGTACCGGTATGGGATTAGTTAGCCGGTTATTGTTTTAAAATGTATGGACTTGAAAGTTTGTTTGTCTTTGAAGCAACAACAAGCCTGATAAGTAGGACTGGATACCGGTAGTGATACCAGGTACTGGTACCCCTAAAACTTTGTAAATGGAAATACTTCACATACCTCCCTGTACATTGATGTTTATCAATGAAGCTCCACCTGCCTGACTCATATTCAAAGTGTATTTCTTCGTCTTTTTTACAATATCGGTAAATTTTAATTTTATGTAATAACTCTAAAAAGTAATAAAATCAGTTTAAGTTCATTTCAGCTCCATAATCAGCATATCTGAGAATAAAATGATTGATGAAAACAAATAGATAAAACTGAAAATATAATCATATGATCCAGGATGAAGTCACTGGACAACCTGACAACAGGCCGTGGTGCACCACATACGATTATAATTAAGGTCATCTCTAAGCATTTTACGTATATCCTTTAAATTTGCATAAATAATTAATCAATATATTTGAATACTCTCACGCAGCATATACAGATGGGTTAATGTACCGGTACAGTGCTTGGTCCCTTTCTTTAGAATGCTGTTCCTATGGACCTTTCCCCGACCTTTGACCCCAGAAAAATTCTTCATACACTTTACCATTGCAAAATTTTCAGGGCTATTTTGAGAGTGCTTTTGCGAGTTGGCGCCATTCCTCAATGGTTGGCGCCCGTAAAATGGGGTATCCGTTTCAAACCATCATTATGATTCATCGCATACAACAATCTATTTTTTATGATGTGGTGTGGCTCAACGGGCTAAGCGTTAGGAATACGCTCGCCACCGCACCTCTAATTACTCTGCGTGGGTTCGCAGGTTCGAATCCCATGCAGGGATGGGTATGTGCGAGAGGATTGCTGGACTCCTCGCCGTCGTTGGGTGGTTCACGTAACCGCTGGTCGGTTACGGCTTCCTCCACCACCAAGTCCATGCTTCCGAAAACAAACAATACAGTAAAACTAATCCCATACCCGACTTGGAATGGTAACCGGACGAGAGGCCGTGGTTCGCCATATGGATAAGCCGTCTTATCGGCTTTCCTCTCCCCCGGGATAAATATGTAAATCCTATCCTATCCTAAAAGTACCGGTAAAGAGTTTTAGCCTAGTCTATCACTGCTATTTTTACGCTAATTTTTTATTACTGCAATCAAAATAAAAGATCAAATTAAATAAAGATCAAAATTACGCTCCTCTATTCTCAAAACATCGCCGTATAAAATGCGAAAAGACGGACAACTCACCAGAGACCAGACCTCTCTGTGGTCGAGTTGTTCGTCAGTCGCCAGGGGCGTATTTTAATATGTAGTGTTTTTTTTTCTTGTTGCTGTAAGCTTTTTTAAATTAAAGTTGAAATGAGACACTGTCTTATTTTCGGGAAACACGTTAATGAGAAAGTAGAATTAGGAAGGAAGCAATTACCAACATTTCAAGAAAATCACATCATTTGATCTAAATTACGAAACTCTATGGAGAAATGGTATGGGATGTTTTGGCGTGCCAAATTGGCACAAATATTGTATTTATTACTTGGACATAACTAAAGATTAAAATATGTTAAGGACATTGCAGCATAAAGGCATCATAATAGGACATATGGGTGGTGTGTGTGCCAGGTTGGTGTAAGGCCATAATGCCAGGTACAAATACTACGAGAGTCAACTAACTAATCCCATGCAGAACGGGACGTGAGGCCGTGGTTCGCCATGGTTGAGTCTTGAGTCGTCTTATTGGCTTTCATCTCCCTGGATAAATATGTAAATCCTATCCTATGATCAGGTTTATTATATACTGTATAGGGTTACCATATTTTTGTGATCTCAAAGCGGGACGCCTCCAAAGACCATACCTGGGAATTTTGCACCTTCAAATTTTACATGGAGGGACTACAATTAAAACCCGTTATCGTTAGCACTCTTTCGGAGTACGGGGCTAACACGTGACAAAATGTAGCAATTATCCGCTAACAAAACTACGAAACAAACAAAACCACGCACCCACTCTCAGCGAAAAGGCTAACGGTACGTTATACGGCAACAACAGTATCAAGAACATTCTAATTGGTATCGTTCTTGTATTATGCTGACTGATTGAACGCCAAAGCGGGACATTTGGCTGACCTGTCGGGAAACCGGGACAAGACGTTGAAAAGTGGGACTGTCCCGCCTAAATCGGGACGTACGGTAAGCCTAAGTATATAGAATGGTATTATGGAACGCATATATTGATTCATCACTATGTTAGCGTTATCCGTGCCGGATTTTTGAAAGTTAGGATTGTACAAAGCAACCGTTTTTCATCCGTTAGATTTTCTTTCCATCTGCATTTTATAGGTGAAGTACTATCCGAATCAGGTAAGTTTAACATTGGAAATATAATTAGTTTTTTTTATTTATCCCAGGCGAGAGGAAACACGATAATACGGATTAATTAAATGGCAAACCACGGTCTCTCACGGTTATCAGTCTATGTGGTGAGTGGTAATAGTTAGTCAGTCATTTGTTTAGAAAGAATGGACTTGATGGTGGTGGTAACCGACCAGTTGTTACGTGAGCCATTCTACGACGGCGCGGAGTTGAAGCAATTGGACATTGACAATTTGCCTGCATACAATCCCGTTTGAGTAACTAAATTATATTGTTTTTGCATGACAAAAATAAATGTCTGAATTTATAGACTTGAATTAATGCTAAAAATCTGCTCCGGAAAGAGGTGCACCAAGATGACGCACAACCTGAACCCTAACCGGGTACACACACTATGTTCAGGTTGTGCGCCATCTTGATACACATACTTCAGGAGCGCCAGAATTTTAAATAAGAATTAAACTGGGTCATAGTAACTTTAATGCGGTAAAAGAACGATGGAGATGTTTCAGACAATAAAAGTCCGGTTACCGGTCCATGTTGTTAGCCAGGTATTTGTTCACTTGGTGGTGGAGTAAGTCATAGTGTAGCAATCCTCTCTCGTACGGGATTCAAACCCGCGCTGGCGAATCAGAGGTGCGAGAATATTCCTGAGCATGATGCGCCATGTTTCTTTGTGAATAGTCTTCTCATACTGTTTTAAAGCTCTAAATCTGATTTCAAATATTCATGCGTGTCAAACTGTGTCAACTGGCTGATAAAACAATAATAAAGAAAATCCACAAATAATAACTATGAAATTGATTTAATGAGCAAGAGTTTTGATAGACAAGGCGACCACTTCAAAACATAGGTTATACGGTTAATAATAGTAAATGAATAATATAAGTAATTAATAAAAAGTGAGAACTCTTTGTCGTTATATCATTCAGTCCGTCAACGTAGTTCTGTCAGGTTTTATATCTCACAGATGACACCGTTGCGTTTCCAGGATGGTGGTGTATTGGACATTCTCTGATATTTAGTCTTTGGATCGTTATCGACACGAACAGCAACATTTGTGTTCAATGCATCGGATTTCGGATAGGTAGGAAACCAATCTTCGGTTGCTATAGTGATTGGTTCTCCACTTGACAGAAAAAGCTTATTGTTCTGTAACAATTGAATAAACGATTTCAAAATTTGTTCGCAACTGACATATTAGATGAATGATGAAAATAGTTGCTTTCAGTAATGAGTTTTATAGTAAAGGTAGTCATAGACGAAGTATGCCAAGTGATGTGTTAAGAACTACGTGAAAATGAGTGAAATTACTGAAAATATCACAAATTCTGAAATATTCTATATTGGGTTTTTCTAATTATCCAATCTATTAATAAATCATAAGGCATCGTTATTAACCTGCCCATTATTTGGTAATTTTATTAGGCCTACGCCAGCTCCTTCACTCATATGAGATTGGTATTTACGCTAGCGCGCTGCTAAAGACAAGCTTTGAGCCAACCTTGAACCCGGTGTAGTTTACAAAAATGAGTCAAACTCTGCTAGACTGTGATCTATTAACTGACCTTATACTCCATCCCAGTCCAGATGCTCAACGTTGTCTTACCAGCAGGAATTAGTGAGCGCAGATAAGTGAGCAACAACTTGAGATGCTTCTGATCGTATATGTTCGCGGGTTTTCCGTATTTCATTGATTTACAAATGACTTTGCCATCGTTGACGGTGACGTTCAGTACCGTATACACAACTACTCGGAAGCACTTTGACTTGTATGTGACGTCACATTTAACTGAAAACAACATTATTGCTGTCATTAAATAATTTATAATAAAAAGACAAATCAAATTAAAATCGAATATAAAATTGTGTCGGTTTTATGAGACCTCAGAAATATTGTATTCATATAATAGCAGATATAGAAAGAGTAGCCACTAAAACTAACTAACTATACTAAAGCGGCAAATTAAATTTGTTTCAGATGTGAGAATATATAGCAAGTTTAGGTGCAAGGTTGGTGGACGAAGACGTAATCGCAAGTGCAGTTTCAAGTATTTTGTGGCGTCTAGAGCTGCCGCAAAACCATTTCCAAACCATGGCCGCTATGACCAAACCCACGGCGACTGACTTTTTAGCTGCCACAAACCAATAGCGATCTGCCGTGGTTACGGCAGCAAATCGAATACCACCAATTTTGCTGCCGTAACCACGGCATGTCGGCTGTAATAGCAGGGCTGCCCCTGATGGTGATAAATATTGGGTAAGTTGGAACGCTTTTCTTATGAATACAGTTTTGATGTATTTGGGGTTAGGTTTAGGTTTAAGTAGATATAATTCCGCACGATAAACTAAAATATTGTACATGACTTTGTATAAATACCCGTAATAGCGCCATAAAATCAAGGCAAGAGACGCCGCGGTACGTTCGTGGCAGTAGCTGCCATGAAGTGGTAAGAATTGCTCCCCCGTAATCGGCTAGTAGTTTAATCACCCAGTGTCCAATGCTTGAAATATTTTGTAAATAAAATGCTAGTGTTCTGACGGGCGAGAAAGATTTTGTAGTCAAATTATCAAATCAGAGAAATGAAAATACTTTGAGCTTTTTTCTTTTCGTCCCGACTCCTCTTGATCAATCTGGCGATTTCTGTAAAAAAAATTGACATATTTTATTTTTGTGTAAGGTAAGGTGCTTTTAAATCATTTTTCGGCGCTCCGGACGTATTCGTTCAGGATGTGCACTATCTTAGTACTTGGGGAGCACCCAGTTTTCATCATATTATATTGTCCATAGTTTTTTATTCGCTGACGACCGTAACTAACTTTGCTTATCGTAATATGGCAACACTATATAAACATCGCAGAAAAATACATTTTGCAAAGTGTGAACCAAATCATTTAAGTAACAGGGATTGTCGTGAATAAATTTTACTAAACTTCGTTTCCAAGCGAAAAAGGAAAGGACTTGTTGGTAAGAGCGTTGGAACTTAGCGCTATGTTGGCGTCGTTGGTTAAGAATATTAGACTCGATGCCCGGCACTGAGTGTGATAAATTGAATTTGCAATGCCAGAGCAAAAATGTTCCGGGATTTGAGGAATGGTAGCTCAAAACTACCAGTTGCTTCTCGAGCTATATTCGAAAGAGAGATGATTCAACAAAAAAGTACTTTGATAAGCTTACACGATAAAAAATAATTTTAAAACTATTGCGTTTTGTTATGGCTCAAAAGTCTGTCAAACTTTTTCAATCACGAAAGTATTTTTCAAACATAACATATATCACGAAGTAACGCGAACTCACCGGAGCCATCGTCTTTCTGTGAAATAAATATAAAATGAAGATGATTAGTAAAGTGATTATAATACGTTGTTTTAGAATTAGATTATATAAGTTGCGTGTCAAGCAAAATTCGAATCAGCCTCAACGATTTGGGATTTAAATATTGAGACAAGAGAGCTACGCCCAAATATATGGACACGTCTGTTCGCAGTACGGTTTACCGTACCGTCAGATCACAGTCTACAAATATATTCACACCAAGCGAAGCAGTACAGTAGGACTCAAAATGGCGTCCGATGTCCGCAGAACGTTCGGTGACGTCATAGCAAACAAAACAAATCTTACAGAGCTAACAGAAATATTTGAAATAGATAAAAGTAATAGCCTTCTGGAGAAAAATTTCATCTTTAACCACTAAAAATTTCAAAGCAATTGGTCCAGTGATCAAAGAGAAAAGCGGTTTTTCAATATTTCCACCAGGTGTCCAAAAAGTGTCAATGAACAACATAAAAACAAAACGATCGTTATGTCCACTAAACGTGTTCAATAAAAATATAAATTGTTTGAACTGATGACCCGGTACTTTGAGCGTCGAGCCCAACAGCTTGTCCTAAGCCTTGTTTAGACAGTTTAGGAAATGCAAGATGAAAATTCCAGATCCAACTGTCTTTGCCCAGTAGGCTACATGGTATAAAATTGGGAAGGCAGTTCTGGAAACAAAGCTTTGATAAATCCGAAAAATAGTAGTTTTATACATAACAGTGATTTCTATCCAAAGCCTTGCTCAGATTCAAATAGTAAATAATAAAAAAAAAAGATAAAAACTTAAATCTTACCTTGCAATCTCCAACCTGGACAAGTTTTCCATTCACGATTTTGGAAACGCAGGCTCCAGCTGACGAAAAAAATAGGAAATGGAATATAACGAAATCTTGGGCGAAAAGTTATGGGTACCACGTTCCGGTGTCCGCCATCTTGGTTCAAATATTTTGGGAGTACCGAATTATAGGCGTTGAGAGTGATATCTCTCTATAAAAATTAAGGAATCTTTAATATTTCACAATCGTGGTACCAGAAGCCAGCGGTGGAAAAAAGTGTATCAAGTAATTGTGTCCGAAACAAATCTTACCCGGTACTTTTAGTTCCGCAAATAAGCCACAGATGAGAGAGATGAACAAAATAATTTTAAGAAAGTCCATGTTTGCTTTTAGAAAGGTTTGATGACACAGCTAAATGCTTAGATATAAAGTAAATAACTGTAAAAATATTTAAGGTTATTGCAGGATTAGTACCGTCATAATTAGCTGTTTTAATTGGCATTTTCGAGTAAGTTTTGTGGAAAAAATGCAGTAATATAAAATAATATTTGAGTAGAGGCTATGAGGCAGACTATTAGTTGAGGCACAACTCAAACAATTTAGAGTCAAATATAGCTTTAAGGTTTATCATTTTGATTTACACGGCTCGTGAATTTGAATGACCCTGCTTGACATGCGCATGATCCAACAAACTAGCCTGAACGAACAAAAAATATAAAACATACATTGCCATTCTGACGACTATAAGCTACCTTGGCAATATTTACCCAAAACTTAGACAATCCTGTCACTACAGTATTTAATTTATAATTTCTAGTCGTCATACCTCAAGTCGTTCATGTGATACAGGACATCGAGAGATCTATGTTTACGCATCTTATCGTTGTTGTCTTCTACATAAAACGCCCTTCTCATGCAGCAACCATATAGGTCATTTCCTATTCCCATATCGAAATTTTTCGCGGACGAAAATTTATCCTGAGTCATCCATTGTGATTGTACAGGAAAAATCCAGTTAGCGTTATCGCCGTGCATTTTATGGGACATCGGAATTTTCTCGTTTTGCGTGATTTTCCAGTGCTTCATTTGTTGCGTAATTCGTGAGGATATCAGCATAAGATGTGCCCTTGCAAAAGATCAAGACAAAATAACCACCCAGTTTAGCCTCCACACAATTGAAGGAAGGTACCTTTATGACGTCCGCCAATGAAATACCTAGATGTGTAGATGTTTCATAAATTTATTTTAATTTTTAGGTTAATCTGCAAAAAAGCTGTGTTCTGAGCAAAGATGTGTTGCCTCTCACGAAAACAATTTCTAAATTAATCAATTTTAAATAACCTTTTACCCAAGAAAAATCCGAAATGCGAGTGGTGGCGATTTAAAATATAAAGTAACTATTTGTCGTTCACAAGCCTTGAAGCCCAGGTTCCCATTTCTGTAAAGATAAATAGTCCTTGTGAAGATGCTGCTTTCTACTTATTCGATATCTGTTGCAGCATGTCAATCCTGGTACGAGATCTATTGGCAGGGTGGCCAACCCGCGGCTCGCGAGTCCCATGTGGCTCTTTTCGCCTTGGTTATTCTAAGAAGAAACTTGCTGACTACGATTCATCACGTTTCGATGGTCATATTTATGAATCATAGTTCATTCTTCTTTTAAGTCGCTTAAAAGCGAGCGCTTTCTTCATTCAGTTCACCATGCAATCGACCATTATCACGCCATAATAGTATTAGTTGGTGTGAGAATCGTTTATTGAACTGCAACGGCTGTCGTACTCGTATAGGAAACGAAGACCGGCGGCAACCGCGTAGCTTACCATTTGACGGAAGTAATCGAAATGCAGAAAAAACGTTTCGTCCTTGCTAGGGTAGCAAAGTTGGGGGTAAAATATTTATCTCATATCACTACTGGTAACTCTGAAGAGGTATCATCTGAATTCAAATGTAAGTAGTTGAATATAACAGTATTTTATTTCTGTAGTTTTAGGGTCAGTTTATCAAATAGGACATGCGGACCGAGCATAAAAATGGGAAGGCTCGAACTTCGTGAACTAGTTGTCTTTGTATTAGTATATTTAAACAATTTGTGTTCGCTCTGAAAATGGTAGGAAAGAAAATATGAAGATGAACGCCGGACCTTTTTAACAGAGTGGGAGAGCATATATCTTTCGTTGTACGTAATGGCAAACCATTCTGCCTTATATGTCAGCCATCGCTAGCGCATTTCAAATCCTCAATCCTCAGCGCCACCTCACTCCATGATAACATGACCATGAATTTCCGAAGGGTAATCAATTTGATAAGTCAAGCTGAAAAGCAGAAACTGTTTTCCATAATTTCATAAAGCACTCAGACACTGTGGCGCTTGCATCGTGTCGCATTAGAGCTGTGACATAGAAGACAAGCCTGAATTGGGAATATTCGGAAGATCTGTTTCAAAAGATTGTTCAATCAAGAAAGAACTTATTGATATCGTGACATTAAAAGACAGGACCCGTGGCATAGATGTGAAAAGCAATATTGGCTACATTTGAAAAAGCAAATCTGCCCATATCAAAAATAGCAGCAATAAACACGGATGGTGCGCCAGTAAGAATCGGATGTGTGAACAGACTCGTGGGGCTGTATCATTATTACTGTATCATTCACAGGGAGCAACTCGTGTCTAACTCGTTGAATTTGGACAACGTCACGAAGACTATAATAACAAGAGAGCTGTGCTCAAATATATGGACACGTCACAACGTGTCGCTATTTTTTATTCCGACACATAAAAAAACGAATCTCTTGAAGTCCACAGAAATTTTTAAGTAATTTAGAAAATACCCTTCTGGCAAAAAAATCAATCTTTAATCACTGAAAATTGGTCCAGTATTCGAAGAGAAAAGCGATTTCATCATGACGAAAGAGAATAATAATACTAACAAAAACAACAACATAATATTGAAACGATCGTTATGTACACTGACGTGTCCAAAAATCGTTAAATGCAGATAAGAACATCTGCACGCATGCGCTCAACCACCGGCAATTCAGCAATCCGATTACTGAGCTGGATCAAGGGCTTTCGGGTGACCTGTGAAGCTGTTCATGGAAGAGAACTATCCCGAGCGCTCGGACCTCGAGTGGATTATGGATCTGGACTTTCACTTGAACAGACTGAACCTGAATTTGCAGGGCAAGTTAAAAAATCTGCCCGACATAGTGCAATGTGTGTTCTCGTTTGTTAATAAACTGAAGCTGTTCAAGGCGCATATTCCAGGAAGAAAGTTAACCAATTTTCCCACTCTGCTAAATGCCAGCGGGCAAAACACTATCGACTCATTTAATCCTGGAACGGGTTGTTTAAAATTCTCTCCAGTCTCAGATGAGCCTGCGACTGAGTTGGAAATGATCGATCTTCATGAGGAGGGCCAACTGAAATGGACTTTATCGAGTTATAAAAATGCATGCAAATATAAAAATACCCCAATGTCAAACGAGCTGGGCAAAGGCTATTGTCAATGTTTGGGCCTACATACGTCTACGAATCTGTCTTTTCTACCTTAAAACACGTGAAAATACAAATACAAGCCGCGATACGTTCTGACTGGCATCCTTGTGAAAGAACTGCTTCTATTGACAACAACAAAATACAAGCCAGATTTAATGAAGATTGTTCAATCCAAGGAATGCCAGAAGTCCCACTAAGTATCATGCATAACAATGAATGGCTTGTAAATTACAGTCATAATCATTGTTATCGCCAATATCTTGAAATATTAATATTTCTCCCGCAAGTTGGCGCCATGGACCAGCTCATCGAATGCTTGGCTATTGCACCACAATGACTTTGTGGAAGTGACGTCAGGGGACTGCGCACGCTGCAGGGTTCTGGAAGCTGCAGACGTCTGTCTGAGAGTGGTATTTTAGGGTTTATAATTGAATAATTAGTGAACGACTTAGGCTTGTAGTGATAGATATATGTAGGGTATTTATTTGTACTGCTAATAATGGTGTATTATTGATATTCCTCACAGTTGTCATTGTAATATTGCTAAGTAATTCAGTCAAGATATTGTGATTTAATGTTCAAGTTACTGCTTGACAACCCTTGAGGACACAACGTCAAGTGAGTTTATACGTACAGTTTTATATTCTAAGTTGTACATGGTCTGTATTTGTTTTCCTGTCAGGCCTTGAAAATGCCGGCTGAGGTAATTTGTTTGTTTATTTATTATAACCGTTAGTGATGCCATAATTGGTCATTAGGTGATTGTGTGACATAATAAAGATAATTAAGGTTTGTTTACAATAATATAGGCCTACTGATACGATACTGCCCCGATCTTGTTTTTTAATATTTGTGTATTTATTATTTTCATAGTATTTCAGAAAACCGTACTACTGTATTGTTGTTCGCACTTTATTGTTCGTACTACGTTGTCTGTTCGTATTGGTTTACACTGTTTGCAACACATCACAAGAAAATAAAACATCTTATGCTGATACAGTGATAGTACGTGTCTTTTTGGGAGTGCAACCTGGTCGTCAAGAGTATTGGTATTGGCCATCCGTACACCCTATGTGGGCAGAGTCCGCGCTCCACAATTAAGATTTAATCAAGGCTCTGCGCCAACAATCATGTTGGTTTGTGACATTTACAATAAACTAGCATTCTAGCAGAGCTGAATATGGGTATATTTAATGTTCATTATTGTCAGGGTAAGGTACTGCCGTCCAAAGAAGTATATAAGAGGAGGGAAGATAGGAATTTATAAGTTGAAGTCAAACATGGAAGAATAGTACAAATATGTCCACGGAAAGAGACGAAGAATTAAAAAGATAAAAGAAGTTATAAAAGATAACATACAAATATAAGGTCGTAAAAAAGCTACTAGACAAAATTGATGCCAGAGGGCGGCAAATAAGTTTGGTAATACAAGAAATAATTAGTACAGTACCGAAATGAACTGGACCGACTACGACAATACATTAAAATAGACATCATCTGGGATGGCTTTGGCTATTATCGTCATATCTCTGATCGCGATTGTGGCCCTGTTGGGTGGATGTGCCGGATAATGATAGAAATCGAGGACGGAGTGACTGAACCATATAGAGTTAGATTAAACAATATTGTTCCTCGTTATGAAGATATTTAATGTTATAAAAATATATTTCAGGCACAATGAGTTGGTATAATTGGATGAAACAAAGGTGGGCGTATGCAGAGAGTGCGACTGGAGCTAGTTATGAATTTATGCCGGATGCGATGGGTTATCATATAGAAATACAACAATTACGCATGAGAATAGATGAATCAGAGGGAGATATTGGGGATAAATAAGCGGGTGGAGTAAAAAGAGAGAGACAGATAGAGATACTTATAAGAAGAGTTAAAAATATTACGAATGCTAAAAAGGAAGAAGTGGCAGAGTTTCAAAAATTAAGAAACACAGTGCTGAGGAATGCGACGAAAAATGGGGAGAGTAGTGGAGGGATATTAAGTGATATAGCGGGGGGAATTCGAGGAAGATTCGTAGGAGCAAAAGGAGGTACACTTGCAGGAGAGGTAGGTGGAGGACTATCAGGGTTAGGAGGAGAATTGCCCAGCATAGGAGCAGATATTGCAACAACAGCGTTTGAAATATATCAAAAGCAGCAGCAGGTTCAGTGAAATAACATCAGACACGGTGAGAAGAAAGTTAACGCACGGAAACAATGACAAAATAGAAGATTATAGGAAAATGATATATAAAAAAAAATGGACTGGTAAAAAGACCGGCAATGGCAGTAGTCAGTAGATAACTTAGCCGGAGGAGGGAGAGGCTGAGACATTATATATAGATGTTCCCCCGAGCATCGAAGAACGTCGAGTTTATATTCGTAGCAATGACCAATGAGTATTTTCTTCTTTTGATCAGTGTCTCACATCCTAATCGCCCGTTTTTATATCGTGTCTTTATTTGACTGTTTTTAGTGTACGAGCACGTACTTGTACGTTTTGAACTTCTTCATTAAGTTATGCCTGTCCTCCAGGTCCTCTTGTTTGACCGTTTTTTGCCTTTTTTTTTTTTTTGAGTGACGAAAATAAAAGTGATTAATCGATTGATACTACCAGCTCGGTGATTAAACATTTGAGAACCTTTCATTAATGTATTAATGCTTAGTATTAATGCCGTGATTGGGAAAAGGAGTGTCGATGTTCTGGATGTGAATACTCAGCAAACTATTACGCAAATATTCGCTGAAAAACAGAAAATGAATCATCGCATCCCGCCTATGAAAGGATCACAAAGAAAATTGACGAAATGATTGGAGCGTATTTTGTTCCATATTTGATAGTCGAAAACGAACGATTTATACGACTAATTGCGGATTCGGAACCTAGTTACCAGGTGCCGCCACGCAGACATTTGACGAAATGGATAATTCCAGAGACTTACCAGAAAGTGAAAAACAAAACAAAAATTGTCGATGAACGAGGCGGTCGGGCCAATAACCGATATATGGTAGATATTTTGTTATTAGTGATAAACTATTTTCTAGGGGGTTGTTCACCGGGTGTAGGGAAATTGCTGATTGTGCACCAGGTAGATATGAACCCTGTTATGTCGCCGCGAGAGTGCGTAGATGTTTCGGTTCTGACGCTGGCATCTAATGGCTGTAGATTCGACATAAGGAGTGAACGAATGTTACGAGAAATGTTTATCGCATGAAGAGCTGTATGATGATCTCTACAAGAATCTTGGGCACCACAGAATCCTGGAAGAAAATGTGAAAGCCTGCGACATTAATGATGATGCCTCCAGCTTTATGATAATATCAAATCGAAGCTAAATTCAACGCAACTGGCACCTTGTGTCGCAGAACAGAGAATTTAAAAGATGCATGGAAAAAAATAAAAAATAAAGCCAAGCAAGACAACGCTCAGCGCAAACGACATTTAAAGCAGACTAGAAGTGGGCCTGGTGTGGCTTGCGATGAGCTAAAAGAGAAAGTTGAGGGTATGTTATCTGCATTTTTCACATAATTTACAGGATTCAAATTTTCTATGCCTTGAATGTTTGCAAAAACTCCCAAACAACTGCTGTCACAGCGGAAGCGTACAAGATTGGCAATTTAAGGAGATTAAAGAAAAATGACTTTGGAACTCCGCTGAAGACATTCTGAAAAATCAACAACAAAAAAAAAAACATTGAGAAAGTCGGGAGAATCAATTAGCGGTAGTCTTTGCCCATTTATCTTCCTGGGAAGTTCAATTCGACAAAAGTACTGGTATTACTTATGAAGTGAAACTATTATAAAGCAAGGCATTCGAATATGCTGTTTGAATTACAACAGTTCGGCGAACTGTTAGTACAGCATGAAATAGTGGGAATTATATTAATTGTTGAGATGAATATTATGAGATTTCCTTTACAGAATTACAATCGCCCGAAACAACCCTTGAACCACTCGTTGTTGTTTTTATTTGCAGAAAATCGGATACTCTGTAGGATGTGTACCAGGTTAGGGTTAGGCCATAATTTTATTCCGATTTTCCCTATTTTAGTTCTACCCCCAGTTCGGGGACTGTTTGTATTAGCCAAGTGAATATACTCCCTTCACATAAGCTTCCGTTCATTTACACAACTTGATGTAAAGTAGGCGAACGACATTTGTTACCTTCATATTGGCACACATACTTCTGGAGCGCCGAAAATCGTGTACAGAAAGCTTAGACTTGGTGGGTTTTGTAGAAAAACTAGCGAGCTTAGTTTCGGATACAAGTACGGTTGCTACTCGAGTATTGGCATTCTATCTGGCTTGGAATAAAGCAACAACATCAAGTAGACTTAACGAATCCGTCAGAACCATCAAAAGATTTAACAATGGAAGTGGACACAAACAACTACCGTGGTACAAAACAGCCGAAAGAACAAAATGGAGAAGCTGTGAATGGAAATCAAACATATGTATTAGCAAGTTTACATTCCCGGGATTTGATGAAGAAGGATTTACACTTAACTTGGACAGAGAGCGCAAATATGTCGTGGACTTTAAAGGACTACTCAATACTAACGCTCATGATGTATAATGGTGTGGCGACATCTATTTTGCCAATTAGGATTGTACCAACCATATTTTCGTTTACGTCCGCCTTGTGGATATATATATATATATATATATATATATATATATCTAATACGGTAGTTATGTAGACACACCATGCTAAAATAGCGACAGTTATGTAGACGGAAAAATTGAGTCGACATTTTCCTGTCCACTTAATTATTACACCTTCCGTAACTAAATTTTTTGAGTTTTTTTTGCTGAAAGCTCTCTTTCTTTAAAAAAATAGTATTAAAAATATTGTGTTCCTCCAATATTTTCAATGTATCTGCATATTTCGCGAATTTTGAGCGGACGGTAGATCTGCTAGTTTATATTCGACGGGTATAATTTTCATACATTAAGTGGACATTTTGTTTATGCAAAAATCTTTTGATTTTCAGGCATATGTTTTTACGATTTTTTGAGTGTGGGTTTGATAATTTTGAGACGATAAACAAGCAAAATATGAAGGTCGTGCAGGCTGTATTTTGCATTTAAAGGGTGATAAACTGAAAAGGACCCTCATTTACAACTCCTTTTCAAAGCGGGCTTAGTGACGTAATAGGAAAACTATCGGAGACTAAACACGCTTGCAGGTTTTCTTTCGCACGTGGGGTGGATGCAAAGAGGGAATTAGTAACTTTATACGTGAATGAATGCAACCATTTAGCTTACAATAATCTGTTGTGTTGTTATAGAAGTGATTCGAGTCTTTTCTGCTACATGTTATCAATTAGCCAGTGAGTTGACAGAAGGTCGAGTCATATCAAGCTTGCAATAATATTTTGGAAGTATCTTACACCGCAGAGATTCTGAACCTCATTATGAGGAAGGTTGCTGGTTATTGTCAGATTAGGTCACTACATTTATGCTGTTGAGATTTTTCATTCAATCCAGATTAGCAAAATATAGACTGTTGATCCTGTTATGTTTTTACTGGTCACAATTCTGACCATCAAAATAATGCTTCGACTGCAAAGCAAGCGAGGGAGAAAACCCATCGATGTTGCAAAGGAAAGTTGTTTGAAAAACTTGTCCACATCCGATTTTTCTGTAAAACTGGTGGATTCTGAAATTGGTATGTAAATAGGAAAAATTGAGTTAACTGAAAAATATCAATTATGAGTCGTTGATGTCATTAATGCTGTGACGTTTCCCTCAAATAATAACATCTGCAAACCTATGTGGCATATGTAATAAATGTTTATGATATATTTAGGAACAACTTTATATCGTGGTCACGATGATCTAGGGATTTCGTTTGTAATAATCATCATGTTTTCACCAGGGCTGTTAAATTCGAAAATTATCAAAAAGTTATAAAATATTAATGAGCAACAACATCTCAATGTAAAATCTTCTTTTATCGTATTATAGGCAAAGGTCTTTTCGCTGAAAAATCATTCTGTCAGGGCGACTTTTTGTTAGAGTATAAAGGCAAAAGACTAGATGAAGATGACGGTCTAGCGACAGAGAGCATTTTCACTTATTTTTTTCAACACTCATCCAAAATATTCTGGTATGAGCTCCCGTTTAATACAATCTGCTATCAAATTTTTAATAAATTGCCAATCATTTTTATGAGATTTGGGTAAACTTTGTTCTATTAGATTATTTTATTATTATATCGTCTATGTATATCTTTCAACATTTAAACGGTTGTATTTGGAGGGCAATGGAAAAGTTATTAGTGCCTCATGAATATATATATACCTGTTTAGACTCCGTCTATGAAAATCCAAGTATAATTCACTAAATACGCTCTTTGTTAGTTATTCAAAACATGCATTCTGAGTTCTTACTGAATCACCCAAACTGAAATTCAGCATTATATTCACAAGATGGTGACTTGCTTAACCCGTGATTAATTTAGCATTGATGCCCAAGAAACTGATTGTATATGCAAATGATGATTGGAACAATCCGAACGCAACAATGAAGAAAATAGTAGTGGAAGATGTCCCTCACCTTTGCTTATTTGCTCGTCGAGACATCAACGTAGGAGACGAAATCCGATACGACTACAATTACCCAAACGCACCTTGGCGTAAAATAAAGTGGTCTATCGGCCAGAGTAAGTGAACTTTTTACGTTACGTAAAACCTGATTCAACGTTTAATGGGTTTGTTTTAAACAAAGATGCTGATCTATATAAAAAACTAGATTACAGTAGCCTAGTACAAACTACAGTGCAATCGTAAACAGAGAAGAGTGAAAACAACATATAATATATATACAGAAGGTTTTTATATTTATGCCCTTCTGAGCATTATTTGTAGAGTTTTTATTGCGCTTATAGATATTAGCAGCATTAGCTTTTAAAGAGAATTATGATTTCGCAGATTTGAGATACAAATTATTTGGCATGTCTAATCAGGTTTTAGTTACGAAGCAAATCATTGTCATTTACAAGGTTCTGCAGAAAGTACAGAAGATATTAACAATGTCGGTGTCGGGGAAATAGATTTATTTTTGACTGAAGAAATTGGAGATTTGTTGGCACCGCCTAATACAGGTTTCTGTGCTAGTATATTAAAATGAAATTATAAGTATACAAGCATATAATTGTGAATTTTGTAAACAGAGAATAAGTGTCACTGAGGAAAAAAATCCTAGGTTCAACTGGTTCGAGTTTTAGTATTAATTTTCCAAAATGTACATAGTCATAGAACTGACAGTGAAAATATTTCATAAATTTGGCTTAGCAAATGAATATGTAATGTACAGAAAGATTTTCAAACAGTGCAAACAACAGTAACGCAGAATAAAGCTATAATATTCTTGAATGTAATATTTATATCTGGTGTTTTAGTAACTTGGTTAATCTTGTAACATTCACAGAAAACAGCGACACCGGAATAAACAATATTTTATATCAAAATCAATCAGGTTGGTAATAAAACTATTTCAAGATTTCGGATTTCATTTGCAAAAGTTTGTAATTTACCAGAATTCCTAAATGCAGATAACAATACAAACGAAGAATTTGAAAATGCAATCGATTTATTTTTTCCTCGAGAAGTAGGAGATATCACATCCGATGGGTTGATGCCACATAGTATAGGTTTGTAAAGTTCAGTAAAAATATATTTTTTCTTTGAAGTATATAATAGAACGGCTCTTATTACGATATTTTTTTATTCGGATTATTTGTGATCTGGCGCGTATCACCGTTTTATTTTATCATAATTATCCGGCTATTCTCTAGGCCTGGGGTGAACAACATGGGGCACGCATGCCAACGTTGGCACGCCATACGCTCAAACGTGGCACGCGAACGGTTTTGTAAAAAAAATCATTTATGATATACAATAAAATATCACGTTTATATCTAAATTAGTAGCTTTTTAGGATATTAAATTGTTTCAATAGATAGATATTCGTTATTATGTTATAATATTGAAATTTGTTTGATGTGTGTTCTACGGGAGGTAATTCACAGTAATAACGATTGTGCGTGGCACGTATTTTGAAAAATGTGGCACGTGTCCTCATTTGAGTTGTGTACCCCTGCTCTAGGCTGTATATGTGTTCTCATTTAGGTGATTCTCCCGCGAGATGGCCGACCCTTCAAAACTTAGCAGACGGGAATGCTGAAAGTGACTACGCGGTTGCTGTGACAGGAGGTAACTAAATGTGTTTTTATGCTTGTTTATTGTTATTAATTCAGTAGCAAATAAATATCGATACATGGTACTAAACCAAATTATGACAATATATGTCCCCAATATAGAATAGCGCTGGTATCTGCGCATACTTGTCTAGAATTTCTAAAACTGTGCTTCACTGTCATGGTAGCATTGAAACTTTTAGGCATAAAATTAAAAAAATGATTATACAGAACTTTGATGTAGGTTTTAGTGATAATGGACCACCCCATTTACTTTATCCTGTTATTTTATTGGTGGGAATTAATTGAATCACATCAAATTTATTTGACTAGACCAAAACACAATGATGATATTTTGTGACTAATGCATGTATTTTTAATAAAATTCTAGATGAGTCTACAGACTATGTCCCAGCATCTTCAGAGTCACTTTCAATAAGCGATTTGAGTGATTCTAAAGAAAACCATACAAATAACAAAGACGATAACGGTTGTAAATCGAAGCCAAAAAAGCTTTTGAATAATGAAATGCAATCCAAAAAGGAAACAAACAGAAAAAAGAGAATTCCACGGCCTTGCTTATTCTGCGGGAAATTTATTGTCAAACTTAAAAGACATTTGTCCACTATACATAAAGAGGAGCCGACAATATGCAAAATATTTTCGCTCCCCTTTGCAAAAAGGCAGCAAGAATTTGATATAATAAGAAAAAAGGGAATCTTCCAATATAACATGCAAATGTTAAAGGACCGTAAACCGTTAATAGCGGAAAGACACCAAGGCGGCGGGGCAGTATGAAAATCTGCACCAACTGTTCCGGCTTCTTCCAAAGAAAAACATTTCACAGACATCATCAGTTGTGTCGAAGCAAATTTGGTAGTCCTGCTTCTGCGACGGGTTTGTGCGTCGAATCCATGGTTTGTCATGGTGATGAAGCATTTGCTGACTTGCTCACACGATTTCAAAATGACGAAAAGGGAAATTTATGTAGACAGGATGAGTTAATAAAGACTGTCGGCCGAAGCCAATTTCAGAAACACCGAGAGAAAACTGAAAAGAAATCAGAATCGAGGAAGGCCGTAATGGCGAATATGAGATTGTTGGCATTCAAATCGTGTGCAACAAAACAAAATGTAAATGTATCGTCGGAGAATATGCTTCGACGCGAGTATTTTATGATTTTAGAAGAAGCCATACAAAATATTGCAACACACGAGGATGGTGCATTAAAATCGGGGTTAATGGTCAATATTGGAAATTTACTCAAAATGGCTGCCAAAGTAATGAAAGGAACCCACCTCATGAATTTGGATGACAAAAAAGCGGAACAAATAGAAAAGTTCGAAGCTGTTTTACAATTAAGATGGATACGAAATTTTGGCGATGCCGAATACCAGGTTGTAAAAAATAGACAGTCTAAACTAGGATTGCCAAGTGAGCTACCTATTGAAAACGACGTGACACAGATTCGAAAGTACACCCTTGAAACGATGCAGCGAGAAGTCAGTGATGATTTGTCATTGTGGGGCCCCGAAAAATTCATAGTTGTCCGTAATTTGGTTATCTCCCGTTTAACGCTTTTTAATGCTAGGCGAGCCAAGTAGGTTGTTGGTGAGGCACTGGGAAGAGGCAAAAAGAGAACAATGGATCGATAAGCAACGTCGTTCAAAAGCAATTTCGCCGATGGACAAGTTTACTATGGATAATTTTAAAGTAATATATCACGGTGGGAAAGGCATTTCTCATCTAGTCCCAGCACTTGTGCCGCCTGACTGTGTCGAAGCATTAGACGCGCTTTCAGATCCAGAGATACGGCAGCTATGCGATATAAACAATAAAAATGAATTCCTGTTTCCCAGTACACGCCATTCTATGGATCATGCCAGCGGCTGGCACTGTACAAAGGATGTCGCTACTGCTGCGGGAATAAAAACCAATATTACAGCTACACAAATGCGGCACAGAGCAGCAACTTTGTATGCCGAACTCGATGTACCCGAAAATTTCAGGGATGCTTTTTTTCGTCACATGGGACACTCCAAAGAAATAAACAAAAACGTTTATCAATGTCCACTGGCAGTACAAGAAATAACACAAGTCGGATCATACTTGGCTAATATAGATGGATTTTCACTTCCCCAAGGTCAGGCTAGCAATCATTTCGTTAGGCAAAATCTTATCCTAGCAATTTGTGTTTGATTCACTATAATTGCTATATGCGGATTTCATACTTAATCGAATTAGCTTCCCTTATTCACATTCTGTTGTTTCGATATACTATTGGATATGTTTTTCAGGTAATCTTCATAATATTGCACCAACACCTTCTGAAAAAAATAGTATCTCTTCGTTCGAAGAAGGTGAAGAAGAATTCAGGGAAAGAGGTTTGTATTTCTGTATTTTACCATAACCATAATGTTATGATTTTGAGCTAGTATAGGCAGGAATATTGCGTTTTGTTCCACAAACAATTAGAGTGTTAAATTTTCTCCTCAATTAATTTAACATTAATCTTGTTTTTTAGAAACTTCAATTTCTACGCAGTTGCAAAATACTACTCAATCATCATCCGGTACGTCCCTATGTGATGAAGAAATTATAGGAAAAAAACGAGGTTAGTGCTTTCGTTACACTTTTCAACACCTAAATAAATATTGAACTGCCATTATCTATTTTAGTAAGAAGATATACAAGATGGTCGCCTTCTGCCACGTCCAGTCTTTTGACCTTTTTCAAATCCTATATCGAGGACACCTCATCTACAGGGTGCAAGGGCACTTTACCAGGTATCTTCATTTGATTTCAAACCTTTTTTGGATAAAGCTTCTAATTAAGTGGTTAATTTTAAATTTGCTAGCTATTTTTTAAGTTGAAGGGTGTTAAAATAGCTGGTTATTTAAAAAATTGTGCGTTAAAGCATGGTTTTAGGAGTAAGCATTTGAATTTTTCAAGCTGGCTAGTAAATCTAAATGTCCTCTCTGAAAAGTGAATGCGAAACGTTAAACTATACTTCCTTTTTCTGTAGGCCGGAAGATAATAAAAGGATTTCTAGAAAAGCATCATGATATTCTCGAAGGTCTATGCGAAAAAGAAAAAGTTTGTGCAACACACACAAAAGTCTTTAACGAACGAAATAAATTTAGACGAAAGTATGATGCCAGCTTAAAAGCTTTGATCGAATGAGCCTATTAAGTTGACTTGCAGTTTCTTTTTAATTAATGGTCGCGGTACCGAACCTGATTCTTTTATTTAATACTTTTATCAGCGAATGTGTCAGCGTTACATATTCATTGTGTCCATGTTTTTTTTTACTGTGGGGTATAGTTGACTGTATACTGTTTAGAGTTTTGTTTTACAATTATAGATTACACTAAACATAGTCGAATAATTGGACATTTTAAATATCAATATGCTCCCAGAATTAACTCAATGTCACAATTATAGAGGTCAGATGGGTGATTTATGATATATTTTGGTGTCGTTTCTCAATCTAATTTTAAAATTTCGTTTTTAATTATGTCGCACTCATGTTGTCAAATAGGTGGACATTTTGAAAATATTTTGTGCAATGTTTTTCAATGGGAGCGGTGTTCCAAATTTCATTTTTCAATTGCGTGTAACACTTAAAAGGCCGTATACGTATTTATTCTGATTCTCAAAATGCTTGGCATTCCATATTTTTGTTTATTATTTGGGTAGTGAATTAAGTGGTCAGATATGTGAACATTTAAAAAATATTTCTCAATATTATTAGAGAATTTCAGAATTCCGTTTTTTTATCATTTGCACACTTAAGTGGCAAGATAGGTTAACATTTGAGAAATTTATGTGTACTAATTCTCAATATGGCTCTGATATTTCGTATTTTTCAATCACCATATCATATTTCGTTTTTTATTATATGTCGATTCAAGTTGTCGGATAGGTGGACATTTGAGATATAGTATGACATACTATGTGTGTTCGGATTTTCAAAATGATTGGCATTTTGGATTTTCGTTTTTCAATTATATGTCGAATAGGTGGACATTTGAGATATATTTTGATTAGTGACTCCCAAAAATAATTCGCATTTTGGATTTTCGTTTTTCAATTATATGTCCATTTAAGTGAACGGATAGGTGGACATTTAAGATATACTTTGATTAGTGATTCTCAAAATTATTGGCATTCTGGATTTTCGTTTTTCAAATATATGTCGATTTAAGTGGACGGATAGGTGGACATTTAAGAGATATTTTCAACACTGATTCTCAAAATTATTGGCATTTTGGATTTTCGTTTTTCAATTATATGTCCATTTAAGTGAACGGATAGGTGGACATTTAAGATATACTTTGATTAGTGATTCTCAAAATTATTGGCATTTTGGATTTTCGTTTTTCAATCATTTGTCGATTTAAGTGGACGGAGAGGTGGACATTTAAGATATATTTTTAATACTGATTCTCAAAATTATTGGCATTTTGGATTTTCGTTTTTCAATTATATGTCGATTTGAGTGGACGGATAGGTGGACATTTAAGATATATTTTGATTAGTGATTCTCAAAATTATTGGCATTTTGGATTTTCGTTTTTCAATCATTTGTCGATTTAAGTGGATGGATAGGTGGACATTTAAGATATACTTTGATTAGTGATTCTCAAAATTATTGGCATTTTGGATTTTCGTTTTTCAATTATATGTCGATTTAAGTGAACGGAGGATAGATGGACATTTAAGATATTTTTGATTAGTGATTCTCAAAATTATTGGCATTTTGGATTTTCGTTTTTCAATTATATGTCGATTTAAGTGGACGGATAGGTGGACATTTAAGATATATTTTGATTTGTGATTCTCAAAATTATTGGCATTTTGGATTTTCGTTATTCAATCATTTGTCGATTTAAGTGGACGGATAGGTGGACATTTAAGATATACTTTGATTAGTGATTCTCAAAATTGTTGGCATTTTGGATTTTCGTTTTTCAATTATATGTCGATTTAAATGGACGGATAGGTAGGTGGACATTGAAGATATATTTTGATTAGTGATTCTCAAAATTATTGGCATTTTGGATTTTCATTTTTCAATTATATGTCGATTTAAGTGAACGGATAGATGGACATTTAAGATATATTTTGATTAGTGATTCTCAAAATTATTGGCATTTTGGATTTTCGTTTTTCAATTATATGTCGATTTAAGTGAACGGATAGGTGGACATTTAAGATATATTTTCAATACTGATTCTCAAAATTATTGGCATTTTGGATTTTTGTTTTTCAATCATTTGTCGATTTAAGTGGACGGAGAGGTGGACATTTAAGATATATTTTCAGTACTGATTCCCAAAATTATTGGCATTTTGGATTTTCGTTTTTCAATTATATGTCGATTTAAGTGAACGGATAGATGGACATTTAAGATATATTTTGAGTAGTGATTCTCAAAATTATTGGCATTTTGGATTTTCGTTCTTCAATTATATGTCGATTTAAGTGAACGGATAGGTGGACATTTAAGATATATTTTGATTAGTGATTCTCAAAATTATTGGCATTCTTGATTTTCGTTTTTCAATTATATGTCGATTTAAGTGAACGGATAGGTGGACATTTAAGATATATTTTCAATACTGATTCTCAAAATCATTAGCATTTTAGATTTTCGTTTTTCAATTATATGTCGATTTAAGTGCACACATAGGTGGACATTTGAAATATATTTTGAGTAGTGATTCTCAAAATTATTGGCATTTTGGATTTTCGTTTTTCAATTATATGTCGATTTAAGTGCACACATAGGTGGACATTTAAGATATATTTTGATTAGTGATTCTCAAAATTATTGGCATTCTTGATTTTCGTTTTTCAATTATATGTCGATTTAAGTGAACGGATAGGTGGACATTTAAGATATATTTTCAATACTGATTCTCAAAATCATTAACATTTTAGATTTTCGTTTTTCAATCATATGTCGATTTAAGTGAACGGATAGGTGGACATTTGATATATATTGAGATTACTGATTCTCAAAATGATTGGCATCCCGGATTTTTGTTTTTTAATTATGTGCCGATTTTAGTGATATGTGGGCATTTGAGATATGTTTTGAATACTGATTCTCAAAATTATTGGCAATTTGAATTTTTGTTTTACTGTTATATGTCGATTTTAGGTGATATTTGAGATCTGCTTCGTGTAATGTTTTCCGATATGATTTCAGAATTTTTAAATAAAAATTAAAAAAAAAACGTTATTCTATGAGATAAATATTGGTTAAGTGTTCGAATTCATTGGAAATTGAAGCGAGGTCATACTTTTTAAAATGTGTAGTACTAACATAAATACCCGTTTACAATTATAAATTTCAAATAAACAATTTGCAATTATTTACATTCACCGCGAATGAATATGTGTTTGTTATGCACTGAAGAGCCATTTTTAAAAGTAATATCATTTACGCAGACATTCAGGGCGACATATAAATGGGGTCCGTCTTAGTGGCGAAATAGGCTAAAACATTTAGTGGTCTGAATTAGGTGGACGAATTAAGCGGACAAAAATTTTATGTTTGTCATCGAGAGGATTGTTTTGACTCCTTCTCTGCGTAGTCGTCAATGGCTCTCACACGCTCCGTGCCTGTATTCAAAACAGCATACCACTGCACCGAAAGGGCAAAACTATCAAGCCAGAATAAGAGAGCTATACAAAAAGTTCTCATCAAAGCCAAAGAAATCGGTATGGTCAGCACTGCTACAAGACACGTTCGGGTTACAAATATCAGATGTACTGATCAACCGTACCTACAAAAGATGGCCGACAATTACAGACAGCTGGTTGGCTAAGAAGATTGAGCGAATGAACAAGAGCAAAAGTCAGCGAATGCCGCCTATGACTGCATACAGAACAGTGCAAGACATCCTAAATAACATCGGAAAGTCAACATGGAAAGGAAGAAACGTGAATTGAAAAGAATTGGAAACAATTCTACTCTACTCGGCAGTAGAAGCAAGAAGCGAGAACATTGAAATCGCACCTCACATCCTGATGGAAACATTGCCGGAGCTGGAAAGACCACTCTAACAAAACTGTTATTCCTGGCTGAAATCGCATCCATTCTGCCCAATGATGCAAAGGGCGTTGGGCAAATGAAGATGGACGCTGGGCATACAGTATTGAGAGTGGATGAAGCAAGTGACAACTTCTGGCAATCGGCAGACCTTCTAGCAGCAGTATACAGCATGTACCACAATGAGTGGGACGCGAAAGTGCATGGGACAAAGCAACACTGGCGGTGATAACATCAAACGAAGTAGAAAACATCAACCGGTTTGGAGAAGTAGCAGACTACGGAGGAGCAGAAAGGAGATTCGTAACTCTGCAATTCGACAGAACACGGAAGTTAGCAGGAAACTGGGTGATAGATAACATCAGCAGTCAAAACCTGTTAACAGAATGGTTAAGAAGATGGAAAAGTGGAGAAGCAAAGACAAACTTAATGAACATTGAAGAAGATTACAGAAAAATGGGCGAAAGCTGGAAATGATACTGGAAGAAGACTCAGAAGAGGAAGACATAGACGACGAAGAAACTCAAACAGTAACAACATCACTACTAGACATAACGGGAGACTCAATGAATATCAGAAAAGACAAAGTAGAAGAGACAAAGAAACAATTAAACGTGATCAAAGAAGAAATGGAAAAGAATCAAGAAGAAATGATTCAACAAGATGCGCAAGACATACAACTGATTGATCAACAACAAGAAATGGGAATGCAAGCAGAAACATTAGAAGACCTATTGGCGATGGCAATGACAGAGATAGAAAATGAAGAAGCTGATTGGTGGATATGTGATGGTGGATGGTGACATCTTCGATGGACAATAGAGATTGTACCAACCAATATATTATTTTGTGTAAAAAAATTCCATCATGGCTGGATTGAACAAAGTTATAACTAGAAAAGTGTACAGACAATGGCCGACAACTTCAAAGCCAGATCTCCAAAGAAATACTCACCAAGAAACAAAAAGAACACCAGTCGTAAAAAATGTAACACGTTAAAAATAGCCAAGTTCTAGAGAAGGAGAGTCGCACAGATCCGTCTAGAAAAAATCCTAAATAAACGCAAGCAAATAGGACTATGGCCACGTGGCCTTTTAGTCTAAATAAAATCCGAGGGCATATGACGACAATACCGATTCTTTCACAGGTGGGGAGTAATTTATTTTCAGTGGTTCAACTTTTTAAGTCATAGCTGGATTTAAATTTTTGTACGATGCCTGGTGCACAACATTATAATTTAGGGCTGTAGCTTTCGCGGAAGCAAACTGGGTGTACGAATCTGATTTTAAGAGGCACATACAAAGACGTAGAAAGTGAGTGAACATTTATATATTTTTGCAAAACACGTTGTTCTTTAAATCAAACTCGATTAATTTACGGCTATTTTTTCTCCTATTATTTATTTTTTTAGGATACGGA
The DNA here is from genome assembly GCF_964204865.1 of Styela clava. Taxonomy (NCBI): domain Eukaryota; kingdom Metazoa; phylum Chordata; class Ascidiacea; order Stolidobranchia; family Styelidae; genus Styela; species Styela clava. The sequence continues at coordinate 24,389,577 of NC_135252.1, read as the reverse complement.
GGGCATTGCAAACCGCAAGAATACACATAAGCAGTTTAGACGTTTTTATTTTTGATCTTCTGGCGGTATGCGTATGTAGATTGTGATTGTATAATAATCTACTCGAGATAGATTGTTCTTGGAAATATTTAAGGGTGTAATAAACTGCTTTTGACATCACTGCTTCAAGGTTGGAAGGTTTCGGCCATACTTGTATACTGTTGCGATGTCTTCGCCGAAACCAAAGTCAGTTGTGTGGCAATACTTTAAAATTTGTCAAGATGACGGTTTAAAGGCTGAATGCGGTATTTGTGCAAATAAAATTAGTCGTGGGAAATGTAAATCCGCAAGTTCAAAGCACCTGTCACCAGGTAGGAATGCTACAAAACTCGCTTTTTCGCGCCAAAAATGTACGCATCACGTCTGGTAGGTACCGTCAGGCCGTGTCGGAGTACCACTTGTAAAAACAACTGCAGATTGATCGCAATAGCTTGAACATTTGATATAACTTGGATAAAATACACGGATATGACCTCGTACTTGAATTTTTTCATTAGCTGATAATTTTTCCATCATTCGGAGTGTCTAAAAATTACTCTCACTTTGATATAGTCTCATGACAATAATAAAATTTATAATGACATATGTATTTATTTTTCAACTCTATACTCACCAATTTTAATGAAGTTTGTATATTCAGAACATAGGCATTTCTCACACGGACCGAACCCCTGTCGAACTAAGAATCCGCTTTTGGGGTGAATCTGCGCCGATTCGCCGGCAGTGATTTTTACAATGACTGTTGGACAGATGCAACATATAACATTATTGAATGCTTTATTTCCTTGAATAACGAGGATTTTGAATAAAAAAATAATAATTCACAAACAATTCTCGCTACGGACGCTACAAAAAATTTAAACATGTTGTCTATATCGATGCACATTTTTACTGTATTCTACGGTTTCAGCGGTGTAAACCTCTGTTGAAAGCAGATGAGTTTATTCTCGATTGGTATACTGTGCCTTAGCTTATCATACAGAAGCCTCGTAAATTTAATAAGAGAAAATCGAGAAACAAGGCCCTACCGGAGTGACGGAAAATATACTTCTGGAAAGGTATTCGACACCACCGTTATTCAGGTACGGGCACCGCGCAGAAACTGAAAGAAAACTGAGGGAGAACTATCCTGATATTACTGATTACTAAAAATCGGATGCCGGCATCAAAAAGATAGTTTTAATGATTTTGTTCAAATTTACCAACAAAAAAAAAACTAACTGATTGCAAAGAAGCAGAATTATTCCGCAATATCTGTGCTGAACTTTCCCCGATCACCAATGGGTCTTTGCATGTGTTTAATACCAAAAATGAGGATAATAGTCCTGATCTAAGTGCTCAAACTTCAATATCGTATATTTGGACTCAATGCTACACTCCACTGAAAACGTCACACTAGAACCAAAATCATCAGAAATAACTAGTACACGATCCAAATAAAAAAAAAAATAAAAAAATAAAAATAATCGATCAACTAAAATATCTTGCTTTTTCCAATGTCCGACTGAGACGGAGGTGCAATAGAGACATCAAAATTCTCAAAAAAAAAAATCAGGCCATCGAAAAAAAACATTGAAAATCGAAATAAAACTATCCTAAATCTGAAGCGTAAATTAAATCGCAACGTTTTACACAAAGTACTAAAGTGTCTGACATTACAATTGCAGCGCATAAAAAGTACGTAAGAAGGGAAAAATGTGATATTTTATCGAAAATTCATACCAGGTTAATGGATAAAACGATAGTATCGCAAGAACATCAGATTTTACTTTTGAATGATACAGTGGAGAATATATTCTTCAGTAATTCGCCAAAAAGTAATTCTCTACTTTGAAATTTTTTTTGATAAATGAAAACATTGAACATCCCCCGAAAATAAGCCCTAGTGGTATTTTTGGGGAAACACGGTAAATGCAAAATTCCTTTAGACCCCGGAATAGACGTCCCATGTCCCGGGCTGGGTTACGATTGTCCCGGAATTTACCGACAACCAAGGCGTTTTAAAATAGAAGGCCATGTAGGCGTGTCAGCTTCGTTCAAAACTGGAAACGTCACGCGAATATTTTTTTTAAATAAAAACGATTACATCTGTATGGGTCATTCAAATAGAAGCGAGTTGAAACTTTTGGATGAGACATGTTGGCTTCCTGATCGCATGATGACATAACAATCAAATAAGTTAAATAATTGCAAAAAGAATGATAACATTATATACAGCAGTCACCTTAACTTGAGGAGATTTATTCAACTTATCTTTAAGGCATAAATAATCACTAAAACGGGGGAAATTGCGATTTGTGCTAAGCAGATTTGATTTACCCTGTTTCAGTGTATTTTTTATATTTATCCCTAAAAGATTCAACATTTCACAAGTTTCTTTGAATATGACGAAATTATTTAGAGGCTTGGAGTTTGTGAAAATACCGCTGCACGATCATCACTCTTCGCGCACTGTTGCTTTTGGTGTCATTCGTGTTTCACAAGCTGTTGCATCTATTTTCATATTCTAGATCTAGTTTGTCCAAAGTGTTGTAAAAGATGCTCTACACCAAGTTAGTTGCCCAATGGTCTACCAATAATTTATCCACCTTGTGTACTTCCTGCACACATAAAACATTTGGCTTCTTTGTTTCAAGGAAGCTTTTAAGACTGGCTAAATGGTGTTCTCGTTCCTCATAGTTCCTTTGCGAGTGTCCAGATTGTCCAGATTTGAATTACTCGTCGCCCCTGAGCAATGAATATAAAATTTTGACGTTAGACGTTAATTGAATTTTCGAAACGAAAATTGTAACTACGAATGGGTAGCTATCCACCGCTTTTTAGGCTTTATGTACCTTGACAGTGAAATATAAGGAATTCAAAATATTACCAAACATACAGGGCAGCATTGCAACATTGATTGGATTTGAAAAGAATATGGAGCGTAAATGAATTCGTGTTATGCGCGATCGTTATATACACTATACAATAAATAAGCTGTTATGTCAAACGGGAAATTCCATACACTGAAATCACAAAACTTGCTTAGATTGTCCCTCTGTGATTGTTCAAATTTCTGCCAATTTACTCAGATTTATCATATCATGTTTGTGCTCTGTATATTATTAAAAGGAATATGCCTGGTGGCAATCATGTGCTTTTATATTGTGTTTTGATGAGAAACTTTATATATTTATTTTTACAAACTTTTTGTTATAAACCTGAATTCATCCCAGCAGAGTGGAAAGCTCAAAAGATGGCTCAATCATATGGCGTACCATAGGCTCTCGCCAGGTTATCGGTCCATGTCGGGTATGGGATTAGGTAGAATCTTACATATTTATCCCGAGGAAAAGGAAAGCTATAAAACGGCCTAATCATATGACATGCCACAGCCTCCTTTCTGGTTAACCAGTCAATGTTGAATATGGATCATTTAGCCAGTTACCCTAACATGTTTTTATTCATATTGTTTTTCTTATTTGTTTAAATTTCTGCTAGTTTACTTGGATCTTGTAATCATAAGCTTTTATATTGTGTCCTGGTGGGTAATATACTGATTTTTATGTACATTTTGATACAAACCTGAATATATGCAGGGGAACTATAAGACTGCATAATCATAAGGTGAGCAACAGCATCTTGTGCAGTTAAAATGATCAGTCCATGTCTGGTATGGGATTAGTCAAGAATCTACATATTTATACCAGGAGAGAGAAACCCGATCAGACGGCCTAATCATATGCCGAACCTCCTCCTCTCGTCTCGTTACACTCTCTGTCGGGTATGGGTAATTTGCACAAAGATATTTTTGTATGTGAAAAACTTCCAATTTTTGTCACCACAGTATTCACACGCATGTTCCTGCTCATATTTCACACCACTCTATATACTCTCTTTCAAAATTTAATTGACTTTGAGGCACCCGTAATGAATGAATGGCAGAAGATGTTTTTTGAAGAACAAAATCGATATTCTTATGCTAATCCCAAGGGCCGCCGCGCCGGTATCATCCTGTTGTGACCTCTGGGTGATCGAAATGTTCTCTAAATCGCCTGTTGCGTATGACTGATCAAAAACTTCTGGAGTTTTGACTCTGCCATAAGCAACGACTCTGAGACAATACCGGTAAAATAATAATATCGAGTAACTTTAGGCAAAATAGGTAATATTTATGATAACATCATTACATTTTATCTGTATTTTTGAATCGGTAAGTTTTATGCAAATAGAAGTATTGCCTATGGAGAGCATTACTTCTCTTGCTGGCTCTTCTCTTACTGGCATTACTTCTCTTGCATTACTGACCCTCGATAAATTGACATCTCCTGTGGAAGCATATATTATGGTGGATGAAATGAAAGAATGCAATGTATGCAGTTAGTCGAACATTCAATCAGATATAAAATTTGGTATTTCGCGATGGGAAATTGGTAGGATTTGTAAATTACGAGGAAAGAGGAACGTCAGTCAAACTTCAAGTTAACCGTCAGCAAGTCATATCTGTAGTAAGTCAAGTAAGTATTTTTGTTCCCATTACAACATGAAATTGGTTGTGGCTTGCTGCATTTGCCTTATTTTTGCCATCTTTCTAAATGATGTTTTTCTTCATTTGGCAGTGTTTTACCTAAGGTATTTCAAAAAGGAGATCTCATTGCCTCTAGGTTGGTAGCCAACAGCTACCACCCCTGCCCATATACTGGCGTCTGTGTTCTGGGAAACTTTTGGTGTATGTGAGTACCGCAATGTACACATTAATGCTGTAGTGGGAGACAGTGACTCGAGTGACCGGAGATTCTTCAAAATTATCCATGGTAGCATATTAAAGCATGATTTCACCAACTTCATACCTCAAAATCCATACAAACCGGATCAGCCAATATTTCTTTGTTCTGATACTAATCATCTGTGGATGGTAAACTTAAACCGCTCTACCTCTTTTTGTACTTGTGTCAGGAATTTTATACCTTTATCATGTTGTTATACCAATTTATGCTATTTAACTTTACTGTGATGAGCAATTTTACAAACGTAGGAGGACATGTTTTTAGACTGCCAGAAATTCATTGTATTCGTCGAAACCTGGGACTTCAAAGTACATGTGAAAACGGGGTCATGATATACTTTGTACTCACATCAAAGAATTATACACCTCAGACCAGACTCCACTGCATAATACCAAGACTCTGTAGGGTGCATATGGAACTTAACTCCTATTCAAAGCTATGTGAGTAGAGTATGTTTTTATGCAAGTATTCCTGAAAAATTTCTTTTTTTGTTACTTCACATTAATTTCACATTCACTCGTAAAGTGAAAAATTATTGAGGTTACAGAGTTACATATGTATGCAGTAAATTTGATATTTCACTATTTCATTTCTTCATATTTTAGATGAGGGTGCAAGTGATGTGTTAAGCTGATATGATGGGCAGTCACTGAAGGAGGATGTCAACGGTTACCTTGGTACAGCAGAATATGTTTTTTTCGACAGGTAGTTGTTTATATAGTCTTCCGCTTGTTTTTTTAAATTTAAAAGTGGTTTGAAATCGTGACCTGTTGCGTGAAATGTCCAATTAGATCGCCACATGATGAGCGAAAATGGCTCGAAGAGAACTCCATTCGTTAACTTTTGGAATGGCGAGTGAATAGTAATATTTCTTTGCTTTTGAAGCAGTTGTAATATATGTTCCAGTTAGATTTGTATTTTAGAACGAAGTGGAAGTTCTGTACAAGGAAGAGGAGAAAAGAATATTAGCTAGCCCAACTCTGGAAGGGTTGCTTTTCACAACTAGAAACACGATTAAACTTGCTAAACGTTTCCTACAAAATGGTCTGGAATATGTATGCATAAGAATTCCGACTCAAGATGTTCTCGCGGCTGTATTTGGTGATCTCGTAAGTCACTTTTGCATGAGCATGGAACACCTATTTTTGTTTGACATTATTTTTTCTCCGTGCACACTATCAATTCCCTTGCAGTTTCGCAGTGTATCCAAAAAATTGATTTTCTCATCAAATATGTATGAAAGTTGATGTATACCTTGAGGTTCCTTTCTAAATCAATGGTTGCATTAACATAACCTTGTTTGGAATGAAATTGCTAAAAACATCAAACATCGAATTTTTTTAGATTCACTGCATGTTTTGTATGAACGCACTTGCATGCGCATGTTACACCGTTTTCTTTTATTCAGCGCTCAAGGATGGCTCACTGCAGGGATCCTGATATATCGCAAATTGGGATTTCTGCTGTTATACAGCGCAACATTATCAGAAGAGTAAAGGGAGGAAATACCACATTTGGTGCACAAAATCCCTGGCAATCTGTGTGCAGCGATCCACTTCTGAAGCGGCAGAAGGTCCCAAAATAAATAAGCTTTCAAATCAGTCTCTAAAATGCTAACATATCAGTGATGAAATTTGAATAAAACCGGCCGGTTTCAATTTGTATAGTTGATAGTTCTGTAAAAGTTAGTTCATTTAAAAAGTTACTACTATTACTATAAATACTACTAAACTGGATAATGGCAAGAGGAAGAGAACTTGTTGAAGAGGTATGTCATCATGTATATGTAAATAAATATTTTGAAGCCAAATTTGAAAACAATATACTATCTTGATTAAGCCATTCGTTTTCATTGATTACTTTTCGATCTTGATAGGTATCGTCGGCTTATTTGCACGCAAAATAAGAGGCTACGATTCGGTATGTACGAAGAAACAGTACAACCATACAATAGAATAAGCACCAGTCTTGCCGTCAAGGATCGGTAAATGTCCTTGCGCGCATCCTGCTATGATGTGGTGCAATTCTGGTTTAAGATGTTTTCTTAAAGGAGACGCTTCACATATCACAGCCACACAATACACAGGCGCGCGCTCGTATCAAAAACGCTGTATTCATTATTTAATGAAACTCTCAAAGTCGCTGACGAAACTATTAACTTTGTGCAATGTCGCGCTGTCAATCATTACGCAGTTATGCAAAGAAATGGATTCTTATTTTCAAAGTTAAGTTCTCGTTCACCACACTGAGGTACGTTGGCTATCTCGAGGGAAAGTGACGAGTCACGTTTTTCTCTTCCTGCAGAACTATCCAAGTTTCTGAAAGATAACAATCATCGTCCAAAAACGTTTGAGCAGTGTAGTGTTGCTCTCACTTTGGCCTACTCGCAGACAACTTGCTACTCTTAACTATTGTTTGAGCCAAGGAGGCGGAGTAGATGTAATAGAGCCGATGTAATAATAGAAGCACAAAGCCACACTGCAACTAATAGAAAAGGATGCAAAGCGAATTGCAGAGACTCATGCCAGAATCTGCAAAGACCGTTTAAAAAGACAAAAGAGTAAACAGATAGGTGCGTCGCATTACACTTTAGGGCTGGAGCTTTCGTGGAAGTAAACCTGGTGTACGAATCCGATTTTGAGTGGCACATACAAAGACGTAAATGTCAGCTGACTCGTACCAACAAGTTTCGTCATATGAAAAAAAACTTGAAGCCTTTTCACTGGCGATAGACGAGAGCACGGATATTGCCATATATGTGCCGTATTTGTTCGAGGCGTAGATAAGAAGTTGAACATCACGGAAGAATTATTGGATTCAATTTCACTGAAAAGAACAACGTCTGGAATGGATATATTTTGTGATTTAGAAAATTGTGTCGAACGCGCAGATTTCGACCGGCATAAGTTGGTATCAGTGCCATGCGGTCAGGAAGAGTGTTTGGTAGGGCGTCTCCGAAACAGATTTTTGGCTTGGGTGTAGCTATTCAAGCAATCCACTGCATTTTTCACCAAGTGGCCCTCTGTGGCAAGAGTTTAGAAATGAACAATTTTATGAGCATTGTTGTAAAAAGCATTTTTCCACACAGCGGCCCATTTCATATACTGTTTATATTCTCGCTGTTTATATCACAAACAGTTTTCAGATGTTCAGTTTATGGGTTAAATTTGTTAAACTAACTCGATCTGATTTCTCCTGTAGAACCGCAAAATACCATTAATCTGCAGCGGACAGAAAGTTATGTTAAAGTAGAAAGACTGGAATCTTATTATAAGAAAGGCAAAAAAATAGTTTTAACCGCAGTGCCGTAGTTTAAGTTGCAGTGCCTTCCATAAAAAGAGGCAGTGAACCTCATTCAAAAAAGCAGGATATGTGGTGCAGAAGTTGGAGAGAGTGAGGGTTCGTATAAAAAGATTATGCATTCAAATATATTTACCAGTATATGTTCAATCGAATCGCCAGTGACTTTTTCCATGATGAAGCTTCGTCGTCACAGGTGCAGTGATATTTTTCTGCTGTTTAGGGCTTTAGGCAATTGACTAAAGGTGAGAAAAATACTTCTGTAAACTTTGAGAACTGACAATCGTTGTTTACATTATTGCGTAGACGTAATATATAATCGATTTTATGGCAATCACTCACTTTGTTTTTTAAATTTCCAAGCACGAAATGCCGGCATAGGTTTGCACATTTGCATCTAGACGGCGCTCGCGTGAGGACGTCTGACGGAGTCGGGAATTACTTCATAACGATACTACCCATATACTACAAGGAAAATTGTGAGTTGTATTTATTCCTATTTCTTATTGGGAAACTTAATATTTTCACCAATTTTATCGGCTGCGGCCGGTAAAGTGGGATATGTATGGAATCGAAGAACAAACAAATAAACGTCGGGGTGAGGATGAAATTGGGCCTTCAATCAAATTGAGAAATGTTGCATTAACTAAAACGACAGATGCGGAAAGTAACCAATTCCGCGTTGTGGTGTCAGGTGTTGACCGTCCAATAAGGACATACAATCCTAATGCAGTTAATAAATGGTTACGTGAACAAATCGGTGAATACAAAATCGTGAAAGTTTTGGCTAGTGGAGAACTATTGGTAGATCGTTGTGGCAAATCCCAAATGACGAAACTGTTAAATCATAAACAATTGGGTGACGCGAAAATTAATATTAAAGCGGAAGAATAAAAACAAACAAAAGTTCAGTCGAAGGTGTAATTAGTGCCGATTGACATATCTGACTCCGAGCTATTAAGCTTTCTAAGCGATCAACACGTCATAACGTCGCAGAGATTTAAGGTACGAAAGACAAACAATACTTCATTAAATAATACTGAAGCAACTCCAAGTTTATCCGTTCTGTTATTTTTCGATACTACCCGCTTGCCTTCAGTCGTACATGTGGGGTACTCAAGATTTGCAGTACGAGTATACAATCCGCCACCACTAAGATGTGTTAACTGCCAGTCTTTTGGACATATTTCCAAAAATTGTCGGGATTGACGCGAGGTGCGGAGGACGTCACCTTACCAATGAATGTGAAAAAGCAGAGAGAGTATGTTTACATTGTAAAGGAAATCATAGTGCGGCATATGGCGGGTGTCCTAGATCAGTGGTGGGCAATCCCTGTCTAAAATGAGCTTGGCCTGATTTCATAACGAACTGTCTGCGGATTCAGATATTGCAGACACGACTAAAATATGGAATTAGTGTCACCAACTGTTTAATTTTACAGAAAACTTCATAAGAATATGTGACCTATCAAGCGAGAGACTTCATTTGAAAACTCATAAAAAAATTAATAAAATTGGAAGGCTAGGCCAAATGTCCAAGGTAATCGAACTCTGGCTCTAAATGTTATTCTCTGTATTTTTTGACACCTCATCTGTAATGCAAACTAAGATATAATACTGTGGGCTAGACGCGCCAAGAAAAATATGAAGCTTTGTGGTAGATTCGGAGGTCACGTTAAACCGCAGAGCGTTGGAGTGATAGGGATGGTAAGTAACCTGTCGCCACCTTCTTGTTTTTGAAAACCCAAGTTCAAAGAGAATTCGCAAGAACTCATATTCCAAATTATCTGTTTCATTAATATTACCTAACGAATCTATATCAAATTTTTTATCTATTAATTTCGAATTTACACAGGCATCAAGTGATTTTTGCAGAGTAATCCGTTGCACACGTATGAACAACTTCAGAATATTGAAGGCATTGCAAACCCCAAGGATACACATGAGCAATTTGGCTACGACTGTGGGAAAATTCGGTTTTGAAAATGTAACATGTGCAAGAAACCAAGAGAAGGACATCAGCAATAGAAAGTCTGAGAGAAAAATGGGCGAGATCAGTTTACCACTACATTAGGCCGCGAGCCGAGGCCATTTATCTTTCAGTTTCGTAGCGCACATCAGGTAACTAACTGAAAATGATTTTAAAATGTTCCTTAGAAATTTAGTAAGAAATATTGCCTTGTTCCCACTTCCAAAAGTTGCACGTTTTACAGAAAATACGCTTTTACTACAATAAATATGTGTTACCATCTGTCCTATTTTCTCTGCTTTTCCGGTATCATGGGCCAATGAACGCAGACTTCTGCACGACGTAACAGTCAAGTTAGTCAGCTGTAGGTGGATCCCCAGTGGTCGGATGAATATCAGATGTACTCAACTGCTCGCTTTTGCGTTGAGTAGCCTTTCCATAGTTTTTTTCAGTTACCGGTAATATTAGTCCAGTTATTCTAAGGAGGTGTTGAAAAGTATAGGTAAGATATTAAACACTTGTATATCCTTGCCATAAATAGCAATTTTAGTTGAGCACTAGCTCATAAGACGTTGTTAAATAGGTACGGTGCGGTAACTCCAAGGAAGGCTAGACCTAGAATAATACTGTAATATGTCACAAACAACGATATTTTCTGGCTTGCATGAAATGTTTATGATTAATTTAATGACTCTTCTTGACTATTCAGCAGACTTATACTACTATATAGGCCACAGCATATTTGGAAATAGAAATGAATGGCTGTTTCTGTTATGCACGGTTGTGTGAAAGAGAAGAAATTAATCAATTTTACTAATGTCGGTTGGTCTAAATCTAAATTCATAGAGTCGACAAGAACCTGGGAAGTAATGATAAGTTATGCCGGAGTGGAAAGAAATGTAGCATTGGAAATGATTGAGAGGTGAGAAATGAAGTTGTAGACAAACAGTTGATGTTTCAAAATATAGTCTATAGTCCATACTCATACTGTCATAGGACATTTCAGACTGTGATATATCAAAATTTAGTGTAGATATAGTCTAGTAATGGTATGCAAACACTGCTGGAGTGGACTGTAGAACATGCAATGAGCATATATACGCTCATTTAGTACATCAGATAAAATGCATTATGTATTCAAGGTATTAGTTAGTATTTAGGGGTATTTTTAAAATCATGCTGCTCCAAATATTATTTTCTTCCTTATTTTAGATACTGTACTACAAAAGAAAACGGCAATGTTCCACCAATCCGACCTAACGCAGGCTCTGATCCCTGCTGCTATCAGTGCTATAAAATGGATTAAACAAGAAGTCTTGAAGCTTAAAGGTATATGAGGTATACTTTTCTGCAATTGGAACTGCCCATCAAATTCATGTTGGAGACTTCATTGAGATTTTCAATTCATTTTTTTCCCTCGACTATGAAGATCTTTTGAGGTTAACGAGGTATTAATAAATAAAGCTGAGGAATTTGAAGAGGATATGAAGAATGTAAATGATACCGGTACCAGGGCACGTCTATTTAACACTGTCAAACATAAGGATTATACTCTCCACCCAACAATGATTCACTGAAAAAGCATGTGGCCCTCAAATCAGTTCTTGAGTTGGCAAACTGCAAAGAAAAATAGTCAAAATAATTTATGAAAGTGTGCCAAAATCAACTTAAATTGCACAGATTTTTGTTTTTGTATTGACTGCAGAAATCACAGTACACCTATAGAGGAAAATTCGATTTTTGAGATAGTGGATTTCGAAAACAATTCAGAAGAAAGTGAATTAGATATTACAGTTGATTTAATAAGTATCATACATTTGTTGTTTTTTTTCGGACATTTGTTAGTGTCGTAGTCCTGTTTCTAGAAATATTATTGCCTTTGTTCAAATACATAACCACATAAACTAAAAAAAGATTAATTGTAAATTGTAATATTTCTGTTCACTATGTTATGTACATATTGTACATTCATTTAATTTTCTTGACTTTTGCGGTAAATTTCTAAGTGAGAAATAACTGATTTATTTGTGTTTTCGTGCTCACGATGTTAATTTGTGACTTCATTGCTTAAAAATAAATACGTTTGATACTTGATAGCTTCTATAAAATGGATGTAGCTTTTTATGCTGTTCTTGTTGTAAACTGCTTGTGGTTATTACATAAAATTTATTCTCAAATGTGAATCAGCGTTGTTGGTGTCGCTGCTTTCGAGGTCACTCCCGACTCCTGTCACACAATTAAAGTATTTTTTGTTGTTGGTTACATGTATGCCATATTTTTCGTAATCTACCTAATAAATTATGATTGACTGAGGAAGTCCGATTTTGGTCAGGCAAAACATTACAGGAATACATTTGTGTTAGTGTGCTGTAGGGCTCTCGAATTGTATAGTTCTTATGTATGCGTTGTAAACTTATGGTTATTGAATTTCCGGGAACCTCTTATATTCAATTTCGCACCAGGATTGTGGAACAAGCTGTAATGCGTTCATTATGTTCGTTTTCACACAAAACTGAAGAATTTATTTAGTTACCAGATGTGCGCTACGAAACTCATTTTCTGGGCGTTTTCATGGTTTCGTCTCACGGCCCATATCCGTGGTAAGGATCTACAAGTGTTTAATAATTTACTTATACATTTTTCAACAACGTCTTAGCATAACTTAACTAATAATAACTAAACAGGGCTATGGAAAGCCTGCCCAACTCAGCGCAAGGTCGAGCAGAAATAACTAATATTCATCCGCTCGCTAACAGCTGGTTTAATTCAATTGTTACGTCATGCAGAAGTCATTGTTCAGTGCCGAAAATGTAGAGAATATAGGACAGATCGTAGCACATATTTCTTGTAGTAAAAGCGTCTTTTCCGTAAAACGTGCAACTTTTGGAAGTGGGAACAAGGCAATATTTGTTACTAAATTTTTAAGGAACATTTTAAAATCATTTTCAGGTAGTTACCTGATGTGCGCTACGAAACTCACTTTCTAGGCGTTTTTCAGGGCCTCGGCTCGCGGCCTACATCATTTAATGACACATCAGACACGTTTCTAAAAACCTACTAATATATTGTATTTCATATTTTTAAAGGTCTCGGTAAAAGTATTGAATAAACGCTGAGTTTGCTGCTTGCGGCATATTGCAAAGGTATAGGCGGAGTATTGTCAATCACTGGTCTGCGCGCAGAGAAAAGCGATTTCATCATGACGAGGGAGAAGAATAATTTAACAACAACAACATAATATTGAAACAATCGTTATGTACACTGATGTGTCCAACAAGTTATAACAGGATAATGTTTTTTCTAGATTGTAGAATGTTGTTAGCGGTTCTACACGATAATGCCAATATTGGAAGGCCCGAGGATGAATGCCTCCAATATGAGATCCTCTATCCAAGGGGGAAATGGGGCAGTACATAGTTCGAAGAGTACGCTTTAAGGCAGTGGTTTCCAAACTGGGGCACTTTTGGGGGTAGTTTGGATGTTCACTTTCTCAACAATTTCTTTTATTTTATCCACGCTTTTTGCCGGACTCGGAAAAACTGAACGTGCATCATCCGCCTATAGTCACGGAGCATTGTTACATCACAATTTAGTCAGTCGCGAAGTTATTAGGGAGAGAACAATACCGTACAGATTATATGCCAAATATGAGGCGATCGCAAGGTTCAACAGGCGACAGCATTATATCGTTGAAAACCGGTAAGTCGACAAGTTTTCTATAATCTGGAAGTTGGAAGCGAGGGTGTGAACGGTCTTCGCTGTTATTGCAGCTGCACTGCAGTTTAATCCTGTGCAATTTGAGAACTGTTGAGATGTCTTCAACGAAAAGAACTGTTTTAAAATTCGTAAGTGTCATTGAAAATTCTATTGAAAAGTTGCAATGTGTCATTTGCTGTAAAGTACTTACCCAGGAAAGCATGAAATCGAGCAAACTGGAGAAACACTTTAGGTCTTGTCATGGCGACTTGGCAAGAAAAACGGTCGATTATTTCCAACGAAAATCTCATATTTAAAAAAATCGACGTTTCAATTCCAGGGAATGTGGGCACGTCAAAGCAATCCGGCATCGGAGGTATCGTCGCGTTGCCTTCCGGATATCCAGGGCGAAAAATCTTCACATCATCGGCGAGGAACTGATTAAGCCCTGCTTATTTGATGCAACAAATTCAATATTGGGGAAGCTGCAATCTACGAAAATGAAGATAAATTCGCTTTCAAACAACACCATCAAAAATCTTATTCTGAAGTGACGACATCTTACAGCAAATAGTAAAAAATTTAAGGACCAGTCACTCCACTGTTCGCTTTACAAGTGGACGAATCTACAGATGTTTCCTCCTTTGCCTAATTACTAATTTACTCTCGATTCATTTCCGAAAACGACATCAAAGAGCAATATTCATTTTTGGAACCTCTTCCAACTACATGTAAAGGGTAAGACGTCATCAAAATTGTGAAATTGTTTTTCGAGAAACATGTGCTCGATTGGGAACAACTTGTTGGCATCTGTACAGATGGTGCCCCTTCTATGATTGGGTACAACTCGGGCTTCAAAGTGCTTCTCAACAATGAAGCTCTTCGTGTTTTGTTCACTCATTGCATGATCTACCGCTTTCCTTTGAAAATTGTTAATTACATTTGTGAAAATGAAACAACGTCAAGAATATTTGCAGCGCTCTGTGAAGTAGTTTGTATCAATTTTAAGGTGCCTTTGTTACACACGGAATCACGCTGGAAGGTTTCGAATCGTTTGCTCCAGCTGCGAGATGAAGTAACTATGATACTTGAAAGGGGAGGAAGAACAAAAGTAACATATATGTGCAATCAAACGAAAAACAATGATTTTTTTGTTAAATGTGGCTTACTTGAGTGATGTTCCTGCCGAAGTAAATTATTTAAGAGTTAGAGATTCCATTTCTGTGGAAGGAGTTATTGAGCGATTGGTAATTGGATTTAAAGATGGCGATACTAAAAAGTTTGCAAACAATTGGTACGGACGATAGGCATGATTTTTCTATGTTCAGATGCTATCAGATTCGTTACGTTTCCTCAGCAAGGTTTGGGAAAGAAACTTAATATCTTACTGAAAAAAAAGTCGTAGATCATAATAAACCGTAAATATGTAGTATTTGGTTAGTTTTTCAAACGTTTATAAAAGCAAGCATTCCCAGGTATCTGAAAAGCAAGATAAACAACTTCCAGATAAACGTACCAGCTATTCCTGGTAGACGCAAAAAAAGAAAATACAGGATGCTGCAGGGGTTCAGGAAGGAGGAGGAAACTTTGAATTACCGTTTACAGCCAAATAATTGTGACGGCATTAGGCAAATTTCCAGTTTGGAATGAGGTAAATTCCGTGGAAATCGAATTTGTATGCAATAAAATAAAATTATTTCAAACTTTCCGATACCGTGGGTAAAACGTCTGAATTTGCCATTGAATAGAAGATTAAAATAAAAACTGATTACAGCAAAATAATTGTGTTGACATAATATACGGAGATTTTTCGAACTTCGAAGGTGGTCAATATCTTGCCACCGACTGGTGAGTATGTGACCAGATAAAAGCAATCACTTAATCTTTGTCGTCTGCGGCCTGGTTAGCTCAATCCAATTGTCATTGCTTTTACAAACGTAGAATTATATTGGGTGAATTTCGATCTCGACTTGAAAAAAGAAATCGCGATCCCGGTATGTTCCTACTAAAATGTGTATTCCTGCTCTGTCCCTACTTTTACGTAGGGACGTTACAATGTCAGTGTTCAAAAAATTTTCTCTTTTAATCAGGTGAACACTCATTATTTTTGGTTAGATATTTTACATCATAAATCCGACACATCCACATTTACAAATTTTTTACCTTTATACAATCTAAAGTTGGTAAAAAGTGGCTGATGCCATTTTGGCCTTTGGGGGATCGGACGTATATTTGGCAAGCTCTGTGGCGTGATTGTGATGTCACGCATTTTTGAACGGCGCAGAAAGATTAGATTGACAACAATGAACCAGCACTTAAGGAATATCAACAAGTAAAGGCCGAAATATGAAATTACATGGCAGCATAAAGGCAACATACGGACATCATAACAGAATCGAAAGATGAATACATCAGGGATTGATTCAGATATTTTATTTTGTGACAGAGTATGATATATTGCTATTTCTCGAAATTCCGCTTGAATACTGAGTATTCAACTATATATGTGTAAATAGTTTGCAGTGTAACTTACAGTGTAACATTATTAAACATTCATTTAGTGGCATATTTTTGATTTGTTCTCTCTGTGTGTATACCGGTACTGTTTTAACAATGTTGGCCGCGTCAATGTATCAATTAGGCTACAGACCTGCTCACGTGTGATTAGTGTTTTTCCTAATAATTGCTTTTATGAGTGTCCGCACACCGAATTTGCCGCCATGGTTTTGCGTTTGTTTGTATATTAAACCACTTATCACCTTTTCCGCAATGCCCAATCTAGCAATCAGTGTAGTTTTTCATGGCTTGTTTTTTCTTAAAGCTTTCATGGCTTCATGAGTATGACTATCGTCGCAAATTTATTACATTCCACTCCCCACATTATCTTTGCATGAGGTTGTGGGTATTGGTCATTATCAACGTAATTGTTGAAAGAGAGTACAACAGCCCGAAAGTTTATTACTATCGTGTATTTTGTTTGTTAAGTTTGGCCCAAGCCTCATTTAATTGGGCTTGTGTTTTTGTGTGCGTGCTGGTGGGCAGGCACATGAGATACTTCATGTTTTAAACTTTTTTGTAGGTTTTGCTTGCCCTCCAGAATTCTCCATTTTTAATTTAGGTTCGTTATGGAGTTTTCGAAATAAACTATCTATCTATCTATCTAGTTCCGCTTGTTAGTACCAATGACGAATCGGCCCTACACAGTGCTTCCACATGCTCTCTCCAGGATTCAAGGCATGTGTTTCGTGTCACAGTTTGGTCCAGGGGTGTGCAACCTTTATTACAGAAGGGCCACATACAAGTAACTGGGTGAAGCAGCGGGCCACGCCTTTATTTAAGATAGCGTTTCTAGTAGTTGCAGAAACCAATTTTTTTTTTCATTTTTTATTGAGCGCACAACATTGTTAGGGGTCCTTGCCGAAATGATGAGTTAAAAATGGATAGATTACTGCTTTTCAGACTTAAACAAATTCCGTGTGAAACATCATTCGAAAATTGCACTTCTCCGCATGCCGCACAATTTTTCCTTGCGGGCCGCAGTTTGCATATCCCTGGTTCAGACTTTACTGTGTTGTATAAATCAGAAACCAAAAGATTCCGGATTGGTTAACTATCGATACGGCAACTGTAAAAAACTTGAAGTATCAAACACAACTGAAAATCGACCAGTGCCGACATCCAGGCCAGTGCCGAATGAAGAGGTAGAAATAATCTCGAATCGACTACAACAAGCTCAACTTGAAAAATCAAAAACTGAATGAGTGAGTGTTGATATTCAAGACATGGCATGTTAATAATATCAAAGATATAAAGGGTAAGTTAAAGAATTTGATAAAGTAGATGAAACTAGCTTTGCCAATATTCAATGTCAACATCTTGCAGACGCACCATTGGGGAATGAATAAATAGTAAATATGAATTATCTTGCTTCGCTTTGCCTAATCATAATTCCATTATCATCGGAAATCACACAGAACGTATTTGAAAAAGAATGAACTATTGCAGACTATATAGATCGGTATGCAGGCTGCCCACGTAGGCCTTGATGCAATAGGAAACGAGCCTTGGTCGTGAAATGTAGAAATAATATACCAAGATTTTTTAAGTAAACATAATTAATTCATATATTTTAAGGCCCTAAAACGTAACTTGTTTAAAGAGAATTATGCGGTGCCCGTTGCGTATCGTTAGATTTATACTGTTACCGCCCTATGTAGATCTGGCGATCGTAGCGACTACGTGAACCACTTGCACGTCTGCCAAATATTAAACAATCGAAGACGCAGTAAATGATATAGATGTCGCTGCATTGGTTAGAGAAATGGAATATTTGGGGTCGCTGAGAGGAATGAATACAGGTTTGCGAATGTGTATGTACTTTAGAGTAGAGTCATACATCTAAAGCAGGGGTGGGCAAGGCTTTTCGACAAGGTGCCAAAAATGATGCCCACCTAGTCTGACGGGTCATGTAAGTGTGACGTAGAACAGGGGTTCTCAAACTTTTGGTGTTGCGGAGCCCTTGAAAAGGTTGACTATTGTTCACGGAGCCCCAAAAGAAATGTTGAAATTGTTAGTTTCAGATTAATATTCCTGAGTAAGTTAAAAGTACTTTACTTAATTTAAATGCTAAACCTTTTTTAATAGGGTTAATACAAGTCATAAATAAATCTAAATTTCAAAGATAAATTATATATACTAAAGCTGTAAACTTGACAAGCATAATAATAAATTAGGGGTCGAATCTTTTCCCTTTTGACATTTTCGGAAGACTTAAAAGGTCGCTAATAACGTGCGCGATTGCATTTTGTTACAATCGCCGATTGTTTTCGTCAGCATGGCGTGTTTTTAAACATCTTTACGCCGGTGTTTATTCTCGACGAAATGCTAAAAATAATAATAAAGAGGTAAATCCGCAACTTAAATTTCTTGATTGAAAAACGGCATTCTAAAATATTAAAACTTAAAATGGAAGATCACACTATAAGTTTGGTTTTTAGCAGACTCACGTCAGATTAAAAACGCTTTTATAGGCATTGTAAATCACAAAATTTGGTATTATGTTAGGTTAGGGTTGCGAAATCGTAACACAGTCAATTGTTCGCGCGATGTACCTTTTTTTATTCTGAAACATAACGACGGAGCCGCATGCAATAAAATGAATTTCAATCATTCGTATTTTGCCCAGACCTTGTGATTTTTTGAACGGCGATATCTTGCATAAAAATAATCTCGAGTGCGAAAGAACAGATCAAGTTTGACAAATCCCAAGATCGCAAAAATACGACTCCAATTTATTTATAGTTGACAGTTTGTTTTATGTTATTTTAGATTAGTATATTCTTTCATTTTAGTAATCCTAATAGTACTCTCGAATCAAACGTGAGTAACGATGAGCACAATTAAATTATTACGACAAGACAATTTTAATGCTTGCATCGTTCATGAATTGAATATTTTACGCAACAAAAATCTCGTTATCCGATTTTTCTAATCGCGAAGAACGTTTCACGGAAATTTCGAACCCCTCTCTTAAGAATCCTGGCTGCGCTCCAGCTTATAAATAATGTCAATTTTTAATTCCGCCTTTTTGCCTTATTTCGAGGCTATATTGTTGTCAAATTTTATCAAAGCTTCTTTGAACAACTACAAAATTAGCCAAGTCAGTATTTTGAAATATAATCGAATAGCTCGCGAAGCCCCTGGGTTTCTTTCGCGGAGCACTGGGGCTCCGTACGGAGCACTTTGAAAACCTACGACGTAGAATGTTGAATTTTATGAACAATATTTACAAAGCAAAAGTGGAAACAACAAACCTCGTGCCAAAACTAAATTTAATCGCAATCTCAACAAATTCCTTGAGCTGTTTTTTAGTTAAAACATCAAAATTCAGTTTAGATTTTAGTTTGGTTGTGGCAGCATCAGGCGGGCCAGAATGAATTACACAACGGGCCGGATTGTTACTTATCGATCTTAAGATTGGTAAGTATGTTGATAGGTGTTAGATGAACGCGATATCTCACGAAGGCAAAGTTGAATCTGCTCCAAATTTTGCATGTGCATTCATCATATCTCGGCAAGAAGCCTATTGATTTTGATGAATTATGTCGTATAATTAGCGAGTAATTAATTAATTAGTGATGAGACACGCGGTGTCACTATAGAGTCATGAATCGAAACCGCAGTTTCGATCGATAAGTCGTCGGTCTCTGACCGATATTCTCGTTTTCTCAATTTTTGTTGCATTTTTTGCGCTTTGTAATAAAGAAGAGAACGAGAATATCGGTCGGAGACCGAAGACTTATCGATCGAAAGTTAGGGAAACCCCATAACGGAAACTGCGGTTTCGATTCATCCGCTCTTACTCCATAGTGACACCGTGTGCCCCATCACTAATTAATTAATAACTTGCTAATTATACGACATAATTCATTCATAATCAATAGGCTTCTGGTCCGAGATATGATAAATGCACATGCAAAATTTGGAGCAGATGCAACCTCGCTTTCGTGAGATATCGCCTGCATCAAACAAACAGTCAGACATACCTATCAACATACTTATCGTGATCGATAAGTAATAATAAAAATTCAGGTTTCGCTATAGAGATAGACGAAGAATTAAACTTCTACTACGTTCAAAAGTATCACAAAATATCTATGAAGTAATAAATGACGCAGCAGCGCCCTTGTGGGTTTAACTGTGCGTTCATGAACCGTAACAAAAATTGCTTAATAATATGAATAAGCAAAAAAAGAATGCGACTCGTTGTCCATAGCAAATTTATATTGATCGTGTAGCACAAAAAATAAACTGTAATTCATGTTGTATAACATATTTTTAATGTGCTTTCCGTGGAAAAAACGAGATGCAATTTGCGGCCTCAGAATGCATTTTGGAAGGGCATGGCTGAACTAGATGAAGCAGAGGCAAATGAATGGAAAGCAAAGTTATTAGGAAAATCTCTCACAGCCATACGGACCAGACTTAGCAGAGGCAAATTGAGGAAATGAAATGCAAAGCGAATATGAAAATCTCTTACAGCCGCACGTACTAGATAAAGCAGATGAAAATAAAATGCAAAGTTATTATGAAAATCTCTCACATAACAGCGTACTAGATGTAACAGAGGCAAATGAAGGAAATAAAATGCTAAGTGATTATGAAAATCTCTCCAGCCATACGGACCAGATGAAGGATATGCAAATGAAGGAAATGCAAAGCGATTATGAAAGTATCTTACAACCATACATACTAGATGAAGCCGAAGCAAATGAAAAAAATGCAAAGCGATTATGAAAATCTCTCACAGCCATACGGACCAGATTAAGCAGAGGCAAATGAAGGATATGAAAAATGAATATGAAAATCTCTCATATACGTCATACATACTAGATGAAGCCGAAGCAAATGAGAGAAATGCAAAGCGGTTATGAAAATTTCTTACAGCCGCACGGACTAGATGAAACAGCGGCAAATGAAGGAAATAAAATGCAAAGCGATTATGAAAATCTTTTACAGTCATACGGAACGTATTAAGCAGAGGCAAATGAAATACAAAGCGAATATGAAAATCTATCACATACGCACGTACTAGCTAGATGAAGCCGAGGCAAATGAAGTAAATGCAAAACTATTTTGAAAATCGCTTACGGCCTCAACAATTTTTATTAGTCTGTCAGATGAAACAGGTTTGGTTAGCTCATAAAACTGTGTTTCTTTCACCATTCTAACAGGTAAATATAGCAAAATTAACAAAACGGGATGGGATCGGTTACGGCTTCCTCCAACGTCAATTCCATACATCTGAAACAAATAACTGGTCCAACATGGAATGGTAACCTAGAGGCCGTGATAAGCTTTATGATTAAGCCGTATTGTCGGCTTTCCCTCGCGAACTGCTTTTTTCCTTGGCCTTCCGAGTCAAGTTTCGTAACTAAATTATCATATGACGCTCTAATCGCTCAATATTTCAAGATTAATCGTATAATTTTACCTCCATATTGGTTAACACGGCGGGTAAATACGGTACAAATCTGATAAGTCCGGTGATGAATGCGATGAAAAAAAAGTAACGAGGTCAAAGTGTATTAGAAATTGATAAAAGGGTCTCATGTAGTTTCGTACCTAACATACTTCTAGTGGGCGTAGCATAACAATTTATATATTGCAATTATTTGCGTCAATTTTTCTCACATATTCTTCTGATCATGACTCGTTTCTCATTATATAGTAAACGCCAATATATCCCAGACCAACATACGGTGCTAATTTTGGCAGTTTTATAAATTTGCTCAAGTTGTGGTTAATAATATAGCCAACGTATCAGTCTAAAGCGAACAAAAACGACCACAGAACATTAGCCGAGATGACTTATCGGAATCGTTTCCCCGTTCACCTGAATTTGACCATATTTTACCGCCTCAAGTATTTTGCGTGGCGATCTCAATATCATTGCGTGTAGTTCCGTAGTACCCGAGCTATGAATAAATATAAATAAAACTGGAGGGCGATCTAGAAGTGTGTGTATCAATATGGAGGTAACTAATATAGTTCGCCTACTTTACATCAAGGTGTGTAAAAGGGACCAAAGGACATATTCACTTGGCTAACACACACACACAGTACCCGATATCGTAAAATGAACTAAAATAAGAAAAATTAGAATAATAGTATGGCCTAACCCCAACCTGGTACACAGACTACGGGAGCTGCGCTTTGCACTTTACCCAAGACTTGGGTGAAAGTTTCCCCGGGGAGGATATTGCAATTTTATGATATCAGGCAAAAATAATTGTTTCCACTTACATCTATTGTGTAATCGCCCGAACAATCAAATTTTTTCAAGAACGAGATCCACATCGGGCTATAAATTCCCAACTCGAATATAATTATATTTGAATACCCACACAGTGTCGCATTTACATCCATATGCGGCGCACTGGGTACTAAAATAGACGAAATACTGACCAAAACCATATGCAACACAAAGAAATTTTCAAAGCATAAATGCCAAGATGGCGGCGATCAATTGATCCGGCGGCGAGACAACGCAAAACGAAAGCGAAGATCGTTCTATGTATTTCCAGTTTAATGATTGCACCCACGGTTATTTGAACCCATACTAACCCTAACCCATGGATGTTAGCACCCGCATATAGATTTAACCCGCGGATATACACATGGGTTCAAATGTACGGTCACCGCTTATTCATTTTTTTTTTCTATAAACGAGCTACAAATATGGACGGTCTTCTTTTCATATTTTTGAAATTTTTCAAAGGCCGGAATGTGATCTAACATTTTAAAGATATTTCAATCTTAAATTTTTTAATAAAAGAAGCGTTTGAGCGGCGGTTGTTGAAGACAATTTTATGAAGCTATATTTTTATTTTATGAACTTGCCCACAAAATTTTCATGTCGAGAAAATGCAAAATGAGTATGCAAACTCATTGCGAATAAATTTCAGTTTCAGTCAAATCGATGTAAATTTTTATGTAGCAACGGGAAATGACGTAAATGGATGTTGCGTAAAATAGAGCGATTGAATTAGAAGGCGTTAGTGATAAAATGCTTGAATAGCGAGACGGTTTGAAGAAATAGTCAGGAGATCTTGACGTATGCATACTGCAGTAATTATAAATTAACAAGAATGTGATAGTTGTGCCGGAAAGAAGTTTCAATGAAAGGTTGTCAGAATGATGTTTAGTGGTCAGAAAAGCAACGTACGATTTATAATTTCCAGGCTAGTTCGTTGGGTCACGCGCAACCCATGCAGGGTTATCCAAATTTTAGAGTCATGTACTTTAAAATCAGAAACCTCCGAGCTTCATTTGTTTTTTTGAGGTGGCGCTCCAACTTATATAGTACATCTCCTATTACTGCATTTTCCCAAAAAACTTGCTTAGGGCAAATACCAGAAAAATGCCGGGAGCTCCCGAAGTATGTGAACCAAGATGGCGTACACCGGAACGTAGTATGTGTACCAGGTTAGGGTTGGGCCATAACCTCAGGTGCAAATTCTACGGGAGTCACTTGGCTAGTCCCCGAACTCGTAATAGCATCTTGGTTCACACACTTCGGGAGTACTTAATGCTGATTAATACAGATAACTATGGCAGTGCTGACTGAACCTATGATACCATTGAATATTTTTACAGATATTCACATCCTAGCTAAGCATTTAGTTGCGTTATCAAACCTTCCTAGAAGCAAACATGGACCTCTTCGAAATACTTTTCTTTATCTCTCTCATCTGTGGCTTGCTTGCGGAGCTAAAAGTTCCAGGTAAGATTTGTTCCGATCACAATTAATAAATAAATGTTGCAATACTGTATTTTACCTCTGGTACCAGGAATTCTAAAATACCGAAGATTCCTGAATCATTTCAAAAAATATCACACTCAACCAAAGCAATATTATTGGCACAAGATGAACTTTCACGTTTTATTTTGACAGCTGGATCCTGCGTTTCCAAGATCGTGAATGGGAAACTCGTCCAAGTTGGCGATTGCAAGGTGAAATTATGTTGCTATTTTTTTTTACTCTTGGAGCTGCTATATTTGGAAAAAAAATTTTTTCTGAATTATCTATCCCAATTTTCAATCCGACTTCTGCATGTCACGCAACTAATATATCTTACCTGTTATATTCACTTTACTAATCATCTGTATTTTTTATTTATTTCACAGAAAGACGATGGATCTGGTGAGTTCGCTCTACTTCTGATAAAAATTACGTAATGGCGCAAAAATATTCTCGGCGTGTAACATAGTTAACTTATACAGTGGTTACAAAGTTGTTATGGTCGTCGATGAACAAAAAACTGTGGACAATATATTACTGTATGATGAAAACTGATTCAAAACGCTTCCCCTTCGCACAAATAAAATATGTCATTTATTCACAGAAATCGCCAGATTGATCCAGAAGAGTCTTGAAGAAAAGAAAAAAGCTGAAAGTAATT
Source organism: Styela clava (assembly GCF_964204865.1). Taxonomy (NCBI): domain Eukaryota; kingdom Metazoa; phylum Chordata; class Ascidiacea; order Stolidobranchia; family Styelidae; genus Styela; species Styela clava. Next base: position 24,364,844 of record NC_135252.1, on the reverse strand, counting down.
TATATTTGTGTTTTTTGATTTATAATTTGACTATATAATATTCTACACCCGTCAAAGCATTGGTATTTAATTTACTGGAAAATCCAAGTATTGGATCCCGAATTGGCACTGGGTGATTAACAAAACCCCTAGTCGGTTACGACTTCGCTCACCAATCATGTATATAAACTTGATAGCTATTATGACATTTGAAACAAATTTGTTAAGTCGTTTTTTCGTCTTATAGACTCCTCTCTCCAAAATTAATAGATTACAGTGTTTCCAAAATTTTCTATTTTTAGAGAAAGTCTCATTGAATAAGAAAATCTTAATCCCGATTGTTAAAATATTCTGAAATTTTGATATAAAAGATTCAATGATACCAATATTATTGTTTTAAGTTAAATGTGACGTCACATACAATTCCAAATGCTTCCGAGCAGTGATGTATGGTACAAGCAACGTCACCTTCAATGACGCTCAATCGATTTGCAAATCAACGAACAATGGAAAACCCGCAAATATGTATGACCCCACGAATTACCAGTTGCTGGTCTCCTATCTACACACACTGCTCCCTGCTGGTGGGGGATTCATCAACATCTGGACAGGAATGAAGTATAGTCATCAGGTCAAGTGTTTGTGTAATTTTGGAGTATTTGACAGTGCTGGGTTTAAATCTCCAAACTTCGAGTCACAAGTCACGGTTCACGCGAGTTCCAAGTCGAGTAAATCACTGAATTAAGACTCTGTGGCGCTTAGTTGCGTCCGCGTCATTTCGTTTAATGGCTTGCAAAGATCTCGGAACCAGCTGTTCTTATGAATCCGTGTGGCTGTCGAGTAAAGTTTAGTTTTTACCCATATTCATGTAGTTACCTTACCACCATACCTCGTCTATAATGAATACCTTTACTATAGCAAGCAGTTTTTTAATTCTTCATTTAATATTTCAGTTGCATTTCAACTAACTGTTTATTTATTTAATTGTTACAGAGCAATCTGCTTTCGCTGTCAAGTGGAGTGTCATTCACTATAGAAAAAGAAGTGTGGATTTTTGGGTATCCCTCATCCGATGCATTGCAAACAAATGTTATTGTTAGGGTATCGAACGATCTTGGTAATAGTGGATTACTCAATGGCGCACCATCCTGGACAATCCACGGTGTCATCTGTGAAATATAAACCAGATCAAAACCTACCAGAACTTTGTTGACGGACTGAATGATATAAACGACAAAGAGTTCTTGCTTTCCATTATTTGCTTATTATATATTATTCCTTTACTATTATCAATCCATGCCTTGAAATTCGTCACCTTGTCTATTGAAACTTTTCCTCAGAAAATAAAATTCATAGCTGTCTCGATGTGATTTCTGTATATAACCAGTCATGAAATACATATTGATTCGATCTCTTTGTTGTTGTTTATTTCAGTTTATGGGAAACTAACAGAAAACCAAATGAACCAAAAAAATTATTTACCCATGCATAAAATAACCACGCCTACCTTACCTATTAATATCACGGGTTAGGGCAAGTATATAAGAGAGAGAATTTCTAAAGAAAAACAAGTTCAGTATGACTGTAGTTTAGTAGCTTTGCTTCAGATCCACGTTAGGTTTGGGTGAAGGAACAATTATGCTAGGAAGCGAAGAAAACATCATTTGGAATAATTATCCTTTTCTAAGGTTCACGCGACACGTTATTCAACACACTTCTCTGCCTGCAGTGGCGTGTCTAGAGGAGACCAAAGGGGCAGTCGGCCCGGGCATAACATTATAGGGGTGAGTTTGTTGCTTAGTTTGATGATTTAAATAACAAGAGAGCTGTGCTCAAATATATGGACACGTCACAAGTCTTTCGAATTGACTGTATTAATATTAATATAATAATAATTTATACATTATAAACTACATGAACCGTACAGATGTGGGAGAGCTACTAGTGCACATAACTAGTTAAGGATCCAATGAAGCTGTAATAAATAAAGTAGTTTTTATGCAGTGAGAAATGGGAAAAAAGTTCCAAAATAGACAAAGGTTAGAAACCATTAAAATGTTATGTTAAAGAGGATTACAATTGTTTCAAAAGATTTCTAAGTTTGCTCATGTATGAATACATCTAAAATGATTCATGTTTAATAATGCAGATTCATTAATTTAGGGACAAAATAGAATGTTTTTGACTAATCGACAATTTTTTGCTTTCATAGTGGTACTAATTATGCAATTTTCTTTAATAACATTTTAGTTATTCTGTTATCCTATAAATAATATTTCTGAACATAAAGCCAACGATTCAACAATTTTCCAACTTTTCATCAATAAATATAAAAAATTTTTGCAGAAACATTCCATCTCCACCCTGAAGACGTGAATAAACTTTAAAATTGAAAATTTTTTGTATAGTATTGATAATAAATAAAGCACTTGCATGATATGAAAATGACAGCAAAGTTATTCAGTTCCAAGATGACAATTAATCCTCAAAAAGTATCCATTCTGCTGTTTTTATTAATCAATACTGTGATCTGTCGACAAGGCATGCTCGTAAACGACGTAAAGGTTCAAATTTCAATAATAACCAACCATATTGGAGTTTCTGTACCTTAGCTGTCAAATTCAGGAGCTGAAAGTGATGAAACCGCGACCTATTCTATCGTAGTGCAAGATTAAAAATATATATATTTAAAACATGTCGCAATGCGCCAGTCATCCTTATAGATAGGATGGCTTACACATAGCCATAGGATGATGAAACTCTTGGCCCTTGCAGTTAATGTCTGTAACAGCGGTTCCCAAAATGTGTGTCACGTGAATGAACATAATTTTGTTGAACAGAACTAAAGTATGATTTATTGTTTCACATTAAATGTTTTATTGTTTGTAATTTATATTCTGTGCATATTAATCAGTAAATTCATTTTACCTTTCTAAGTCGTTTACTTTCTATTATGTAGTGTTTGACTCTATTGTTACTCAACAATAAAGATAGCCAATACTTGCTGCAGTTAATTTATATTCTGAATCAACCAAGTTAAGCAAACATTAAAATTAATTAGTTATAATTACTGCTTAACCTTCTATTAGGTGCAAAACACTCCAACTCAAGGTTTTTTTTTATAATTTTTTGGGCAGCATTTGACATACTCTTAAGCGCCATAACGCTAAATAGAACTCTAACATATGCTTTTAAAAAATCATGAATGAATTTTTAAGGCTGATTGACAATTTAAAACGAAGTGATATTGAATATGATGGTGGTTCAATTGTCTTGCATTTATCCAATCAAGCTCTGATAATTATTAAGTTTGATTTATTTGGAAGTTAGAAAAAATAACTTGGAATAATTGTTCAAACTTAGTGAATATTTAATATTTTTTCGAATTTGTCAACATAGTATAATGTGTGCTGTAGACATTCGAAGTTTTGACGATATACATTAGATTTAATGTCTGAAATGCTCTATTTGTCACCGTGCTCCTAAAACAAAAGTGATTGTCTTTTTCGTTTAGTAAAGATTTTACTGCCTTGCTTGCAATTGAAAGTTTACAACCGAAAATGGGCAAATTAAAAAAGTCGAATGTTACAGTTATTCTAAGTAAATAAATTACTGATGACCAGTACTTGATTGCTCGATAGGTTTCTTTAAACGATATTTTTGGTAATTGCTGTTCTGTAAATGTCACTTGAGAGTTTCACTGTGTGAAAGAAGTCTAATTCTCACTGCTAGTTCATGGGAATGTTCTGGTTAATAAGCCTCGTGCTGCAGGATGTAAAAGATATTGGTGTGTGTGTGCTGGTTTGGAATGAAAGTTTCAGTTTGTTATTTATTAGGTGAACCATTGTATCTAGAAATGATACTTTTGTGTATTTGAAACTGAATTTACTAATGGATAAATGGTAGAAAAGTCGGTATATGCTATAAAATTGTCTGTTTTAGCAAACGCGTATCCACGGTTATAGTTTCAGAAAAAATGGAAATTTCAGGTTTTGAAACCACCGTTTTTAAAAATCTAGGCTGCGCGCCCCTTTGTGGGGCAAATACGATAAGGTAAAAATTATGAAAAAATACATTTTTGTTACAATTAAATTCACTATGACATGCAAAACACTTTTATCATAATAACTGTTATTTCTGGGTTGTTTTTAATATACAGTGATACACCTCGTTAGTCAAACATAATTCGTTGGGAATTGGTGTTGAACCACCTATTTGTTTGAGAGTATCCGAAAAGCAAGTCGGAGCTTTTCAGGACAAAAGTTCTCAAGATTCTTGGCAGTATAAATATTTGTCCCGCCACGCTGAAAAAGTCAGCAAAATTGGAATTGGCCTTGCATGTTCGGAAGAAAGGGTACGCAATTAGTTTCCTGAGTACGATAAAAGACAATGATATCGCAGCACCATTAGCAGCTACAACTGCGACGAATTGGGGTTTCCTCTGTAGAGAAAGTCAAGAAAATTGTATAAAAAGCAATTAAGAAAAATCCAGCTATCACATCAACGCTTAGCGCCATGTACAAACACAGTTATCACACTGCAGATAGTCTTTAAGCTGGAAGCATAAATCACAGATTCTTTTGGGCTTGTAAAATATATGTTGGTTCCCAAAGTTGATTGACCGGGGGCCAAAGTTGGAAGCGGAAGGATATTCGCGCGGAGCGCCGCAATGGGCTGATACCGGTACGTATCAATGAATTGTTACAAATATACAGTACATGCTTGAACTGTGATAATGACGTAACAATTGTAGGTATCTAGAACGTTAAAAGATAAAAATACAAAGTGTTGGACTGTTTCACCCAAGTTCGGTGGCCCATTTTAAATCGTTGAGCGGGTCGTGGTTTAGGAACTACTGCCGTCAGAGATATGTTGTACCTGTCTGGGAGAAAAGTCGGAACTTTTCAGAATCTGGAGAGTATTTGTGGTATGAATACATTTGTCTTGCCATCGTGATAAAAATTTGAAAAGCAAAACTGGAGATGGCTATGGCATGTTCAGAAGAGAAAGTATGCAATTGGTTTGGCGAATACGAAAGTATGATAAAGACAATGATATCACAGCACAATCATCAGTATACAACTGCGACGAATTTGGTTTCCGCTGCAGATAAATTCAGAAAAAATTGCAATGAGTACCAAAGAAAAATCCAGCTACCACATCACCAAAACTAGTGGATCCCAGATCACAGCCTTTTCATGTATTAGAGCTGATGCCTTGGATTCGACGAATCGGGGTTCCTCCAGAAGAGAAAATCAAAAATCCAGCTATCATTAAATCCCAGATCACAGCCATTTTATGCATCAGAGCTGATAGAATCATACTACCACCGTACCTGGTATTTCACGGTGAAAGTGGATTCGCCCTGGATCTTACAGCTTGAAATCGTAACTTTGTTCACGAAATTATTTATGAAAAACAAACCGCACAATTACAAATGTTTTCTTTACAAAAATCAGGGTTGTGCATTCACTGTGCAACCTTTAATATAAGAGAACCAGATACAAATAACTGTGTAAAACCATGTCCCGCACCTCTACTTAACATAAGTTTTCTAGTAGTTACAGACTCAATAATTTTGGTTATTAATCTTGTGACATGCGTTGTTCGCTTTGCATAAGCTCACATTGCAATGCAAACAAAATGGAATTACTCGCACATATTAGATTAAAATATAAACTCTTTCCGCTGGCCGCACACCATTCAAAAGTGGCGCTTCTCCGCGTGTCGCACATGTTTACTTGTGGGGCGCAGGTTGCAAACCCCTAGTATAAAGCAATAAATGGATGCATGAGATACTGTTAAAATTGGGGAGTGATTTGAATAAGCCTTTGGCATAAAATTTGATAAATTCAAGATATTTGGAGAGGAGAGCGTAACTACATATGATTTATGAGATAATTTTATTTGGTTCAATAAATTTCTGTTTATCTTTTAAAATAGATTGTTTCGGACAAAATATTAGCACAGACTGGTAAGCATTTCAACCATGTTGAAAAGGTAAATGGAGAAATTCGCAGTAAAAGAACAAACACCCTTTCTCGATTACGACAAGCTAAACTACAACAACGAAAATTGGAGCAGCAACGATGTGCGTTTGTCCGATAAAAGATTATCAATATTTCAATACATCAAATGGAGGAAATCATAAAAAGAGTGAGTTTGTTTTGACGGATTAACCCATGGTTTCACAAACTTGATAAGGCAGAGGATGGGCTTACGTCAAAAATAAGGTTCACAAACAAGGGTTCATAGCCCAAAAAGTTTTGAAAACCTCGGGTATGTGTGGTTATGACAACCGTAGAGCGTATATTCGCTTCAATAATTTTCTGTTTATCTTCTTATGTAGATTGTTTTGGACAAATGAATTGCCACAACTGGTGATGTGAATTTGAACTCTCAGTAGTGGCCAATCAGGGTGGCCCGATTTCGCAGGGACAAAAAGAGATTTTGGAAGGGCGTTATTTTGAAGGCTTAAATTATTTGCCTTAAATTATTTGCCTAAATTATTTTTAATTATGCCTCGGGTACAAACGATTTCGCTCACGAGATTCGTGAACATGCTATCAACATATTTGAGAAACTGAAATAAGATAAAATTTAAATATTTATCTCGAGGGAGAGGAAAGTCGACCTAATCATGTGACAAACAACGACGGTAGTGGAGGAAGCTGTAACCACTATACTATACTCATGTATACTACTATATATAATAACGCCCGTTGAGGATGATTACCGGTAATAGTTATCTCTTTCTTTCTCATCTATTTATTCTGCTAGGTGACGACATAGAGTCAATTACCCTTTTTTCTGTATAAAAAAGCATGGTTTAAAGTGTTGCCACATATTGCCATTCTTATGTACATATTTCGATGTAAATGTCACTGCACATTGGCGTTTGCATATTATCTCACCTATTTAGAATTGTGTTAGGTATAGGCTAATGATCCACTTTGATGACCATTATTCCATTGAGATAATAATTTGTGATTGCAGTCTAGTGCCCTATCTTAATTGTCACTTTGCGCATATTGTGGCAACCTGTTATTGCGACAGTCTCTTGGTTCATCAGTGTTTGGTGAAGGAGCGTGATTTTTTATGCTGTAGCTTAATGTTAACTTATAGGAAAATTAGGATTGTATTCTATGCAGAGATGTGTTAGGATAGGGATTAGTCATTAGGTTTATACTTCAAACTGTTTTATTGTGCATTTAGTCACATCTGTGTATCTAATCAATTAGGGTTTGGAAGCATTGTAGTCCCAAACTATTTTGAATCACTTTACCTCACACAAGTGGCCACAATAGCACTTTATGTTGAGTGGAAAATAAAGCAAGTTCGTTTCGGAACTGTGTCTGGTTTTGTGCATGAGAAATTCAGCGGCTGTCAGGTCCAGTGCGTCCAAACCCGGAAGGCAAGCCCCCCATTACTGACTCATCAGAAGAATTCTTGACAGTTGACACCACAAATACCTGCTGATTGAAGTCAGGGTGTGGACATATATCTGCTTGTCAACCCAATCAACGCCTAATATATTTTTATTTACGCTAAAAATATAACACATTTTTTCCTGTCCATTTTGCTATAAGTTTATGATGAAAGTCAGCACGTCATTCAATAATGCATATTTGACCAAAAGTGTGCTTAACCAAATGAAATACCGAGGTAATGAAAAACAGAAATATTTAATCAATTTGACATGTCACAAATCACAATGTTTGATATGCTTATACTAGAGACCTTCTAAACACAACAATTATGAGGGTATATTCTCATCTAAACTTGTTACCATACCACCGGAATCACACGCCAAAAGACCAAGCCAGAAATTGTGATATCACAAAAACGCTGCGTGATATCACAATAGCAATATACTTTTATTTTGTTCGTGTGTAGCCCGATTAATGGATTTTAACGGAATTAATCTCCACCAGTCATATACTAACGGTGTATTCGGCCAAGTCGATTGTACCATCTACTTCTGTAGCGTGTTTGGCATCGTTGCTGAATGTATTTATTGATTGTTCGAAACAAAAGTCCGGTCAAAAGCAGTTGAATTGGGGACAACTGAAAAAAATATAGCAGCTGTAAAATGTACACGTATGTCAACAATGACATACAAACCAAAGAACCTTCCTATAATCCGATGCGTCCTGTGCATGGATACAAATTAAATTCAAGCAAGCTATTGACAATGTGCCTCATGGTCCGTAAAATGCGGTAATCCATGAGGAGTATGCCTAAGTCCGATTAAAACGCAAGAACGATGAAGCGAACGTACACAAAAACATATTTTGGCACAACGAACGTTTTTTTAACCTGCATCAGGATTTCTTTGTGAATCTTCACGTGATTCAGAAAAACAACAATTTATTACAAATTTCATGCTACACTACCTGGCCCAACCGCAAAAGTGGTTGATTGAGTAGTTGGTAATTCAAAGATAGTTCAATTCTCTACAAACGTGAAGATACCAATGTGTCATTTGCCAACGAAGTTGTAGAATGTGATAGGTTGGCTGGCCAGCGCATGGAGTGATTTTCGGCTCCCACGGTTAAGCGCATAAGAAGAAATCCAGTGGCAGATAAATACGGTATATGTCGATATGATAAAAGACCCAGTAGTAGATGACTAAAAGGTAGGTATCAGTAGTAGATGACTAAAAGGTAGGTATCAGTAGTAGATGACTAAAAAGGTAGGTATCAGTAGTAGATGATTAAAAAGGTAGGTATCAGTAATAGATGACTAAAAAGGTAGGTATCAGTAATAGATGACTAAAAAGATGGGTATCAGTAATAGATGACTAAAAGGTAGGTATCAGTAGTAGATGACTAAAAAGGTAGGTATCAGTAGTAGATGATTAAAAAGGTAGGTATCAGTCATAGATGACTAAAAAGGTAGGTATCAGTAATAGATGACTAAAAAGGTGGGTATCAGTAATAGATGACTAAAAGGTAGGTATCAGTAATAGATGACTAAAAGGTAGGTATCAGTAATAGATGACTAAAAGGTAGGTATCAGTAGTAGATGACTAAAAGGTAGGTATCAGTAGTAGATGACTAAAAAGGTAGGTATCGGTAGTAGATGACTAAAAGGTAGGTATCAGTAGTAGATGACTAAAAGGTAGGTATCAGTAGTAGATGACTAAAAAGGTAGGTATCGGTAGTAGATGACTAAAAGGTAGGTATCAGTAGTAGATGACTAAAGGGTAGGTATCAGTAGTAGATGACTAAAAGGTAGGTATCAGTAATAGATGACTAAAAGGTAGGTATCAGTAGTAAATGACTAACAAGGTAGGTATCAGTAATAGATGACTAAAAGGTAGGTATCAGTAGTAAATGACTAAAAAGGTAGGTATCAGTAATAGATGACTAAAAGGTAGGTATCAGTAGTAGATGACTAAAAGGTAGGTATCAGTAGTAGATGACTAAAAGGTAGGTATCAGTAGTAGATGACTAAAAAGGTAGGTATCAGTAGTAGATGATTAAAAAGGTAGGTATCAGTAATAGATGACTAAAAAGGTAGGTATCAGTAATAGATGACTAAAAAGATGGGTATCAGTAATAGATGACTAAAAGGTAGGTATCAGTAGTAGATGACTAAAAAGGTAGGTATCAGTAGTAGATGATTAAAAAGGTAGGTATCAGTCATAGATGACTAAAAAGGTAGGTATCAGTAATAGATGACTAAAAAGGTGGGTATCAGTAATAGATGACTAAAAGGTAGGTATCAGTAGTAGATGACTAAAAAGGTAGGTATCAGTAATAGATGACTAAAAGGTAGGTATCAGTAATAGATGACTAAAAGGTAGGTATCAGTAATAGATGACTAAAAGGTAGGTATCAGTAATAGATGACTAAAAGGTAGGTATCAGTAGTAAATGACTAAAAAGGTAGGTATCAGTAATAGATGACTAAAAGGTAGGTATCAGTAGTAAATGACTAAAAAGGTAGGTATCAGTAATAGATGACTAAAAGGTAGGTATCAGTAGTAGATGACTAAAAGGTAGGTATCAGTAATAGATGACTAAAAAGGTAGGTATCAGTAATAGATGACTAAAAGGTAGGTATCAGTAGTAGATGACTAAAAAGGTAGTTATCAGTAATAGATGACTAAAAGGTAGGTATCAGTAGTAAATGACTAAAAAGGTAGGTATCGGTAGTAGATGACTAAAAGGTAGGTATCAGTAGTAGATGACTAAAGGGTAGGTATCAGTAGTAGATGACTAAAAGGTAGGTATCAGTAATAGATGACTAAAAGGTAGGTATCAGTAGTAAATGACTAAAAAGGTAGGTATCAGTAATAGATGACTAAAAGGTAGGTATCAGTAGTAGATGACTAAAAAGGTAGGTATCAGTAGTAGATGACTAAAAGGTAGGTATCAGTAGTAGATGACTAAAAAGGTAGGTATCAGTAATAGATGACTAAAAGGTAGGTATCAGTAGTAGATGACTAAAAAGGTAGTTATCAGTAATAGATGACTAAAAGGTAGGTATCAGAAGTACGGAGACTGAATACGCGATCAAACAAGATGAATTAAACAATGACTGCAATGAAATGTCCTTGGATATTTCGCATTATTTGCAAGGGCGAGTTTTTCCTCTCTCTAAAACCCAAAGTCTGTCTACCAATGATTAAAAAAGAATAATAAAACACAATGGGCAAATAATAACAGTGAAAGTGCAAATCAAACGGAATGGAAGAAACATGACGCAGTACAATTCATAGAAGTTGCATAGAATTTGGTAAACACCATGTACCGGTATATGGATATTCACAAGTCTTTTTGTGGCACAGGAATGTACAAATTACACGGTAGTTTCAGAAAATTTGAGATGGAATTGTATCAATGGCTCGCTCACTCGGCCAACATAAAAAATGAATTGTTTAGTACTTTTCTAAAACAGAGGTTAATTAAGAAGAGAACAATACAAGTGTCCAGTAATGGCGAATTCGCGCTACTGGCATCGGCGGGTAAGAAACCTGGACAAAACAATCGGAAAATAGCAAGAAAAAATAATATTGTCAAAATATAATCAATTTTACTGCTTTTCATATTGTTTATATGTTATACAGTGTTTTTCACGCGTGTCGCGATTATATCGCTTTTACTTCAGAAATATAGAATTCATATCGTTGAATAAATTGGGTGGATTTCCCAACTCTTGGGAATTTATTGTATTGCATTGACAAAAATATTTGTCCGTCCCGTTTCAACACAGTTTGAGTCATACCTGGCCCGCGGTTTGGGTGACCCCTGGTTTAAGACATCAAATTTAGCATATCATAAAGTGAGTTTCTTTTGAAAACTCTTGAGCAATTATAATGCTAGACTGACTGAAGATCAAAAAATGCCCGGGGAATTTTATATTGACTTTTGAAATAACTCAAGAAAAAAAACATTTTACAAATCGTGGTTTGTGCAATTTTGAATGTAGGATTACCGTAAATGCTCGTTTTACCGCCCGGTCTTGATTAAGGGCCCGTTTGAATAGCCGCCCGTGTGAACAGGACATAAAAATAAATAAGGGCCGGTGCTTGAATACCCGCCCGGTGTAGAAGTTTTTTTTTTTTGCGGATTTGTACCTGCGGTGCGTAGAAAAAGTCAAAATTTTCATTATTCTCGTTTAAATCATATTTGAGAACTGGAAACGACAATATACGGTATTAATTATTGTAACGATCGATCTTATCTACCGGTATTTCTGTGTGTAATTTTACTTAAAAATATCAAGCGCCCCTGCTTGAATAAGGGCCGGTTTGAATAAGGGCCCGGTTAGTGAGTATGTTTAAAAAAATAAGCGCCCGGCCTATTAAACGAGCAAATACGGTATATTTATTATTCAATCTCTAAGCTTGTGAGACCAAACTCTCTGATCATACGTTTCGCAGTTTTACGTATTGTTTATCATAATATAGTTTACTCCGGTAAACTGTGTAAATTTTCCAACTGCGTAAGAATGGCGAAGAAATTGAGAAATACGCTGAAAAGAAACAAACCTCGTTTCTCGATTTAATGAACTAAATTACAACAACGAAAATTGGAGCAGGGACGATATTCGATACAGGATTATCATGTTATATTACTAATTTAGGACATCAAATCGAACATATCACAAACGAGTTTCTTTTGAAAACTCTAAAGCAGGGGTCGGAAAACTACGGCCCGCGGACCCAATCCGGCCCGCCGTTCATTATTTTATGTTCCGCGTACAACTACGAATCAAAACCGATCGTATGCACAATTCGTTATAATTCCGCCAATATCATGGCTGCCTACTACTAGTTATTGTTGTAGTAGGCAGCCATGTTAGAATTATAACGAGGTTTAAGCTGTTTTCACATGAGGGTGGGTAACGGCAACGCAAGTAGAATCGCTATAATATTGATTTCTATCTGTTCAGTGGGCTAGCGCAATCCCAACGGAGATACAAAAATAGACGGCGTTAAATTGGGTGCACACAAAAAATAACTTATGTTCATAATTAATTTAATTATTGCATTATTTCTTAAATCAAGCTTATTCGTAATACTAATAATGGCCGATAAACGCAGGAAATTGATACTGAACATCGGACATTTCAAGTTTCTTGGACATAAAAAAGTATTTTTAATTGAACATTTTTCCAAGCCAACCTGCTTAATATGCCTAAGTAGCAAGGCAGTTAGGAAGGAATTTAATGTTAAACGACATTACGAAACCTGCCACAGCAATTCATGGAGATAGTTGGTGAACGGAGAAAGTTGAAAATGCAAAGATTGAAAGTGGGACTAGAACAGCAAAGTAGTTTTTTTCAGAAGGAGAGACGAGAACGAATCAGTTACGAAGGCAACATTAAGCCATTTACTGATGGTGAGTTTATCAAAGCGTGTACGTTAGCTATTGTATACGAAATTTGTCCCGAAAAGAAAGCTCTGTTCGGCAGCGTATCCTCCTTATCTGCCAGAACAATCACCCGCAAAGTGGAAGATATAGCGGAAATCTTAAATTGAAACTTAAAAATAAGGGTACTGAGTTTGAATATTTTTTTCTTGCCTTTGTTGAGAGCACCGACGCTAGCGACACCGCACAGCTCGCCATTTTTATTAGAGGTGTCACAGATAATTTTAAACTGTTTGAGGTGTTTGCCGATTTGATTCCGATGAAAGGTACTACACGAGGAGAGGACATAACTAAAGCAATACTCGAGTGTACCGACAGAATGCATTTGGACCTTTCAAAATTTATTTCGACAACAACTGATGGTGCTCCAGCTATGATTGGCTCTCATAGGGGTGCAGTCGCAGTTTTGCAAAATCGTTTAGTGTCATTAGGTTTTTCCAACACAATCATAAAATTACAATGCCTTATTCACCAGGAGGCATTGGTAGCAAAAATGACAGGTTCGTATATGGCAGAAATAATGACTACCGTCGTAAAAATTACCAACTTTATTTTGGCGAGAGGGCCTAATCATCGCCAGTTAAAACCTTTCTTGCAGGCTCAACATGAAGAACTGGTGTATTTTTGCGAAGTTAGGTTGCAACGTTTTTATGATTTACGCAACGAAATTGTGAACTTTTTGAGGAATAAAAATGCAAGCTTTGGCATTGCTAAACTTTGTGATCCAGAATGGGTGACCCACTGATTTCACCTCTCATATGAACAAACTTTATTTACAAATGCAAGGAATTTTATTAATCGTATGTTTGATTATATCACGGCATTTGAAAACAAACTACGTTTGTTGGAAACTCAACTAGCAAGTTCCAACTTTGCTCATTTCCCCAATTCATCTTCTTGTATGTGCAACAGTACGACTTAACCAGAATACCGGTGCTCGCCACTAATACAGTCTAGTATTACTGTAATAATTAGTTCAGAAGATCCAATGTGCTGCTAAGACACACAAATAGGTTCGAAGTTCAAGATGCAAACGAAGAGACTTTATTAAAATAGTGTAAAAGCCACGCTTAAAGCAGATAAAATAAGAGCGACAAAATACGATCCTTACCCAGCGACAGCAGAAGCAAGAAGAGCGAACGCTGCGAACTGCAGCCAGTTCACATATGCAGTGGTGGTTGGAGTCGAACAACAGGAACTAACTATGGGCCGAATTATGGATCAGACTCCACACACCAATGCATATAAAGAAATATAAATAAAATATAAAACGATAAAAAATAGGACAATCCAGTCCCGCCACATATGCCTGCTAATCCCGATAAATACGTAATTGTAATCGCTGCTACCAAATCCCAGTTTGACCCCAGATTTCGTGATTTGACAAGTTTGATCATTTTGCAATGCCATTCTCTGTTGATGTTGCAACTGCTCAGCACGAGGTGCAAATGGAATTAATTGAACTTCAGTCGGCCACTATGTTTAAAGCTAAATATGATTCCGTTCCAAGTGACACCTTTTATAAAGAATTTATTGAGAAATCTGTGTTTTCCCAATTATATAACAACGCAAAACGTGTGATGTCGATGTGCTTGTTTAGAAGCAAGTATTCTTGTGAGCAGCTTTTTTCCAAAATGAATTGGGCTTCGAAGTTCGAACTTGTTTGTCAGATCGTCATTTGAATGACGTAATGCAGTTTTCATCATCGAAGTTGCCCATTGATTTCAACACGCTGGTCTCGGAACAGAAACAACATCATCCTTCATATGAGTGAATGAAGCAATGTTCGCTAATACACGAAGGTGTCTTTGAATTAAATAAAATTTCTTAATCGAAATTTGTTTATTATTGACCCCGGTTCTCGTGCGAGAGGCGGTGATTGCGTACTGTTGACACAAATATATTACGTATGCGTGTATAGACTGCTTTAGTACGGCCCGCAAGTTGGCAAAATGTGTATGATAGGCCAATTAGCGCAAGAAGTTTGCCGATACCTGGGTTACGTGAGCCACCCACACTACGGCGGCGAGGAGTCCAGCAATCCTCTCGCACATAATCTTTGAACCCACGCAAGGTAATCAGAGATGCAGTGTCGAGCGTATTCCTAACGCTTAGCAGGATGCGTGGGTTGTACAAGCTGACCTGTTGATAGCCTATCATTGCCATGTAACGGTAGCGATCAAATTTTTCATCATACATATATATAGGCTTACCATACGTCCCGCTTTAGGCTGGACAGTCCCGCATTTTAGCGTCTTGTCCCGCTGTCCCGACAAGTCAGCCAAAAGTCCCGCTTTTGCGTTCAGCCATCCAGCATAATACGCGAACATGTTCTCGTTACTGTTGTTTTTGTGTAGCGCAGCGCTAGCCTACTTACTGAAGGTAAATGGCGTTTGTTTCCCGCTAATTCCCATTATGAGCAGACGTATCGCATGCAAAATCCATACTAATTAGTCTAATTTCGATTTATTTGTACCGGTATCGTTAACGTCAATTCCTTTCTATTTTTCGAACTGAACCCGATATTTGCAATGCGCATGGAATTTTGATAACAATATGGTCAATAAAGACAGCCGCGACAGCTATAAATGTAGGAAAATGTGAAGTCACAAAATCACAGCTAATGAGTAGTTGTCTTTTGAGGTGTCCCGCTTTAAAATCACAAAAATATGGAACCCTACATATATACAGTGTTAACACCTCTACCAAATGTCTTCGTAGCTTGGAAAGAGACTCAACAAACAAATTAGACAAGCTGAAGAGCCGAAAATGACGGCAGGTCATAAAAGCGCATCATACGATAGAACAGATTTTTTCCTAAAATGGAAAAGGTAGGAAATTCAAACCCTTGTTCGATTCATTTCTGGAATGCTCTGAAGCTGGTAATAGTGGGGAAATTTATGGATGTGCCGACGTCGTCCAACTATGATGTTTACGATATTCTCATTTGCTAAGCTTCATTAAAGATCACTTAACTTCTGTAAATTTTCAAAACGTTAAGATCACATCTCCTAACCATCTGGATACACTCGCCACTTCGTCTTTTCGGGGGAAATGAATTATAATATTTAATCTAGTGGTGTCTTTAAGTATGAGGTTCCCAAATAATGACCATCGTGAACGAGTGCCTTCGTCACATCAGAATAAACATAATCACCCACCTTCAGAAATCATATAACGACAACAAATTTGACCACCGACAACTTTGGCAACTCCTTTTAATTTTGGATTATTTTGTTGGAGTAAAATCTATTTTCCGATCGAGTATCGAAGGTGTTCATAACCCAACATAGAAGACGGGCGATTAGTGACTATGCGACCAGATGGAAAAAAATCACGTAATTTTTGCCGTCAGCTGGTAAGCTTCCTTCTATGGTCATTAAAAACGTAGAATTATATAGGTAAAATATAGAATTATATAGGTAAAATTCGATCCCGACCGAAAAAACAATGAGCAATCGCTAAAAGAAATAACATCTGCCTACAGCTGCTCCACAAAATGAATTATCATAGAATATTTTTATTAAAACTGTTTAGGTTGTCAAAGTACCCAGGGAATGTAAATTCGACCTTTCGTTCGTGGCCATACCCGTATGCCGAATTTCCCATGGGCAAAAAAAACAATATTTTTGAAAGGCCTCATTTTGAAGTCTTGAATTAGTTGATTTTATATAAAACTTTCTTTCAACGCAAGTGTACGGTATTTGAGATTGCAGTGTGCTGTGCTTATATGCTTCAGTGGGATTTTTACACTGTTGAGATTGCAGTGCTGCCAGTTATTGGTGCACGGGTTGCAGACATTAATTTGGGGATTCAGAGGACAGGACGCGACTTCAGTTATCCCGTATTTCGGAGGCTTAGTAGAAGATATTATCCTACGCGTACTTAGACCGCACCAACCTAGTTAGTTAATTGAGCAGTGGGTCATTCAATTTACTACAAGACACAACTCTTTCATAAGAAGCCCTAAGGTAAAGAAAGTAATGAGACCGCAGGTCATAATTTACGACAAAAGACGTTTAGATAACGCCCACTCAGAGCTCGTCATACCAACTTAGAGAACCAGTACATTCACCTGTCGAAGATTAGAATTCTAGAAGCAACGCAAAGATCCTATTCAGTCAGTATTATATTTCTACACATACCGAAAGTACACATTATACAGGATAGGAAAAGATAAAAGAAAATACATTTCAATGGGAAGGCACACACGATGAACCATTAATGGCTATCGAGCAGCGTCAGTCTAACACTAAATTATACCAAAGAAAAAAGTCGAACATAAAACACTAATATAAATGACACGATATCCCGGTGTCGTTCGTTAGAATGGAAGCAAATGACTCCAGGCATGACAGGCAGTGTAACCACGGCAACCGCAGATTCTATTCAGGCACGTTGAAGGTGCAGACACCATTCCATTCTAGCAAAATAATTCTAACCAATAAAGCTGACTGTAAACAAATATATTTGTAGCCTAATACGGTACCAGTTATCAAGCAGTAATAGCTCGTCTGGATGTCATGCCAAAGTGCAACAAAATCAATTTGTATTTTGCGACTGGCTAAGAAAAGCACAACACAACTTCAAGCGCACTTCTAAGACTCTTAAGAGGCCATAACCAATCATTATTTGTAGTCACATTTGAACTGATTACTTATGTTACTTCAGGCCAGTCTGTCGCATCCTGGTACCGCGGGATAGTTAGATTCCCGGGAAAAGAAGCCTACTGGAAAACCATGTTAATTACCTTTAATTTCGTTGTTTTTATATTTTAGCTTATACATACTCTCTGTTATATTTTAATTGTCTGAAAATCCTTCAACTCGATGCCACTGGTTTATAAGATTATTCAGTAGAAGTTTGCTCTGACTAATCTACCGTCTGTAAACTTATAATGGATGTTTCCTTATTTATATCCGTAACAATGGCTAATCAGCAACACCTGGTGACGTAACAATTAGAATTTTAGCACCCAGTTAAACTATTCTCCACGATCGGACAGATTTTCAAGGATGGCTGCAAACATTGAGTCGTTTTCCCTTCTTGGCCACTATTTGTCATCTCTCGTCGTGCGTAACAAATTTCAAACGCTGCTATTCACGGACAGAGCCCAAGCAAGTTTTAAAATCACAGCCAAGGGATCTCGGTCTTTGGAGGCGTCCCTCAAAGTCACAAATATATGATAACCCTGGTGACCGTACATTTGAACCCATGCGTATATACACGGGTTCAATCTATATGCGGGTGCTAAAACCCATGGGTTAGGGTTAGTATGGGTTTAACTATCCGTGAAACAAAAAAAAATCCCATAGGTGCAATAGCATATAGGTGCAATTGTCATGGGTTCAAATGTACGTGGGTTCAAATGTAATGGAACCGATAACCCTACATGGAAACATACGAACGCACGTACAATGCTCCCTATCAGACCACAATGGTATAATTGTAACATTGCTATCTTCATGGATACCTTGACAGTCGGTGCTAGGAGTCGTTGAAAGTTTACTGAGTCATACGACTGTTGCAAGTACCAGGTCGCATCGACGTATGTAGTTTTTTTCATATTACGTATATTATATATACGATTTTTTATTTTTTTCATGTTCTTTTAGACTTTCTAATGAGGGCTGTATCTTGCATTTTACTAGTGGTGTAGTGGACATTTTAACTTTTCTCATCACAACATGATACCGATAAAACACATCACGGCATCGTGCTAAGGGGGATAGGATTTACATATTTATCCCGGGGAAGAGGAAAGCCGATAAGACGGCTTATCCATATGGCGAACCACGGCCTCTCGTCCGCGTACCATTCCAAGTCGGGTATGGGATTAGTTATATTGTTTTTTTTTTCGGAAGCATGGACTTGGTGGTGGAGGAAGCTGTAACCGACCAGCGGTTACGTGAACCACCCAACGACGACGAGGAGTCCAGCAATCCTCTCGCACATAACCATCCCTGCATGGGATTCGAACCTGCGAACCCATGCAGAGTAATTAGAGGTGCGGTGGTGAGCGTATTCCTAACGCTCAGCCCCTTGAGCCACACCGCCGCGCCTATAAGTGTAAGGAATATGCACACCACCGCACCTCTGATTATCTATTACCCGAAGTGGGTTAACACGTTCAAATCCTACGCAGGATCAATTATGTGTGAGAGGATTGCTAGGCGGTTCACGTAGCCGCTGGTCAATTCGGCTTCTTCCATGATCAAGTCCACAAATCTGAAAACAAATAATTAACTAATCCCATACCCGACATGGAACAGTAACCGGCATGAAACCGCGGTTCGTCATATGATTAAGCTGTCTAATTGGCTTTCCTAAATCCTATCCCTTCTTGCTAGACGAATTTTCATCCCAGTATGATGTTGTTACGTAAAATCTAATTTATTTCTGATGCGTTTTTCCCACTGTTGGAAAGAAAAAGGATACTCTTCATTTCAGCAAATCTATTTAAATAATATTAAAGCAGACACAAAATAGGAACAGACAATCAGCTATTACCAAACAATTGGAATAAAAAACAATAGACGAGCAATTATGACCAAACAGCTAAACAAAAATAAAACAATCAGTGACATAACAATACAAAACTGCAACAGTGTCTTCAATCTCCGAAAATGTCATCCACCAACTAATTTCACCATCTTCCTAACCACAATTGAATAAATAGTAGTGGGGCAATAAGACGATCTTTTATGAAAAGCCCCCAAAAAATATACACTCCTTCACCGCTCAAAAAAAGTTAGTAATTATCCAATTAGGGTGAGGGTGGGGATGCAGATTGCACTTGAAATTTCAAACACTAACCCTAACTGGATAATGCCTAATTTTATATTTCAAAAAGTGGCAAGGTTGTTTTTCTCAAATCTTATATTTTTGCATCAGTGGCGGGGCTATGAAAGATCTCAATAAAGTAAGATTTGAGAAAAACAATATGTCAATTACTTCTCAATGCTCATATTCCAACATATCCAAAGCTGAGTTAGGTCTTATTGGCAGTTGAGTGCGTCCGAGTCATTCAATTAAATGACTTGAGATTTTGAGAGACGGTAACTTGAGTCTATGACTAGATCAGTGGGTGCCGAAGTTGATTGACCGAGGGCAAAAGATTAGAATCTGGAGAAAATTCGCGACCAGGAGAGGGGAGCGCCCGCAATAGGCCGATACCGGTACGTTTAATTAACATATCGAATTGTTAAGATACCGAACTGAATTGTCAAGAATAGACACATGCTTATACTATGATGATGACATAACCATTGGCGGTATCTAGAGCACAAAAAGGAAAAACATAAAGTGTTAAACTATTTCACTTAAGTTCGACAGGCTAAGCGTTATGACCCCGGATTTGGGACCACTGTACTAAATAGTGTTCCCCCAACAATGTGTAACCCCTGCTCATTTCCATATCAGGCTAGAGTGCGTGGGGGTACTGTATACAATATCTTGAATTAAATTAATCTACATATTTTGAAGAAATAGAATAATAATTTTGAAATGGGTTAAAGTTTATGAAAAATTGCAAGTCTAAATTCATTCAGAAGTAAATTCTCTCTGAGTGGGCTTTAGGTGGCATGGTTTGGAACAGGCAATATTGAAAATAATTATTATTACCTCATTTATTTTGAAAAAACAAAATTGTAGAAATGAAATTTTAATTTTGAAATAGATCGTAAGATGGAACTACATACAAATGGTAAGAAGTTTCAAAATCGATTAAAAAAAGTCTTTAGTGCTTCAAGTGTTCAAACAGCACAGAACTACATTCAAAGGGTAAAGAGTTTCAAAACATGCAGAGGCAGAATGTATCAAAAAAGCTTAGGAGATATTGAGTTAGCTATTTTCGTACCAGACTACAGTTGGTAATGTTAGATTCATTATTTTGAGGTTTGCCCTATGATTGAACCATATTATCTTCCCCCACTTCCAAAAAAAAATAATTATGAAAATCATAAATAAGAACAAACAATCAAGCAGCAATAAGTAAAAATAAATAAAAATGAAAATAGTAAACATTCAAAATAGTTGTACGACAGAAGAGCTATTCGAAAAAGTCTCTAGCGCACTAAGTGTTCAAAGTGCACAGTACATTCCTAGACATGTTGATCAAGTTTTATATTTGTGTATTGAAATTCCCCCCCCCCAATTTGTGGAAAAATAAGTTTCTAGGGGCCCAAGTGTCAGGCAAAGCAGTATTATCTTGAGGAAGGACAAGTTTGATATTTGTGTATTATATTTCCTGTCTCCCATTCGTACTAAGAAAAAACTTTCTAGTGCCTCAAGTGTTCAAGTACATAGTATTTGCTTGGACATCCCGATTAAAGGGACCAATTGGTCAAGTTTTGAATTTGTGTTTTATGATTTTTTTCCCTTTTCGTAGACAGATAGTACTCAAGCATTCATACTGCTTATAATTTTAAATGATACGTTATTCAAGAAGGGGGATTTTGAGATGAGTTATGATTTTTTCCAGTTCAGTTTTCAACTCTATACTGCCTCAAGTATCGACATCAAAAAATCAACAGGAAGGGGGGGAATTACCCTATAAAATATCAAGTAGATATTTCAATACACAAAAGCCTTATACAGAATAAGTTTCCACTAAAAATCGTTGAGGGGAAAGTAATTGCCTCACAAAAAAGTTCTTACTGCCTCAAGTGTCCACATTTAAAAATAATTGGTGAAGGCATCTTCTTGCAGAGCGATTACAACCATGAGTCCATAACCACAGAGTATTCCAACATTTTGGATTAGAAATCTTTTGTAACAATCCTTGTGATCGAGTTGCTTCATCATAGCTGGAAGCTAGGAGAGAAAAAAAAATGGATTTTAGCTTAAATGGATTTTTTGAAAATGGATTTTCAAATGGATTTTAGCTTAAATATTAAAGCACCCTATTTTGAACCAATTGTTTCTTTGCGTTTTTAATGATAAACTGTTTGACTTTTTTTCCTTCTTTCTGTGTTAATTACTGCTAGATGTATTACAGGCAGCGCTGCTTGTTACCCAGTATTGGTTTCAACCTGAAACGCCTTATTTCTTCAGTATATTGTTTGTTCAAAGTGTATTTTTAATATAGGGAAAGAAATAAAGTATTGATTACCTACCATATCGACCAGGGCGATGTACAGAAACCCTCCAGCAGTGAACGCAAGAATCCAAAGTATGATACCACTCGTGTATTCACCCACAATGAGGCCTGTTAGAAGGAAATATACAATGTCAGAGTTTGTTCATGACAATAAAATTTACCAAATATGCGCCTAACAAAGTAAAGACAGTCAGTCATAATAAGGCACCAATGATAAGCCCAACGAAGCACGGACAGGAAAGCCCACCAATGATAAGTCTAACAAATCACAGACAGTCCAACAAGGCACAGACAGGCAGACATAGCCCAGCAAAGCTCAGACAGACAGGAATGAAAAACCTATCAAAGATACGACCAACAAAGCACAGACAGGCAGACATGAAACACTTATCAATGATAAGCACAGACAGGCAGACATGGCACTCTTACCAATGATAAGCCCAACAAAGCACAGATAGACCGACATAGTCCAACAAAGTATAGACAGGCAGACAAGAAAAACTTACCAATGATAAGTCCAACAAAGCACAGACAGGCAGATAAGAAATTGCATAGCAGAGCCTGTTTCACAGTCATTCCAGAATTGAGTAAAATCGCGAAATCGCCAAGTTCTTGCGGAATTTCATGAAAAAATATCGCAAGTGAGGTGCTGAGGCCGGCTCCAATACTACTGGTGAATGCTGCACCTGTAATACAGAAAAAGAATTTATAAATTGTGACAAATTTCTGGCAACTAGCATTTTCCCAGATGGCTGAGCATGACCAATCAGCTGTGAAGGTGAAGTAGTTATCTGCACTCGTAATGGGGTCTCCTTCCTGTTGGGGTGTCTTGGAGTTACTTTGGTTATGTTTACGGGCATGTACTAGTTATACGCTTTACTGAGTTAACATTTCCAATGTAAAAATGACATATTTATGAAGCATTTTGGCTTTGGATGAGTACTTAATAATAAAGCAGAGATGTAATGAACCATGACAGGCAGAATTAACTATACAAAATTACAATGAAGCGAGACGAGCAGAATTGGCTTGAACCTAAACTGTTCAAAGATGCAATGAAGCATGACTGTCAGAATTGCTGCAGAGAATAATTCACCAATTGTTAGGTCATCCGTGACATTGCACAGACAGTTCAGTGAAATAATTTAATCCTAACAAAAATGCAATGAAGCATTTCAGCCAGAATTACTTACCAATTGCTAAGCCATTTGTGACATTGCACAGACAGTTGAGTAAAAAAATGCAGTGAACCATGACAGCCAGAATCACTAACCAATTGCTAAGTCATCAGTGACATTGTGCACACAGGTATTTATAATATAAATGCGATGAAGCATGACAGCCAGAACAACTTACCTATTGCTAAGCCATCCGTAACATTGTGCAGTCCATCTCCTACAATCACCATCCAAGCAAGACTTGCAATTGTCTTTGGGACTTCATGGGAATGGTGGTGATGGTGGCCAGTTTCTTAAAAATAGAATTTTAAAGTTTAAACGCTTGTGCGATCATTCACTAAGACAGGCGTTGCCAATTACTCTTCTGAATGGGCCAGTTACAGATAATAGAATTGGTTACTGGGCCAGAGGCTTGAATATCAATATGAAAAACTGTGAATAGGAAACAGTATATTTACAGCAGCTAGCTAGTCCTAAGGCTAGGGTAACGTTTATACAGTGATAAGGATCAAAATCTAACAATTGAGGACTTTATTTTCATCGATATTTTCAACAGAAATTTTATATCAATAACAAGTATAGTCATAATTTCAGCAGACACAGGTGGGCCGGATGAAACAGTCCGGTAGGTCGTATCCCGCCCGCAGCTCATAATATGGTTTGGCCCCCGTGGGTGATAATTATGTGCCAGAGAATAGATGTCATAGAATAGTTCACGGTTTGGTTACAAGCTCTGGTACCATCAGAAAACTAATCACAGAAGGACTGTGGTTTGCGGTATCATTATGTTGTCTTATAAAACATACTTTGCTTGGAATGAATGTAAGTAAAACAGCGCTCCAGAAGTATGTGTACCAATATGGAGATAACTAACTTTGTTCTTCTACTTTACATCAAGTTGTATAAAGGAACTGAAGCCTATGGGCAGGGGGTATATTTATTTATATAATTATGCCCTAACCCTAACCTGGTACACACACTACGGGCGTACCAGTAAAAGTGTGAAATTACCTCATAAAAAAGATTGATACAAAAACTCTAATCCAATACTAACCTAATGGTTCTTCATCCATGTCTATCACATGCTTATGTCCATGACCTGAAATAAAGAATTGAGTGTGAAAACTAGAAATCTGTTATTCAATCAGCTGGTTCTAATCTTGACTAAAAGTATCATTAAATTGTTCAGTATGGCTGTGATGAAATTAAATAAGCGCCACCTAATGTGGCCAACGCCGAGCGATCTGAAGATGTTAATAGTCACGTGGCAAAACGAGGGTTTTACTTAGGCCAGGACTGATGCACCGTGTAAAAAAAAATTTTTTATTTGAGTATAGCAGTAATGTTTTGGTTGATAAAAGCATAAAAAAACATCTAAATGAGTTTATAAATGAGTAAAAGCTATCGGGTCCATAAAATCAAGGTTTCCAAGACCCCCTGGCTGTGCCCCCGATCTAACAAAATGCAAAAAGATACTATTAATCCGGTTTGAATCAGATTGGCATCATCAGACTGTCTGGGAAAAACAGCTGCCAGACTTTGAACAACCTAACACTGTCAGGAAAAAAGAAGTATTTCGCAAAGCTATGATACAAGGGTGGCCATATTCTAGAAACCCTAAAACAAGGGTCTCAAACTCAATTTACTCGGGGGCCGCTGGGGCAGAGTCTGGATGAGTCCGGGCCGCATCTGGTTTTTCACAATAACAGCTTAGCAACTCGTTTAAATTGTTTTCCTTGTGCACTGCAACTTTAACTGTGCAGATAAAACATGTCGGGATGCTCGTATGCTCAACAAAGAAATATTGCATTTCCCAGTTATTTGAAATGGTCTGTGCTCATCACAAACCTTTCTGTTTACTGAAACTTCACTTCCAATGACACGTTTTAGGATGTGCAAAATTATAAAATTCCATCTTGTATTAAGCATTTAGCCGATGGGAAACATGATTACAATGTATCAAGAAAGTGATTGTGACGTCAAAAATCATGGAACACTGTTTTTAAATTATTTCAGACGGTCCCGACTCCCGTGATCGAATATCAGGCCTACAGGTATGGTACTGGTAGGTTACCGCACCACATATTCCTTAGATGGATAGATGGGGGATAGATGATAAAATATTTTGTTTTGCCCTACGTGAGAGTTTCTCTTTTTCGGCCACGGAACACTTACACTTTTTATATTTCCTCGCAGAACCCCAAAAAATGAAAGGGTGAAATTGAAATTGACAAACTTTCAGCATTTGAAAGTAAAACCAGGTTGAGATCGAAGAAGAACGGTTGACCTTCTGCCTTTATTCTTTAGACTTACTTGTTTGTCTTTGACAAAACCAAAAGGAGTACTGTAAATTTGATAATGAAATTGACAGTCAAAAAGCTAAACCGACGGTTAACGAAAATGCCACTACCCTAACTCAGTTAGTCCGACCAAATAGTTAGTGGCGACCAATTTAGATGTATTTTTGATTCTTTTTCTACGCGACACTCGGGAGATGCTCGCGGAACATTATTGCTCCACGGAACACAGTTTGGGAAACGCTGTTATAATGAAAGCATTAATCATGCTAACTGAGCTAAGTGACTTGCGGGTCGCACTAACATTAAACTTTAATACCAAGGCAGGGGCCACAAAATATCATCTCATTAGGGCCGAGAATTTGAGATCCCTGCCTTAAAATATCAAATACAATTCCTTATCAAACTTTGCAAAATATTACTGCATACTCACCATTAGCTGTACCATTCTGTTCATGATGGGCATGGGAGATTCCGTTGACAGCAACCACGGGTACAGGACTCAGTGTGTTACAATCTGTAAATGCAATATAGACAAAAATATTAAAAACATATTTTCATCCCAGTTTGAGAGAAGCACTTTTTTGTCAAAAATAATTTGTGCAAATAGATGAATTGGTGTATTAATGGAGCATATTTAAATAGCATATGAAGCTATCACTATGGTAATAGTAGTAATCCAACCACAGTGCTTTTCCGATGACTTACTTTCCTATCCCACCCAACGTTACCCGGAAATACCGAAAGAATTTTTGAAAGCAATACTTTCAAGATGGAAAACTAATTTGAAGCATTGAGCAGGAAAAAAGATTTGTGATTTTTATACCAGCTCCAAAAAGCAGATATTTCTTCTTTTAAAATGTCAACAGTCATATTTTGTTATGAATGTCTTGGGGATGGATGAATGCCTGTACGGAGCCAGTAAACAGATAACATGTATATAATATAAGAAAATGCCAGCGTACCTCCATTAGATATCTTCCCATTAGGACTGTGAATTCTAAGCAGAGGTGACTCACTTGGCGAATAGATCACAGTGGAATCTGGTAAAGAATGTTATTATGAATGAATCTCTCTCTGTAGTTAGTATTCAGTTTAATTTTTTCACCACGCTAAAATAAACTTTGTATGAACAATATAAAAAAAAAACGTAGAAATGTCATTCCAGGATAAGCACAAAAAACCAAATGGTTACGGGCAGTGACACTCTTACTCATTCGGAATAATAATGATGTGGTAGAAATTCAATCTTGCGGAAACAACATCAAGGACAAGTAAAAAGATTAGTGTTGGTAGGATATAGGGGTTAGTTTTATTATTGTTATGGGTATCAAGTCCATGCTTCCGAAAACACTGATTGGCTAACTAATGTCATACCGGACATGGGCTGCTAATCGGACGATTAGCAGTGATTCAATGATTAAGTCGTATCATCGGCTTTCCTCTCTCCCAGGATAAATATTCAACTCCCATCATATGAAGGAGCTGCTATTTTGGGGGCTCCCGAAGTCTGCGAACCAAGATGGCGGACTTGGAATGTAATATGTGTACTAGGTTAGGCCATAATTTTAGGTATAAATACTACGGGAGGCTCTTGGCTAGTCTTCGAACTGATAATAGGACTAAAATAAGGAAAATTGGAAAAAAATCATCGCCTAACCCTAACCTGTTACCCATGTTACGTTCCGATGTCCGCCATCTTGGTTCGCATACTTCGGGAGCACCCTATTTTGGAAGTACTGAAATCTACATCATGGGTGAGACGCTTTACCCCCTAGGCTACTAACCTCTGACTTTTGTATTATTTCTTGATGGTGAAGAAGAACTTGGTGAATCAGCATTACAGGAATGATTGTGTGTGTGGGTATGGTGATGATGCTTCTTGTTGTGCTGAAGAATGAAATAGGGCATTTAGTTTTATTATAGGTGGTTTGCGACCCTGGTTTTCACAGCATTCTATGGTTCCCAGTAGAGTTCAGGACAGCAGTTCCCAACCAGGGGCCAGAGCCCACCAAGGGGACCACAGAGCAGTTAGGGGGGGGGCACCATGCCAGGCGCAAAAGTGATTTCGCTTTGTTGAGCACAAATTGTTTGACCACAATGGGATTTGGAATCTACCAATCATAATAATACTATAAATACCACTGGAATGATATTTATGATGTGATGAGTGGTAAATATCTTCGGAGGGGGGCACCGAGTGATAAAAGGTTGGGAACCACTAGACAAGGGATTCCGAAAATTTTCGTTCAAATCCGAGTGAAAAAAGGTTAAACTGATGTACACACTGACAATATACCAGTATTTGGTTGTATTAAAAGCTAAAAATACCTTTTTCTTATGGATGAAACCCATGACAGTCTCTAAGACATAAAACACATAAATTCCAGCACATGCAACGAGTCCTTTCCACATAGAATCAAAATGATCTTTGTCTTCTTCTTCGTTGCCATGGTTATGACCTTCGTGTCCTTTACCATGATCGTGAGCCCCGGAAGCCTGAATATAAAAATATTGGACTACAATGTAAAATTTTTTAAGAGGATTTATCTGAAAAGTGAGAATTTTCCTGATTATGACGGGAATTCCATATTTATCTCAGAAAATAAAATTAATAAGATGGCTTTACTATATCACAAAGCAAGGCAAATAGCAACAAACAAAACCATAGCTAATGCCAAATTTCATGAAGTAAAGTTATGACGGAATTGAGATTGCAAATTTTACTGGTAAAAATTATGAGAGTAATTAATAATTCCATGTCAGAACATCATTAATGATTTTTTGAGTTGAATCTCTATGAAGTAAATTTACGGCAGAATTGAGTTCCAAAATCCTACCGGAAAAATTCAGCACATTAACTTGTTGCAGAATTGGGTTACTGGATTCTACCGGAAAAATTATAAAAAATACTGTTACTCCCGAAGTGTGTGTACCAGGTGAAGGAATAATTTTATTTCGATTTTCCTTATTTTAGTTATATTACAAGTTCGGGGACTGTATTAGCCAAGTGAATATATCCCCCGCCAATAGGTTTCAGTCCCTTTACAAGTTTACACAACTTGATGTAAAATAGGCGAACAATATTTACCTCCATATTGGTACATACACTTCTGGAGTGCCAAAATACTTACATGAGGTAATAAATGCAACAATGCATCTCCAGCAAGAGTTCCGACAGCAAGTGCAACAAGAAAAGCGATGATTCTATTCAAGATATGTGAGTGACCGATAAGAGGAATGAGCATGACCCCGAGTAAGCTCACTAAACTGATTAGAAGGACAGATCCAAAGGATACAAGCCAGACTGAAAACAAAAAAGCAATGTTTAACCGATGAAATGAATGGCAAAAGAAATTGTATGCTTCCTTCAGGATAAGATAGGAGTTACATATTTAACCTGAGGGAGGGGAACCATGACCTCCAAATACTAGTCGTCCAATTACTAGTCCGTGTCATATATGGGATGAGATAGCCAGTTATTTGTTTTCAGATGCATGGACTTGATGGTGGAGGAATCCGTGACCGACCAGCGGTTACGTGAACCATTCTACGACAGCGAGGAATGCAGCAATCCTCTCGCACATAACCATCCTCGCATGGGATTCGAACCTGCGAACCCACACATGGTAATCAGAGATGCAATGGAAAGTGTATTCCCTAATGGTTAGCACGATGAGCCACACTGCCAAGCCTTATATTAGGTATAATTATTAGATTTGGAGCCAATTTATCTTCATCTCATTGAGGATAAATAAAGAACAGCCCGTGTTAGCAAAATGATGTAATATGCTATGAATAGTAGCAAGAACATAGCAAAGCAATATGCAGCTCTTTTAAACTTACTATTTCTTGTTGTATGTTCAATCATGATTTTGCTTTTTTTGTGTTCACTCTCCTTGCTTTCCTCAGCGTGATCAGACTCTGAATGTAAAAAAAAATGAATTTTGTTGAAACTATTTCAAATATATTTTAAAAACCTCTATTCTGTTGACCCATCAACCATTCAGCCGTCAACTGTTTAAATGGAATTTCACCGTAATTCAATACTGGTAAAAAGTGTCAGTCGATAAATGTTTTAAGTAGCCTTTCATCTTAACTTCTGTTAATTTTGCGTTACTTTTTAGCATTCTGTAGTATGGCAAGGGGTGGGATTCAGGAAGTTTAAACAATCCCGTTCTTTTTTTTTGTTTCAGACGGTAGACGAGCGCAGTATATGGGTGTAACATGCACCAAGCTGACGAATAGCATGATATTTTGCGATTCTAAAGTCATGTATTGGATTTACGTAAAGTGTGTCATGTTATTGTAGGTTACGTAGTAACATAAGTACATTTTCTTAAATAAGGGAACCCGTTGTTAATGAGTTCAATACAAAAGAGAACCCGTTCTTAGATATATTTCTGAAATAAGGGAACCTGTTGTTAGTGAGTTCGATATAAAGAGAATCTGTTCTTAAAACATTGAATCCAATTACTGAGTTTGCTTTCTATGTTTAAATTTTTAATCTGGTTGATCAATTGAAGGTCATCTGAACTTTTTGAAGGTCATTTCAATGTCAAAAGGTCATAAGTCACACCGAGAATTAATCATTTCAGGTCAAATCATGAATTTTTCAATTTTCGGAAACTCCAAACAAATGTTATTAATAAATTAATTCTTTCAAGACTAGGCTGTGACTGGAGTCAATTTTTATAATGCGCTCCAAGCACCACCCACACTTGGTCAAAGGGATTGCAATAAATATTTAATGAGAGTGAAATATAATTGGAAATACAATGATCCCCCTTATTGTATCGGCTAATAAACAGTAGTGATTGACTCAACCCAAGTTATAATCGTAGTCGCCATCTATAAAAGAATCAAAGTGCGGGAGTATAGCCAGGACTTTTCCAAATGGGGGGGGATAAATTTTTAGAAACTGAAGCGGGTCCGGTTGGAAAACGTTAGTTTTAAAGAGTCTAAGGGTAGTAAAAGAATTTCAAGCTCCAAAAAAATTGCTATGTATGTTACAGGTGGGAGAGAGGGTTGTTCTGACACGCAAAACCATATACTCGGTTACCCCAGGCAACGTGAAACAAGTCAATAAATTTTTCGAACATTTCAACCAAGTGTGAACTGCTTACCAACACTGCTCTGAATTAACGCATTAGGCATCTCCCCTCCCCCCTACAAAAAAATTCAATCTAACTCACCTTTCTCCAATCTACACTCAGGTCTCTTTATGTTGAGTAAAATCTCTGGCATCAGGGTCATAAAGTCACCCAAGGTCATGCGAAGGTCGTTGGATGACCTTGGTTGAAAATATGCTTTCATAAGATCTTTAACTGATGATATGCACTGAAAGTATAAAATATTATTTTTTTTATTTCGCTCATTCGTGCGAAAGACAAGCATTTTATAAAACAATCATGAATAAAACAGTACTAGTCATCAGGCAACGACATCACATATATATATATACTATATATATTATATACTATATATATACTATATATACTACTCTGCATATATATACTATACATAAAGCCCCTTTTCAATTTCAATTTTGTTATGAAGTCAGTTTCCAATATATCTTAACCAGGTTTGTTGTTTTTCAATCACTAATTGTTAGTGTTTTTACTTCATTTAATACATCTGTGAGGGCCAAAACAATATATGGTATCGATGAATTCCCTTTGCAATTTTGAAAAATTCTAAGACTTTATGGACAGCATATATATTAAGCTATGGATAGGAAAGATGAATGAATCGTTTAAATCGTGGGAATACAGCGGTTAGTCATTCAACATTTCCTGAATGGCTTAGTTTTTATGTTGCAACAACACGCTCAATATAAAGGTTATGACTATTAAAGGCTGGTATATTTAAATACAGTTCCCATATTTATCTCATAAGTAATGTGGCTATAATTACAATCTGCTTACTTAAACAATCCTCTCACGCCAAACAATGCTCGCAAGCAATACAACATCACAGGGGTGTAGTCAAAGGAGGAGTTTGGGGTCGGAATGTTTGAAATGTAAAAAAAAGCATTCAACTTGAAACTCTTCAGAACCCACTCCCTAACTTGGCAATTAGAAATTTCAGAACTCCGACCCCCTTTGAAAACTTCTGGCTACTGCAACATCATATTTAACATGGCTGCGTTTTTCAGCTGGGTGAGACCATGAGTTAGAGAGGGTTAAGATACCAGTGTTCAGAATTAGAGTCAAGAACATAAATCATAGTGAACTATGTAGCAGCAGCTTCCAAAAAAGGCGGTAATGCCAAGTATGAGTACTTACAAGTATTCGATTTTTATCCGATTCCTAAATTTTCGATTTCGAATCTCGATTGCTCGACATATATTACCGAGGAACACATACCTATCTAAGCAATACCATATGAAATCAAACAAGAGCCCGATGTTCAAATTTTGTACGGCCAAGAAGGCCGGAACTAAGTAGTATGGGTATCCAATCTGTCACAGGAGACAAAATCGCACAACAAAAACGAATCCCTCAGAACCCACAGAGATTTTTAGAATAAATAAACGTTAAAGCCTTTTATCGAAATATTATAGTGAAGTGAAGTTTGCGTCGTCGTAGCAACTCAACATCGCAGCGAAGCAGTTTATACATATATGTGAAGAAAATTGCCACAAAACTTTACACATTCTTTTCAATCCAAGTTTTAACCTCGAGAATCGATTCCAATGCGTCGGAATTGATTCTAGTCGATTCCGCAAAGAATCGAATCTGTAATCGAATCCGGACTCGATTCCGCCATCCCTACCCATGGGGCACAGAGCAGTTGCAGGGGGCCACAATGCTAAGCCCAAAACAGATTTTACTTTTCACATTACACTCCCCGTTCTTAATAGTTTCATTGCTTGGTTTTTTCACGGGGTGTTTTCACTTTATTGAGCATGAATTGTTTGAACATAACAGAATTTGGAATCTACCAATCAAAATAACACTATAGTTGGTGATCTGTAAAGAATCTGCTTATCAGACTTCCCAACACTCATTGATATTAATAAAAATTTAGAAGATCCCAAAGTATGTGTACCAAGATGGCACACAACCTGAACATAGTATGTGTACCAGGTTAGGGTTCAGGTTGTGCGTAATCTTGGTGCACATACTTCGGGAGCGCATAATATTCATTTATATACGAACCGGTAGTTCATTATCATCTTCAGATCGCTTCCTTCGAGTGTGCGTTTCGTTGGCCTGAGCAAAATCGTTATTCGAATTTCCAAAAACCCCTTTATTGAATTCTGTATAATCTACCGAGTCGTCCCACACGAATGCATCATAATCATCATGATCATGACCTTCATGGTCGTCATGGTCGTGACCTTCATGATTTTCGTGGTCATGACCTTCATGTTCGCCCTTGAAAAGTCCAAGGTCACTGAAAAATTTTTCAAGTCCTTTTTCATTGATTGAGCGCTCTGTGTTGTTTACTGTAGCGTAAGAATCGAAGAGATGTTCACTGACGCTGGACATTTTTTTTAACGCCTGAAAAAAAAAATAATATTCAAATGACTGATTTACAGGATGACGCAAAAAAAAATCAGTAAATTTCATATTTACTTTTATGAAGATAAAGAAAATTTGGTACTCCCGAAGTATGCGAACCAAGATGGCGGACATCGGAACGTAACATGGGTAACAGGTTAGGGTTATGCGATCATTTTTTTCCATTTTTTTTATATTTTAGTCCTCTATTATCAGTTCGAAGACTAGCCAAGAGCCTCCCGTAGTATTTATACCTAAAATTATGGCCTAACCCTAACCTAGTACACATATTACATTCCGATGTCCGTCATCTTGATTCGCATACTTCGGGAACCCCGAAAATTTATTCAACTTCACTTCAGCTTCTGTTTATGTATGATTGTACCCAAAAGTTCAGTAATTTAGCACACTTTGGAGAAAGCTATGATCTCTCTATAACAGTGGTTTACAAATGGTGGGGCACGTCCCACAAGGAGGCGTAGACAATTTTTTTTGGGGCGGGGGAAGGGGGGGGGGGGGGGCGTGAAGCTAATTGAAAATAAAAATATTTGTTATATTTAAATTGCCCGCCTTATTTTGATATTAACACGTCTTTACTGTTTACATTTCTTTATTATGTACAAATATATTCAATGTTTTTTGGAATAAAGCATACTTTCATGTTACTATCTGTTATTCGTAGCTTATTGATAGCTTGTTATTTTTAAGTGAAGTGCGAGACTTGAAAATTTTTAAAAAGGGGGCGTGGCTTAAAAAGTTCGAGAACCACTGTTTTAGAATATAAATATATATTAATTGAAATTTTTCACTTCATTTAATACACTCTAAATGACGACTATTAGTTTCACAGAGCAAATCAAAGTTCTTTTCCCTAAATTAATACAGAATTTATGAACAACCTGTTTTACGCATATGTGTGAATGTATGTCTCATATGACTAAAATAATCTTCTGACGTCAGTGATGAATAAATATGTAAATGAATGGACTAAAGATGGCTTCTTAGTAGCAGTGAAATACCGAGCTGAAAATTTTTTGCGCTAATAATAGTAACTCCTTATGTTTTGGTAGCCACTTGTAGAAAGTGGAAACTAACTTTCCATACAGAAATCAAATTTGAATATAACATGTTATGCATGACTAAAATAATATTCTAATGTCAATGACTCAGTGATGAAGAAATAAGTGACAAATAGACTAAAGATGTCTCCCAACATCAGCGACAGAAGTTATTCACGCAGGAAATGGGTGACAAGCAAACATGACTCATATTGACAGCTACGACATGTAGTCCTAAATCACTACTTGGTATATTGTTTATTTATCACAAACTTCTGCTTTGAGCTAGGCTCTGTATAAGCAGTAACAAGGACCTAATATAATTTGGAAGAACTGACATCTTTCCAGTTATAAATCGCCAATATACTACATTACCGCTTCCTAAACTTTTTGTTTCTTAGGCATCAAATAAATCAAAAAAACTCACAGCGTACTTACACAAAAAATTGCTTCCTTTATATAACCCTTTGGGATCGTTAATGTGTATTTTATGCCTTTTGAAGTTTGTTAATATGTAGGCCTGATGAATAAAGACAAAAGGCCAACGTGGAGGGGCAGAGCCCATTGACACCGACTACATACACAGTCTTATGAAACTGTCTTATGAAACCAATTATACAATAATTGGTACTCCCGAAGTATGTGAACCAAGATGGCGGACACCGGAACTCAGTATGTGTACCAGGTTAGGGATAGGCAATAATTTTAGGTATAAATACTACAGGAGTTACTTGGCTAATCTCCGAACTCGTAATAGAACTAAAATAAGGGAAATTAGAATAAAATTATGGCCTAACCCTAAACTGGTACACATACTACATTCCGGTGTCCGCCATCTTGGTCCACATACTTCGGGAGTACCCAATGATTTATTACACCCCTGTGTAAGGGGCACAGGAATTAACCCAAATTTTCAACCTGCGATGCCAGATAGGTAAAGCCAACGTTTTAACTACCAGACCAGTGGTTCTCAACCAAAGGCCTGTGGCCCCCTGAGAAAAGTTGACTTTACACGCTTGTCTGAAGAAGTTTGACCTCCGACAAACAAGATGTTACAGAAATATATTTTGTATTAGTGTGCGGCAAGAGTCTTGATCCAAATGGAGTAGTCATGTTTACTCTTGCTACAGCATCATTGCATTATACACATATGGATCGGATCCACTTGTGCAAAGGCATAAAGCAAGGAAGAGTAGTTAGTCTTGTGAAATCCCGGCTGATATTTACTTTCAGAATAATATTAAGTGACGCCGACAGAAAGCAGAACACAGAATCAGAACATTGTAATGCTAATCCTTCTCTAGATATAAAGTCGGAAACCCAAGTTAAACATTTCGACACAAAAACTCAAAGTTATTAAAATGTTGAATACTTCACGGAATGCCCCCCACCCTTAGTACTTCACGTATCGGACCATCTCAAATCAGAATCTAGATCAAACACACATCTAGATATTCATAAAGCGGGGCAATAGCAGTGTGATTTATGGGCAACTTACTTGTTTGCCATCTCTGTCTGGAATTACTGAAATCTCACGGGTTCGACATTGCCTATTTACTACTTATATTTACTTTTGGAATGAAGTTATCGACGCCGACTCGAAGGCGTGGAAGCAGAACTGAGAATCAGACCATTGTGATGCTAATCCTTATCTAGATATCATTTCAGAAATCTAAATTAAACATTTTGACACAAAAAGTCAAGGTTGTTATTAAAATTTTGAATATCCAACAAAATGCCCCCATCCCTAGAACTTCAAAGTATCGGCCCACCTTAAATCAAAATCTAAATCAACAAATAGACATTTATGAAGCGAGGCAATAGCAGTGCGATTTATGAAAAACTTTCTGGTTCGTCATCACTGTTTAGAATTATTGAAAATATCTGGGTTCAAATACTATTTACTTTTCGAATAAAATTAAGCGACGTAGACAGGACAATCGGAGCATTGTAATGCTAATAGATATCAGGTCGTAAATCTTAGTTAAACATTTAAAAACAAAATCTCAAAAGTCACGGTTGAAGGAAGGTAATAATGAACCACAGAGCTCTTTGTATTGTATAGGTTAGTGTAATACTACATAATACATTAGTAAATATTATTGAAAGAACAAAGAATTCTTTCTTATGGTAAAACTCCTCACATAAACATTTTAGACATTAAGTCTGGCAACTGAATCAAACAAAATATCAAAAATTCAACAAAGATCAAATATTATGATCTGATTTTGGAAATGTAACATGTTGTGGTGCTCCCGAAGTATGCGAACCAAGATGGCGGACATCGGAACGTAACATGGGTAACAGGTTACGGTTAGGCCATAATTTTTTCCAATTTTTCTTATTTTAGTCCTATTATCAGTTCGAAGACTAGCCAAGAGCCTCCCGTAGTATTTATACCTAAAATTATGGCCTAACCCTAACCTAGTACACATATTACATTCCGATGTCCGCCATCTTGGTTCGCATACTTCGGGAGCCCCCATGTTGTTTATGTAAATTTCATTTTATTGGTCCCTCAATGGTTCCCAGAATTTTATCAGTGAATCTAATCAAACTAAAGACTCCAAATATCAGAAGGCATCAGGACTAACATTTGAATCAGTGGTTTTCATACAGTGTTGCATACCCCACAAGGGAGGCATGGACAATTTTTTGGGGGGGGCGTAAAGCTAATTAAAAATAAAAATATGGTACCGGTAGGCAGTGTTCCCTCTAAAGTGTGCGCATGTGCGCGCGCACACAGCTTTCAGAGGCTGCGTACAGACGTATTTTGATGTAATGTTACAATGTTCTCAGTTTGCAGGTTGAGAAAGTTTGTTGTTGGCCCACCTATTACTCGGTTAAACGCCAAAATTTCTTCATTGGTTTTTGCAGAAATATTAGTCATTTCCAAAAAAGTGCGCACACACCAAAATTACTGCGCACACATACTACAAAAAATTAGAGGGAACATTGCCGGTAGGCATTTTTTAGATTTAATCTTGCCCGCCTTTTGGATTTACATTTCTTTAATTTGGATATTTACGTTCTTTCCATGTATTTTCAACATGTTTCTTCCATCTGTTATTTATAGCTTACTGTTAACTACCGTAGTTGTATTTGAGGTGGAGCGCGATTCCTGACAAATTTTAAAAGTGGGGTACGGCTTAAGAACTTTGAACACCACTGCTTTCACCATTGGTTTACCACACTCAAAGATTTCAAAATTTCGAAAATCGGAGTTGAACATTTCAAAACAAAACTCAAAGTCAATGTTGACAGACCCAAATTTCAAATTGTTTACCTTCCAACAATAAAAATTCCCGACATCGAGTCTAGTGTCTAAATTGAACGAAAAATCAAAATTTGATTTAGGATGAAATATCGGTTTCTGAAATGCGAAACAATGTTTTCGAATAGTTTGACCTCGAGGGCGTTCAGAATTCTACTAATCAGCCTTCGCAAAACAAATGCTCCAGACATCTAGTCTGTCATCTATTGATTCATATTGCTGAACAAAAGGATAACTGACACAGACCAAATATTATGATCTGTGTGAACTTGAAAATTTTAAGTAAAATTCTAGATCAGGGGTGGACAAGGTTTTAGGACCAGAAAATTCTCCCACCTAGACTGACGGAGTATGTAAGTGTGACGTAAAAAGTTAAATTTCATGAGCAATATTTACAGTGTTACAAAAGCGGAAAAAGTGGAAAACAATAAGCCTCGCACCGAAACTAAATTTAATCGCAATCTCAATAAATTATAAGTTAAGTAGGCTATTAGATTTATGAAAGTAGCGGTTCTCAAACTTTAGTCGTGCCCCCTTTTTAAAATTTGTCAAGTCTCGCACCCCGCCTCAAATAACTACCTAACAGTAAGCTTAATATAACAGATAGTAAATCAAAAGTATGTTTTATTCAAAAACACGTTGAAAATACGTCGCTGGAACGTAAATAATGGAATAAATGTGAAGTTTCGAAATGTAAATATCCAAAAAAAGGCTGACCAGATCAAATTTAACAAATAGAACCACTGATGGGTCATGTTAATGTAATGTTTTTGGAAATAAGGGAACCAGTACTTAGATTTGGAATCCCATCATTGCGCAATATGTGAAATATATCTCCCAGATGTTGAATATCTAGACCAGTGGTTGTCAACCTTTTTAAGCTGTGCCCCCTTTTAGAATTGGTCAAGTCTCCTGCCCGTCTCAAAAATAACTAGCTAACAATAAGCTACAAATAACTGATAGTAAAGCAAAATTATGTTTTATTCAAAAAACACCTTGAAAATACATGGATGGAACGTAAATATCTAAAATAAAGAAATTTAAATATCCAAAATAAGACGGGCAAAATCGAATCTAAAAAATTTTTTTTAATTAGCTCCACGCCCCCCCCCCTCTAAAAATTGTCTACGACCCCTTGTGGGGCGCATCCCACCCCCAGACCAGTGGTTGTCAACCTTTTTTTCGTTCATGGCCTATTTTGGCTGCAAAAAAAATTCTGTGGTCACTTTACTTTCCATGAACTGGAGAAAAAAAAAAAAAAAACAGAAAGTTCTTTCCCGCAAATCGACTCTCGATTTAATATTTAGAAAACAAATAAAATTGCCACAAGAAACAACAGCATTCATAACAGTGCCCCCCCAGGCATTTTTATTAATTAAATGGTTTTCCCAAAAATACTTTTCTGGCATGTTTATTTAGAATTACCAGGAATTTGAAAGCGTGTTCTTATGCAAATATTTAATCTTAATCCATAAAAACTCAGAAATTACTAAAGTGGCATGAAATTTGCCAAAAATGCCTGCTTTATTTCAAAACAAGAATTTTGCCCAAATTTCACACAAAATAGAATTTTTTTTTATTAAATTCTCAAACTCTGTAAAAAATAGTTTTATAAAAATCAATTTACCCTGTATGAATAGCTAAGGTAAATATTATTCACAATATTTTTATGGAAAAAAAAAAAAATTTCAAATTTTTACTCAAAATTTGCGACAATAGTTTTATTTGAACTAGTTTACCTCAGAAGGAATTCAAATAATAGGAAACAAATTTCCGAAGTCTGTGAAAAATTTTTCATTAGAAATCAATTTATTCTGTATGAATAGCAAAAGTAAATATTACCGGTATTCACAATTTTTTTATTGAAAAAAAAAAATTCCAATTTTCGCTCAAAATTTCAGACAATAGCTTTTTTTGAACTAGTTTACTTCAGAAGGAATTAAAATAAAAGGAAGCAAATATGAGAGAAAAAATTTGTTATCTTGATAAAATATGTTCACATTTTTACCCGAAAACTTGAGTTTTCATGAGTCTTGAGATCTAAGTCACATGTGGCCCGCAACGTCATTATCTGTGGCCCTCGACGCATTTGCGCGAAGGTAAACAAAAAATCGCATTTGGAGTTGTTTCGTCATAAAAATAACCAAAAAATATTCTGATGTCACTGAATGAGTAGTGTTATATGGCTATCTGAAGCAACTAGCGAAGTTGATTTATGTGCTTGGGTTGGTTAAATTGTTATCTGGCTTTCCAATTTTTTGGTCGGGAATATATGCTCACAAAATAGGCTTCATAGAAAACTAAAAATCGAACAAGGAATCCATTAGCCTAGGTTGGCTATGCCTGATAACTGAATATAATTCCTGCCAGATCATTTTTGCAACCAGCCTAAACAGTATTACAAAAATTTAGTAATTATCCTCCTGTATCCTAAATTTGGTAAAATTCGATAATCAATCAATCTGCAGTTATTTGTAAGTTATTTTGTAAACAGGAGTTTGAAAAGAAAGCTGACCAATTCAAACAAATTTTTTGACTGGATATGGTATACCATAATGGTTGCTTAATATGTCTGCAAGTTGCATCGGTGACAATCTAAAACGGCATTTTCTCCGTTAAGAAAAGTTTGAAATCTCACACTAAGTGTAGATATAGTAAGATTTTTGCACGTTTTAGTGAGTTTTTTGGTGGTTTTTGCACGTTTTAGCTTGATGAAAGACAAATATTGATCAATGTGTTTGGACAATAGAAATGTTTGTTTTGTAATACACTGTTTTCCCATTCTAGGCACTATTGTGGCCCGCGAACAATATAAAAATAATAATGTGGCCCGCGAGGCCAACGACCTTGGACCACCCTGGCCTAATTAGTGTTCAAGCTACATAGAATTGCTATGTATGCTACACAAAAAAATGCTTTTTTTTATATTCCAAAAGGGGGGAGGAGGGGATTCTGATCCCCAAAACGAATGCATAAGTACCGGTAATCTATACACGGTGCTCCCGAAGTATGCGAACCAAGATGGCGGACATCAGAACGTAACATGGGTAACAGGTTAGGGTTAGGCGATAATTTTTTTCCATTTTTCCTTATTTTAGTCCTATTATCAGTTCGAAGACTAGCCAAGAGCCTCCCGTAGTATTTATACCTAAAATTATGGCCTTACCCTAACCTATACACATATTACATTCCGATGTCCGCCATCTTGGTTCGCATACTTCGGGAGCCCCCAATACACAAATACCTTCGGTATATGACTGAGTGGCAACGATACGACCTTTTGGGGTCATCAGAGTATGTTGCTACCCAATAAAATTAAACCATGTGTCTTCACAAACACACAAAGCAGACAAACATTGTGATGGCAAGGACAAATGTCAAAAAAAATTTTGAAGTTTCATTTGAGAAATTAAAAAAAGCATTTTTTGTGTGGCCATCAGATGTTAAACTTTAGGAAATGAATATTGTGAATCATTTTCAAAACCTAAATTTTAATTGAAGTGCCTTCCAGTGGAAATT
This sequence comes from Styela clava, assembly GCF_964204865.1. Lineage (NCBI taxonomy): Eukaryota > Metazoa > Chordata > Ascidiacea > Stolidobranchia > Styelidae > Styela > Styela clava. The sequence continues at coordinate 24,324,048 of NC_135252.1, read as the reverse complement.
AACACAAAATTTGTTTTAATTATAATAATTATTCTTAATTTTTTCTAAAATCTAAATTTAACTCCGTTTTAGTCAATTCAAATATTTGATTCAATACAGATATCCACAGATTTTTTAAGCTGAACTTACACAAAACGCAGAACAGAAAAATTTTAAAAATTTTCTTTCTGTCAAAACTCTATTTGATCCATCTAAAGAGTAAATATTGTTTGTCATATTTCAATAGAAAAGTTTCTTTCATGCTAATGTCTGTGATATTTACTTAAAACCACAATACAATGTTTTTAAGTGTTTTGAGTCTTCTACTCTTTACAAGGTCTTCTTTATTTTAAAGTTCTATAAATAAATATCTTTCCTTTACTCTGAAACGTATTGCAAACATCAGCTATTTGATATCAGAGTGAAAGTAATATTTGACATTTACGAAGACCAAGGACCAGAAATTTTCAAAGGGGGGGGAGGGGGGGTGTTCTAAAATTTTTCAATCACCAAGTTAGACCATAACAGAGAGCAGGTTCGAAAAGTGGGGAAAAATTTGGAAATAAAAACATTTTGTTAAAATGTGTTTACTTTCTTCTAAAAAGTTGCTTAAACATCAGCTTTTTGAAGCCATTGTGAATGGAATCTCTCACATTCAGGGATTTTTTACCTGCGATGTTGCGACCAACCCTAGAACTATTTACTTTGCCATTCCTTTTCATCCGCTCTTTGATCTTTATTTTGAAAGTAATTTGTGACATTTACTTAAGACTTCTGGAGAAACATGTAGACAACGCTCGTTTACGACATTCGCTTCCTTCAAACAAGCCACTATGTAAGCGGCCACGGATATGTAAAACATTTTAAATTTGCTTGGTTGTGCAAAAAGCAATTACAAAAAGCGCAAACAACAATTCAACAATATTCAGTCACTTTTCTGCAAACAAACTTTATGAAAAACTTAAATAAATTCCCAAATTTATCCACATACCTCAGCATTTGACTCAATCTTCAAATAGCAGGAATCTCCGTAACATTGAATATTTCCGGATGAGGGGGGAGGTTGCGGAGTAGTTTCTAGAGGACGAGTGCTGTCAGGAGCTAAAAAAAAAAAAAATTTCATCAATAAACTCACAAAATAAATCGGAAGTAGGAAAGATGACGAAGACCAGCGTCGAGAACCACTGGCATAGACACCAAATCGCAAAAAGTGCATCAGTTTTGTATCTGGTAATCTTAAATAAAAATTTCAAATTGCTTGAACTCTGAACCCCTGTAAGATGACCCTAATATAAGCCTGTCTGATAGCTTGTATTGAGCCTTTTTCAGGGCGCTTCAGAAGTATTTGTACCAAGATGACACACAACCTGAACAACTCCAACCTGGTACACATACTATGTTCAGGTTGTGCGCCATCTTGGTACGAATACTTCGGAAGCACCTTTTTCAGAGTGTAGCACAGTAGTTGGCAAAGTTTTTTGAGTGAGGCCCAAATAGTAAAATGAAAAAAATTCCAGACAGAGTCCAACAACTTTATTACAAATTTTAAATTTAACCAACTCATTAATAAGGAACGTTTAATTTGTTGATTCGAAATAAATGTAATGTGTCGTTTAATATATGAAAAAATGTTATATGTATAATGTAATATTGGATTTATTGAACTTTCTTGTGTATGACTGTCATAATTGAAATTTATTAACTAGTTTGACTTATAAATATTTAATGACCTTGGTGAAAGTCTTTGAAACCAAGGTCATACGAAGGTCAAAAAGGGTTTTCCATCTTCCAGAATGACGCTGATTAATATTGTATGGATTGAGTACGCCAACAAAATTATGATGAATAAATATTTAGAAATAAATATCATAAAGTAAGACAAGAGTAAAAGAAAGTAATGCCTGAACATACAAGCTAAAAATAGAACCCTCCCCCTCCCCCCCATCCCCAAATATGCAGTGCGCCATCTTTGAAACTTACCTGCGATGCAAGGTCCAACAGCGAAATAATAAAGCAGGAAACAGAGAATGCAAAGTTGCTGAGAACTGAAAAAAAAATGAGGATTAGTAATTTATTCATCATGGAATCACTATAACTCGACCTAAATGGAAAAAGAAATAATAATAAACAAAGCAGAAAATAGTAAGTACGGTAACTCATGAAATGCTTTAAGTATTTTGAATAATGATAAATATAGGAGGAAAAGAATGCATATGACACGATAAAAGCAGAATTGATCACCAAGGCAAGCTTGAAAAATACCCTACTAGCAAGAAGTTTTAGATATTTCGTACAAAGACTCCATCTCTAATGCAAAATGTGAGATTTGAGAAAAAAAATGCCACGTTTTGAAATAACAAATTTGTTAGGGGTTTAGGAATGGTTCGAAAATTTGAATTTCCAGTGCGATCTGCATTCCTAGCCTAACTGGATAATTGCTAATTTTCCGATTTTAAGCATTGGCCGAGGCATTTTGTTTTTGGTATAAAATATCTGAAACTTCAAATTTTCCAATAGTCTCAAGTCTTCTCAAATTTGTCAAAATTGAAAAAATATTCAATGAGAACTAACCTGCATTTTAGTACTTTGAATATACAATGATGATCATTGTTTCTCCCCACATGGCGAGCTCTCTTGCTCTCCCAGTGGATGAGACCAGAAGCAGCTTTCGTAGATGACGTCGTAGGATTGCACATGGCTAATATTGAAGGTAATTTTGATAAAGGATTGGTAACTGTAAAATAATATATAAAATAATTAGAGGAGAAAGCCTAATATGAGTTGGCAAAATCAGTATTTTTACAATTATCCGGAGAAAATACAATAAGACGGCGTATTTACCGGCCTCTCGTCCGGTTATCAGTCTGCTCGTAATGAATTTTCTCATGTGAAAGTGGCCCACGACACCAAGAAGGTTGGACAGGCCTGCACTAGATTAGCTAAGCCTCATCCTATTAATGTAATTCAACCATCCTTAAGCCTGCTATTACTTATATTTTAAAATATCAGTGCATATAAGCTTATTACAAATCTCTTAATCATATCAAGACGCACTGAATGCTTTATCTCAAAGATAATTATACTGAAGATATGGATTGATAATCAATATAAGATAAGCCATTGTTTTTAGATAAACATGTCATGCTGTAGATATCGTCCCCAATCCACATTGAAATATTATCGCAAAGAGAGAAAAGATAATAATAATATGGCTTAATCAGAGAGAAAGAGAGACATAAAATACTACAGGGCAATACATTGTGACATGAAATATGAATGGAAAACCATGACTGGATATTTCCGATCCGGCTCTTAAAGCTTGTGATAATGCACGTCTTAGTCAGATACGCAAATATCACACCAGTACTAAAGCTAACTAACTTTTTCTTCATTACCCCCCCCCCCAAATAAAAAAAGGTGACCTCCAAAACCGTATGTCGACTTCCCATTGTATACCAAATGATAGCTGTTGCTCTGATATATCTCTAAATAAAAGTTCGAATATATGAAACAGTAGTCCCCCCCCCATTTGCCCTCACAACCCCCCAAAAAAATAGTAAACTATGAAAGCACTTGTTGTCCCATCCCCTCTTGAATATCAAATGAAGGCCTTTGCTCTTGCGAAAGGTCATAATCATGAACTCTATGTAGAAGGGGGCAGAAAGTACGTAAATTGTCAAATAAATTATTCATTATTACGTAACGGACGCAATTTTCACTTCGAAAACTTTTATTGCGGACAAAACAAGTCTCACAATATTAAAGCAAATTTCAGTCAAAAAGGAACACTTTTAATCAATTTAATTCCGATAGAATTTTCTGCGAATTTGTGCTTGGGAGAATAACAAATTTACATAAATTAATTAAAAATTTACTTGACAGAAATGTAATAAAATTATTTCCGGTAGGAATTCACGCAAACTTCTGTCTGTAACAGGTAGACCGGAAAATTATTCGACATGAACAACACATATGGATCAGTTGGCTAAATGTTGATAATATTGTAAATAAATTACTTTCTTCAGAAGCCTATTAGTCTACTGAGTAAGCTTTTAACAATACATATCATAGAATTAGTATATTTTACGCGTCCACAAAATCAAAAATTCTTAATTTTTAAATGGGAAATTCGTTATTCCATATCAATGTCATGATTTTTTGATGAAAATTCAGCAAATTTAATGCGGAAAGACAATGTCTGAATAAATACTAATATCCTACAGTCTACTTGAGCAATCTTTTGAAAAAAAATATTAAAAAAATTTGTATTTTGAACGTCCACATAATTGGAAACTACTTTTTTTCAAATGTGAAATTCGCTATTTTTGTATCAATATCATGATTTTTTGATAAAAATTAAGCAAATATAAAGCAGCAGAACAATGTCTGAAACGAGAATATCGGTCGGAGACCGAAGACTTATCGATCGAAAGTTAGGGGATCCCAAAACAGTGCTCTTACTCCATAGTGACACTGTGTGTCCCATCACTAATTAATTGATAACTCGCTAATTATACGACATAATTCATCCAAAATCAATAGGCTTCTGGTCCAAGCTATGGTGAATGCGCATGCACAATTTGGAGCAGATTCAACCTCGCTGTCGTGAGATATCGCGTGCATCTAACAGACAAACAAACAGACAGATAAAATACCTATCAACATACTTACTGATCTTAAGATCGATAAGTAATAATACTAACATCCTACAATGTACCTGAGGGGGATTTAACGAGAAATATTAGTAATATGTGTATTTAAAGCGTCCACACAAAAACATAACCAAAAACTGATATTTTTTATGTTTAATTGCTATTTTCATATCAGTTACCATCATTTTTGATAAAAATTTAGCGAATATAATGCGGCGAAATGTGTATTTTAAGCCCCCACATAATTGGAAACTCTTATTTTTTTTATGTTAAATCGCTATTTTTGTAAAACTTACATAAAATACTTTTATTTCGATATGTAAAATAGGCTTATTACAATATTATTATATATTTAGAAATTCATGAATGTGATTTCTCTTTTATATTGAAAATTATGAAACTATTATAACTGGAGTCATCGAGTTTCACTTTTCAAACGACTGAAAATCAGTCACTGAAAGTCTCTCATATGGAACAATGCGCTAAATATATTCTGATATTCACCGAATATACCAGATGTGTGCAAAGTACGGCCCACGAGCCAAATCCGGCCTGTTGGGTAATTCAATCTGGCCCGCCTGATGCTGCCACAACCAAATTGAAAACAAATTTTGATGTTTTAGGTAAAAATAGCTCAATATGTTGAGATTGCGGTGAAATTTAGTTTTGGCACAAGGCCTATTGTTTTCCACTGTCGCTTTTGTAACGCAGTAAATATTGTTCAAAAAATGTAACTTTTCACGCCATACTTACATTGCCCGTCAGTCTAGGTGGAAAAATTTTTTGGCCCCTGGTCTGAAAACCGTGCCCACCCAACCCCCCTGGTATATACTATGACTCATAACCTTATCTTGATATCTTTATCTTAGATTATTATCATCACCTATTTCCAAATAACTTTGAATTTTTATTTTACAAGTTCATGTAGTCTAGTCAAAGTTAATGTTATTATTTGAATTTTCCATTTTTCTATAAAAATGATGAATTCTTTTCAAGTAATTTCAGAAAAATTAGTCATGTGACTATAATTTTTGATGAGATGCATTCATTTCGATATTGAGAATATTTAAAATTAATACAAAAAACTTTCCTTTTTCATATTGACAATTATGAAACTATATTTTATCTTATGTCATTCACTTACAGACCATTTTCGAAAATCGAAGTGTCTCGATTTGAACTTGGGTACTCTCGTAGTATGTGTACCAGGATAGGGTTAGGTCATAATTTTATTCCGATTTTCCTTATTTTAGTTCTATTACGAGTTCGGGGACTGTCTGTGTTAGCCAAGTGAATATACTCCCTGCCCATAGGCTTCCGTCACTTTACACAACTTGATGTAAAGTAGGCGAACAAAATCAGTTACCTCCATATTGGTACACATACTTCTGAAAAACAGAAATTTGTGTTTTCAGTGTGATAAAAATGGTATACACAATCTTAGTTCCATGGACGTTTCGCCCTAGACGATTTGAGATATGATTTTGTTTTAAATTTGCCATGGGGATTGTTTAAAAATAATGTATATTCCAATACATGTGTATTTATAGGACATTTGGGGGTGCTCCCGAAGTATGCGAACCAAGATGGCGGACATCGGAACGTAACATGGGTAACAGGTTAGGGTTAGGCGATAATTTTTTTCCAATTTTCCTTATTTTAATCCTATTATCAGTTCGAAGACTAGCCAAGAGCCTCCCGTAGTATTTATACCTAAAATTATGGCCTAACCCTAACCTAGTACACATATTACATTCCGATGTCCGCCATCTTGGTTCGCATACTTCGGGAGCCCCCATTTGGGCATAGTTAGTGTTTTATACCACCTAGTGATCGAAAGGTCTGGGGTGAATCATCCTTGAACTAAAAAGTCTGTGAACCATGAATAACTACTGATCAGGACAGTGTTTCTCAACCTTTTTCAGTTCGCGGACCGGTAAAATTTCAAAACACATATCGCGGACTGGCGAACCTTCAAAATTAATCAAAAAGGTCATAAACACAAAACATAATTAAAAGTATGCAATTACGACAAAAGTAGGCGGTGCAATTTGCTTAAATATAATATATTAATATCGGAAAATATTTGGCGGACCGGCAGCAAGGTTGCCGCAGACCGGCGGTTGAGAACCACTGGATTAGGATATGATTTACATATTTATCCAGAGGAAAAGTGAAACTGATAAGATGGCCCAATCATAAACCATGGCCTCTCGTCCATGTCACATATGCGGTTAGGTGAACCACCCTACCTCAGCAATCCTCTCGCACATAACTATCCTCGCATGGGATTCGATAAATTACCTCGAACCTGCGAACCCACGCAGAGTAATCAGAGGTGCAGTGGCGAGCGTATTCCTGACGTTTAGCACCATGCGCCACACCTGTGAGTCAAGATCAAATCAAATCCTTTACACAGCCAACACAGCAGTAAGGAGAAAAGAGCAGCACTCCGCTGCTACGTTGAATCAACCGATAATTAAGAAACTATATTTTCCCTTACTGCCTTAGAACATACAAATGAAAAAAGGAGTCTCTCTATAAGAAACAATTTAACATGTAACAGAGTAATATTTCTTTTGTCCAAACCTTTTAAACTTAAATTCCGTACACTTTGAACCTTCCTAGAGGTTTTGTCAGCTCTCCTAATTCCTGAATTTTGTTATCAGTTTGATCAAATCGCTTTTATCGATTTATCTATCTCTGTTATGCTCATTATGGAATGGAAATAAACTTATTACATGATCTAACTTAACTAGTCTTATAACATGGACGAGAGGCCGTGGTTTGCCATATGGTTAAGCAGTCTTATCAGCTTTCCTCTCCCCCGGGATAAATATGTAAATCCCATCCTAACCTGATACAGTGATAACGGCCTGGACTGGCAACCAGACAAGCAGGCGATACCGTAGTCCGTAGTTCAATATATCTTCAATTCATTTAATCATCTCTCCTATTTCCCTGAATTAACACAAAATTCTTATTCGATGTGAATTCCCTCATTTTTTAAAATGATTCTTAAGCCGGCAATCTAAGTAACATGAAAGATATTATAGTAAATAAAGAGTTCCGTGTGAAAAATCGGTGCTTACCCATTCTAAGGCGTACCGTGTGCAAAACAATCCTCCTCGTGGCGATTTTGATTTTCTTAAAGGTAGCGACTCGATGTTTCTTCTTCGCTGATTTCTTGAGATTTTTGATAAAGAATTTTTTTTCCAAAACGTATTGTTTATCGATAAAATAACTATAAAATTATTTCCTGCAAAAATAAATAAATTTAAATCCAAAATTGAGTGATTTGATTAAGATAATATTCAACCTGCAATACGTGGCTCTTCCTTTAAGCGTTTGGTCTGTGAATGGAGCGTCTTCGATTAAGTACCGCCATTTTGAAGAGTCATTGTAAAGCGCTACCGCAGTTTCCGTTGCGCGCCTATTTTAGGCGTTTCCAGACGTTTCTACGTGACATATTTGACTATTCTTACGCGCATAGGCGCCGTATATAGTGTGTTCGTGCTAGCTATTGAAAGGAAGTTGTGAAATACAATGGAATTTCATCACTATTTGGCAATATGCGATAGAATGTTGACATACAAATACGGGCATGTAAACGTCTTACAGTAAAAAGACAAGGGGATTTTAAGTAGAAAATAAATGATTCGCCCTGAAGTATGTCATGGTATGAAATGTTGCAATGCTGAATACAAACACACAGGACTCCAACTATCTTAGTTTAGATTTTGCCCCACTTTGTCCTACGTGACAGATTTGATTATTTACGCGCATAAGCGCCGTATATAGTGTGTTCGTGCTAGATATTGAAAGGAAGTTGTGATATTCAATGGAATTTCGTTACTATTTCGCAATATACAGTAGAATGGCGACATACCGATACGGGCAACTGGTCATAAAAAAAAGAGAAAAGAAACCGAAATTCCAATGTTCGCCCTTCTGCCTTGTGACATTCGCTATCTTTCTATTTCTTTGTCGGATCTTTTGTAGAAAGCTCCCGCAAAAAAAGCAAAATTATGAGATTTGAGAAAGCACCTCCGCCATGTTTCGAAATAAGAAATAAGGGTACTCCTGAAGTATGCGCAACAAGATGTCGCACAACCTAAACCCTAACCTGGTACACAACCTGAGTTCAGGCTGTGCGCCATCTTGGTGCGCATACTTCAGGAGGTCCGAAATTAGTAATTATCAATGATCCAGTTAGAGTTAGGAATGATTTTAATTTTCAGCACAATCTGTATTCGTATCCCTAACTGGATAATTATTATTATTTTTCTTTAGCGGTGGCGGGGATGTACTGTTTATTACCCGGGACTTTGTACAATAGATACGTATAAACAGATTAGACGGCGGTATCAGTGTTGGACCATTTTGGCCTGCTATTATAACACCAACCTATCTTGGGATAGACTTTTCCCACTTTGTCCTACGTGACAGATTTGATTATTTACGCGCATAAGAGCCGTATGAAGTGAGTTCATGACAGCTATTGAATAAGTTGTGAAATTCAATGGAATTTCGTTACTATTTCGCAATATACAGTAGAATGGCGACATACCAATACGGGCTACTGGTCCTAAAAAAAGAGTTAAGAACCTGTTTCAAAAAAAAACTCGGGCTTTCTGCAAAAGATCCGACTGAATTTCCAGCGCAATCTGCTTTCTTATTCTAAGCCGAACCCTGACCGAGTCAATCATTACTTATTTTGAAACGTGGTGGGGTGGTTTCTCAAACTATTTGATTGACTGATTTGGTATATGCAAATGAGATGGCTATACTGTATTAATGCTGGAGATGGGATGCATGTACAAGACCATATTGACCTGCTATTATCCCACCACTATCTTGCGTCAGGTTTTGTCCTACATGACAGATTTCACTATTTAGGTGCATAAGCCCCGTATAGAATGAGTTCGTGCTAGCTATTGACAGCTATAGCACTTTGTTCGACGGGACAAATTTAACTATTCAAGTGCATACGCGCCGTATGGAGAGAGTTCATGACAGCTATTGAATAAAGTAGTGAAATTCAATGGAATTTGGTTACTATTTCACAATATGCGATAGAATGACGACATACAAAACGGACGTCTGGTCGCAAAATTATAGCGAGATTTTGGTGAATGATTTAGGTAATTTTTACACGAGACAAACACACACGAGACAAACACACACGAGACAAACACGCACGAGACGAACACGCACGACGGAAATTTCATCACTATGCCAACACTTCAAATTAGACCTGAAACATGCGACATAAATGTACTAAGCATACGCCATCTCACATTGTGACATAGAACAGGACTGTGCAGATAAAAATATTGCTCCAGCGCTAAAGTAAGATTTTCTGCATACAAAAGGCCGAAAACTTAAAAAAGGGGTGTAGTGATATTTTTTATTTTAGTTTTTTTTTACACTGAGTTTAAATAAGCGATCGATTTAATGATCGAATATCGCGACCTTTGAATATCGTTAAGAATACCGAATATGACGCACATATCCTAGCGCCACCGTCCACGTTTTGATTTAAAATATTTTACAATTTTTACTTATCGATCTTGATCGGTAAGTATGTCGATAGGTATTTGTCTGTATGTCTGTGTGTTAGATGCACGCGATATCTCACGAAAGTGAGATTGGATCTGCTGCAGATTTAGCATGTGCATTCATCATAGCTCGGATCAGAAGCCTATTGATTTTGGATGGATTATGTCGTATAATTAGCGAGTTATCAATTAATTAGTGATGGGACACACGGAGTCACTATGGAGTAAGACCACTGTTTTGGGGGATCCCCTAACCTTTGATCGATAAGTCTTTGGTTTCCAACCGAATTCTAGTTTCATTTTTTATCGTAATCGAAGGCAGCCGTGTGCGCACGGCAATAAATTATCTGGCAAGCCATTGGCCCCATTCGTTTCCATGGGTACATACAATGTGTTGCTAGCGAAATTCAGTGAGAAGACGATAAAATATTTTGAATTTCATTTGTGGAGGTCAAGAAGTATGCGCACCAAGATGTCGCACTACCTGAATCCTAACCGGTACACATATACTATGTTCAGGTTGTGCGCCAAAAAACACCACCAATCATCGCTCAAAATAAGAAAATTAGTATTGCGCAGGAAATTCCAATTTTCATATCATTTCCAACCCTGACTGGCAGTGGCGTATCTAGGGTGTGGCAGCCATGGCTCGTGCCATGTGCGCCGTTTGAACAGGGGCGCAAAAACGGCGAAGGTAGAAGTTCATAATAAAATAATTTCAAATTTGGAATAACTAAACTCGTATTTTTACTCAAATGATAACGTACAAGTATCTCAATTTAACAATAGTCATTATAAATTGTCGAACAACTATCAAGTAGGCGCATTTTTAAACTTTGCCATGGGCGCCATTTTACGTAGATACGCCACTGCAAACTGGGTTACTAATATGTTATTGGACACGAAGTGGACATAACGATCGTTTCAAAATTTTGTTGTTATTGTTATTGTTATTTGTCTCCGTCTCCATTTTTAAAAAATCGCTTTTCTCTTCGAATACTGGACCAATTGCTTTGAAATTTTCAGTGGTTAAAGATAAAATTTTTCTCCAGAAGGCTATTACTTTTTTTTCGCTATGACGTCATCAAAATTATTGCCATTGGGTGGCGATACGTGTCCATATATTTGAGCATAGCTCTCTTGTTTTAAATCGTGGCGGATGTGTTTTATTCAATCTCGCTTTGTACAAAAGATCCGAATAAAGAAAAGAAACGTAATGAGATACACTCATTTCGTGCGTTGAGCATAAAAGTTGTGGAATTCAATGAGATCAATCACTTTTTCGAAATATACGATAGAATGGTGACATAAAAATACGGGTGTCTGACTGCCTTACAGTAAAAAGACAACTGGATTTTGGGTAAAAGATATATGATTCGTCTTGAACTGCTGTGGTATAAAATGTTGCAATACTAAAGACATACAGCATAGAGAGATTATGGCGACTAAAATATATAATTATTTTTTGAATTCCTCCATAGTATAAAATATGAAATAGTTACAATACATAAGATACCTATACGCATTTTATTCGCGATTTCATCTGATCTGACTTTCAAACTTTCTGCTTTTATAGCGATCACCCTGTGTTAGACATTTAGTCACGTTATAATCGTTTTTAGACGCTCCTGAAGTAGGTGTATCAATATGGAGGTAACTAACTTTGTTCGCCGACTTTACATCAAGTTGTGTAAATGGACTGAAACCTAAGAAAGGGTATATTCACTTGGATAACACAGACAGTCCCCGAACTCGTAATAGAACTAAAATAATGAAAATCGGAATAAAATTATTCATAGAAACATGGCACTAAATTAACTTTAAATTACGCTAAGAAAAGTTTTTATATTATACGCACAATTATCCAATGAAATACATTCTGCTTTTCTTGCACAAAAACCATAATAACGCGACTAAATGTATAATATATATAGTCAGTTGCATTTTTTTTCAACGTTAACACTAACGGTTCTAACCGATTTATGATAAGTTCTTAACTTTATCGGAAGTACTGTTTATAAAAAATGGATTGATATTTCGAGACGCGAAATCTGGATTAAGTTATTCTTGTTCTAATTCGAATAAAAGCACCATTGTGTTAACTCTTCTAGATCCAAAGTTGGAAGTTTAGACAAGGAGAAAAGACCTGCAGTTTAGTTTAAGCTGCTAGTTTATTTATAGAATATCGGTAACTTTTTATTTCCATATAACGGTATAAATCTAACATGGGCAAAGTACGGGCCGCGGGCCAAATCAGGCCCGTTGGGGAATTCAATCTGGCCCGCCTGATGTTGCCCCAACCAAACTTTGATGTTTTAGCTGAAAATATCTCAAGGAACTTGTTTAGATTGCGGTTAAACTTAGTTTTTGCACGAGGCGTATTGTTTTCCACCTTTGCTTTGTAACACTGTAAATATTTTTCATAAAATGTTACTTTTTACGTCACACTTACATGACCGCCAGACCAGGTGGGCAAAATTTTTGACTCCTGGTTCAAAAACCTTGCCCCCCCTGGTCTAGATTCTAGAAGCCTCTTTATTTTTATTAAAAATATATTTTCGAAGCAAGCACACGCAAATGAGTCTCTTCTCTGAAAGTCATTAGCACTCACTTAGAAATAAAGAATTATCAATTATGAGCAAAGTTAGGTTGTCTCCCAGAAGTCAAATACGCTATTTCTTTGGTATTACCGAAGTATGTGAACCAAAATGGCGGACACCGGAACGCAGTATGTGTACCAGGTTAGGTTTAGGCTATAATTTCAGATACAAATCCTACGGAGTCACTTAGCTAGTCCCTGAACTCGTAATATACCTAAAACGAGAATATCGGTCGGAGACGGAAGACTGAATCATGACTCTATAGTGACACCGCGTGTCCCATCACTAATTAGTTAATAACTCGCTAATTATACGACATAATTTATCCAAAATCAATAGGCTTCTGGTCCGAGATATGATGATTGCACATGCAAAATTTGGAGCAGATTCAACCTCGCCTTCTTGAGATTTCGCGTTCATCTAACAGACAAACAGACATACAGACAGACAAATACCTATCAACATACTTACCGATCTTAAGATCGATAAGTAATAAGGAAAATTGGAATAAGATGATGATCTAACCCTCATCTGGTACACATACTACGTTCCGGTGGCCGCCATCTTGTTTCACATACTTCGGGAGTACCATTTCTTTTTATAGAACGGTCTAGAAATCTTTTATTTTTATTTTTTTATTAATAACACTATCGGATTTAATTGTATCATGTCAAGTTTTATTAATCTCGCTTAGCAATTTAACATCATTTCGATAGGATATCATGTGGGTGTGGCGACTGGTACATCCGGTTACGAAGTAAACAAGAAGAGACTACATGCAGTTTTAAGTTGTTAGTTGATTTATAAGATATCGGCAATTTTATTATTAGATTAGATTTTAGAATTCATTTTTATTGAGAATATATGCTTCAAACGAGTTCATGCGCATTCAGAAGTAACGGGACCTCGTTTCTGAAAAACGATACTGGCACTCACATAAAAGTAGAGGAAAACTCATTTCTGATAGGTTAAGGGCTCGCCCAGAAATCAAATATAATCTCTCTTTTTATATTATGGTCTAGAAATCTTTTATTTTTATTGGGAATATTTTCTAAAACCTAAGGTGACTAATTTTTGAGCAAAGTTATGGGTAATCGATGAAGTACCAATAGTTGCCGAAACTATATAAAAGAAGTGACGTAACTCGGTATGGCAGCCATGGCCGTTTGGGCAGGATCGAAAAGTCGGTGCTCCCGAAGTATGTGCACTAAAATGGCGCACAACCTGAACATAGTATGTTTACCAGGTTTGTCAGGTTGTGCGCCATCTTGGTGCACATACTTCTGTGGCGCCGAAAAGTTTTAATCATAAAATGTTTCAATAGAATAATTTCAAATTGGAAATATTTAAAACTTGTATTTTTACCTAAATAATAACATACAAGTATCTTACCCATTTCGCATGGGTATTTTTAAAATTATTTTTTTTGTCAACTATTAAGCCCTAAAGTCTAAAGCTTCACTCATGGATTTTTAAAAGCGTGTGCTAGACTTCTATTCAGAAATATATCTTTAAAACACACTCCTCCAAAAAAAATAATTTTATGCAAAAAAATTTCTAAATTTCTAAAAAAAAATTTGACCTTGAGATACTCTGTGTACAGTAGAGGGTTAAGGGGAGGCATTTTTCAACCTTTGCGATGAGCGCCATTTTACGTAGATACGCCACTGCTCCTTGACTTCCAGTTGTCGTCTGTAACTTCGCTCAGATCTTCTATATTTATTCATGTTTGGCTGGGATTTTGCTTTCAGCTACGGTATTTATGTTTTTTTTTATTTATAGGTATCTCGGTACACTCTATTTATATATTTTGATGACTTGTTTTTTTCGGTTTAAAAAAATATCTAATGAAAGCTTGCAAATATTATATCTATTTATAGTGTCGGTAAAAGTCCCTAAATTCTCAGTCGTGAATAGGAAATGGCATTCCAAATAGAATAGTAAATTATCCGGCACTCCAGAAGTATGTGTACCAATATGGAGGTAACTAATTTTATTCGCCTACTTTACATCAAGTTGTGTAAAGAGACTGGAACTTATGGGCAGGAGGTATTATCACTCAGCTAACACAGACAGTCTAGGAACTCGTAATAGAACTGAAATAAGGAGATCGGAATAAAATTATGGTCTAAAACTAATCTGGTACACATACCACGGGAGTACCGATAATTCACGCCGTTGCAGCGAAATTTTGTTTTTTTACCCCGGTGATTCAAAAAAGCCGACGCCGGATTCAAAGCTCTCGAACTACGCTAAACTGCGAATCAATAACCGATGCGCTGTGTGCATAACGTAACGTGTGGCGTATTATTTTGACACAGAGTGGAGATATTAAAGTATAGGTCCTACCAGCACAAGCAGGGATTTCCCCTCACCCCCCTCACCCCTAAAATTTTAAACAGCCCCCTAATTTTGAGGTATACCACCACACTTTATATTCCTTACTTCATAAATGTATTTGAACGGTGACCGTACATTTGAACCCATGTGTATATCCACGGGTTCAATCTATATGCGGGTGCTAACATCCATGGGTTAGGGTTAGTATGGGTTTAACTATCCGTGAAACAAAAAAAATTCCATAGGTGCAATAGCATACAGGTGCAATTGTCATGGGTTCAAATGTACGTGGGTTCAAATGTACGGTCGCCGTTCTTTCTATATAATCGAGCGATTTTTATTTGGCATCTCTGTATTTTTCGAATGAATGGAATCGTTCCGGTTCTACATTTAACACTTGATTTATTGCAGTTTGGGTAAGGGGGTGGTTACGGGGCGTAGCCTAGAAACTCTGAGAAGGGAGTTTGAATTTTTTAATACCCAAGTTAGACTTGCTTCTTCACAAAAGAGTTTTGACTAATTTTACTTTAATCAGGGTCAGACAAAAAATATTCTTAAACTTTAAACTACTAAACAAGAATATCGGTCGGAGAACGAAGACTTATCGATCGAAAGTTAGGGGATCCCCAAAACAACGCTCTTACTCCATAGTGACACCTTGTGTCCCATCACTAATTAATTAATAACTCGTTAATTATACGACATAATTCGCTCAAAATCAATAGGCTTCGGGTCCGAGATAAGATGAATGCACATGCGAAATCTGGAGCAGATCCAATCTCGCTTTCGTGAGATATCGCGTTCATCTAACAGACAGACAAACAGACAGACAGACAAATACCGATCTTAAGATCGATAAGTAATTAATGGCGAAAGACTCGCCATAAACTTAGCATGCAGTCTTTTTAAAACAAGAGCCTATTTCAAATATTTACTTCGAACAGCGAATACGTGGTTTCCTAGTCTGCTCCTAGTCCATATCCTTACGAAATAAAATACCGCCGAAATAAGAGTATTTTAAGATGCAGTTGGTAAGACTTTACTTACTAGTAAACTTGTACTATTATATAAAATAAATAGATTACGGTTTCTCTTGTTTTCTATTCCGAACGAATTCCACTGATATCTAAAAATCGGTGCTCCAGAAGTATGCGCACCAAGATGTCGCCCAACCTGAATCCTAACCGGTACACACATACTATGTACAGGTTGTGCGCCATCTTGGTGCGCATACTTCAGGAGGTCCTAAAAATCTTTAATACACGGAAATCTTGCCGGATTAACATTCCCCTGCTTAGCATATTATACTTTGGGTGAGGGATGAGAAATTTAAGCTGTGTGAGAAGCGCATTAGGATAAGCGCTTTAACCACAGACTCACTGCAACCCTCTAGTCCAGTGGTCGGCAAACTGTGGAGTGGACAGCCGAGCATTTTTAGTGGACTTCCAATAAATTTTAATTATGGCAGTGAAACACGAAAAAAATTCTATAAATTCAAGATTACGTATCATTTTTGGACCTCCTGAAGTATGCACACCAAGATGGCGCACAACCTGAACTCAGGTTGTGTACCAGGTTAGGGTTCAGGTTATGCGACATCTTGGTGCGCATAGTTTAGTACCTCATTTTTTTGCCAAATAGTTTTTTTTTCATATATCAAACGCTATATCAAACAATGAGATGTTACGTTCATTACAACTACCGTACACAAATAAAATTTGTTACTTGTCCTTAACAAGTTTATTACGCGGTTAAATTTAAAATCCCAATGAAATTGTTGGATCTTAAAATCTTTTCGATTTTACTATTTGGACATCGCTCAAAAACTTGCCAACCACTGTGCTACACTCTGAAAAAGGTGCTTCCGAAGTATTCGTACCAAGATGGCACACAACCTGAACATAGTATGTGTATCAGGTTAGGTTTGTTCAGGTTGTGCGTCATATTGGTACGAATACATCCGGAGCGCCCTGAAAAGGCTAAATACAAGCTATCACATAGGCTTATATGAGGGTCATTTTACAGGGGTTCAAAGTTCACGCAATTTAAAATTTTTATTCAAGATTGTTCGAAACAAAACTAATGCACTTTTTGCGTTAGCGATTTGGTGTCTATGCCAGTGGTTCTCGACCGCCGGTCTGCGTCATCCTTCCTACTGGTCCACCAAATATATTCCAATATTATATCTCCATTGCAAAATGCAAGGCCTCACTTGAATAAACTTTGCCGACCAATATTCTGTTGGGAAAACGAGCAACCCAAAAAAATATTTATGCAAACAATTTTGAATCGCGACCCATAGGTTGGGAAAAGCTGCTCTAGTCTGACAAGTTAAAAATTTTTGACTGTCCGTCAGAACACACAAAAACTTTCGCACTTACGGGCGGACTAGTGGCAGACTAGTTACACATCCGACAAGGACTGGTAACCGGACGAGATTAAACCGTCTTAACGCCTTACCTCTTACCTGTGATAAATATGTAAATCAGGGGTCGGCAACCTTTTGTCGCTCGCAGGCCAAAAGTAGGGGTTGCAAATCATTGGGTTGCATTGCATATCAAATGATTACATTTGAATATTTTCGGCGCCATTGAACCCTTTGCACTTAGCATCAACTTTTCTGCCGTTTGTTGCTATTTGTCTAATTATAACTAAATTATAGGCTCATTAAACGAGTAATTGTGAATTATATACTTGTTAGGTTATGATATAATTTAGTCAACACGTGTCTCACAATAAATTTTGTTACGTAAAGAATAAAATCGTCAAAACCGCTGTTTTGTTACTCTAATTCAGTGAATCGGCCCGTAGGTTGCGACCCCTGATGTAAATCCTACCCTGTCCTACTATCCTTCTGTTTATACTGAATGAAATTCTCGCCATACACTCAACATGATATTTACTCAGAACCGCAACCGAGACCTTACTTTCAGCCAACTTGTATACGTGATGAAAGAGTTCTAGTTTAGGAATACTTAAAGAAATACAGAAATACCTGTACCCTAAAACGCTATTTTGTATGATAACATCTCGGTTCTGAATGAAAGACTTACAAAGCAATTCCTAATATGCAGTCTCTTTATAACTAATTCAAATATTTACTCCGTAACACAACTGGGACCTTACTTTGAGCAAACTCATACAGATAATAAAAAGGTTCTAGTTTGACAAAATACTTCGAAAATTTTCTGTAATTCTGCACCATAAAATACACAAAACGCTATTTCGTATCATTCCATTTATGTTCTAAATCGGGGGTGCGAACCTACGCCCCGCGGGCCAAATGCGACCGTGCGGTCCGCAAAATGAGTTTTTAATTTAGTTTAATCTGGTACGCGCGAATAATTCCATTCCCTTTGCGCTACAAAGCTATACCCTGAGTCCAATTTATTATCTATGCCTATGACGTTACAATGTCCTACCAGCTAGCTTGTGCGAAGCAAACAACGCGTGCCATAAGACGAATACCCAAAATATTGGTGCCTATATTAATTAGAAAGTCTATGTTGAATAAACACTCAATTATCTGTAATCGGCCCTCCTGCTTTAAAGGTACAAACACTTGTTCTAAATGAAAGACTTTCCCAACAACTGTTAAGATGCAGTCTCTTTATAGCTATTCCAAATATTTACTCAGGACCGCAAATACGTAGTTTTTCAAATGCTTATGTTATTCAGTTACGTTAACTTGTATTTGTGAACGCTATGGCCCGATTAAAGCGCCTCGCTTTGAAGTGTAGGCAGTGTTGGATTGAATATTGGGTTCTCCTGTAGTATGTGTACCATGTTAGGGTTAGGGTATAATTTTATTCCGATTTTTTTTTAGTTCTATTACGAGTTCGGGACTGTCTGTGTTAGCCAAGTGAATATACCCCTACCCTGCCCAATTCGATGAGCCGCCAGTTTTTTGTCAGTCAAAGGTCTGGGGAGAAATAACTCTCAATATTTTTTTTATTGAAGTCATATTTTATCATGTAATTCGGACATATTAGTCTTTTTTTCGAGTGAATTATTGATGAAACGTGTTACATTTTTGTGCGAACACTTATCATACTATCTGAGAAATTAACTGAATGCAAGAACCATTACAATAAAAAAGTCACATACAATTACATATCTTCCAAGTATTCGAGATTCGATTCGATTCTGAAATCATCAGGTATTACAGCCCAGCTCTTGTGATGGGCAAATACCAGGGTTCTCGTCCGCACTTTATTTAGTCCTGCGCTGTACTGGTTAACTCAAATATTTTTACAATTACGTTCATTACATGCGTAAATGATCCTTATGTTAGATCATAATAATTAATAACTTATGTTAGTATTCCGTCATAAAACAAACATGGAAGTCTTCGTCAGTAAATATTTGGATGACATATCATTCCACGCAAGAGAAAAATTCCACGCGGTAAAAACCTTCGCAAAGGGTGCATACTGACCAGAACTGGGCATTTCGTATCGAAAAGTTAATGATTCGAATCGGTTGGGACAAAAATTTCGAATTGCCGCCATCTTGTTTTCTATTTGTCGGCCAATGGCAGAGGTGAATTATTCAATTCTCTTCTATGGGTACCATGTTTTTAAAGTGCAATTTCACATATTACATTTATTTTTGTTGAGTTATTGATGAAACATTGTTTTGCATTATGCGTTACAACTGAGCGAACTGACTGAGTGATGAATTTGGTACTTCCATAGTGTTAGGGTTAGGCCAAAATTTTATTTCGATTTCCCTTATTTCAGTCAGTTCTATAACGAGTTCGGGGTTTGTCTGTGTTAGCCAAGTGAATATACCCCTGCCCATAGGTTTCAGTCCCTTTACACAACTTGATTTAAAGTAGGCGAACAAAATTAGTTACCTCCATATTGGTACCTACTCTTCTGGAGCGCCCTGGATTTGATGTTTTTATTAAGTTATGCGTCTGGAATTGAATATATTCCGATTCGGAATTTATCTCTCGTAACTCAGAGGAGGTCGGAAAGTTTCGATGCAAATGTTTACTTTCGGCAGGAGGGCATGATGTCATTGTATATGAAGCGTTGGAATTTGCCAGTGATTTCCCGACACCTATGAACACCCTCCTTCTAAAATTTCCGCTAGTTTTTAGATGTGACGGCATACTTTAATTCGTAACGTAAATATATATTTGAATTTCAAGAAAGCCGGTGCAGATGATCAGTGAAATGTATAACACATTTTATAAGTTACGAATAGTTTGATCACTAATAATAAAATATCTCCCACCCGCTAAATTCGGTAACTATAACTGGTTTATCGCGTCTCCCTTTACCTTAAAATACAATATTTTTACTTTACTGTTTGTATACTTTCGTATTTTCGGTATGTGAAAAAAATAAACTACTGACTGTCTTCGGTAGCTCTTAGTTTGAGGTGAAGACGTCGAGGCAGAAATCTAATGTTGTTTTTGGAATTCACCTCGACGGAGGTCGGGATTTTCCGATGCGAAATTTAGCTTCTGAAGGTGGGGAATTTGTGGTCATGCAGGAGACACATAGCTAATACAAGACATTTTACAGAGCTTGTTCTGGACGGAAGCGCGGAATAGCGTAATCTTATGTTGTTTTGGGAATTAATTGCAGTGGAGACCGGGAGGTGGCAGAAATTCAATGTAGTTTTCGGAATTCACCTCGGAATGTAGGTCAGGATTATTCTACGAAATATTTATCTTCTGAGTCTGAGGGTTTTGCATTTACGCATGAGGCACATAGTAATACTTTATAGCTAAATTCGTCCCTACTTACGACATTTGGCGCTGCGGAAGTATTCGTATCAAGATGACACACAACCTGAATAACCCTAACCTGGTACACATACTATGTTCAGGTTGTGCGCCATTTTGGATTCTTAGTACGAATACTTCGGGAGCAGCCGAAGTTTTGTACTTACGAAGGGCTTCCAGAGCAAATTAATTTATAAATAGATTTCTGTTGTACATAACACATATTTATGAAAAGCACAGATACAAACATTAGCGGAAGTCAAACCAATAAATAAAATTTCACTTTTGAAAAGTTTCACCCGAACATTTCTCTCTCAGACTAGATAAAACTGTAACCTTTGATAAACTTTAATTTCTACGGATGGTTTCCTACCAGTTGTGCTTTTACTATGAATAATCGAAGATGAAGATAATCGAAACGCCCGCAAAATTTTCATCGTTCGCTTCATCGTCCTAATGAAGTTTGTCTTAACATTCACATATCCATCCGTATTCCGAACCTGCTGTCTGATAGGGTCACCATATTTGAAAAAGCAAAATTCCGGACAGTTCGCGAATATTTTCACGACCTCGTAGTAAAAAATATGCGCACGGTACGAAATAACAATGTTCTGTATTAGCATTGTGCACAGTACGATTGTAGATGCAGTAAAATTCTGGATTCCGGACATTTGAGCATTTTTTAAATTATTCCCGGACGCAAAATTTAACCCTAAATTCCGGACATGTCCAGCACAATAATCCTTTTTATTAGGCGATTGGGATCATGCGATATATTTATCTATATCTGACAAGACTACGGGCCGCTGGCCAAATCCGACCAGCTGGGGAATTCAATTTGGCCCGCCTGATACTGCCACAACCAAACTAAAACCAAATGTTAATGTTTTAGCTAAAAAAAAATGGTGCTCCCGAAGTATGCGAACCAAGATGGCGGACATCGGAACGTAACATGGGTAACAGGTTAGGGTTAGGCGATAATTTTTTTCCAATTTTCCTTATTTTAGTCCTATTATCAGTTCGAAGAATAGCCAAGAGCCTCCCGTAGTATTTATACCTAAAATTATGGCCTAACCCTAACCTAGTACACATATTACATTCCGATGTCCGCCATCTTGGTTCGCATACTTCGGGAGCCCCAAAAAAATAGCTCAAGGAATTTTTTGAGATTAAATTTTGTTTTGGTACAAAACTTATTGTTTTCCACTTTTGCTTTTGTAACACTGTAAATATTGTGTAACTTTTTACGTCACACTTACATGGCGCGCCAGTTTAGGGGGTAACATTTTTAACCCCTGGTCTAACTCTAGAAAACCGTGCACACCCCTGAAATCTATATTGTTAACTGTCTATCCATACACACATTCAAAAAGTTGACAATACTATAAATAAGTCAGGTAACAACTCTTATCTATTCTGTCGACTGAACAATACTTCGCGATCGTTTTAATGTTTTCGTGAGTAAACATAAATTATGTATAATCGGGATATTCCTTAATGTACCGTAACTTTCGGTCAATAGTCGTTACTTATACTTTAGCCGGTCGATATAATACTTTTATGCATATGATAATGAGCATAAAAAACTATGAAATAGGCTTTGTACAAGCAAATAATAAAGAAATACTTCCATGCATATGTTAATAAGCACAATAATGACTATTGCACCATACAGACTTCGGTGCTCCCGAAGTATGCTAATGAAGATGGCGGACATCGGAACGTAACATGGGTGACAGGTTAGGGTTAGGCGATAATTTTTTTTGCGATTTTCCTTATTTTAGTCCTATTATCAGGTCGAAGACTAGTCAAGAGCCTCCCGTAGTATTTATACCTAAAATTATGGCCTAACCCTAACCTAGTACACATATTACATTCCGATGTCCGCCATCTCGGTTCGCATACTTTGGGAGCCCCCAGACTTCAATAACAAGAACTATGTAGTGCATGCAAAAATGGTTAAAAGCAGAAATTTATGGCAACATCAGGCGGGCCAGATTGAATCAACCAACATGACGTATTTGGCCCGCGAGCTGTAGTTTGCAAATGACAGGATTAGACTACGATGGCGTTGCAGATTAAAATTCGGTCCCATTGCCCCCAACCAAACCCATGGTATGATAAATTGGGTCGGCAATTACGAATCGGAAAAACTTTAAACCTTGCAAACTTATAATAGATCTTGATATAGCAGTGGGTGCTTGCATACAGACTTGTTCGAAGCGGAAGGGGTACGGATAAGTTGGTACCTCCGTAGTATGTGTACCAGGTTAGGGTTAGGCCTTACATGAGCAAACTACGGCCACCGTCCCAAATTCGGTTTATTGGAGAATCCAATCTGGCCCGCCTGATTCCACGACAACGAAACTAAAACCAAATTTCGAATTTTCAGCTAAAACTCAAGGAATTTGTCAAAATTACGTTTAAATTTAGTATCGTGACGAGGCTCATTGTTTTCCATTCTTGCTTTTGTAACACTGTAAATATTGTTTAAAAAATGTAACTTTTTACGTTACACTTACATGGCCCGCCAGTCTAGGTGGGCAAAATTTTTGGCCCCTGGTCTAAAAACCGTGCCCACCCCTGGTTAGGCCATAATTTCATTCTTATTTTCATCATTTTAGTTCTATAACGAGTTCGGGGACTGTCTGTGTTAGCCAAGTGAATATACCCCCTGCCCATAGATTTCAGTCCCTTCACACAACATGACGTAAAGTAGGCGAACAAAATTAGTTACTTCCATATTGTTACACATACTTCTGGAGTGCCGATAAGTCATGCCTAATAAGGCGACAGATGAAACATAACTCACCTATCGATTCCGTATCGGAAGTTCAGAGGACGAACCGGCTAACAGGATAATGCACCGTTGCAGTAAATATTCTAATGAATAACGACCCGAATGCATTACACACATCGATTATTACTTTAAATTATAAATATTTTGTGCGCGTAGCATCTGTGATGATAACTTTCAAATTAGGGGAATACTGTGAGAAAAAAGTATTAAAATAATCATGAATTTCTCTGCGGATTGAGATGAGCTCGAATGAGTTTAACTTGATACCATTCTTTCTGGTATCCAGAGAGCATTAAATGAACTAAGCTTTCTCTACCATTTGAATTGGTAAAGAGCTTTAATCGCTAAATGTTTTAATAAAATAATTTCGGTGCTCCAGTAGTATTCGTACCAAGATGGCGCAGTTTAGGATTAGCAGGTTGTGCGCCATCTTGCTACGATTACTACGGAAGCACCATAATTTCAAATTGGGAATAATTTAAACTTACATTTTTTCTTAATAAATAATATCTTAAAAGCATTTTTAACGTCATAACCCTCATTTTTAAAACTTTGCCATGAGCGCAATTTTACGTATACACGACACTGCACCCAAACCTGCTTCAATCTAGCTGTCTGTCCGCACGAAGGTGTGCTACCACTGACAAACACTACTGTCAGCACGCATTGGTACAAAGCACTTAAATATACTTTCATACCGCATTAATTAGGATCCTAAAATACACACTTTGGGTACCATGGAAACGCTTTTAAATGTAAATTTAACCCCGAATTCCCATGTAATTGTTATAGTGGTTCTATAACTTTTTAAGCCGCGCCCCCTTTTTAGAATTTGTCATATCACGTGCCTCACCTCAAAAATAACTAGCTAACAATAAGCTACAAATAACAGATAGTAAGGCGAAATTTTCAAAAACACGTTGAAAATACGTATACATAATAAGGAAATGTAAATATCGAAAATAAGGCGAGCAAGATCAAATCTAAAAAAATTTCATCTTCATGCCTTCTCAGAATATTGTCTACCGACGCCCCCAACAACCCCCCCCCCCCCCCCCATCCACTTGTGGAGCGCGCCACCCCGTTTAAGAACCGCTATTATAAATATAGGTAGACAACCAAATACGTGATTCCCTTTAAATCCTATATTTTAGTTTTACCTTAACCACGGCTATAAATACTTTTGGAGGGCGTTCTCATTCTTCATTACCGAACACGGCTGCGTACAAGCAGCCACTGAGAAGCATGGGCCTTCATTATAACCCCAACACGAAGGAGCGCTTTTGTAAATGCCCCAGGGTTCCGTGAGAGAAACCTAGGGGCTCCGCAAGCTATCCGTTTACTTATTAAAACACTGACTTCACTAATTTTGTAGCTGTCTAACGAAACATTAACGGCGTTAATAACATTTGATGGCGCACAACCTGAACCCTGCCCTGGTACACATGCTATGTCCAGGTTGTGCGCCAACTTGGTGCACATACATCTGGAGCTTTATTTAAATAACTCAGAAACATTAAACAATAAGTAATAATGTGTTTGTTTTGTTTTCATGAAATTATTGCGGGAATCCGTAAATAATATTCAACCTTTTCACCGGCTCCATTACACCAAAAGTTTGAAAACTCATGACTTAAATATACTGTATTTACGTTGAATTTGCGTTTTTCTTAGTAGCATCTTAAATAAACATGGTCTATTAGTAGCGAATTGAATCTAATTACTTGGTATCTATGGTATTAAATTTTATTGTTGTGTAATAGACCATTTTCACGCTTGAGTGGAAATGATTAAGCACGTTTGTGCGTGAGAACGTAATATTGGCGATGAACGCCACATTGAATTATGAAAATATGGTATTATACAAAGAATCAATTAAAAAACCTTTTAATCGAATTTGGGTAAAATTTGTCGGGATTGGCTGTTTATGTGTCCATTGTTATCACGGGCGTAGGCAAGAATTTGTCAGAGCGGGAGTGGTTTTGGAATTTCAAATTGCTGAGTTAGACCGTAAAGTGCCGAAATATATTGGAGTTCGGAAAACTTGTGTGTTTTAAGAGCCTCGCGGATCTAGCTACGAAAAAATGCTAAGTATGACACAAAAAAAAGGCTTTTTTTCATTTCATAATGAAAGGGGGTCATCCACAAACTATGGCCCCCCCCAACCCCAACTCTGCCCTTGACTGGGTTATTTATTTGTCCTTCGCTCTGCATTAAAATGTTTTCGTTATTAGTTCAATCTCAACTCAAATAGTTCATTACGTGTCTGTAACTATGTATTATGATATTACGAAATAAATTTACCATAACAGTAATCTGTATATTAATCTTAGTATTGCACTAAATGCAAAGTAATCCCCCCCCCCCCCCTCAAAAAAAGAATACCATTTCAGAAGAAATTCCTCATCGGCCGGGAAACGTTGCATTACACAATCTGCTTTACAAAAATTGAGTCGACCCACGATATTCTAATCTGTATACTGAAAACATCGCAAAAAAATATGGAAATAAACGTCACAATACAAAACGTAGCGTCACAATATAAAAACCTATAACATAGCCTATTACAATATTATTTACATTCTTTACGTGCCAGTGGAGAAATGCACACGGCAAAATTTTTACAGTATTCTAATTTATCTTTGAGAAGAAATCGCCCATCGGTTTGAAAATCCTCAATTACATGAAAAGCTCGCCAAAAATTGGGCGTTCCATAAGTGTATGTACCAATATGGAGGTAACTAATTTTGTTCGCCTATTTTACATCAAGTTGTTTAAAGCGACTGAGACCAAAGGGCAGGAGGAGATGTTCACTTGGCTAGCACAGACAATCCCGAACTCGTAATAGAACTAAAATAGTGAAAAATCGGAATAAAATTATGGCCTAACCATAACTTGGTACTACGAGAGTACTACTACATACTATTTAACAAAACCCAGGAAAAATTGTGCAAAACGGTGTGCCCTTGACTGTACGTCGTGTAGGTCGGCTGAGAATTACATAATAAATTTGCGAAAAAAATTAGTTTGGCAAAGCCCAAAAAAATTGTGAATTGAAAAATAAAATTTTTGCGTGCCCCTGACTGGATGTTGCAAAGATCGGCTGAGGAAAGTCGAATTCTATAATGAACTCGTTAAAAAATGAGTTTGGCAAAATCCAAGAACAATTAGGAAAAAAAAACAGTTTGCGTGCCCTTGACTGCACGTTGCGTGCGTTGGTTTGATTCTCCTGACGTTTCAATGGAAATCCATTCAAGTAAACAAACTTCAAAAACGTCGAGATCAAAACAAGCCGTGAATACAAGACAATGTTGGGTTGGATCGCTCTTTTCATATTCACGTTCACGCTTATTTAACTCCAATCAAAATGAATCAAAATATAAATTAAGATGCTTTGATCATGCTAATTATGACACCCATGTGGGATAATAAATATGAGAAGGGATCCTTACTACTATCACGTTATCCAAGCGTGAATTTTTTTAAGTTTAGATATTTTGGATATTAACGTACCATCCCTGTATTTTAACGTGTTTTTTGAACAAAACATACTTTTTCCTTACAATCTGTTATTTGTAGCTTATTGTTAGCTAGTTATTTTTGAAATGGAGCGCGAGACTTCACAAATTCTAAAAAAGAGTCGCGGCTTAAAAAGTTTGAGAACCACTGGTTTAGACTGTTGATGGGCGCTAGATTCTTCCAGTTACCCATTTCCGGTTTTTGTATTGACCTGTGCTTTTTGATTTTCTGATCTGTTTTTGTCTGATTTTGTTTATCTTTAATTAAAATAAGTCAATATATAACCTTACGTCATCATATGGCGTCATGACGTTCGAATGACGAAAATGTTCACATGACAAAACACAATATTCCAATCTGTATACTAAAAACATCCATACCTAGAAAAAAAATGCAAATTGACGTCATAATATATAAACCTGACGTCATGATACCAAAATGCTGCGTCATAATATAAAAACCTATGACATTTTATACAACGCCCAACTACATAATAACAAAATACAATGCTAATATTTATATAAAAAAAAACGGTAAATAAATTAAAAAATTTCCACAACATTTTAGTCCGTAAGCTCTAGACATCGCAATTATGGAGATCGGCGTCACAATATACAAACCTGACGCCATGTTACTTAATATTTGACGTCATAATACGAAAAATGTTGCTCACGATATAAAAATCTATGACATATCTGTCGTCATAATACGAAAAAAGGTTGCTCACAATATAAAAACCTATGACATATCTGGCGTCATAATAACAAGTTGCGTCATAATAACAGAATATAACACCAATATTTATGTTTTTTGTACTCGCACGACAATATTCTGATCTGCATACTGAGAGGCGTTTTCATTCATTAAAATAGAAATCTACCATTACTCAGTTCCAGGTCATGTAACCTGAGCGACTCTCCCGATCTTATGGTTGACCTTTGTGGCAATCACGGCCCTTGTCGTATACTCGAAATTAGTTCGAGTTCATTTAATAATAATCAAGCGAACCAACCCATGTACCAAAAGTAGGGCTGGGCATTTTCGAATACCTGATGATTTTAGAATAAAATCGAATACCTAATTCAATGTGACTTTTCTATTGTATTGGGTCCTTCAAGACGCACAAATTATAGAAAACATAGAATCCATTACTCAGGCAGTTCGCTGAGCGTTCAAACACAATGGAAAACATGTTTAAGTAATAACTAACTATAGAAAACACGAGTGATATGCCCGAATCACATTGTAAAAGTATGACTTCAATAAAAAAATTTAGAATTCACTTCGACCGTTGGCGGACAGAAAGAAAAAAATAGGATGGCGGCAAGTTGAAAGTATGGTCTGAACCGATTCGAATTACTTACTATTTGATTCGATTCGAATAATTCACTATTCGACTCGAATATTCGATTCGAGATACCTAGGCCCAACTATAAGTCAATAAATGCAAATCAGAGTGGGTTATTTGTCATGGTCGATATTCGATTAAGGAAAGAAAAAGATCAGGTTTTTATTTATTCATTCCAAAGCTGAAGTTGGACAATCAATAACTAGGGAGCATAAACGCGGCCAGGGAGGGGTCATTTTCCAGCCAAAGAATGAGTATGTTTTAAGGCGTTCTCTATGTTTTATTAAACCTCAGTTGTGATTGGTTTATCGTGGTAGGCGTGTTGGGGGCCAAAGTCAAGCCCTCAAAATAGTGTGCGACCACACATAAGTCCAACAAGTTTAGAATATTTTAGAAGTATATTTATACTAATTAACAGGATAATTTAATTCTAGAGCAGACACCATGTCATCAAAAGTCCATACCGCGACCTTTTATGATCGTGAACCGGGCTGTTGGCGCATGGATCAAAGCGCTTGTAACGAGATCATTTAGCGTCAGTACCATCACCTACTGCAGTGGTTCCCAACCTACTAAGTTGGTATTTAAAAGGTACTCCCGAAGTATGTGAACCAAAATGGCGGACACCGGAACGTAGTATGTGAACCAGGTTGGGGTTAGGCCATAATTTTAGGTACAAATACTACGGAAGTCATTTGACTAGTCCCAGAACTCGTAATAAAACTAAAATAAGGAAAATTGGAATAAACTTATGGCTTAACCCTGACCTGGTACACATACTACGTTCCAATGTCCGCCATCTCGGTTCACATACTTCGGGAGTACGTTTTAAAACATTGCGGTGGTGTTTTTCTCAAATATCACATTCCGGCATTATTGGCGGCGGCTTTGTACAAAATATCTCATAGTCAAGCCCGCGGGAAATTTGAAAATAAACTTTGTATGGACCTCCTAAAGTATGCGCACCAAGATGGCGCACAACCTGAACATAATATGTGTGTACCGGTCAGGATTCAGGTTGTGCGACATCCTGAACAAAATATGTGTGTACCGGTGGGAATTCAGGTTGTGCGACATCTTGGTGCGCATACTTTTGGAGCACCCTTTGTATGTAGAGTTTGTACGAAATTTTCAATTTTTTTTCCAAGAGCATGGGGCTGCAGAAAATGCTTTTGTGGTCCCTAATCATCCACATGTATTTACTTCCCTCGACAGATTCAGAGTTTCAATATCAATATGCTGGTTTATTATTATCGGCCGCATTGGGAAACTGCTCAAATTTTTTCAAAAAACCTTTATGATAGTGACGAATTTTATGTTGGCTGATGGTAGATGAAAAAATCATTAATATTATTTGGTGCTCCCGAAGTATGCGAACCAAGATGGCGGACATCAGAACGTAACATGGGTAACAGGTTAGGGTTAGGCGATAATTTTTTTCCAATTTTCCTTATTTTAGTCCTATTATCAGTTCGAAGACTAGCCAAGAGCCTCCCGTAGTATTTATACCTAAAATTATGGCCTTACCCTAACCTATACACATATTACATTCCGATGTCCGCCGTCTTGGTTCGCATACTTCGGGAGCCCCGACGAATTTAATGTTGGCTGATGGGAGATGAAAAAATCATTAATATTATTTTAACAATTCATAGTTTAGATTTCTCAAATCAAGTCTAAAAATTAATCGTTACTTTGCATGTACTTGTAAGCAGTGAATGGTTTCTTTTTTGTATCGAACTCTTTTTAGAAAATGAACCGAGAACGGGTTCGCTGATATTGCGATATTTCAAGAACGGGTTCGCGCAAACTCCTCACCGCTGGTTGTACGACATTTTCACAAACGTTTTCAAAGAACAGGGGGGGGGGAAGGGGGCACAAAAACTTTTATTGTCCGAATGTATTTTGTTCTTCCAAACAGCGACAGACTTTTCATATCAATATGCTGATTTATTAATGAGAGTTATGCAACGGTATTGACGATCGTGTTAGGATGGATAATAATTTATGTGCATAAATTACACGCGCATTAATTAGGATTAATAATTTAAAAAGTCCGAGAATAAGAAATTCGCATCAATAACTTTTTGTTGACCTATAAAATTTAGAACGAGGGCTTGTTTTTAATTGATAACGTATGTCGGAATTCCCCGGATTTGGAGTCAAAGGTTAGCACTCGTGAGCAGAGGAGTATCTGGTCTTGACACTACTGAGACCCATGGGTCAAATCCGGCCAGCTGGGTAATTCGGTCGAGCCCGCCTGATGCTGCAACAACCTAACTGAAACCCAAAGTTTAATGTTTAAGCTAAAAAAAAAGCAGCTCAAGGAGTTCGTTGAGATTGCGATTAAATTTAGTTTGGGCACGAGGCTTATTGTTTTCCACTTTTGCTTGCAAATATTATTCATTAAATGGAACTTTTTACGTCACACTTAAAGTGCCCGCCAGTCAAACTTTTTTGCCCCTTGTTTAAAAACCCTGCTCATCCCCGATCTTGGTCCCCGGATCAGGGTTCGGCAACCTTTTGTCGCTCGCGGGTCAAAATCAAAGGTTGCAAGTCATTGGCGGGCCGCACATATTTTTAGAAAGTTAAAAATCGAATAGATGACCGATGAATCACATTTTATTTCACAAATTATAATTCAATTATAGGCTCATTAAACGAGTACTTGTGAGTTATATACTTGTTACGTTATAATATAATTTAGTCTACACGTAAATTCTTTTGCGTAGAGAATATAATCGACAAAACAGCTATAACTTGTTACTATAATTCAATAAAGCGTCGCGGGCCGGATCCTAGGGCATGGCAGTCATGGCTCGTGCCGTTCGCCTTGCTTGGGAAGGGACGCAAAAGTCTTAATCGTGAAATGTTTCAATAAAACTAATTTCTAATTGGGAATATTTAAAACTTTTTTACTCATATAATTACGTGCCAGTACTCCAATTCAACAACAGTCGTTTAGAATTGCTATTCGTTCCTATCAGGAGTTTAAATTAGTGTTTCTGAACAACCCAAGGTCAGCTCAAGCCTTCCTCTGTCTTATTGCCCTATTTTTCTTCTATCTCAGCTCTCCTGCAATCATCTGCATCAAAAAATCAATTGTGTCATCATAATCTGTTAATATGCTTGACTATTAAACGCATGGCTGAACACCAACTCGACAGATACAAAAGACTGAATATTTTCAACAAGACCTCAACTAGAAATGGAAATAGTTGCAAGTAGGATCATTTTCAATTAGTCATCGCAAAGAATAGAATCAATCCCTCATAAGTATTATACAGTTGCTAACAAATCAGATTTATATCTTCCGTCATAAAATACGTCCTCATAACAGGCATTTGAATATTCAACGCGTAATACTACGTTAGTCAAGATCTCCTTTTTTACTCTCTAACTCTGAGTGAAACTCCATTTATTCAAACTTCAAAGTTTTAATGGGAATTTCAAACGCAACCAAATACAAATTATTATCTTCTCCTGAAAACAACAAAAAACTTCCACGACTGGAAACGCCCAAAAAAGACAAATCGCGTTCGCAAAGAATTGGTTTTTATTATATGATTCTCTCCCAGGCTATCCTTTTACTCTATTATTAAATTATCTCTGGGATCTATAAGTCTCGACACCACACGAAATTTTTGTTGATAGATTCCTACAATGCCAGTGGAAAATCCTTGTCCAAACATTTTCTCCTATTTCTCTGTTTAATATGTTAAACTACTCAGAGTGACAAAATAGTAGTTATTCAACATCATAATGAAAAAATCCTGAATTTTGGGAATATTCTGCACTAAACCAATGGGTCCTTAGGCACGCTTGGCTACGATTATGTGCCTGACTAGAGCCTTGTTCGGGCCGGCGAACTAAGATTTTGTTGCTCAAAAACTGATTTTTATATTCTGTTTATCTAAGGGAAGGATGGGTTAGATTACTGCACCGCCTTCTGACTTATTCCTAACATGAGATAAACAATATCGAAGATATAAAATAAATTTAATGGAAAACATAAAAAAAATAAAAATTTAACATTTTTTAATGCAATTTTGCGGCATTTGCAGTAAGACATAAATTCTTACGCCTTTTCTAACTCGATTTTACTCTATTCTCGAACGATTTACTGACTTTTTCTGGATTGCTATTAATAATCTTTTCACCAAATGAATCAACCGAGTTAGGTGAAAAGGCGCGCTTGTATGCTTTGGATAACTTCAATGGCGAAGTAAGCCTGAGGACAGTAGAGACCCTATTCAGGATATTGCACTGTATGCGTGACACATTTCACATCAATTTTCTACTAGCCCATCATTTTTTAATGCTCTTAATTTGAATATTTTATTAATTAGCGCGAACTTAATTAACTCACATTTCTCCCGCAACTGGATGACGACATTTTTGATTCAGGAAGCTATTGTTGTTGATTGCATTGTCCTGTGACTATGACGTAATAGGTACACGATGTAAATCACCGATCGACGAGTTTGTTGCATATCGCGTTTACATTTTTGCTCAATGCAAGAACTTAGAAGTGAAATTAGACTTGCACAATTGGCTTCTTATGGCATCTTCTTGAGCTTCCAGTTTTAAGCCAACAATTCATTGAGACGGATGGTTTTCAAAAAAATTAGCCTATGGTAAAACTAAAAAGTCTGCTGTGAACTTGACAATTACAAAGCAGAGGCGCCGAAGTACGACCGAAGTCGTCATGGCGACCAGTTTGGTGGCAATTTTGACCCTGTTCCGCGGAACATTCAGAGAAGTTCGCGGAACACAGTTTGAGAATCGCTGGTCGCAGTGGTCCTAAACTTTTTTTTTCGTGGCCTATTTTCTTTGCGCCAAAATTTCGTGGCTCAATATAAGTTTTTAATGAGAAAGAAAAACCACAAGAAAATCGAAAGTTCTTTCTGCAAAAATAGACAATTCACTTTAATATTCAGAATGAAAATTGCCACTCAGTAGCAAAAAAGGCACCATCAATCATTGCTAATACCATCTAATTTAACCTAATTGTTAACGACCCCATCAATTTTTAATAGGTTTATCAGCCATCTAAAAATGTTTTTGTGGTCCATGACCCTATGGTTGAGAATAGGGATGCCAACTGTCCTTTATTTCAAATGACAATCCTTTAATCAAGCTTTTCGGTCCTTGTCCTTTTTAGCATTTAGAAAATATGCAATTGTCTTTTTTCTTTCCAACGTCGTTTCGCCCGATAGTTATAGTACTGTGTTTGATATTGTTCTGTTCTTAAAAAATTGCCTCCGTTTATGTATTTGCAAGCTTTCAACTATTCTCTTTAATTACGTTTTGGTCCGACTCAAATAGCCAAAGAAGTTACAATTTTATTAACATTGTTTGGGTCAATGTTAAATAAACATTAAATGAAAAACACATGAAGATTGTTTCAGTATATATTTGTATTTTCATTGCTTTATATTGTTCTTTCCTGCAAGTTACAAAATAAATGATGACGGTAATCTATGTCCTTTATTGCAACTTTTCATATCTGGCAACCCTAGTCGAGAACCAGGGACCTAGCGGTTTTGATACTTTCATGGTCAGTGACCTTAGAAAGGCCAAGGACCAAATTTGAGAAACCCTTTCCTAACCTTGGTGATAAGAAGTAAATCCTGTTTAATCTGCCCGTAATAACGCCTGGAATTTCCCCAGTTCATGACTGGCACACCCAAGACACGCCCTGCACACAACCAACACATACCGTGCTAGGTAGTATATTTACAAGATTGTAGACAACCCTATTTTTTATGTGGGGGGAGAGGGGGGTACATTTATTGTAGATTGACGCAATGCGACGCTTAGTCGTGTCTTTTGCTCAGAATGAGGCTAAATAAAAGCTTCCACTGGTATCTAACAATATTTTAAAGAATCGCTCTACAGCAGGGGTCACCAACCTTTTCGAAGTCGAGGGCTACTTTCTGGGTACAGATTAAGCCGAGGGCTACCAGTTCAATGTACACTTCTAAAAAAGTCAGTTTGCTCGATTAAGCCTAAATTATTAATAATTACTGGTATTTAGTCTAGTAGAGACACTGATAAACTCGAGGATTCTTCAGAAAATCAAACGATTATCACAACGTTGAAATAAATTTCTATCAATGACACTTGCGTTGCATTTGAAAACTGAGTGTTTTCAAATTGATTTTAAAGTCATCACTACTAGAATATACTAGGAAACCAAAATGTACCTGGGTTATTTACAAACACTCTGCACTCTACCCTCTGCCTAGGATAAAATGGACTTAACAGTTGTACTATCAAATGCTACAGAGTGTTGAAGTACATATGAAAAAATGTTGATTCACAAAGATAGGTTGAACGGTTGAACCAAACAATAGTCTCAATATTTACCCAATATTTGTCTTTACGGCCGACCGGCAGCAAAATTTCACCTGCCATTGGTTTTCAATTTACTGCCGCGGTAACGGCAGCTCTCCATTGGTATGTGGCAGCTAAAAAGTATGTCACCGTGGGGTTTGGCTTGGCCATAGTGGGCCATGGTTCGGAAACACCGCCGTGGTTTTGCGGCAGCTTTAGACGCCACAGAATACCCAAATCTGAACTCGGAAAAACGCGTATTAGTGGAAGCTGATAACTGTGTGATGTCATAATTGCTGATTTCAAATCAGGTTGATTGTTAAAATAAAAAATATAGTGCCATTCCCAGTTCCCATATAAGTGTGATCAGTACAAGAATAGCAGGACAAAAATTGATTGATGTAACTTATTTCGGAACAGACCTGCGGGCGACTCATGTGGTCTTCACGGGCGACTTGGTGCCCGCGGGCAACGGGTTGGTGACCCCTGCTCTACAGACTTACTCCGCTATCGAAGTTATCCGAGGTATACAAGCGCGCATTTTCATCTATCTCAGTTGGTTCATTTGGTGAAAGGAATATTGATAGCAAGCCAAGAAAAGTCATTTTTCAGTAAACTGTTCAAGCATGTTGAAATTTGAGGCGAGAGCTCAGCCACCCCTCCTGTGGCTACGCCTATGAAAGAATACATGGAAAACCGATACTGGTCTTAGCAGCGCAAAACCGGATGCGATAGCCGCCGAGTCAATAAACTAACATGTAACCAAAAACTTTATTCAAAACAAGACATGATTGACATCATAAAAGCTATAAAATTTCAGACCATACTGACGACACAAAAGATAACGAATAAGGATCAATTCCAGCTATAGTTGGCTGTATTGGCAATCAATATCAAAGTTGGAAACACTCAAAGTACCAGTCAGGGGGCGTGTGCTAATACCCCACCCCCCAATGAAAAAAAAAATACAAAGTGTCTCCCACATTATTAAAAGATCACATTACCACTATTTGTAACTTATCGCTCACAAAATCACACGAATGAATACATTTTCGTACTACCTCAGATGTACCCTCCACATTTTTCCCCGACTCCCAAATAAATTTATGAAAATCTAGCAGCTGTTACCTGAGTGTCGACTAATTTGTAACATTTAGTATTGAAATGCCACACGGATTTTGGAAATGAGGAGTTCAGTTACGACTCCCTCATGGTAATGGAGAGGGGTTGAGGATCTGAACCCCCTTTTTGAAATGTAAAAAGCTGTTACGATAAATGCAAATGCGATAAATTTATAAAGAGCAATAAAAAATGATGACGTCATCGATATATTAAAAGAAACACAGCTATACCAATTTTTATGAGCTTAAGATTTTGAGAGATACTGATCCATTTTCAATCGTGATCAACTCTCAAGGGAAATTATTCAGTAACAGATTTATTAGCTGATTCACCATTAGTTATTTGCTGACTCATGGTTATTTTTTGCAGATTCATCATTATTTTTTTGCTGACTTGACACATTTCTTTTTATGAACAAACCAATGTAGTTTCTGGCAACGCTGACTGCAGTACCGAATCTGAAAAATATAAAAAACAATGAAATGAGATGTGTGCGAAAAGGATAACGAAACTAACGGTTGCCATATTTTATGGGTTGGATTTATTTTATAGCGCACTTTTTATAACTTTTTCTCAAATATCAATTGTGCGCTTCATAAATACGGCCCGCGTAACAATTTAAAATGGCCCGCCGAGCTTGAGTGAAATAGTGTGCAACAGATTTTGTTTCACCTTTTTGCATCCTAGATAACGCCAAGTGTTACGCCATTATCACACTTTAGGCATGTGTTTATCGCAACAATTCAATTAAAGCGTTATCTCAGTTATTCGTACCGGTAATATGAATACATAGGGCAGTAATTTAGTTATGAACCATAAGAGCTTAGACATGTCACGCACTTTCGGGCGCTACACTCTTCCGGCCCGCAAACATGCCTCCGATTTAAATTTTGGCCCGCGGGCCCGCGGCCAATGAAGTTTGGGAACCCCTGGTCTAATGTTTAAATAAGATAGTGCTTTATGCTTCATTGCCTACACTCAAAACCAGCACCAGTATTGCTTTAAAAACCGTTGCGTCTTATAGCGGGTTTTATAATATTTTCACATCAAAGATGGCCGTAGATAAGTAGCCGCTATTCAAATAGAAAGCTTAGAATCTGCATTTATAATCTTCTCTGGCAGATGTAGTGCCGTGTGTAAGGAATAAGTACTAAGAAAAAAGATTTACCTGAAAAAGTGATTATGTAATTAATGGCTACTCTTTTTTATTGGTTGTTATAGCATAATCTCTCCAAAAAAGGGTCTGTTTGGCTAATAGTAGTTGTATATGTGAAAAGTTTCACAGCGTCATCTTTCTGTTATTAGTCAGTCAGTTAATTTCCTAATATTAAAGACTATAGCAGTACACTTCGTCTTGTATTTGAGCGCATTTTCGAGTCGTGAGATTTTACAAAATTTATTTTTTATCAAATTTGGGTTCTTGAAAAAAGGGTTGGCAACGAGTAATGAACTGATATGTAGAAAACAAAGTATGTTTTCAGGTTTTCCAGATTTTCTCCAAAAAGCAAAGAAATAATTTTTTGTGCTGCCAGGGGCCTAATTTTTACCTGTTTACAAGCGCTGCATCTTAAATCCGTTTTCCTTTCACCACAAGCTGCACACCAACTGTCTACCCCTCGCATTGACTGCATGCCGTTGAATACCGTCTGCATACTACCTAATGCTGAAGGCTCTTCACCCTGTCATAGGAAATTACAATAAAGAATTAAAAGTACAGACAGTGCAAAAGTAGAAATTTTTTAAATGTCATATTTATATTGCCTTTGCTTCTAACAAGGTTCTGCAGATGCAGCCATTTGTGAACTTTTGTGTTCTTATTTACATTTTATCCAGGTGATTGTCATCCTGGATAACTGTGCTTTAATTTCACACTCATTAACTGACCAATGACAGCACAGCATGATGGTATGGCATTGTGGGTAAAACCACTGGAGCATGCTTCCTGGATATAAATACTGCCATGCTGGTCTCCAAAGGTATCAGTACTTTGGTGTAGCAGAGTCTCACGCTTCCGACAAAGTTGACAAGAAACAACAAAAACAATTAAACTGACCAAATAATTTTTGTGCTTTCTCTCTTGACAAGGCTTTTCGAAAGCAGTGAATGTTTGCAAAGCCCAAAAATTCATAATAAATTGGGGGAATGCGGTGAACAACAGTGCAAACAAAACAGATGGCGTGGCAAAA
Source organism: Styela clava (assembly GCF_964204865.1). Classification (NCBI taxonomy): domain Eukaryota; kingdom Metazoa; phylum Chordata; class Ascidiacea; order Stolidobranchia; family Styelidae; genus Styela; species Styela clava. The sequence goes on along the minus strand of NC_135252.1, from coordinate 24,285,862 downwards.
TGGTTAAAATGTAAGACTCAACTGTTTATCAGTTGTCCAAAGCCCACCATCATGCATCTGTGGCCGTTTGTAAAGAAATGTGTTCGAAGCAAAACGTTTGAATAACTGTTGTATAGAAAAATATCTTCAAGATTATAACAATCTGCATCAGTAGAATTTTCAACATGAACAACATAGCTTTGATAAAATCTGAAATTAGCTGCAGCCTGGGTGTCAGTGGACACGAAGTTTGAACACAATACCTTTAATTTCATAAGTAAAAAAATTGCAACATACCATTTTTGTAGGTGCCAGCGCTTTGACAAGATATTCCAGTAACGGTAAATCTGTGTACGGAAACTTCAATAATGATTGTCGGATTAATTTTTCACATCCTAGTTTGATGCCAATGTCGTTTTCCTTCAGTAGTCTGTAATGAGTTGAGGTTAATAAGTTACAGCTGTATATTGGCCCAGAATAAGGCCAGTGGCTTTCAACCATCTTGTGGAGTGAAACCTCAATGAAAAGTTGCAGAGGCTCAAGGGTGTCTCATGGGGGCTCCCGAAGTATGCGAACCAAGATGGCGGACATCAGAATGTAATATGTGTACTAGGTTAGGGTTAGGCCATAATTTTAGGTATAAATACTACGGGAGGCTCTTGGCTAGTCTTCGAACTGATAATAGGACTAAAATAAGGAAAATTGGAAAAAAATTATCGCCTAACCCTAACCTGTTCCCCATGTTACGTTCCGATGTCCGCCATCTTGGTTCGCATACTTCGAGAGCACCGTCTCTTGGATTAAAACAAAACAGCAAGTTTTTGGAAGCAAATTTGAAGAAAAAGTTTTTGACTACAAAAAATTAAACAAACAAAACGGCGCTCCTGAAGTATGTGAACCAAGATGCCGGACACTGGGATGTAGTATGTGTTACAGGTTAGGGTTAGGCCATAATTTTAATCCAATTTTTCTTGTGTTAGTTCTATTGCGAGTTCGGGGACTAGCCAAATGACTCCCATAGTATTTGTAACTTAAATTATGGCCTAACCCTAACCTGGTACACATACTACGGTCCGGTTTTCGCCATCTTGGTTCACATACTACATGAGTACCAACAAAACACACTCACTGTTTGAGTAAAACTTTCAAATCTCCGTCCTCTTTAGAAAGTTGTTCTTTGCATAGTTGCAGTGTGGAGGAGACATGGTGAAGCTTCAAAGCTAAAACTTCGTCAAAATCATGCCTGAAAAAGGAAAGAGAAGGCCGATTAGGAGGCGTCAATAAATTAACTCCTCAAAAGTACTAAAACGAGACAATAAATTACATAAAAAAAATATCGCACGGTAATGCAATTGTTGATAGCAAGCCAGCAAACGTCAGGTTTAGTACATTAGCTAAACATTGACCAAAATAGTGTTAAAAAAGACCTATGAATTTATGTCCCACTGCAAATGCTGCAAATTTGCATTAAAAAAATAAATTGAAAAATTTTGGAAAAACCATGGCCACTCAGGTCCCCCTATCTACGACTATGCAACTACACCTAGGACAACTGTACCATCTATACTCACTTTGCTCTGACACATTTTCCACATAGGTCATCCATAACATTAGAACATTTCTTCAAATTTTCAACGGTACCGAGTTCGGAGTTTTCGTTGACTGTTATCACAATCTATATAGGAGTAAAAAGTTTGAAGATGTAAGGAATTCATAAGGGAGTGAATCCAGGTGCTTAGCCAGGGGCGTGGTTTTGGGGGTCGAAACCCCCCTCTTTTGAAATGTAAAAAAATATAAAAGCATCTTTCTGTATCATAAATAAAAAAATTTCGCAGCTTTGCACGATCTCCCTGGGAGAGTCAAAACATTTACTTTATAATATCAGAAATTTTATGTTACAATGTTCAAATATTAAAAACATATTTACCATTCATTTAAAGTATTACTTCAGAATGTGATTGAAATTAATAAATATTATTTGGTTCAGCCCATTTCTCGAGTACATGACCCCACCCCCTCGAAAAGACTGAACAATGTATCATTTCAGACATAATCCATGAGGCACTGAAGGAAGGAGAAGTCCCATAGTGAACGCTGGAAAAAATTACTCACCTTTACGGGGTGAAAGTTCGTAGCCATGACGATTTCCTGAAGAGCTTTGGCAAGTGATTCAGTGATTCGAGCGGGTTGGTCTCCTTGTGGCGTGAAGTACGGTTCTAATCGATCCAATGTGAGATAGTTACGAATGAGGGTTGAGACTTCATGCTGGCCTGAGAAATATAGGAAATAGGGGGTTCAAATTTGTAACCCCGAAAAAGGATCAATGGGAACTTACTAATGGCGAAGTCCGTTTGGTAAATCATAGAAATATAGAAAATGAGGATTAAAATTCACAATCAAGAATCAAAAAATAGAATAAGTGTTGAAACTTGAAAGGATTGGTTTTCAATTTTGTTTACAAATTCACAAATTGATTGGGGGGTTGATATTTGTAACCCCAAAAGAAGGATCAATGGGGACTTACTTATGGACGATTCGGTTTGTTTAAATTAACCAATTTTTTAGCAAGATTATGCTTAGGTTAACTTGCTAATATTTTGCAATCATTTCATCATTACTTGGTATTTTTCCTGTTACGCCATTGGGTACCAGATTTACAACAACCTGGACAAGATGGCAGTATGGTTTTCAAATATTAAATCAAAATAACCTTTGATGCCATCGTAGTTGAGCTTAATGCTACTAGCACTCGCCACTCGCTCTCATTCCTAGAGGAGCGCGCGGCTCAAAAAGTTTGAGAACTACTGTTCCAGAATGTTCGGTCTTACTAATCAACGCAAAATTTGTGAGAGCGAGAGTAACAAATCCGTGGTTGATAATAGGTAAAAACTAACGTCTCCAAAATTACGATCCGGAATGAAACCCTTAGAAATAGAGCAAAAATTCGCGTCCTGCCAAAATAGTGGTTGCCACATTACTCTATAAGGCTGTGTTCTCGTAGTAAATAAAACAAAACAACGGGGGATAATTATGTATACCAGAACAATCACCCATGCTTGAAACACAGTTTGATTAAGTTTATTATTTTTAAACTCACCCACGAACCCTGCCAGATCTGAAGCAGTCTTTTCTATCGAGTTAAGTTTGGTGACGCTGGCTCCTGCATCGAGAAGAAGTTTTACTGTTTCTTGCTTGCCTGGAAAAATAGAAAATTTTAAAACAAATTTTGGAATTTTGGCGCCCCCGTAGTATGTGAACCAAGATGGCGGACACCAGAACGTGGTGTGTGTACCAGGTTGGGGTTAGGCCATAATTTTATTCCAATTTTCTTATTTTAGTTCTATTACCAGTTCGGGGACTAGCCAAGTGACTCCCGTAGTATTTGTACCAGAAATTATGACCTAACCCTAACCTGGTGCATATACTACGTTCCGGCGTGCGCATACTACACGAGTACTTAAAGAGTTGGAAGGTTAGATCAGAAACCGGTGTCAAATGGCCAAATCCGCATAAGTTCAGAATCAGACTTGGAAGTCGAAGAAAATTGTGTTTTTCTCATCATTTGGGTGTTTGCTCGACAAGCAGACATGGGAATTTCCCAGTCCGATTGGAATTCTTTTCCGAGAAAAACCGTTTTCGGAGGAAATATTAAATTATCAATTTGTGTTGTTTGTACATTTATTAATATTTTTTAGTTATTTAGTATAATTGTGATATTTATTCATGGGCACATTTCGACCTATTTAAACTGAGCAAAAGCCAGAGTGCGAGTTGCTAATTTCACTGACCAATTAATAAATTAAACATCAATTTCAGAAAAACAAAAATGTGCCCAATTAGGAATATACTCAATATTACATAGTTGATATAAATTGTAGGATATAAATTTGATATTTGTGCATTCATGCATGAAAAGACAGCAAACCTGATATCGCAGCCATCATCAGTGGTGTATAGAAGTTAGTATGACTAGTAGCATTCACATCCGCCCCATTCTGAAGCAAGATTTCAGCTATTTCCAAATGTCCTCTGTAAGATGCTTGGAGTAGGGGAGACATATCGTGCTGAAATAATAATTAATATAGAACTTTAATGTGTGGTGTTATAACAATGGTGGGCACGTCCTTCGGACGAGAGGCCAAAAATTTTGCCTACCTACACCGGCGGGCCATGTAAGTGTGGTGTGAAAAATTACATTTTAGGAAACAAATTTTATTTACAGTGTTACAAAAACAAAAGTGGAGACAATAAGCCTCGTGCAAATACTAAATCTCAACGTATTCCTTGAGCAAATTTATATATCATTTTCATCATTGCATATCATACAGCAATCATTCAATCAATAAAAGGATGTACAGCCTTCCCTGTGTTAGACTACATTGATTCTGACTCAGAAAAAATATACTTTAAAGACCCCCCCCCACTTTTCTACAAAAATTAGGGTTTCATTTTGTGATTTAAGATTCAGCGAGTTCAAGTTCCTCACACCGAACGAGACAAGGGAAAACAAAAGTTTGACTCTATAGCTCCATCTAACCAGATAAATTAACAGATTAATAAAACACAAACCTCATCCATAATATTCGTTGGTACTTTTTCTTCTGTGATTAGCCTTTTTACAGTTTCAATATTACCTGTAAATGAGAGGATGAGATGAGTGATTATTAGACTATAATTTTATTTCGACTTTTTTCATTTTAGTTCTATTACGAGTTCGGGGACTGTCTGTGTTAGCCGATGTGAATATACCCCCTGCCCACAGGTTTCAGTTCCTTTACACAACTTGAATTGCACCTATCAGTCTTTTGTGATACATTAAAGATTGAATGACAAACAGAAACAAAAGTTTTATGCATAGCGGGAAAAGAATTTATCAAAAAAGGCATAGGATAGGATTTACATATTTATCCCGGGGGAGAGGAAAGCCGATAAGACGTCTTATCCATATGGCGAACCACGGCCTCTCGTCTGGTTACCATTCCAAGTCGGGTATGGGATTAGTTATATTGTTTGTTTTCGGAAGCATGGACTTGGTGGACAAGCAGCGATTTGGAATGGTAACCGGACGAGAGGCCGTGGTTCGCCATATGGATAAGCCGTCTTATCGACTTTCCTCTCCCCCGGGATAAATATTTAGCAACCTTCGCTATGGAGATTAATCAGGATTTCCCTCATAGCATGGTTCTGGATGACATGGCAGAAGCCGCTTTTGATTGTTTCAAAATTTGAAGACTGGAAGACAAACGGAAACATAGTATGCACAGTGAGAATGGGATGTATAAAAAAAGGATGGATACCAACCAGTGTAGCAAGCACAGTTTATAAATAAAAGAGTTATTTATTTACCTTTATAAATAAAAGAGTTATTTATTTACCTTTATCTATTGCTTCAAATAATTCAAGATGTTTAGGATCCATATTTTTTCGTTTTTCTTCAATTTTAATGTCTTCTGCTAATTTTTTTTCATCTTCTGTCTCTTTCACTTTTTCATCCTCTTTAGAGACTGTCACAGTTTTGCTGAAGAAATCTTCTGTAAAAAAATGTAATGTCAATGAAGCGTGAATGATCGGAATAACTTTGCTTTAACAACCAATTGTGGATGCTGCAATTTTCACTTGAGCTAGCTTGAAGTGAAATTGCAGAATTAGAATTTACATATTTATCCCAGGGAAAAAGAAAGAGTTGTATTTTCAAACTCTTCAAAATTGGGAGGTGGAGCAGGTTGACAATGTTAAATAATCGAAATTTCCAACAGAGAGAGAGAGAGAGAGATTTATTGTTTTGTCAACCGTAAACAAACAATGGTATACAAAATAATATATACAATATACACAAAGTTAATTCGGTATAGACTGGGGGGAGCGATACGACCATAAGGTCATCGCAGTCAGCTCCCCCCCAACGAAAATCGAATCGCTTTTTTAACAGAAAGAAAGCTTGATTGTTGCAATGTTATGTCCAGCATGTGAATAAAACAGCTCATCAATTTTCCTCTCCCCTACTATTTCCTGATTCTGTAATCTATTTTAATATTTTTATCAATTTTTTTATCGTCTTTTATGCTGATTATTGAGTCAAAAGAAAGATATACTTACAAAATAAACATGAAAATCCCACCCTAGTTATGAGTCTGATGAAGTACATGTTGTAAGTGCTTAAATAAGGCCCAACAAAAAGGTGATGTAAAAATACTGCCCACATTTTTTTTTCAAATAAAAGTCGATCTTCCTCAAAACGCTATACCTTATTTGGCATGGGACATACCTGCTTAGTTGAAAATGGAGTTAATTTTAACTGAACGCGTCTATAATTTTGCGAAAGACAGATTTTGTTCAAATCTTGAAAATTTCGAACCCCATTCTGCCATTTCTATTTGACCTTATAAAAATTAGAGATATCTACTTACCAAGTTGTTCTTTTGAAGGAGGGTTAATATTCGCCATATTAGGTTTCCTTAGAGACGATATATCCTTGTATCTACAAGTTTACCTCGACATCAACTGCGATTGTAGATAAAACGCTGTCTTTATAGCAAAACTTCGACAAAAAACGTCAAAGCCAGCAACGCGTGTGTTTACAAATGGATCTGTCGATCAATATCCGCATGAGTGATTATGGGGTCACGCTGGGTCATCCGATTAGAATTCATTTGCAGAAAGCAACATGTGGAATTTCAATAAGATGTGGCTGGCAATGTCACAAAAAAGAGTAAGATTATAGGATTATTAGAGATTTAAATAAATTGATATTTATGCCAGCTGAGCAAAGAGACGCATCTAGAAATCATTCGACTCGGCGGTATGGCGCATCGTGCTAAGCACATCCTAAAATCCACGCATCTGAAAACAAAATACCTTGCTACGCCATCCCGTCGAATGGTAATCGGACGAGAGGCCGTGGTTCGCCATATGGTTGAGCCGTCATGTCGTCTCTCCTCTCCTATTGGATAAATATGCAAATCCTCCATTATCTTTTGCTATATCACCGTTGACATTTTCCTGAAGAGTCAATCTTACGGTAATAAACAAGACGGGGAAAACAACTTTTGTGTGGTAGAATGTGACACAAAATCTTGATTTTTTGCTGTTTTGTACACGAAATGGATCCATGAATCGTTTTGGTATTCTTGATCATTATGTTGTTGATGTTCTCTTTCTCACTGTGAAAAAAATCGCACCAAAGTCGCTACTGGAACAATTTCCTTGAAATTTTCGCTTCGGGACCTATGCGGCTCGCCTTTTGGGTGCGATTACGTCATCAAAAATTGCGCACCTTGTGGTGATTTCGTTAGTCATGAAGTTTGATGGGTCGTTTCGAATTTCGTCTTCATATATTTGTGCATTGCTCTGTGGTTTTCTCTCTGCATACATGTTCTAAACGTTAACAGTCGGATTTTTATTTAAAAAAATATATTCTGCGACGACGACCGTGAGCCCGACACATTTACAGGATAGGATAGGATTTACATATTTATCCCGGTGGAGAGGAAAGCCGATAAGACGGCTTATCCATATGGCGAACCACGGCCTCTCGTCCGGTTACCATTCCAAGTCGGGTATGGGATTAGTTTTACTGTATTGTTTGTTTTCAGAAGCATGGACTTGATGGTGGAGGAAGCCGCAACCGACCAGCGGTTACATGAACCACCCAACCACGGCGAGGAGTCCAGCAATCCTCTCGCACATAACCATCCCTGCATGGGATTCGAACCTGCGAACCCACGCAGAGTAATTAGAGGTGCGGTGGCGAGCGTATTCCTAACGCTTAGCCAGTGTGCCACACCGCCACATTCGTAGAACTCTAGACTGTAAAAAAATTTTCTTTCTGCATTCGTAATATGATTTCTGGATTTTGCCGAGAATCTGACTTCTAAAGCAGTGTCCTTTTCTTTCTACTATCAAAGCGATCCACAGGTTCATTTCGTGTCCAATAACGTCCACACGACTTGTTACTAACCTGACCAGTTGAACAAGTAATAGCAGCAGTCCTCTTACAACAGGAGTTGGCATCCGCGGAGTAACATAATCCGGTCCGCGACGCTTCCCTGAATTATAGTAACAAATTACAGCTGTTTTGTCAATTATATTCTTTACGCAAAAGAATTTACGTGTAGATTAAATTATAACGTAACAAGTATATAATTTACAATTACTGGTTTAATGAGCCTATAGTTTAGACGAATGGCAACACAACGCAGAAAAGTTGATGCTGAGTGCAAATGGTTTGAAAACGCAAAAAAATATTCAAATGGTCAGTCTTCGCGCTGCTTAAAATTTAACTTCTGATCTGCGTGATAAAATGTGATTCATCGGTCATCCTTTCGATTTTTAACTTTCTGAAAATATGTGCGGCCCGTTAATGACTTGCAACCTTTAATTTTGGCCGCGAGCGACAAAAGGTTGCCGACCCCTGCCTTATAATATGACGAAATTGTTCTGGCCAGTAACAGCGCCTTGACTTTCACTAGTCTGCAAATTCCTCTTTCACACAATATAATAACCAGCTAACCAAGGTCAGAGATTTTATTAACATACAAAGCATATTTACAAACTATAACAACTATGATTGACAGCTAAGTGAGTTCAAGTTCAAATGAGTCCGCATTCTCCAGAGTTAGGATAAAATATTGAACTCTCTCAAGGGGTCAGATTTGGAATCCGTGACTTCTGCAACCCTTACTGATCTGATCCACAGATAATGTTCGCAGTGTCTCAAAAATGTCCAATTGTCTCGTTTTAGAAGAAGTTTCCATAAGTTATTGTTCTTAGTTTGGGTAAATATACAAGGTGGTCGCAAGGAAAGCAGAAAATTTAAAGGTCACGTGAGACCATGAATGATTTCGTATAGGTATAGGTTGAATAGGCTTGGAGGTTAGGACACTGCTTTAGAAGTCAGATTCTCGGCAAAATCCAGAAATCACATTACGAATGCAGAAAAAAAAAAACAGAAAACATCATAACATAAGAACAGGGGAACATAATTAACATCAAATACAAAACATTGAATATTTACAAGAAATAATGAGCAATTCATTTCCTGCTTCCTGCGAATAAAAGTTCAAAGAGCAAAGCTCATCTCAAATTCATATAGCAATGATTGGTTGATGAACTGCTCAAAAGAAGTGTTATCATTTGAGGGATAAAATTGGACACAAAGGAGACAAATTTTGCATTTCCACTTTTTCAAAATTAACAAAAAAACAAACATTTCCTAAAATACAGAATAAACTTGGAGGCCATTTGATGTAATACAGAATTACGCCCGCATGGCGATTTAACATGGCTCACCAAACTTAAGTTAAACAGTTCAACACTTTATGTTTTTACCTTTTTGCGTTCAAGATACCACCAATTGTTACGTCATTATCAAAGCCCTTCAGATTCTAATCATAGCACCTAGTCAAATTATTTAGGAACCACTAATGTAATAGCTCTAGTCTGTCTTTCAAGCAGCGAAAAATATTGAACAGACATAGTTCTGTCCATGTGGAGTTCCACAGCAACAGGAACAAGTGAAATTTTAAAAGCAATCGGTGAGTAGTTTAAAAGAAAGCATAAATCTTTCAACAGAACAACTTAGAAACTCTGTCTCACTAAAGTAAATCCAAGAAAACACATCCTGGGTCTTTCAAAACCATAGATCCTCCAGAAGTAGTTCATTCGTCAACAATTCTGTCTAATGAAAGTTATTCTATCAAAATGTGTTTGCAAAACCATAGATTCTTCAGAAGTAGTTCCCTCACTATTGTTGAGGCGGAGCATCTGGGTAGCAGGTCAGATCAAGTGTGACAACTTTGCTGGCAATGCAGTGGCCGTCCACTTGCTGTAAATATATGAAAAAGAGGATTTAGAAAAGAGTTAAATATTTGTTTCTCCCTTTTGCTTCAAACAAAGCGAAGTAGTCACTTTATATTGGAAGAAATGGAATCTTTCCTGCAATGCAACTCAAATAAAACTCCACAGCCCCAATGGGAAGAACCAATAAAAGTCAGACACTCAAATTGACATAACAATCATCGAGCCACTAGAGCAGGAGTCCGTAAATACAAGGTCGCACCCCAAAACCACTCCACTCTGGGTCACAATTTTAAATTCGCCATAAATATAAGAATCATGTCAGTGTACCGTATTCATGTACTACAACTTTATAAACCTCTAATTATATTTATGGATGTTCAACATTCTTATTACTTATCGATCTTAAGGTATTTGTCTGTTAGATGAATGCGATATCTCAAGAAGGCGTGGTTGAATCTGCTCTAAATTTTGCATGTGCATTCATCATATCTCGGACTAGAAGCCTATTGATTTTGGATGAATTATGTCGTATATTTAGAGAGTTTTTAATTAATTAGTAGTGGGACACTCGGTGTCACTATAGAGTCATGATTCAAAACCGCAGTTTCGGTTGATAAGTCTTCGGTCTCCGACCGATATTCTCGTTTACTGCCCTAACATTGGCCAATCAGCATAAGTGCAAAATTTGACGCAACAATAGGTTTGTATGCGCCAACTCGTGAAACCACTCTTTACCAAAGAAGTACTAATGATTTTGCACAGATAGAGTGCATAGGAAGAACTTTCCGGGGTCGAGGGAACCTTTAATATATTAATTAATAAGACAGATAACGAGATTTTATGCGCCAAGTTTCATATAATTTTGTGCGAGAAAATTGCTAGTGTTATTAATAGTCTTAAAATCAAAAACTAATTACATGCACACCAAATTCTTAGGTCGTGAGAAATTAGAAATTTTTTTTCGGGGTCGCGCCACAAAGTTTGCGTCGCAACACGCAACTCAAGTTGTATACCAAGTTAGGGTTCAGATTGTTCGACATCTTGGTGCGCATACTTCAGGAGTACCAAAATATATTACCTCTGGATAAATTCCAGCCAATGCATCCACTTTATTGTAGAACTCTTCCTTGAGAGAGATCACAATGCATTGCACGCTCTCAGACATATTCTTGATGTATTCGGCCACTTTGCCTATGTTTGTGTTATCTGAAACGAGTGAATTGATATGTTTCATTTCAGGCTCTGAACCTCAAACTGAGCCTAGGCCACTAGGTGGCCAAGGAGTTTTTCTGCATGGCCCCAAAGCAATGGCTACTTTAATTCGAATATTTTGAAGTAAATTGACTTTGATTCGCACAATTCTTTGACTAGAAGAAATTTACTTTTTTGCTTTTGTTTCTCAGCTTTATAATTGTTGGACGTGGTACATAAAATAATTGATGGCTAGATATTTTATTCAAAACCAGGAGACAAAAAGTCTTCAGAAAAAAGGACCAAATAGCTTCGGACAAGATTTATGTGGGAAGCTATTGTGTTGGTGAGAGTTCAAATATTGGCATTACCAACCTAATGTAGTGCATCCAAAGTGACAAATTCTTTTACTTTACCTATGATCGTGTTGTCTCAGACAGGCAAATTACCAATAATAAGGTACTCCCCGAAGTATGTGAACCAAGAAGACGGACACCGGAAAGTAGTATGTGTACCAGGTTAGGGTTAGGCAATAATTTTATTCCAATTTTCATTATTTTAGTTCTATTACGAGTTCGGGGTCTAGACAAGTGACACTCATAGAATTTGTACCTAAAATTATAGCCTAACCCTAACGTGGTACACATACTACATTCCCGTGTATGCCATCTTGGTTCACATACTACGGGAGTACCAATGATGATAGCAGCTCCCTTCATATTCCACAGGACCTTGCTCAAGAGTCAATACCACTTACCAAGCGCTGCATCAATTTCATCCAGAACAAAAAATGGGGATGGCTGGTAATCATGAATCGCAAAGATCAGAGCAAGAGCGGCCACGGTCTTTTCTCCACCGGAGAGATTGTCCATTGGTCGAAATCTTTTGCCGGGAGCTACACAGTTGTATGTGATGCCTAGAAAATGATTATGACATCATTTATAGTTATGATTAACATAAATATGACTTCACAATTTGTGAATGAAAAAAAGTGATGCTTGTATGTAAATGGAATATTAAAAAAGTGTTTTGAAAAATAAATTTCACATTTGAGGATAATTTGAGGATTTCTCCTAACCAGGGGCATAGTAAGAAATTTTCAAAAGGGGAAATGAAATTTGAAATTTCTAATTGGCAAGTTAGGCTGTAACAGCTAGCCAGTCTGGTCGAAAAAGTGTTCAAGCTATGACAAATTGGTATGTATGATACAGGGAAATGCTTTTTTACATTTCAAAGTAGGGGCGGGGGGGGAGAGACCTTTCAAAATGTAAAATAGTAGAATTTTGAAACGCTTCTTACATCTTCAAGACTCTTTAAAACCTAGGTTTCTGGCCAAAAGCGGCATCCAATTTCAGAATCCCCCCCACTTTGATAAATCCTGGCTACACCATCGTTAGTTCATTTCTCTTTGATCGCAATATATTCTTACCTTCCAAATATGGCTCCTCCGGGTTCTCTGGTCCGAGGAAAGCTTGTGCACTGTTGTTTCTTGAAAGATTCTTGTAGATCTCGTCAATCTTGGTCGCAACGTAATCAAAGCATTGATTGAAATGTTCGATTCGTTTACGTTTCACCATCTCGAAATCCTGTGCAATTTTAGTTTTTTTTATTGATAACAAAGCATGAAAAGCGATAAAACAATTAAATCATAGCAGACAATGGCCTCCAAAAAAAAAATGCTATTTTCCCCAAGATAAGCCTTCCAAGTATTGAAGCAAACTGTATTCACTGGCCTCTTTATAGTGACAGTTGCTTTTGGCACTTTGGCCGTAAATTTACTCAAGAGTTGAGTTTGCTTTGTTTCTAAGTTAGTACACTAACTTTGCTTAGGCATGAGTATTCTTTACTTCTGATTACATGCTCGCAACGTTACTTTTTGGAAATTTTTTTGTAAACACATGTATGGGAATAGATAAGGAATTTTTCCTTGTATAAAAAGTCACACAGCCTACATATCACCTGTTAACCTTTCTTAGTTCTTGTCCTTGCATTCAGTGTAGCAATTTTCAACCCCAACGAGATAGTTGACATTTTTATTTCCCCCAAATACAGTATAAAAATAGAAAAGGGTATTCCCCCAAACATAGAATGTCACACAACCTATAGATTCCCACCTGTTTAGCTTTCTTAGCTCGTCTTCTAATACTATCGAACTGATCCTTGGATTCTGTGTAACGATTTTTAACCTCGTCGAGATGGGTCATCGCTTTCATATTTGGTGCGGAGATTCGATGAATCGTAGCGTTCAACTCACCCAAGCGTGACATCAAACGATCAAGGTCATGCTTGATTTCATCTCCCTCCAGGTCCTAAATGAACGGATAATTACAAAATGGTGATTTCTTCTACTTCTTATGCGAAATGACAAATATGGAAAACTAGATCCCCTAAAAACAGAAACTTCATTCGCAAGGACTCAATAGCGACACCACGTATCCCATCACCAATCAATTAATAACTCGCTAATTATACGACATAATTCATCCAAAATCAATAGGCTTCTTGTCCGAGATATGATGTATGCCCATGCAATTTGGGGCATATTCAACCTTGCTTTCGTGAGATATCACGTAACATACGAAAGTGTCTAACAGACAAACAGACAGACAAATACCTATCAACATACCGATCAACATCGATAAGTAATAAAATGATAAGCGGTAAAAGACAAGACCTGCTCAACTGTTGGCGTCATAGGTAATGGATTTCAGGCTAAAACAACCATTTTCAAAACCTCAACTAAGATGTCAAATTTCGAAGCAAAGGAGTGGAAATGGGTCGTGAGATGGTCTAACACAGTGGCGCACTAGATTTGCTAAGAGTGACCCAAACATTAACAGAATTGTGTCAAACATAACTAAAGAAGTGATTAGAGCAGCAGTCACATACCTCTCATAAGATAAATAAATGTTGTTTTATTGACATCGCCCTTATTCTTTAGGCCGACATGTTTATGAACTTAAAATACATATTAACGATCAAAAAATTGAGTTTTATTTTAAGGCAGGAATTTTTTTTCCGTGTGAGTTTTTCCATGATGATAATGGTTCCATTGTGACCACGCGAACGAAATGTTTGGGAACCGTTTATCTAATGATTAAGCGTTGGACGCAAATCAAGCAATGCTAAACTTGGAAGTGGAAGCGGAAAATCACAAGGAAGTGTCTGAAAAATCACAATTGTTACGCCATCGTCGACTTTTTGCTGATTGGTCAAGAAAAAAACAAGGAAATCAATGCTCGGGGAAACATCCATGGACTTGCTCATAAAAACACAGGACTTGGCAATAACGACGACAAAATTAACGACTAACTAACCTTCAGACTGTTAGGCAGTTTCCTGTAGTCAACTTCAATCCTTGCCTCCATGTCGTACATCGCTTGAGTTTGGCTGACACTGGTTGCTTGACTTGCTGCATCTGAAGCGTCCTGGAATTTTAAATAAACCAATATAGATTAAAAACTGTATATTTCATAGTATATTACCCAATAAGAAATGAATAATGAAATTTCAAAAATATATTGACCAATTAGAACTGAGACATAAGAAACTTGAGGACAAACTAGCCAATCAGGAACAGATTCAGGAAATTTTTGAAAAAAAAATTGAAATTTTGAAAATATATTACCGAATCACAGCTCCTGGATATTGAAATTTTCATCAAACGGGGATTGTTTTTAGAATGACTTGACTCAGGTAATCCCCCCCCCCCCCCACCCATAAAAATTCACAGGGGAATCCACAAATCTCACCGATGGAGCCACAATAACTGATAGAGATCCTTGCTTCAATGGCAAATATATATATCACTCTTCTTAGACTGCTAGAACAAGAAAATTAATTTTTTCCTGCACCCCACTACCCCCACAAAAAATACACAGGGGAATCCCCAATTCATACCGAAGGAGACAAGACACAATATCTGATAGAGATCTATGCTTCAATGGCAAATATATATCTTCCATCTTAGACTGCTGAACAAGAAAATTAATTTTTTCCTGCACCCCACTACCCCCACAAAAAATACACAGGGGAATCCCCAATTCTTACCGAAGGAGCTACAATATCTGATAGAGATCCTTGCTTTAATGGTAAATATATATCTTCCATCTTAGATTGCTGGAACAGCGAATGCTTTTGTTCACGGACTTGTTCGACTTTCAGCTCAGATGCAGAGATGGCTTTCTGTGTTTGAGTGATTTCCTAAGGAGAGGAAAACAAGAGAAATGGTTGCTACAAAGCTTCTCAAACTGAGGGTCATGATCCCGTAAAGGGGGGGGGGGACGAGTTTAAGGTATCACAAAGAGTACACAAATTTCACACAAACAAATATATCTATTGTATATTTTTAGACATACTATTCAAAAAACATTTATTAAAACTGGTGAAAACAGAAATCTCACAGTTTCAAGAAAATACATAGGAGCAGAAAGGTGGCGTGCTTGCATAATAATGACAACTTTGATCTTACGACCCGAGAAAGTAGCGCGCTTGCATCTAACTGTTTAGCATTGGGGTCGCAAAGAATTCAATATATCGGAAGAGGCTTAAAAAATTGGGGTTGGCTACTAATTTATATACCCTATGTTGAATGGAGTGTGATTGGCCAGAAAATTCTAAAGCTCACACTTAACGACTGTGTTCAATGAGGCATGACCGGCCAGAATAATCTATTCTAAAAAATGCAGTAACAATGCTGCAACAGCCAAATCAACATCCATCCAATTCATTAACCAACCACTGTGTTCAGTGAAGCATGGATCGTCAGAACAACCAAACCGTAAAACAGCATCAACAATGCTGCCACCAACCTTATTAATCTTTGCAGTTTCTTTCCTGATTTCTTCAATCTCAGTAGCTCTGTCATCAACATCTCGTTTCTTTTGAATCTTCTTGGTTTTGAGTTCCTGTAACTGGTCTTCTGCTTCTTGGATAACCTGGAATTGATATTATAAAAATTCGTTTAAAGCACAGTCTCTAATTTGCAACTTGAAGTAAAAAACATACAAGTGGAAAGTACCAAGTGCCAATAAGCAATTGTAAGTTTCGCCTGGGTCCTGGCTGCGTCGACTAACGAAAAAATTAATGCATTACGTAGATTGTGTGGCAAACTGCCCGATAACAATCAATTTTTGATTCGTATTTCCGTACTCACAGAAAAATAATTTATACTTTTTCCCTCTTTTAGTAAATAATTTTGATAATAATAGTTAAAAGTATAAACTTGTAACTAGGATGGTTTTCTGTTGCGCAAAATATTCAAATCCATGACCGATAACAGAATTTAAAATGCTTTGCCGTATTAATTCAATTCTGTTCAACGTAACTCATGGTTGTGCCGTAGTAAGAAAAAAATAGAAGCATTGATTACTACTTATCGCCGTAAGCTGTGGACATAAAATGAGCGGAAAACTGCCCGATTATAATTAATTTTTGATTACTATTTTCGTACTCATGAGAATAAAAAAGCATACCACTATAAGATGTCACGGCAATCTGCGGACATAAAATGTCTGGTAGCCGCTTGTTGGTAACAGTCATTCCATTGTTTATTGCATGCAAATTCCTAAGATAATCCTCCTTTACTTGATTTTATTTTCAAAGTATTCAAAATTTCATATTTGAAAATAATATTTTTGAATATATTCAAAATAGTGAATTATTCGGTATTGGCCATCCATGCGCTGGACCCTTCACTAAAGAGTTGAGGAGCGGGAGGCAATTACTGATATTCGTTCTATACATTCGAAGCAGTTTAAAACTTTAGTTCCTCCAAAAATATTAGGTTTTACTTATCGATCTTGATCGGTAAGTATGTCGATGGGTATTTGTGTTGGACACTTTCGTATGTTACGCGATATCTCACGAAAGCGAGGTTGAATCTGCTCCAAATTTTGCATGTGCATTTATCATATCTCGGACCAGAATTCTATTGATTTTGGATGAATTATGTCGTATAATTAGCGAGTTATTAATTAATTAGTTACAGGACACGCGATGTCGCTGTTGAGTCAAAGCAAAGAATACACGCCGCTAGATCAATAAGTCCGCAGTCTCTGATCGCTATCTTGTTTGTATATCAGTGAATGTCGTCTAAAGCCTTATTCAAAGAAAAATGCGAGAGGACTACACTAGCCAAGAGCTTATTTCAGAGACAACCCATACCTTCATAGCCTTCTTCTCTTCCTGCTTATGAACTTTAATATTTTCTTCATCCGATTTAATCATTTCGTTCCATTTCTGGACGTTCTGGTGAGTATCCAGCGACCCTTCGTATTCCAATTGGTTTGACAAACGAGACTTCTGGTTTTCGAACTCAAGCCTGTATTGGAAAAATGTATAATAGAGTGACCCTTTCGAACAATTTGGTCATCGAAACATAACTCGCTGGAACAATCAGTACTCATGTAGTATGTGAACCAAGATGGCGGACACCGGATTGTAGTATTTGTACCAGGTTAGGGTTGGGCCATAATTTCAGGTACCAATACTACGGGAGTCACTTGGCTAGTCCCCGAACTTGTAATAGAACTGAAAAAGGGAAACTGGAATAAAATTATGCCATAACCCTAATCTGATACATATACTACGTTCCGGTGTCCGCCATCTTAATTCACATACTACGGGAAGGCCAAATAATCTAACGAGAGCGCCGAATAATCTAACCATAATAAAGAAGAACCAATGCTGCCAGTCAGGCAATCAATCAATCAAACTTACGATCATGTTCAATGAGGTGTGAATGGCCAGAACAATCTAATCCTAATGAAGAAGTCCCAATGCTGCCATTAAACTCATACAAACCTTTTTTTCATGATCTCCTGTTGTCTGCTAAGCTCTCTCTCCTCATAGACTCTGATATTTGGAACGCCAATTTGGACGCAGAACGTACGGAATACATCATCTTCAACCTTGGAATTTAATATAATATTGTTAATTTCCAGTGGAGGAAATATTATAAAAAAAATTGTAAAAAATATAGTGGACACGAATAAGTTGCACAGCAGGATTTAATGATTTGGCGGAGTCGGTGTGACGCATTGTGCAAAGCGTTAGGAATACACTTGCCACCGCATCTCTGATTAGACTGACGGGCCATGTGAGCGTGTCGGAAAAAGTGTGACGCACACAACAAGAGTACGATGTGTAATAAAGAGGTGTGAAAAGCACACCGTCGAATCAAGTGAGCGAGAAAAACATAAAGTTGTGTTAACGTCCCTATATCGTAAAATTTGGTGGGAACGTTAAAGACTATGATCATAATCTGACAAACCTATTGCACTGCGAGATTGAATTACCCAATTTGATTTTGGTCCACAGGCCGCAGTTTACCCGTGTCAGGACTGGACTTAAAAAACGTGTACAATCAAAATGAAACACTGCCAACCTCATTCATAGATGATCTGTACGTCCCGATCTCAGATTCCCGAGTTCTCATTCTTTCTTCAATTTCCATGAATCGAGGCTCAAAATTCTGCAACTCATGTTCGTACTCTTCGATTTTCTGTAAAAATGTAATTATTCGTCATTTTTTATCTGCTTTTAAAGTTGCCATGCTAGAGGAAAAGAGGAAAGAACTTCACTACTACTACTTGATTTTCTATCAAAAAGTAATTATTCGTCATCCTTGACATTCTTCTAATTGTCACGTTTGGGGGAAGGCAAGAACTAATTAAGGCAAGAATAAGGGAAATTCAATTAATACACAGTAAATATAAAAATAGCAAAAAAATTACTCATAAGGGTATCCCTCTCAAAATATTATACCTAAAAAAAAATAAAACTTTTAGGATGCTCGAAAAATTCCCCACCTCCGAACAAAATAAATAAATAAACAGTACTCTCCAAACCCCCCAAAGAACCTACATCTTTATGTTCCTTCATGCTTCTACATTCCGTATTATTCAAATCATTCTGTGAGTATTTGATCCTGTTCTCCAGTCCTCCTATCTGACTAATAATATTCTTTAAGTCCGATTCTTTACGTTTCTTCTTCATTTCTGAAAGATTAGGGAACTAATTAGGGTAATAAGAAGAAGACTTACCCATTATGGTATATATCAGTGTGATATTCAAATTTCATGCCGATATTAGGCCGAATTTAGATAGACACTGAAAAAAAACCTGAGAATGTAATTTGTAACTAGAAATCCCAACTATGAAACGAGAATATTGGTCAGAGACCGAAGACTTCTCGATCGAAAGTTAGGGGATCCCCCAAAACAGCGCTCTTACTCCATAGTGACACCTTGTGTCCCATCACTAATTAATTAATAACTCGCTAATTATACAACATAATTTGCCCAAAATCAATAGGCTTCTGGTCCGAGATAAGATGAATGTACATGCAAAATCTGGAGCAGATTCAATCTCGCTTTTTACGAGATATCGCGTGCATCTAACAGACATACAGACAGACAAATACTTATCAACATACTTACCGATTAAAATCGATAAGTAAAAACTCGTATAAGTATATGGGCAATGTGAAATAATGGGGAGGGGACTTCCCCATTATAGTAAACGGCGGTGCAGTATTTAAAATTCATGGAAGCAAAATTTTCAAAAGGAATTAAAAAAGTCCGCGAATTTAAGTTTTTTAGGTAGAAATCTCTAGTCTGACAAAATCATAAATCCCCAAAGAAATAGTATGTAAAAACTTGTTGGTAATGTGAAATAAGGGGGGGGGATTTCCCCATTATGATAACTGTCAGTGCAATATTTAAAACTAGCGCCAATATTTAAATTTTCAGAAACTAAATAGTAATATTTTTAATTATAAATCGGGAAGATTGAGGAACCCATTAGGATGGGGTATATACAAGGAAAGGACTTTCCCATTATGGTAACTGTCAGTGCGATATTTAAAATTTGTGCCAATATTAGAATTTTCAGGAACTAGATGGTAAGATTTTTAATTAGAAATCTGGAAGATTGAGGACCCCATTAGGATGGGGTATAAGGAAGGGAATTCCCCACTATGGTAAATATCAGTACGATATTCAAAGTCAACACCAATATTGAAGTATAAATTTTCAATAGAAAGAGACCAATATCGTTACATATAATTAAGAAACCGGTTCAATTGAACTTTTACAAAAATACACATGCTAAAACTGTGATAATGATGTAACAATTGGCAGTATCTAGAACGCAAACAAGTATAAAAACGAGAATATCGGTTGGAAACCGAAGACTTATCGATCGATAGTTAGGGGATCCCCCAAAACAGAAACTGCAGTTTCGATTCATCCGCTCTTGTAACTTGCGCACTGCGCATCGCACACACACACTCGGCGGGTTTCAAAATTCTCTCGCTTTACAAAAATCTAGATCACTATATCAATAATTGATTGATAACTCGCTAATTATACGACATAATTCGCCCAAAATCAATAGGCTTCTGGTCCGAGATAAGATGAATGCACATGCAAAATCTGGAGCAGATTCAATCTCGCTTACCGATCTTAAGATCGATAAGTAATAAACTGTTGAACTATTTCACTCATATTCGGCGGGTCATATTAAATCGTTACGCCATAATTGGACCGAAGGTTGGGGAACTACTGGCATAGGATGTAAAAAATTGAGCAGGCAATACTAAACCTAAAACTCTTCGTCCTCAAAAAATATACGCTCATCACATTCCAGTTTCGGTGCTCCCGTAGTATGTGCACCAAGATGGGGGACACCGGAATGTAGTATGTGTACCCGGTTAGGGTTAGGACATAATTTTATTCCCATTTTTTTTATTTTAGTTCTATTACGAGTTCGGGGACTAGCCAAATGACTCCCGTAGTATTCGTACCTGAAATAATTGCCCAACCCTAACCTGGTACACATACTACGTTCCGGTATCTGCCATCTTGGTTCACATGCTACACGAGTATTTCAGTTTCTGCTTAGGAGAAAATGATTTAACCTTGTTTTAACTCTTCAGTTAGTTTCTCCTTCTTTGCTCTGAGCTGATCCAAGGCCTTCTCATCCCATCTCTGGGCTTTTCTCTTGAGATCGGTGGCACCGCCGGATATCACGCCGGATTTCTGGAACAATGTGCCGTCCAATGCAACTGCCTGGATATTAAAATGGAAGTTGTTATTGTTTAGTACAGTGGTACCCAACCTTTTTTTTCCTAGTAACCAATTTTTTTAAAAAATAAATTTTGTGAAATTTCCTGACCAAATGATATACTTGCATACTAAATGGTACGTAGTGCTCTTATGGCCACATAAATAATGGTCAATACAAAACAGTAATTCTTTTAACAGAAATGAATTTCAAAGTTGCACTTGTGAGAAAGCTTGCGCTTGTTTGCCGTCAGCGAGTTTTCAAAAATAAGATGCAATAACTTGGGTTGACAATTTCAAAAGATGTTGGGTCTTATTAAAGTAGTGTGAATCTCAAAATACCAGTAGTCGATTATCTATCGCCTAATTCAGAAAAAGAGTGCAGGAAAGGAAGAGTTACAAAATCATCAGATGGAAATAATTTACAAAACTGTATAAAATTAATATTTTAATACTTATTAGAATTAGATTATGCATAGAGGTGAAGATTGCGAGCAAGGCAATAAATGAATAATAACTTATTTTGCACATGCTTTTAAAAATATATATAAAAGCTAGTAGATAGTAACAGATGAAATAGAGCGCAAGTGACTACAATTTGCAATTAACTTGCGCCTCATAAAACCTACTTAGGGATATTGAAAAAATCCTACAAATGACAAAATTAGTGAATAACATGCAGACTGCACTGCACTACAAGCAAGTCGGGTATATTCCACTACACTTGTGCTTACTAGAAAAATGTTACCGACATACATCAAAAAAAAAGTTACGAAATTAGCAAAAAGACTAGCCACAAAAAAGTGAAAATTTCATGATTTGAAGACTTCTTATTAAATAGGATCATGCATGGTGGTGGTGGCCGAAACTGCGATTTCGATTCATGACTCTATAGCGACACCGCATGTCCCATCACTAATTTATTATTAACTCGCTAATTATAAGACATAATTCATCCAAAATCAATAGGCTTCTGGTCCGAAATAAGATGAATGCACATGCAAAATTCGGAGCAGATTCAACCTCGCCTTCGTGAAATATCGCGTTCATCTAACAGACAAACAAACAACAGACAGACAAATACCTATCAACATACTTATCGATCTTAAGATCAATAGATATTAATCCACTATCCTGAATACATTCTTGAAATGTGAAGAGCATTTAATAAGGAAGAATTAATGACAGACAGAACAGAGCTAGAAATTATTTTACACTTTCAGAAGATACTGAGCATTATTGACCAAGTTACAGATTACTATCACAAATGCAATCTTGAGATGTGAAAAACTGATAAGAGGAAAAAATAGTGACAGACAGAAGAGAGCTAAAAATTATTTACACCTCTTAAAAGCTATCGAGTGTTATTGGGATAATTCCACAAATTATAAAATCAGATATCAACATGCAGAATGCACTACAAGTGGTGTTATACATAGCATAACCGGTGTGAGCAAAACCACATAATTTTTCAGCGTTTAAAATTTCTGTTCAGAAAAACTTCATCAGTGCATGGTTAGTAAACATACCAAAGTCATATTTAGCAAGAAAAATGATCAAGAAGTGAAATCTAATCTAAAACATATCATGCCTGGATGATTTGCTGAATAGAAAATCGAAACATCCGGATTACATAGTTATTTGAGAACCCGTTGTGCTCTATATATCTTCAAGTGGTACCCCCGTAGTATGTGTACCAGGTTAGGGTTAGGCCATAATTTAATTCTCATTTTCCTTATTTTAGTTCTATTACGAGTTCGGGGACTGTCTGTGTTAGCCAAGTGAATATACTTCCTGCCCATAGGTTTTAGTTCCTTTACACAACTTGATGTAAAGTAGTCGTACAAAATTAGTTCCCTCCATATTGGTACACATACTTCTGGAGCGCCCTTCAAATACCAGACCAATTTACCATACGCCACCGCACACCTCATAGAAGAATTTAAAAAATTGGTGCAAAGCATGCACACTACACCCAGTTTTTCAATTATTGTATATACCGTATTTCCCGGCAAATAAGTCTACCAGGCGAATAAGACGGGGCTCGTTTTTAAGCCTGAAAAAAAGGCTTTTCGCATATAACCTGCCAATAAGACGAGTAGTAGAATCACATCAAACATCAGAATCTCAAATTACTATGCAGAGGCTTTAGAGCGGTCGCCGCCTTTGCGCATTGGTTGAAATAGCCTATAATGACTTTTTCTTGTAGAGTAATATTCAATTCATAAAAACTACGAGAATTCAAACTGGCTTTCGATTTCAATCTAATTGTGTTCAACCTAACTCGCGATTGTGTGCACCATATATAAGAACATTACCGATCTAAAACAACACAGCAATGATGAAAACGTGGAATGCTATCGCCAGAGTATTTGGTATTTTATGGTACACATTGAATAATAAGGCGACACCAAAAAAGTTATCATACTCGCCTAATCTGGCTAAAAATTTGGGCATAGAAAAGCGACTTATTCGACGGGAAATACGGTAACTCTGTTTAGGGCTTTGTAAAGGCAAAACACACAAATAAAATATTCGCAAATTTTTTGATTAGTGTTTTGTTTAGCATGCACAATACTACACTACATGCAGTTTCTTAACCTGATTTCTTCTTTTTGTCCCATCAGGTCTCTGGAACATATCCTGCCATTTGCAAAAAAATGATTAAAATAAACCAAAAACATAAAAATACTTCAATATGAATGAATGAAAAATAAGAAATATCATTAGGATTTATATATTCATTCCGGGGTAGAGAAAAGTCAAAAAGACGACGATCATATGGCGAACCACGACCTCTCGTCCGGTTACCAGTCCATGTCGGGTATGGGATTAGTTAGCAAACTGACCAGCGGTTATGTGAACCACCCAACGGCAGCGAGGAGCCCAGGGATCTTCTCGCACATAACTATCCTGGCACGGGATTCGCAACTGCTAACCCACGCAGGGTAATCAGAGGTGCGTTGGCGAGCAAATTCCTAACGCTTAGCACAATGCGTCACACCGCACAGGAGAACAAATATTGCTCCAGTTGTTGAAGAGAAAGAAATGTTCATGTTAACTGTAGCTCTATTGATTTCTGGCAACTAGCATTTTCCCAGATGGTTGAGCATGACCGGTGATGTCATCAGTTACAGATGACTGATCATGACCAACCAGCTGTGAAGATGAAGTAGTCAAGTTCTCTCAGTAGTCTCATGCGCAGTTCAGTTTGTGTTGCCTATGGTTTACTTTGGTTATTGTTTAAGGGCATTTATTGGCGCTCCCGAAGTATGTGCACCAAGATGGCGCACAGCCTGAACCCTAACCTGGTACACATACTATGTTCAGGATGTGCGACATCTTGGTGCACATACTTCTGGAGCCCCATTTATTAAATATACGTTTATACCAGCGGTGGACAAGGTTTTTGAATCAGTGGCCAAAAATTGTGCCCACCTAAAATGGTGGGCCCTGTAAGTGTGACGTAAAAAGTTACATTTATTAACAATATTTACCGGCGCGACAGTGTGGCTCAACGGGCTAAGCGTTAGGAATACGCTCGCCACCGCACCTCTAATTACTCTGCGTGGGTTCGCAGGTTCGAATCCCATGCAGGGATGGTCATGTGCGAGAGGATTGCTGGACTCCTCGCCGTCGTTGGGTGGTTCACGTAACCGCTGGTCGGTTACGGCTTCCTCCACCACCAAGTCCATGCTTCCGAAAACAAAATATACAGTAAAACTAATCCCATACCCGCTTGGAATGGTAACCGGACGATAGGCCGTGGTTCGCCATATGGATAAGCCGTCTTATCAGCTTTCCTCTCCCCCGAGATAAATATGTAAATCCTATCCTATCCTATCCAAAAGCAAAACTGAAAAACAATAAGTCTTGTACCAAAAATAAATTATCGCAATCTCAACAAATTCCTTGAGCTATTTTTTAGGTCAAACATGGAATTTGGTTTTAGTTTAGTTGTGGCAGCATCAGGCGGGCCAGATTGAATTTCCAAACGGGCCGTACTTGGCCCACGTCAGGTTTATACTGGGTTAACAAGTAGAATTGCAGTAAATTTTAAAAAAGCGACATAATATTAATTAATTGTAGCTATAAAAATCAACAAAACATACCTTATGTTTTTCAACTTGTCCAAAAGCAACTTTACGTGCGTCATCTGCGGTCTCACAGACAAGAGAATTTCCGCAAGTAAATTGTAGCGCTCGCTTAATCGTTGGAGGGTCGTAACGAATCACATCAATGACTAGTTTAACTCCTTTTGGCTCCCTGGGAATAGAAATTATTGTTGATGAAGAATTTAGCTCAAAAAATGGAAAATGCTTTTATAAAAGCACTAACACACAGATTAAATATGATGTGCAATGCAAATAGAGTATTCGGATACATGCAAAATTGCAAGGGAATTCCCGCAAGTGAATTGTAATTGTAAAGCTCGTTTAATCACTGGACGGTCGTAACGAATCACATCAATGACTAGTTTAACTCCTTTAGGCTCCCTGGAAGAAAAAAATGATCAGGAATTCATAGAATCGTTAGGAAAATCTGATAATGTCATAGATCAGCAGTTATCAAACGGTGAGGCCCGCTCCACAAGAGGACAATTTTGTGAGGGGTTGTGAGACGCTAACTAAAAAGAAAATATATTGTTAGATTTATCTTGCACGACTTATTTTGGATATTTACATTTGTTTATTGTTTAAAGCAGGGGCGTGCAAACTGCAGCCCGCAAGAAGAAGTTGTGTGGCCCGCGGAGAAATAACAATTTCGAATGGTGTACCCGCAAAACGAGTATTTATTCTTTTTCGTCGCAAAGCCCATACCAGTCATATCAGCAAAACAAGCTAACAAAATTCTGTTGCATAATACACGATTTATATTACAAAAACGTGTTTCTCGCTGCATTCGTTTGAAGTCGGAAAGTTGAAGTTGAAATTTAAATAGCAGTTTCTTCAGAAGTTTATGCGTTTTAAATCTACTATTTCTGCAAGAACCCCTAACAATGCGGTAAGATCAATAGCAAATATAAGCAATTTTTGCGCTTGCAACTACCAGAAAGCCTGAATTAAATTATGGTGCGGCCAGCAGCTTCACCCAGTTACTTGTATTTGGCCCGCCAATGAAAAAGGTTGCACCAACCCTGGTTTAAAGATTGCGGATCTTTCCCTGTATTTTCAACGTCTTTTTTGAATAAAACATACTCTCGCCTCACTATCTGTTATTTGTAGCTTATTGTTAGCTATCGACTGTTAGATTATGAGCCATTACGCAAGTTAGTCAAAACAAACAATGACCTTCTTATAATTATGGCCTTTCAGATGTAATCAACATGAAGATGTGATGATTTATGTCCTTTTCCGAATGAACTTGCCCCCAATTTAGAATGTATTTGGTCTTCCATATTGGAAAATATTTTTCAGAATATATCAGGAACAGTGAAATATTCAGTTTTGGCTATTCCTGGCATGTAACACTTTAATTAACAGTTATCTGTCTTCCGAGTTACTCCTCATTACTTATCGATCTTAAGATCGGTAAGTATATTGATAAGTATTTGTCTGTATGTCTGTGTGTGTGTCTGTTAGATGAACGCGATATCTCGCGAATGCGAGGTTGAATCTGCTCCAAATTTTGCATGTGCATTCATCATATCTCGGACCAGAAACCTATTGATTTTGGGCGAATTATGTCGTATAATTAGCGAGTTATCAATCAATTATTGATATAGTGATCTAGATTTTTGTAAAGCGAGAGAATTTTGAGACCCGCCGAGTGTGTGTGCGCGATGCGCAGTGCGCAAGTTACAAGAGCGGATGAATCGAAACTGCAGTTTCTGTTTAGGGCAGGGGTCACCAAACTACGGCCCGCGGGCCGGATCCGGCCCGCGACGTCATTTTATCCGGCCCGCGGCGTCATTTTATCCGGTCCGCAATAACACGCAAAAATGGCTAAATTTTTTCCAAGGAAGATTTTTACGAGCATCGTCGTCCTTGTTTATTTTGTAACATTGGCCAATCGGCAAGATGCAGAAAAGTGACGTAATAATAGGCCTTTCCGCATCCGCTCAGACACTTTTGTCACTCTGACAGATTTTCAGTCGTGGTTGTAAACAAAACTTCGTTTTTGCGACTTTGAATGCTACCAGTACGTAACGTTTTCTGCGATACACTTGTACACTTGTGGCGCTTGCTTTCGACGAAACTGTTTGTTTTTCGTGGTAAAATAAACGTCGAATGTGCATTTTGTGCTAACAGTACTGTAATCCCTCGCGTACTGCTCCAATTTCAAAAGCCACACTAACTTTTGTACTGCTTCAATGCGGATATTCATGTAGGTATGTTACAAAAAAATTGAAGTTCATCCGATTTAAATAAAAACTGCTCCAGTGGAAAGATCTGAGTAAAAATAGAAAACAATACCAAGTTTGGAATAAACGGTCAAGAAATAACGGAGATATCGGAATTTTAGTACCGCCCGACAGCCAATTTTTTCCATAATGATCCTATTACTTTTTTGATAAGAACTGAACTAAATATGGAAAAATAACACATATCAATCACTAATCTTTCGATGTGCGTCACATCTATGGTATATTGAGACTATTTCAGGATTTTATTCTGGCAACGGTCATTGACACCGCCGAAAGATCGTCGCAAATAAACGCTGGAGTTGTGCATGATAGTTTGACAGTGGTTCATTGTGGGTAATAATTAACGATGTTCTGATTGTACGAACTTCATAAAAATTGGTAAGTATCAAGTTAGACAAGAAATACACACGTCCATATAAATTTTATTGGTGTCCGTAGACAATATCATTATTTGCACTACGTATAACTGGAGCGTAATTTTTAAAAGCGTCGAATGTTGGGAAATTTATGCGCTAATGAAAAAATTCAAATACCAGATAATAGTTGTTTATTTTATCTAAATTATGTCAAAATTTCATAGAATTCCAAGCTACAGCAGGCAGTCATTTTTATGAGCGGTATTTCAACACGGCGTAACGGTAGACGTGATGCGTACATTTTTTGCCGCGGATTTTGTAACATTTCTAATTCATGACAGCAACGTTTTGATAACAGCTACACTCAGGATAGTTGTCTAGATATAGAAATCTTGTTAATTTTTTTTCCTAGGTTGTTCTCGATCTATATTCTGCGATATTCCCAACATTTGTGAATTTATTGTATTGCATTGACAAAAATATTCATCCGGCCCGTTTCAACACAATTTGAGTCATACCCGGCCCGCGGTCAAAAAAGTTTGGTGACCCCTGGTTTAGGGGATCCCCTAACCATCGATCGATAAGTCTTCGGTTTCCAACCGATATTCTCGTTTATTTAGTTACCAAATAAAAATCAGTTCATCCCTTACCTAATTTCTCTCAATTTGTCGTTCACAGGTTTTGCGTCGATATAATCCAGCGGTAAAAACGTTTCTGGTTCATCGCACTGCTCTTTCATATACTGGATACAATCCCTTGCTGTTTTTTCTGTGTCACAAACGATCGCGTACATGTATTTCCCGAGAACTTTAGTGATGGCAATTTTGTAACGATTGTGAACCGGTTCGCAGAGATCCAGAACACGGCCATGCTGGAATGAAGGTTACGTAAAAATTTGTCTAGAAATAGCTATGAATGACTGGGCTAAACTTTTCTATCAGTGCTTTTAAATGATAGGTTTGAATATTTTGAATCAAAGTTAAGATTTGAAAACATATAAACCGGTTTCGCTAACCAGAACTTTTCTATCAGTGCTTTTAAATGATAGGTTTGAATATTTTGAATCAAAGTTAAGATTTGAAAACATCTAAACCGGTTTCGCTAACCAGAACTTTTCTATCAGTGCTTTTAAATGATAGGTTTGAATGTTTTGAATCAAAGTTAAGATTTGAAAACATATAAACCGGTTTCGCTAACCAGAACTTTTCTATCAGTGCTTTCAAATGATAGGTTTGAATATTTTGAATCAAAGTTAAGATTTGAAAACATCTAAACCGGTTTCGCTAACCAGAACTTTTCTATCAGTGCTTTTAAATGATAGGTTTGAATGTTTTGAATCAAAGTTAAGATTTGAAAACATATAAACCGGTTTCGCTAACCAGAACTTTTCTATCAGTGCTTTCAAATGATAGGTTTGAATGTTTTGAATCAAAGTTAAGATTTGAAAACATATAAACCGGTTTCGCTAACCAGAACTTTTCTATCAGTGCTTTCAAATGATAGGTTTGAATATTTTGAATCAAAGTTAAGATTTGAAAACATATAAACCGGTTTCGCTAACCAGAACTTTTCTATCAGTGCTTTCAAATGATAGGTTTGAATATTTTGAATCAAAGTTAAGATTTGAAAACATATAAACCGGTTTCGCTAACCAGAACATTTCTATCAGTGCTTTCAAATGATAGGTTTGAATATTTTGAATCAAAGTTAAGATTTGAAAACATATAAACCGGTTTCGCTAACCAGAACTTTTCTATCAGTGCTTTTAAATGATAGGTTTGAATGTTTTGGATCAAAATAAGGTTTGAAACATAAACCGGTTTCCCTAAATCAGGGCTACTCAACTATTTTTACCGAAGATTCGCATACAAAACTTAAAAATAATTTGGGTCCGGTATTTCCAGAAAATATATTTCGACATCCTTAAACGCGCACTTTCTCGGCCGGCTAATGATTATTAGCAAATCAAGATTGTTTATTATAGTGTTATAGTTCTTTCCGTATATATTCAAAACAATAAATGTTTTTTTTATAGAATGAAACTTTGAAAGTAAAAGTAACGATTCAAAATAAAGAATTAAGTGCGGCCCGAATTAAATACTTGAAAGAACCGGATTCAGTCCTCGGTCCACCAGTTGAGTAGCCCTGCCCTAAACCACTCTTCAAAAAGGAACAAAAAATTTTGCAATGGGGGAAGTATAGAAATAATTTTCCAGGGGTCAATCAGAGGTATAGGAAACATCCATCCATAAGTCGTGAGAGGTAATAATAAATCACATTAAGGTGATTCAAATCTATCAAAGCAAACTTTTCATTTTATAGTGAACTGAATTATTGCATCATTCATATTTCAATTGTCTTCTTCTTAGTAAGAACTAGATTATTGCATCATAAGTGATTTTCCGAAAGTTTTGATAGCCACTGACATTAGAGTAGATGTTGCGCTCCGAGTAGGTTTAAGTTTGATTGAAAGAATGCGAAATGGCTCAATGCTAAAGGTTGCCAACCCGTGCCCTGCACCGACCAAAACATTAGATTACAAGTCTTACCACTCCAGGGAAGAGTCTCTTCAGATTTGCAAGTAATTCCGCTTTCCTTTGTTGCCTTGAACTTTCCGTACGATCCACTTTTGCATCTCCTTGCTTTTTCATGACTTCTTCTAACTCTACGTTGATTTCACGAATTCGTTCATATGACCCTTGAACCTAGGAAGAGGAAGTTAACTCTGTAAAGTAAAATGTTGAAAAAAAAGACTTCATCAGCTAGTGATGCTTAGTTGACGTGAAAATCTTGGTACCAAATTCCATGCCACCAACACCTAAAAATATGATATCATAATACAAAAATGTGACATCATAATACAAAAATGTGACATCACAATACAAAAATGTGACATCACAAATCACAATACAAAAAAAATACCCTCCATTTCAATACGATACCGCCCCAGTAATGCCCACCTCATTCTCCAATTCACTCTTCAGTTTCTTGTGTTCTGCCAAAGTCTGTCGGCTTGTCTTAATGTAATCTCTCAATTTGTCAACTCTGAAAAAATGAAATTCCAAGCTTAAAGGAAACTTAACTCACATTTAACTATGCTCATCACTGATAAGATGCCGTAATTGTATAGGACTTGAGTCCCAGAATAGTTAATTCAATACAAAAAGTTTTTAAGAGAACTTGCTTAAAGCAATGCAGAGAGTTAAATACATGATAACTAATTGTTTTCGAAGACAAATGTTTAATACTTTTAAATGAAATTCAAATTGTCGATTTTTTTTCAATGTTTTTTCACATCTTTGCGAGGTTTTTGGTGGATTTTTGAATCATGGTTGTAGATTTTATATCAGTGTTTCAGCGCCCCCTTTTTTAGAATTCATCAAGTTTAGCGCCTAATTTCGAAAATAACTAGCTAACAATGAGCTACAAATAACAGATAGTTTGGCGAAAGTGTGTTTTATTCAAAAAAACACGTTGAAAATAGGTGGGACGTAAATAATGAAACATTTAACATTTTGAGTAAGTTTTCGAATGCTTCATCAAGATTTGGAGAGAATTTTCATTTTGAATTCGCCGAAATGAGGCAGGCAAGATCAGATCTAACGAATATTTTCATTTTCAATCAGCTTCACGTCCCCCCAAAGAAAGTTTACGATTTGTGGGGAGCGCCTTACCTATTGAGAACAACTGGTCTTGATTGTCACAATCAAAATTTTGCTATCGCGGAGTTCAAAAAAGGGAGCCGTAGACATTTTTACATTCTTGTAAAGACTATAAAAGAAGGACAAGACCCAAGCTTAAAGAAAATTGTTATAATATAATATTACAGGGGAACATATATTACCTCGAAGTGGCCTCCTCAAGTTCTTTGCTTTTCTGCTTCTGCAAAGACCAGAGTTCACTTTTCTTACGACGTTCGGCATCAAGTCTGAAAGGAAAGTAAAATGCATAACATAAATTAATATTTTTTAAGGAATTGCTCAAACCTTCAATTCGAACAAGGACCCATTAATACAGAAGGAGAAGTTGCTTTCAGATGGAGAAATACAGTTTGGTATAACCAGCACACCCCAGAATATGGTATAACCAGCACACCCCAGAATATGGTATAACCAGCACACCCCAGAATATGGTATAACCAGCACACCCCAGAATATGGTATAACCAGCACACCCCAGAATATGGTATAACCAGCACACCCCAGAATATGGTATAACCAGCACACCCCAGAATATATACTCTCTGTTACGGTACATATCCTGATAATTTGCAGTTTCATAGCTATTCTTCACAATCAATCACAGTCACAACAAAAGGAAATTAAATTTTTGATATTGAAAACATCGCCAATGCTTTCAGAACAGCAACACCAAGTCATATAGATCTGGGAAGACATTTTTGATTTTGAACATTATTAATTTTAATAAAAATCACAGAGTCCTTACTTTTCCTGGTCAGTTTGTTGTTCTCGAAGTAATTTCTCAATTTCCATATTTATTGCAGTCGATCGTTTTGCCGCTTCCTCTTTCAAGCGATTGTATTCGTTGATCTGCGACTCTTCCAGCTCAAGGTCACGACCTTCAGTCTGACTGTCGAGTTCGACCTTTGTTTGGAAATATTGATAAAAACGTCTTTAACTTTTATATGTACTATATTAGCTGTACCTCAATGTCGTTTGCGCAGAGCCTTGTTTGAAACAGATACATAAAAGAAACTCTTTATTCACTAAGTCCACATTAATGACTGATCGTTCATGGCATTATTTTGAACAAAACATGTATACATACCAGGGCCTACCCAAGGGGTAGTTTTTACTACCGGACTTGCTAGCTGTTACTGTCTTATATAAGAATTGAAATTCAGAACCCTTTCTTTGAAAATTCTTGGCTATGCTCCTCCCACATACCTGTGATTCAAACTCTAATCTTTTAGACTCCACATCTGCCAGTTGTTGCTTTAAATCTTCAATCACATGCATGTGGCTCTCGTGTCTCATTTCTGCAGTGCGGAGAGATTTTTTGGCCGATTCCAACTTCTTCATTACAAAATTTGTGTTTTCTTTCGCCTGTAATGGAATAGTGGTGCCTATTGGTTTATTCATTGTAAGAAATAAACATGTGGAAAACTGGAAAGTGCATTTGAGAAGAATCGAATAATGAAGGTTTTTCAGGTGTCTATACAGACACTTCATATTAGGCACATCTATTTCCAGATCTATATTGAATAAATCATTGTTGATGTATAACTTGAAAAAGTGGCCAAATTAAATCAAACTGAAAATTTCTTGAAAGTGGGGGTATATTTAAATTTAATTTTTTCAAATGTATTATATGCTTTTTTTATGGTCAACACGCCAAAACTTTGTTCAAATCTGACACAAATAATAACCTTATGTGAGCCTGTTACAAACTATAATAAACCATCAATGCAGCATCATCACCAGACAGGAAAGATAATTACCAAGTAACAACAAGTAATGGTACAATGATTACAAGTGTGTGGTAAAGTAATCAGACCAATACATCCATGTGATGAAATTAATTATCGCCGAGCAATTTGAAGATGTTACTAGTCACATGGTAAAGCGAGGGTTTCATTTGGTTAGCCACCATCTGTAAACTATTTTCTTCTTGTACACTTTTTATAGTTTTTGTATAGCAGTATTGTTTAAGTTAATGAAAACCTAGAAAATGGTCCAAGTGAGTTTCCCTCAAATGGTTTCACTACCATGCATAAATCACATACATACTTTGATATACATTGGTCTCTTCTTGTTCAGTTCTGTCTCCTTCTCTTGGATCTTCTTCTCGACAGATGCCGCCTCTCTCATCATCTTTCCCTGCTCTTGCTTCCTGGTTTTCACTTCTTCTTCTGTGCGTTCTGCTTTTCGCATCAGATGCTTGAGATCTTTGTTTTTATGCTGATAAGGTGGTGGAAATATGAATATGCTGATTTGTGTCACAATAAATCCATCTAATATTATTTCCAATTGAAATTATTTGATTGAAACTTTTTATGATTTATACTTTTCGCTGTTTTTGCGCCCCTGTTCAAACGACGCCCATGGCTCGTGCCGCACCCTAATTACGCCACTGCTTAGACTTGCGGGCCATGTAAGTGTGACGTAATAATTTCAATAACAAGAACTATACAGTGCAAGTGTAATTGGTTGTTAGAAAAGAAGTTTATGGCAGCATCAGGCAGGCAGGCCAGATTTGGCCCATGGACCGTAGTTTGCACATGTCAGAACTATAGCTACTAGTGAAACAGTGTTTGCATGCAAATTATACTCTTAGTCGTAAGAATGGGGCCTTACTTTGAGTCGACATGTATGAAAAACCAAGGTTTTTTTGTGGCATGAATGCATTATTCTTTTAACAGCACTCTTTCTACTTTTTGTCAAGAAATAGGGACTTTTTGTTTTGGTCAAATAAGTTGTGTAGGGCACCATATAATAATATATGAAGCGTCACAAAAAATACTACACACAGTAAAAAGTTTTTATGCTAAAGAGAAGGAAAATAAATTTTGATTGATGCCACGAAAAAATTTATCTATAGTTACTAGTGAAATAGTGGTTGTGCGTAGGTCATACTCTTAGTTGAGAGCATAGAGCTTGCTTTGAGTAGACATGTACAGGAAAACCATATACAGCTTTTCGCCAAGTGTGAATATGTTGAATAGGTGAAACACCACATTATATGGGCAAACACCAAATAAATATTAAAAAAAAAAAACACATGAAAATATATGGATAACTACATAAAAATATGTAAAATGCTACATTACATAAAATATATCAAGCATCACACAAAGTATGTGAAATTCAACACAAAATATGTGCAACTTCACATAAAAATATGTGAAACTTCTTACAAACCTGCAATGTTTCGTGCATTTTTTCCATTTCTCTATCGTTATAGAAGAACTTAAACAACATAACTTGTAACCGTTGTTGAGCGTAATCATCTCGCAGCTTTTCGTATTTCTCCGCTTCCTCTTTTTCCTGTTTGGCTTCTTTTCTTTCAGCAGCAATGCCTGAAGATTTAATAATTCATAAGTTAAAAATATCGGGTTTGAATTCTGTGCCAACGCCCGTAAACCGACGCTCCCGTAATATCTCTACCAAGGTACCCGTACCAAGGTGGTGCACAACCTGCTAACCCTGACCTTGTACACAGACTGTGTTCAGGTTGTGCGCCATCTTGGTACGGGAGCACCCATTAACCGAGTTTAATAACTTTGGTGAGCATGAAAGTTGCGGTCTTTACAAAAATAGTATTTCTTCCAGAGGTGTGGATTTGTCAGAGTTTACTAAATTGAATAGCAAAGTACTGAAATTTCTGATGGCTCTAGCTCCATATATTAAGTTAAGCTTGGCCCCAGCTCTCAACCCGGCTTCACACCATTTCGCTATGAATAATTTCATACTGACCTTTCTTCCTATGATACGAATACTGCGTCTCCTGTTCCGAGGCGACCATTTCAGCTTTTGCTCTTTCATATTCCTCTTTAAATTCTGAAGATCCTGAGATCTCTTCGAAGAGTTGCGTCCGTTCTTTCGGATTTTTCATAGCAATTGATTCCACTTGTCCCTGGAAATTTTTGTTTTTATGACAAATAGAACAGATAGCTTTACACAAACAGTCACGAGCTGTGTAAAGAGATAATATTTAGAAAAAAATTTTCCTGGTCTAGAATAATCTACACACTGAGTGAGGATATAGACAGCGGGGTTGCAACTAGAGTACACTAGCTTGCGAGGGCAATATAGTGAGTCACGTAACTGTTATGTAACAATAGAGGCAGATACTACTTTCTGCAATTTGCTGAACTGAGTTAGCGATCACGAGTGATTATTTAGGAAAACTAGGTAAAGATGAGGGATAAGAGTTGACATTTTGCCTTCATTCATTGGGCCTACATGATTACAACCTTAAAAAGGCATATTATACACATTAACTAACAAATGTACACTAACAATCACAAAATTGAGTTTTATTTAAAGGCAGCAATTTCATCGTGTAAGTACGCCATGAGTATTCTCATGATAATTTGGCGACGCAAAAACAAAAAATTTGGAACCGTTGCTATAGAAGACACTCACTTGGAAAACTAAGAAATTCTTGACTTTGATGAAAATATTAATTCTCTCCATTTCCTTGTTGTAGTCGGCATGAGGAACGACTTTATCATTGATTCTGTGTTCGGCTGAAGAACCTTTGATTATTCTGAAATAAAAGAAAAGGTGAAAATGAGGAAAAACTAAATACTACATGATTTAAAGCAGTGGTTCTCAAACTATTTTTGCTCACGGCGCACTGAGCAAATAACAAAAATCTTGCGGCCCACTCGTGAAAAAATAAAGCTGGACTTCAACAAGTTATTCAGCTAATGCGATGTGTGTGCCTGTTTTGAAAAACAATAGAAATGAGGTTCGGTCGCTCCCTTTTTCGCTTTTAATTTCAGTCAAAACATAAAATACGTGTTAACAGTGCCATGGAGATGCAAATGGCTAGAATATTTTGATGGCCTTTGCGCCAATGATAAAATATAATTTGTAAGCAGATAGCCAAAACTTGTTCAAACCTGCTTTCCTGTTACGTAACTGAACGTGAGAGTCAACACGGTGGAAGGTAGACGTCATATTTACAAAAACATTATGACATCACAATACATTTATGACAAAACAATCCCTGTTACTATAAAGACAAGTCGAATGCAATATATAATATTATCATTGTAAATAATGATATGGATATGCAAGGCTCACAAGCTTGCCAGCTGCATGTATGCCTATGTGTAATACAAACAGCTTTTTTTCTGAAATCCCAAAAAGCTTCACGGCACACTTGAGAATCTCTCACGGCACACACTGATTTAAAGCATGAGTGGACAATTACTTTTCTAAGTGGGCCAATCACATGAAATATACTTGGTTACTGAAGCTCAGAACTCGATACGAAAAACTATGAATAAAAAACAGTTTATTCACAACACCTATTCCAACAGCTAGGCAAACGTTTATATAATAATATAAAGCACAAAGCAACAATCGGGCTTATTTCGATGGCGCGGCGGTGTGGCTCAACGGGCTAAGCGTTAGGAATACACTCGCCACCGCACCTCTAATTACTCTGCGTGGGTTCGCAGGTTCGAATCCCATGCAGGGATGGTTATGTGCGAGAGGATTGCTGGACTCCTCGCCGTTGTTAGGTGGTTCACGTAACCGCTGGTCGGTTACATCTTCCTCCACCACCAAGTCCATGCTTCAGAAAACAAACAATATAACTAATCCCATACCAGTCTTGGAATGGTAACCGGACGAGAGGCCGTGGTTCGCCATATGGATAAGCCGTCTTATCAGCTTTCCTCTCCCCCGGGATGAATATGTAAATCCTCCATTTACGATATTTTCAGCTGAAATTCATATCAATAGAAACTATAATCGTAATTTAAGCAGACACAAGTTGGCCGGATGAAACACCATAGTAGGCTAGATCCAGCCAGCGGCCCGTAATTTTCCACCCTTGGTTTAAAGTCTTGTCTAGTTTGAAAAAAATTGAAAATGATGACTACCTCAAATTTAAAACAACTGAAAACATATAAGGGCGTGATCCGAATCCTTCTATAATATGGTCATTTTGGATTCGATCCACTGAATTCATACTCATTTTCTCACATCTGTTCGCAACTAACCTTGAAAAGACAGTTTTCTCTCCTTTTTCATCAACGTACGTCGCTGTGACTCTAGCTCTGTTTGCGACAGGAGCACCAACGGGGGCGCCATGGATCAAATCCGACAATTTCTTAACTCTCAAACTGCTAGTCTTTTCTCCCAGGACGAAACTGATTGCGTCCATAAGATTTGACTTTCCTACAAAAAAAGTTTATAAATTTAAAATTCTGGGATGGAGAATTGAAATTGAGAAAAAATAGCTGAAAAAATTTATGATACTACTGTGATAGCCGCACTCTACAATTCAAAATATTATCAAGATATGTGACGCATCAGCCATCGTGCCAGACGTCCTTGTTTCAGAGACAAATAGAATGTTTGTTCTATTGAACCAAATGTCGGGACATCATGGAATGCGAGAACTGTGCCCTACTGTAGATTTGTTCGCTGATCCAGTTCATTCAGTGGATGCAAGGTTAGATTAAATTGGGATGTCAAGATCTTGGTTATAAAACTGACAAGACCCTCCTTAGGTACCATAAAAGCGCCTAACTTCGGACAAAATTACCATATTTTCATCAATAACTCAACCATTTATTGTTCAAATTGCGCCAAAATTGCTCGGTAAAACATTGATGCGGTACGCTACATTCCCTGCAAATTTCGTGCTCGTCGGAATATTTTTACTATTGAAATAATCAGTTTTATTTTGCCATCTGACCATTATCCTTCACTGCCCTAACTTCGGACAGTCATTTTCCTCATTGCGTAACTGCGACGCACAGAGAGAAAGAGGCTTCCGACGCGGATGACGTAATCACATCGTTGCGTGAATATAAGACGCTCGATCGGCGTCGTAACGTTAACATCGAAACGGCGTGGCGAAAATGCATCATTTGAAATTTCCATCGTCCAATGTTAACCTTGTTGCATTTATTTGGTATTTTAGTTACGTCAGATCAGTATAATAACACGTTGGCCATTCTAATCGGGAATTAACATACGCAAATTATTCTAATGCAAACCGTTTCGATCTACAATGAAACATTTTAACCGACTTGCAAGTCTTTGAAATATTAATATTCTCGATAGATAGCTGTGTTGATGTTACGCTTATCTTTATAAGTAATTAATTTTTCATCAAACTTAACACGAACCCAATAGGAACGTTTATTCTTCAATTTAATTTCGCTAATTAACATTGAGATAGGTACCGTGATTCTGGTTCGGAATAAAATGAATTCTCCACACGGGTGTATCTAATAACTATCGATTTCGACTTCAAAGCGTAAAATAGTTGTTTTCGTCAGTATACAGAGCCACATGGACGTTCAGACGTTGCATTTCTCTAGTTTTATATTTTCGAATCTTGACGACATTGGTTACGTAAGAAACGTATTCTCGTTAATGTGATTTTGGCATATGTTCACACATGGACCGAACAAAATACAGAAATATTACACTGGAATGCGCCTTTACCTAAAGCGGAAATTGCTAATTTGGCGCCGTTGTGTCGGGCGTCAAAATTCGTTTCCGTGACGCAGTGTGACTTCGTGTCGGCAGTGAGCGAAAAATGATCTATGTGAGGTTGACGTAACTTTTGACGCAGTGTGAAATCTCAATAATTTTACGAAATTTACAATTCAGAATTTTACGTTTAATCTAAATCTCGTATGACATCTTGCGATCACTCTGATAAATTATATACATTGTTAATGCCCTCTGCCGGATGATGGTATTTTGACGATGATAACTTGAGTAGGAGCGACACTCTGTGCCGTTAAATAGAGTGCAGTCATTTTTCGGCAATATTTCCGTTTTTTTCGAGAAAAAAAAAAATTATACAACATTAAAAAGGTTGATAATAGATGTATATATAACAGCTCTACCTATAAAAATTATAATTGACAATATACGGCGCTTACTAGTCAAGATATGGCCATTTAAATTTTTTGTCCGAAGTTAGTAACTGCCCGAAGTTAGGCGCTTTTACGGTATTGTCAAAACTGGAATACAACATTTACAGATTTATAGCATATACAGATATAGCAAACTCTGAATCCTGGGCACCAGTTTGCCATCGGCAGATTGGAATCCATCGCCACTACCAAACTACGCTCACCCGATCCATTAGGTCCAATGATAGCCGTGAACCTCTTGAAAGGAATCAGTATTTTCCCTTTGTATGATTTGAAGTTTTCAACTTCGATACTTTCCAAACGTCCACTCATTTTGCTACAGGAAAAAGCACCCGCAACGAAAACAAATCAAGACCGAGCGCGCTTAGCAGCGTTAGCGCGCAAAATCTTCCTGTAATTGTGGTAGACGGAGTCAAGAAAAATTAGTAGAGTATTATTGGTCTTGCACACAAACCACATAAAAATGATCATTCAATTACTGTTTCAACTATTTTATGTATTTCCTCAATTTTATAATAGTGTTTTTTTTCATTTTTGTCGATTCAAAGACATACCTTTAGTTAACCATTTGATTTGAACCTTTCAATAGCCCAGCGCTCTCTCCGGCACAGATAAATATAAAATAAAACTCTTTATGATCTTTAATGCCAACTTTACGTGACCAATGTAGAATGAAAAAAAGATCTTTCACTCTGAAAACACTAATGTGTATATCGGCACATTATAAAAACTCTCAGTTCGCCCAGTATCTCCCTTACTTTCACTTGGCTCTCTAACATTATTATCCACGCTTTTATCGCCCATGTTTCGCCTTTATATCGATTATGAAGCCAAAACAAACCCGATATCACTTATCGATCTTGGCCGGTAGGTATGTTGTTAGATATTTGTCTGTCTGTTAGGCACTTTAGTATGTTACGCGATATAAATAAACTTATATAGAACTATTATATGAAAATCCAATCCTAATCACAAAAACACGACAAAATCTCAACTAGATGAGATGGATTTATCGCGGCGGTGCGGCTCAACGGGCTAAGCGTTAGGAATACGCTCGCCACCGCACCTCTAATTACTCTGCGTGGGTTCGCATCCCATGTAGGGATGGTTATGTGCGAGAGGATTGCTGGACTCCTTGCCGTCGTTGGGTGGTTCACGTAACCGCTTGTCGGTTGCGGCTTCCTCCACCACCAAGTCCATGCTTCCGAAAACAAACAATATAACTAATCCTATACCAGACTTGGAATGGTAACCGGACGAGAGGCCGTGGTTCGCCATATGGATAAGTCGTCTTATCGGCTTTCCTCTCCCCCGGGATAAATATGTAAATCCTATCCTATTGCTAACTGCGAGTAATCCCTCAGACAAGAACAGGTTATTTGTTGGAGATGCTTTTATAACAATAAAAAGGCAGTTTAGACAGTGCCATATATAGAATAAGACGGATATTCGGACCCTCTAAAATATTCAACAATATTGGGAGAGATGTCAGTGACATGTCAATATAGTTGGGAAACTAAACGTTTGTCAGACGCATCAGAAATATAAAAAAGCACACATTAAGGAGGCATCAATACAATGAAAAAAAAAAAAAAACTGAATAGATAAATTCAATTATTTAATTTTTTTTAAACAGATATTTATAGAATAAAATAAAATTATATTCTTATTCAAATTAAATTTTTTCAACACCCAGACTTAAAAATTCCTATTTTCCAGAAACTGACTCGATCATTGTCAGATATTGCACAATAAGTTCTAACTCCTCGGACAAAGAGATATCGAGATATTCGTCAGTGTGCTTCGTGACATCACCTGCGACGTCATGCACCATTGCTTTTTCGTCTTCAGTCAGTTTCCGAGATGAACTTGCAGTGTCTGTGTCCTGGAATTAGAAAGAAGAATACTCAATAAAATGATACGTCTACGCATATTGAACAGGTAATTAGTTAAGGAGCTCCCCCCCCATAAATATCAGAAAATCTACAAATAATCCCGATCTACATAGGATAAGGCAGTATTTTTAAACCTAAGAAGCAAGCTGGGTTTTACCCATAATGCCCTGACATCATGCTGTGCTGTCATTGGTTAATAAGTGGGAAATGAGATTAGAGCACAGTTATCCCAGGAAGGCAATCACATAGATAAAATGTAAATGAGAAAATGTCTATCAGCATGAAGAATTGAAATGAAATTCAGTTCTCAGTTCATTTTATTTATATTTGGTTAACTGGTAAACTTATCCCCAC
Source organism: Styela clava (assembly GCF_964204865.1). NCBI lineage: Eukaryota > Metazoa > Chordata > Ascidiacea > Stolidobranchia > Styelidae > Styela > Styela clava. Next base: position 24,244,257 of record NC_135252.1, on the reverse strand, counting down.
ACTCAAACCTGGTTTGCAACCAAACGGGATGCCGTGATGCATCATGACTTTTGGATAAGATAGGATTTACATATTTATCCCGGGGGAGAGAAAAGGCGATAAGACTTCTTTATTGACAAACCACGGCCAGCCGTTACGTGAACCACGCTACGACAGTGAGGAGTCCAGCAATCCTCTCGCAAATAACTATCCCCGCATAGGATTCGAACCCACGAAAGATAATCAGAGATGCAGTGGTGAACGTATTCCTGATACTTATCACGATGCGCCACACCGTCGAGCCTAATAAACAAATTCTCCTACTTCCAAAGCGCTGCTGATGGAACTGATCCATTCTGAGGGAATTTCTCCTAAATGTTCAGCAAGATATGAAGCAGCTTCCTCTAGTTCACCAGAGAAATGTTCCAGACAAGCTTTTGCGACTCCTTCATCAAATCCCATGGCTTTCAGCTGTGATGAATAAAAACGATACTAAAAAAGTTGTCTGTAAACAAGGCTGTAAGCAAGCAGGCACAGGTTTATAAACAAATATATTATGAATGCTGGGCGCAAAACTGATTTTAATTTTACTTTACAAGAAACTCCCCCGTTCTTCTCAGTTTTCATTGCTTGATAAAGTTATTTCACAGGATGTTTTCGTTTTCTTATGCATAAATTGTTTGAACATAATGGTATTTGGAATCTACCAATCAAAATAACACTATTAATACCACTAGAATGATGGAAAAGGGGCAATCTGTCACAGTAGACCATCGGTACTGCGGTCTTGATGGCTAACCACCACTGGACGAAACAAAGACCTGTCAAACTAATCCCATACCTCATACCTGACATGGTCTTTTAACCGGGCAAGAGGCTATGGTTTGCCATACAATTAATGTCTCGTATCGGCTTAGGATGGGATTTACATATCTATCCCAAGGAAGAGGAAATCTAATAAGATGGCTTAATCATATGACAAACCACGACATCACGTCCGGTTAGCAGTCCATGTTGTGTCATTGTGTGTGGTATTAGTTAGCCAGTTATTATTTGTTTTCAGATGCATGGGATTTTATGGTGGAGGAAGCCGTAACCGACAAGCGGTTACGTGAACCGCGGCGAAGAGTCCAGCAATACTCTTGCACATAAATATTCCGTGTGGGATTCGAACCGGCAAGCCTAAGCAGGGAAATCAGAGGTGCGGTGGCAAGCGTATTCCTAATGATTAGCTCGTTGCGTCACACCGCCAAGCCTTTCTCAGGATGAACTGTAAAAACTATCCTGAAAACAAACCTGTTGAAGCGCACTCTTTTTATTCTTTTTCATATTTTCTTCTGCATTCATTCGAACAGCTTCACGTAATTGGTCAGGATTACTGTCAATCATTTCTATAGCCCCACCCACATCATTGTTAGCATGCTTCAGTGCTTCAACAACTAACGTGGGTTCGAACCCCATCTGTGACACAAGTTGCTCATAAGTGTCAATATTAATTGGGTCTTCGTTGGCACACGTCCCAAATTTTCTGAAATAAAAATTAAGAATATCGTTAATTTTGGAAAGCAGCAGGGAATGGCAAAAACTATGTTATTCTGCAATATGAAATACATTGCATTTGGTGACAAAGTGGTGAATGCACTAGACTTGACTATGATAAATATCAATAAATATTATGTAAATATTGTATATAGTAAACAAACATGAGAGGTATTAATAGATTGACACCAAACCTGTTATTTATTTTTTATGCTTATTGAATTGGGTGGCAACTGACTCTGATGACCTCCAAAGGTCGTATCGTTGCCTCCCAGTCATGTACCGAAAACATTTTTTCAATTTTGTTATGCACATATGTATGTATGTATATATTGTTTTCTTGGTTTGACAAAATGAAATAAACTCTCTCTCTCTCTCTCTATGATAACATGGCAGGTTGAAATCTCAGTTTCAGATACCAAGCCCATTACCTCACCCAAGATGTAATAAATCGTAGGCAATGCCGGACTAACAGATTCCAAAAAGATGAGCTTTTTACATAACATTAGCTATTAGTGAATGCTTGTACAAAGCCTCGAGCAAAGGGTAAGGCGGGAGGAATAAGTGTCCCTAAAAACATATTACTTAAATGAAAAATCAGGATCTTGTTCATAGCGAAGTTTTATATTTCATGCAACAAGAATGGTAGCCTAGAGCAGATTTCAAGATGGGTTCAAGATGACTGCACAGAGGTCCATAACGATGAAAAAAGGGACCTCCTGAAGTATGCGCACCAAGATGACACGCTACCTGAACTCAGGTTGTGTACCAGGTTAGGGTTCAGGTTATGAGACATCTTGGTGCGCATACTTCAGGAGCACCAAAAAAAGAGCTTGATCTCCTTAGAGATTGATTTCAATCAAAAAGTCATTGCATCTTTTTGGTTGACCGTTGCGGACAAATCCAACAAATAAGGGTATACGGCCTGAAAAGCGGCCTAGAGCCATGCTCGGAGAAAACATATATAACTTCTCATACTTTTGCAATGCCTTTTTCCTTTTCTTCTCTTTCTCTTGTTTCTTTATTTCTTTATGTTCTTCTCGTTGTTTGAAAGCCCACTGGGTTGCCAGTTTTACATCCATCATGTTCGCCCTGAGTATTGAAAACAGAGGCAAGGTCAAAAATTTAAATCGAATCGTGTAGGCCGGCGGACCCCAATCCGAATCTGGACCCTTCAAGTAATAAATTTGAAAGCATCTTTTCTTATTTTACAGCTGTGATGTAATGCATTTTTCGCAAAACTCTTTGAAGAAAAATACACTCCAATAATGACATTAACCTCAATGCTCTCCTTGCCTCCCTCTCGGCCAATCCCATTGTCATCAACTCCGTTACTTTATCTTGATCAGTGACAACCATCTTTGCATACCTGTGGAAGAGAGAGGAAAGTTGATAATGTGTTAAAAAGCTATGATTATAATAAGATTGGGACGAAATTACATATATTTATCTCAGTTACCAGTCTACAACAAGTATAGGAATATTGTCACCTACACAAACCACCATTTTTGTGGCGGATAGCCTTTAACAGTTAACCTTTGGGTCACGTTTGTTAGATGCATGGTATATGACTTTCACATTTATTGCAGGATAAAAGAAAAGGTTGATAACAATAGTGTCAATGACCAGCCATAATTGAGCTAAGAGGCATGTCTCCTTTACTTTTAAGTTCAAGTGTGACACTACTTTTAGTAATTTCACTTAAAACTCATACGAACCCTTGAGCTTTGTCTAATAATCTATTCGACTCCTTGTATTGTCCTTCGTGATAAAAAACTACTCCTTGGAGTAAATACAAGCGAACAAAAAGTGCAATTTCATTTCCGGAAGAACCCTGAAAACATAGAAGATATAATGTTTTGAAAATATCATGCTTTTTGCAGCTATTTACAAAGAGTATGACCGCCAATAGGATTGGGAGATATTCATGCATCATGTCCAACTATAGAATTGGCATAACTAAACATACAACATACATTACATAATAACATACATTACAAAAAACAAAACCCATATTTTTCTCAAGTACTTCTGTGAAAATGTATTCAACAAACACTTGAACTGTTCGTGTATGAGTATATCTAGGACGTTTTTCACGAAAGTTATGTTTTCTTTTGAATATGTTCCGACCGAGTGACCTGGGTTCTAGTATTATGCATAGTTGCATACCCACGAAATGAAGAATAATATTACAATTAACAACTAAACGTACCTTCACTGCAAGCAGTCTTTGTAATGAGTCTCCATAACTTTTATTAAAAGCGCTTTCACATTCTTTAAGTCTTAATTTCGCGTCGGGAAGTGCGGATATATTTTTTGTGCAAACATAACACCACACGATGTCCAAACAGAGCACTGCATAGTTATCGACCATCGTTAAAATTTCCGCACGACATTCTCGGAACTCTTTATCAGCCTCTAGCAGAAGTAATAAAGCGAGTTCATAGTTTTTACGCTGTAATATTGCACGACCTTTTTCATGTAGTCCGAGAGCTATTGTGAGCGATCGTTTTTCTTCTTCTGGTAAATCTAACGCTTGCCCTTTCTGATCTGCTATTTGAACATCATAAGCCCTGAAAGGAAAGGAATAATAACTTCAGATTTTAAAAACATGCACAAAAACCTTCAATAATTAAATACACTCGCCTTTAGTTGTTTCCTTAAAAATATTGAGTTGAATTGTTCAATTTGAAACATATTTGATAATTAATAGACAATATATTTTTTGCCTCACTCGGCCTAACTGTTATTTGTAGCTTATTTTTAGCTCTAGTTATTTATGAGGTGGGGCGCGAGACTTGACAAATCCCAAAAAGAGGGTGCGGCTTGAAATGTTTGAAAACCACTGGCTTATAGTGAACAGCTTGGATAAAACTGTCATGTAAATACGCCCCACCCTGACATATCGCTTGATTCTGCACCCATCTCCGCCAATAACTCCGCCCCTTTTCTTGCACGCTTGACTGCTTTCAATGCTTGTTCGACCTCTGATGACTCTTTGCGAGCTGATTGGGCGATTACAAGACACAGTATAACACTGTTATGCTTTACATGTTGTGATTCAAGTGAGGAATCTTTCTGAATCACGCGACCTCCACAAATGAGTTTGACATCTTCTGAAAGCCTAGTATACAGAAAGGAATAGGTTTAAGTGTATTACATTCACATATTTTTTGTGTGTTTATTTCTTGCCCAAGCCTTGTCTAACAAGATTTTTTTTTTTGTGAATGCGTGTTGGTGAGTGGGCACATGATATTCACCTTTTTTAAAACTTTTTTTAAAGGTTTTGCTCGCTCTCCAGAATTCTCCATTTTTTATTTGTTTGTATTGTCAGATTGTGGAGTTTCCAAAATAAACTATCTATCTATTTCGACTCCATAATCAGTACAACCGACGATAAATAAACATTTGATAAAAACAGATAAATAATTAAAACTGAAAACAGAAAGAGGAGGGCGAACAAAACCTTTAATGAGGTTTAATATGATATGTTATTCTTAACTTTATAATTAATTTTACATCATTTTTCCTCATGGGATTTCCCTATTATGTGGAGAATGCAATATATTTACTGGCACATAAAGCTTCTATAATCTATATTATATAGTTTCAGTAACTCTTTCAATGACTGTCCGTAATGTCACTGAAAATCCGTTCGTTTTTGAGTGTATCAATGTGTGAGCATGAGCACGTTTTTGAGTGTGAGTGAGCATGAATTTAATTGAAGTAATAAATTCCGGCGCTCCGTAGTATGTGCACCAGGATGGCGGACACCGGAACGTAGTATGTACACCTGGTTAGGGTTAGGACATAATTTTATTCCAATTTTCCTTATTTCAGTTTTATCACGACTAGCCAAGTGACTCACGTAGTATTTGTACCTGAAATTACGGCCTAACCCTAATCTGGTACATATACTACATGAGTACTTAAATTTCAAGTAACTACAATCATACTTTAATTTTTCTGTGACTAATTTTTTCAGTTCCTCCCCAGAGACGTTTAAATTTGTTTCAACAATTTCGAACTCCACTTTTTCGGTTGATGATCGCTTGAGTTTCAATGTCGCAATTTTATTCGTTTTATAATTCTCATTTTGACGCAATCTTTCTACTGTGTGGTGCCAGAGTTCATTCAAGCATATGACGACAATATTTTCTGGAATCTGAAAATGGATGATGCAAAAGAAATTAGGTTCGAGTCGGTATTCTTATTTAAAGTTGAATTGTTATAGTTTCAGACTACAAATTGGGTAAGCGCACACATACTAGGTACTTCTTTTATCAATACCTTTGCATCTAAAATCTGTACGCTTCAAACCTTACTTGAGGTTTCATTTGCTTTGCTGATTCTGTAATCAGTTTTATTTATTTTGTTTTATCAATTATTTTATCGTCTATTGCTGATTATGGAGTCAAAATAAACTTATACTTATACAAATTTTGAAAAAAATATATAATTGGGATTTCCGGGGAAAAAGGAATGCTTATGAGACTGCTCGATCTTAAATGAACAAAATGGCCTCTCGTGATCCCGTATTTATTTAAGATGCATACGCATAGACTTGAATAGTGGAGGGAACCGTAAGTAACTAACGTAAAGAACCCTACCTACACTAACAAGAGTTTATTAATCCTGTCACATAATTATAATCCCCCCCCCCCTAACATTCGACCTCAGATAGTATAATCATTGATGAAATAGCAAGCAAGCATCACAAGCCACCTTGTCAGGAGTATTATGATTGTCATTGAATAGAATACGGCAGAGTATGTAAATTAAATGACTGTTTGTGTAGGGTCTTGTTTATTCTCCCATGCACGTAAAAGTTTGACATTCAAAAGTTAGTTCTTTTGTATAAAGCCCTCGCCACTAGATTTGAGAAAACACTCCCACTACACTCAAAATAAGAAATTTTCAGTGCAATTTGCAATCCTAAATAAACATTTACCGGTATTTATTTTCCCATTTTCGAGCGTTCGAAGAGGTTTTGTACAAAAGATCCCAAAAGTTTTATTTAATAAATTGATAAGGCTAAAAAGAAATGTGGATTTGAATCTCATGTCTGTGATTTTCTTGTACAGTGACTAGTTCAGAGCAATATGCTTAATAACTCACTAAATGAATAAACTTACTTTAATTTTCTTACTAAATTCCAAAGCCAGTGTATTTATGGCATCTGCTTCAATCTCTCCATTTTCTTTTGTGTAAGGAGGAAGCCATAGTTTAACACTCTTCACACGCAAATGGTTTTTCACTTTGTTAGTAGCTGCTTGAGTTTCTGAAGCCATTTGTGATTCATAATAGAAAAGTTGTGAGATTTGACACCAATCGGGATTCAAAATTATATTTATTCTAGAAATTCTGTTCTAAGAAATTAAAATTTGCGAATTAAAAAAAGGAAATATGCTGAATTTTTAGAGTAGCATTGGATTTTTATAATAATTTGTGAGAATGATGGGATTTACAGTACATAATTATCCCGGAGTAGAGGGAAGGCGATAAGGCTTCGTAAAGTTCAATCATATGACGAACCCCAGCCGCCCTTATGGTAACCAGTCCATGTTTGGTCCAGGATTAGTTGGTTAATTAGTTGTTTCAGATGCTATGATTTCAACCAATCAAAGGTATAGAGTTGATAGAATAGGTCAGGGGTGGGCACACCGCGGCTCGCCAGACTTTTTGTGCGGCTCTTCTCGCTAACATAAATTATTATCCAAATTTTAACTAAGAGAAAAACTTTAATGTAAACTCTTTTAATTTTTTAAAAGTTGTAAAGAAGTTTTCGTCAATAATTAGGACAAACTATGTTTTAGTATGAAAATCACTGTAGCGTTGAATTTAAGTCAGTCGAGTCAGCAAATCTTTCGTCACAACGGTCAATGTTTATTGATGCGTCGGCGGCATTGCAGCTTGATTGCGGTTAGTTTGTCTAATAAGTTACTGTGCGATGTGTCCAAAATTAAAAAAACGAAAGTACGAAGATGAAAACCGAGTTGTCAGAGTTGCCTTGTTTATCTATTTATTGTTATTAGACTCTTGTGTGAATTTCTTTTCTGTTCATGGTATTTCAATAATATTAATAAATTAACAAATTCTGCGGCTCTTTTAAAGTTCTGACTTGCAGCATGCGGCTGTTATACTAAAAAATTGTGCCCACCCCTGGAATAGGTTGATAGCAGGGATGGCCAATATCGAATAGTTCACTATTTCGAATACATTCGAAATTATTTTTTTCGAATATGAAATTTCGAATACTTCGAAAATAAAATCCACCAATTGAAGCTTATCTAAATGTATGTAGGAATTTCCCTACAATAAGCAATGAAATAACTGCTATCTACAAGTTACAACCTAGCTATATTACCAGGCATTTCATATTTGCAGATTATTGCAGTATAATACCATGAGTCATGTTAACAGAATTAAATTAATACGGCAATAGTGGTATCGATGATGGATTTGAATATTTGAGCAACACAAAATCATCCTAGTAAAACGCCCATACTTTTAAATACCAACCATTGTTCAAATTATTTGCCAAAAAGCGGGATAAAGTATGAGTTATTTCTCCACTCGTGACAATTTTTTCGTGAGTACAAAAATACGAATCGAAAATTAATTATATTCGGGAACTTTACCACACATTTTAAGTCCGCAGATCGCCGTTGTATGTTTGATTGTTTGAGTAATAATACTTTTATTATTTTATAAATATGAAGATAGGAATCAAAAACTATTTATAATCGGGTAGTTTACCACACATTCTAAGTCCACAGATCGCCGTTGTATTTTGTAGATACGAAAATAGGAATCAAAAATTAATATTAATCGCGAGTTTGCCACACAATTTATGTCTACAGATTGTCGATACAACCATGAGTTACGTTGAACAAAATTAAATTAATACGGCATGACATTTTAAATGCTGGTACTAGTCATGGATTGGATTATTTTGCGCAACAAAAAATCATCCTGGTAAAGGATCGATACTTTTAACTATCGTTATCAGAATTATTTGCCAGAAATTATTTGCCGGCTATAAATACCGTATTTCCCGGCTAATAGGTCCACATGGCAAATAGGACGATGTCTATTTTTAGCACTCAAAAAGGGGGTTTTCATATAGGCCTCCAATAATACGGGTAGAAAAATTGTGTCCCTGTTGTTCAGTTATGCTGATACGCGCTAATAATTTTATATGTTTAGAACCAGATCATGTTAGTTTGGTAGAATCATACCCACAGAATTAACTATTTTTAACAATTGAGCGGTAAATTTAAGTTGTAAAGCGGCAATCATTTTGGACAACCTATTAACCCGAATGTTGAAATAATTTTGGAATGTGATAAGTACTACACTGTACGTGCACGGGTTATTTCGCAGCTGTGTTTTCCTGTCCCTGTCGTGTTCTGCTGAATCGGCAAAACGAAAGGGTCGCAAATCACTTTATCTCGGTGGCCGTGTTTCTTTTTAAAGTAACGATAACCGACCTGCGATTAAATATCATGATTGATATAATAATAAGCAGGCCACATGGAAATAAAATTAACATACTTCCTCAAATGTGCAAATGTGTCGCAACAATATGCGACGTACGGTCGCACAGAATATAAACAAACAAAGTGCCGATTGTATTTCATCGTCATTACAATACGTGAGACAGCGTAAAAAGTCCTTTGAAGATTCCCGTAAAACGAAACACCACGTTTACGGCGAAAAGTGACTACTATTCGGAATTATTCGAAAATCAGCCGAAAAGGTATTCGAATACTTTGATATTCGAATACATTCGAATATTCGATTCGTTTTGGACAACCCTGGTTGATAGGACTGCTGATGAGACAGCTTAATTGCACAGCAAAGCACAGACTCTCATTTGATTAGCAGGCCATATATTATGTAATCATTCATTCCAATTGCATGACCTTTGATTGTGAAGTAAATTGTAACCATCGTATACTGACGGGGAAACCAGCAATGCTTTCTTACATTAGGTTAAAACCACCAAAAAAATTTTCTGCCTAAAATAGGATGGGATTTGAACGTGGACTTAATTGCATTGAATTATTACCCTATCAACATAAGAAAAAGATAAATCAAGCACAAAATAAACAATAATATTGAAATTCTTAAAATCAAATATCGTTTCGAGCTTTGCAGCAATTTGTGAAGTTCTTCAACTTGTTTGTACATTTCATCTAGCGATCCATTATTGTTGATTACAATCGATGCAAGCTTTTGCTTTTCTTCAAGCGACATTTGACTGTCGATACGTTGTTTCGCCTCACTTTCTGACAAACTGTTACGGTTCATTAAGCGCGAGAGTTGAGCTCCAAAGTCGCAATACACAACGACATTAAAAGTTGTTAAATTTATCCATGTTTTTGACTCAAAAAGTAGAGGAACGTCGAGAATGACAAAACGATGACCACGAATGAGATACTTCAGTATAGAGATCAGAATTACCTAAAAAAAAATCAAGCGTGACTGAGCAGAATAATCTAATTTGGAAGCGGCTGGTAGTGTTGCTGTTATGTATTATGCAGGACCTAATCACAAGCATGCTTCTATGGCAGTGGTGGGCAAGGTTTTTTGACCAGGGGTCGAAAATTTTGACAATCCAAACTGGCGGGCCATGTTAGTATGACATAAAAAACGGTCTTACTACTTACTGAATACAGCGCGAAACACCGCAAAGTGCGCAAAACAGTGGGGAAACAGCGCGAAAGAGCGCAAAACAGAGGGAAACAGTGTCAAGCAGAGAAAAAATTTTGCAATGAGTTCGGGGCACCTTGTTTTGAGTTTGGGAGTACCACGGCAGCAAATTAAAAACACAAACCAACGTATGTAGCCAGTAATGCTGTAATGACAGGTCTGCCCCTGCTGGTGACACATTTTGGGTACCATAATTTAGAACATTTTCCATATGGATAGAGTTGGCTTCAGGGTTAGGGTTAGGTAAAAAAGGGACCTCCAGAAGTATGTGCACCAAGATGGCGCACAACCTGAAAATAGTGTGTGTGTGTGTAGCGGATTCAGGTTATGCGACATATTGCTGCACAATTCTTCTGGAGGCTACTTCTGGAGCACCAAAGAGGTAGATAAAATTTCGCATGATTACCTATAATCCGGTACCTAACCTTGTAAATATACCGGAAATAGCGCCATAAAACCATGGCGAGAGGCGCCGTGGTTCTTTCGTGGCAGGAGGTGGTAATGACTGCGTCTCCTGTTTTGCACTGGTTTCCTTCTGTTTCGCGCTGTTTTTCTCTGTTTTGCGCTCTTTTGCGGTGTTTCGCGCTGTATTCAGTAAGTAGTAAGACCCCATAAAAAGTTACATTTTATGAGCAATATTTACAGTCTTACATAAGCAAATGCAGAACACAATAAGCTTCATGCCAAAACTAAATTTAATCAGTCTCAGCAAATTCCTTGAGCTAGTTTTTAACTAAAACATCTAAATTAGTTAGTGTGATGCTGTGTCAATCGTCGAAGATAAGTCATAGGCCTACTGTTGAAAAAAACTTATTCTTAATTCAACCATTTTAAATGGTGTAAAACAACAACATTTAAAAGACTATTTGTCTTGAATTCTGTAATTATCACTAATAAACTAGTCCTCCAATATAAAAAGTTTGCCCAGTCTGCCTTGTTCGGAGATGATATGTGGAATCATATACACCAGACAGCATTGCTACATTCAGACATGGACTATAATTTTCAATTTCCAGAATCGCTGCAAATGATACCGTACAAGGTATGGATGGATAGATAGTCTATTGGTACTCCTAAAGTATGCGCACCAAGATGTCGCACAACCTGAACCCTAACCTGGTACACAACCTGAGTTCAGGTTGTGCGCCATCTTGGTGCGCATACTTCAGAGGGTCCAGTTTATTTTTAAAACTTCATACCTAATACACGCAAATTACAGAATTAAAAATGGAGAATTCCGGATGGTTAGTGTGTACCGGTACTTACTTTTCCAATTTCCGGATGCGTTATTGCGTTCAACTTTCTTCTTTTTGCTTCATCTTGAAATATAATTTCACCAAGTTTGCCTCTATCTAACGTCCCGTCCGCTAAAAGAATTCCATTTCCGAACGTTTCAACTATTTTTTTGTGCGCCTTGGCCCCCGGCTCAACAACTTGCCTCGCGATTAAATCTGCGTCTATAACGGGGCAGTTAAAGTCATTTTTTAAAATAGAAGAAACGGTGGACTTTCCAGACGCTATTCCGCCAGTTAAACCAACTAAAATCATCTCAAAAATGTATAAATTCTAAAAAAAAATCCAAAATCTGAGATAAATGTTGCGAGAATTAAATGTTTACACATGAAATCGCTGGTGCAGAACTGTGAAATTCTGAATAAGCCTTTCTGGTGCAATTTGTGCGAAAACTTTTTAAAAGGATGGAATTTTGCGGGAATAAAATTTGCAATACAGAACTTTTGTGCGAATGCAACGAGACGCTCTGTTAGCGAGTTCGTGACATTCGGGCAAAATGCTTCTGCGAAAATGTAGGTTTTCGAGAATAAACTTTTGCGCGAATGTACTTTTTCGAGAATAAAGATTTGCGAGAACTGATTTTAGACGTTGGCGAGAAGTAATTTTGAGAAAATGGATTTTCCTGAGCTGGCCAGAACTTTTTAAAGCGAAAGTTGTTTTTGTAGATGGCCGATCTCTTAGATATCTCTGGTTTAGCATTGTCTTTCCCAATTTTTTTCAGCTTTAAATTTTTAACCCCGACAGTATTACTGTAGAAGCAAGCTTACAAAGTATGGTTTGGCGGTGCGGCGCACTGTGAAAACGTATACCTGACTGACTAATCCCATACCCGACATGGACTGGTAACAAGACGAGAGGCCATGATTCGTCACATGGTTTAGCTGTCTTATCGGCTTTCCTCTTCCCGAGATAAATATGTAAATCCTATCCTAACAAAGAGGGGAGAACTGAAACCCCTCACCCAACCCATTAAAATTCTTAACAGTGAACAAAATTTTGAATTTATTTTGCAGCTTGAACGACCCCCATCACATTTTGGGGCAAAAAAGAGAAGAAAAAAAACACACACTCCGATTTCAGCTCAAAAATGCAACATCAAAAATAGAAAATTTGAAATAAAAAATAAAAGTAAAATTCAGAAATCCCAGATGTCACGGCTGATTGCATTGATAACTCCCTCCACCAACTAAAGCATTTATTAACTTGAAGTATCATTTATTATTTTACAGTTCACTCCACATCAAGTATTTGCAGCCCACTGCTGCAGCCAATCTGTTATCTGGTCCAGATTATTCTGAAAATAATTGAATAATGAAGGGTTGATGAGAGAAGATACAAGCAGTAGTGGAATTCAGCTGGTTCGCACCGGTTCTACAGAACCGTCTCACGGTATTTTATGAGTTAGCATTACTGAAAAAAAAAACATGATTTTTTTGTGACAGAACCGGTTAAAAATATGACATTTGTGTGATGGAACCGGCTGACAAAAAATTTGAATCCCACCACTGGTTATAGGGAATATAAAATCATAGCCTTTCAAAAATTTGGCCAATATGTGGCCCTTTGTGCTAATCGCTAGGCTCACCACCATACATCTGATCGCCCTGTGTTTGTTTCATTTCATAGGTATGTGAGGATTGCTGGACTCCTAGCCACATCAAAGTGGTTTGCGAAACCGCTGGTCGGTTACGACTTCCTCTACCATCAAGCCAATGCATCTGAAACAACTGCATAACTAACTAATCCCATAACCCACATAGACTGGTGACCGGACTAGAGGCCGTTGTTCGCCATATGATTAAGTCGTCCTTATCGCCTTTCCTCTCTCGAGATAAATATGTTAAAAAACAACCAGCGTTCCCTACAACTACGACTTCACGAAATCCCCCCCCCAAAAAAAAAATTACCTGCATATCATCGGGTGTGTTGCTTGGCAGTTCATGAACAATTCCATCTTTGTAGGCAGCCTTCGTTTCATCCAAGATTGATTGAAAGATTTCACATTGGACGTTGTTTTGAATTTTCTTTGCATTGTAACCCCTGTAACATAAATAGGATTTACAAATTTTTACGGGGGAGAGGAAAGCCGACAAGGTGATTTAATCATATGGTGAAACACGGCCTCTCGTCCGGTTACCGTTCCATGTTGGGTATGGTATTAGTTAGGTGTTAGCTGGTCATTTGCTTTTCGGTCATTTATTCCAAGATTTTGGCAGTAATTCTTTATCACCTTGCCTGGAATTGGTATCTGCGCGCTGAAGAGAAATATTACAGTCTTTTCAATCAGGGCTTGGGATTCGGAAGTGTGAGTTTGAAATGTTTTTATAGTATTGGAGTCGGGTGGTGTTTTCGAACTTGAAAGTCTGACTTCTTAAACTGGTAGATATCAGCTCCGAAGCCATAATGCCCCATAGTCATAGCTAAAACGAAACGAAATTTTGCAAGAATATACTTCGGATGATAAAAACAGAATTTTACAAATTTTTGAATATTTTTTGGTGAACAAACAAGAAGTTTTTTAAGAACTGTAGTGGCCATACCATAAAACATCTGCATAAACTTTAAATTAGTGTTTGAATAATTCAAATTCAACTTGAAACCTATAAGTTGATATTGGAAATTGAATTTGAAAAAAAATTATATGTGAATTTTATTAATCATATTTATAGACGATTAGAATAGAAAAAATATGAATTATGATCACACAGATGGCTGGTTGTCGTCAGTCACCTGTAACTGATGACATCATAAACTAGTTCTCATCTCATGCTCTGTCTGTTAGAGCACTAGTTGCCACATTATTCGGACCTGCATAGGGTAATCAGAGATGCAATGGCGATCATATTCCCGAGCACATTTCTCCAATTGTCAAACCAACGCTATATAGTATTAGATATCACATACAACCTCTTAGGCTGAGCTATCAGGAGAAACACTAGTTGCCAGAAATAAAATCATTCTGACCTTTTCTCGAGTCTGTTATATAAAATTGTGTTGTCCGTCCTCAGCACGAATACGATATCAAACCATCGTTCGGGGAAGAAATCTGAGCTGTGGTAATCAACAATGTTTCCTCCTTCACTCAGCGTGTCTTCTAGAATGTCTGGAAAACAAATTTGTGTTTTGGACACATCAGTGGGCATTACGATCATGTCAATATTAGGTTCTTGTTATTATTCTTCTCTTTCGTCATGATGAAATTGCTTTTCTCTTCGAATACTGGACCAATTGCTTTGAAATTTTCAGTGGTTAAAGACTCATTTTTTGCCAGAAGGCTATTCCTTTTACTTGTTTCAAAAATTTCTGCGGACTTTAAGAGATTCGTTTTTAGTGTGTCAGAATAAAAAATAGCGACACCTTGTGACGTGTACATATATTTGAGCACAGCTCTCTTGCTAATTTTATGATTCCTAAGCGACCTCTGACATCTAAATAGATACTATTGTTATAGACACCGGAATATTTTTCGTTCAGGAATGACTACCCAATTCATTATGGCCATGGTAAGTTAGCATCACGGGGTACTACCCATTGTCCTGTGACCCATCACCCCTGTGATGCCAAAATAGTTGGGTCCAGCGCTCTAACTTAGTGGCGCCGCGATTCATGCTAAAATCAAACCAAAATTTTTTTACCTGACAGTTGGAGTTACGTGAAACTAACTACCTACTTTACTCTATGTGGGTCCGTATGTGAATAACGCAGGAATGCTGTAGCAAGAGTGAAAATGAGAATATCGGTCAGAGACCGAAGATTTATCGATTGAAAGTTAGGGGATCTCCCAAAACAGCGCTCTTACTCAATAGTGACACCTAGTGTCCCATCACTGATTAATTAATAACTCGCTAATGATACGACATAATTCGCCTAAAATCAATAGGCTTCTGGTCCGAGATATGATAAATGAACATGCAAAATCTGGAGCAGATTCAATCTTGCTTTCGTGAGATATCGCGTGCATCTAACAGACAGACATACAGACAAATACCTATCAACATACTTACCGATTAAAATTGATAAGTAAGGATCATTCTATTTAATTTACGAGTCTTGCTGCACACTAACATAAATATAATTCTGTAACGTTTTGTCTGATTCATTGCTCCAGATCCACCAGTATGTCCCAGGCCTCAACTCTTGAGCCCTGGTCCTATGCCTATTTTTATTTAAGGTTTAAATGAGAGTTTTGAGAAAATTTTGGTACTCCTGAAGTATGCGCACCAAAATGGGTTCAGGTTGTGCACCATCTTGGTGCGCATACTTCAGGAGGTCCAAATTTTTTTTAATCATAAGCCAACTTGGGACTCACCATGCAAAATCATTCTCAAATTTGGCATAACAAATCTGAAAATCTCTGCCTTACCTATGACCCCATCTTCATCTAAGATCTGACATTCTAATTCTTCATCGTAACCCGTGTAGAGTTCATTTTCTTTCGCTATTTCACCAATGTTTATATATTTCATGTTTACACAACTTGCGAGCTCTTCTGCGAGGGTTGACTTTCCTGTACCTGGCGTGCCTGAAAGTAGTAATATTACGATTTTTAATGATAATGAAGCTTTTTTAATAAAAATTCAAATCGATCGTGACAAGCGGCTCGGCGGTGTGGCGCATCCTGCTAAGGGTTAGGAATACGCTCGCCACCGCATCTCTGATTACCCTTCGTGGGTTCGAATCCTATGCAGGGATGATCATGTGCGAGAAGATTGCTGGACTCTTCGCCGCTGCAGGATGGTTCACGTAACCGCTGGTCGGTTACGGCTTCCTTCGCCATCAAGTCCATGCTTCCGAAAACAAAATAACTGGCTAACTAATCCCATACCCGACCTGGACTGGTAACCGGACGTGGTTCACCATAGGATTAAGCCGTCTTATAGGCTTTTCTCTCCCCCGGGATAAATATGGAAACCCTATCCTATTGCAAGCGCCAACTGTCACATGATCAGATTTGCAATTTTTCAATATTGCAGAATATCAGTGTCAGTTTGCACTGATATGGAGATCCAGATAGTCTCATATAGAGGGGAATTGCACTCACTGTTATAATTGATGTCTTTCATTTAAGGGCTATTCTTGGGGTAATAGAACTGTGCCATACTGTTTTGTGTAAAAGAGCATTTCTTGAAGATGCATGGGCTTCATAATACACACAAAATAAAAATTGGAAATTCTGGAAAGCGAGAAAAACCCTTAAAAAGTTTTAGACATGAAAAATATCATGTGCCTGCTCACCCGCACAAAAAAAATCATGAAAACACAAACCTAAACATGAATAAAAAAAATATGCGAATGTATTAAACCAGGGTGGTCCAAGGTTGTCGGCTCCGCGGGTCACAATAGTGCCAAGAATAGGTAAACAGTGCAATACAAAATAAACACTTTTATTGTGCAAACACATAGTTATCAGACATAGCCATCCCAGGCTAATAGAATCCGCATTCGATTTTTAGTTTTCTATGATGACTATATTGTTAGCATATATTCCCGACCAAAAAGATAGAAATCCAGATAACAATTTAGACTGCCAAGCACATCATTCAACTTCGCTATTTGCCTCAGCCAGCCATAACACTCATTTCAGTGACATTAGTGATGAAACAATATGTCAAAAGATTTTTCTGATAAATTTGATTACGAAATAACACAAATGCGATTTATCGATTATTCTCCGAATGTGACGTGGGCCACAGATAATGAAGCGACGGGCCACATGTGGCCCGCGGGACTGGGTTTGGACCACCCTTTATTAAACATTCAGGCTGTACTTTTAAAACACTCAAGCTTATTAAAGTTCAATTTCACTATTCTAGCCACCGGAAAAACCTCGCACAGCACGTCGATTACAGACTGCCTTCTAAAAAGAATGGTGGTCTTATGTAAAAGTCGAATTACAAGCCAATTTTTTCTACATTGTGTCATGTTTCACTGAAAACCAATCATAGCCTTACGATGGTGTATGGTTGTAAAACCGCCTACAACGTTGCCGGCGGATTACAACACAGGCCCAACGTAGTTATGCTATCGACAAATCTGGGTAATGGCTAATACTACCTGATACAATATATACCTTAATTCAGCGGTTCCCAAACTAAGGGTCAAAAGGAATCTTAGTGGGTCGTGAAAAGATGTAAAAAGCTTTGATTAATTATA
Source organism: Styela clava (assembly GCF_964204865.1). Taxonomy (NCBI): domain Eukaryota; kingdom Metazoa; phylum Chordata; class Ascidiacea; order Stolidobranchia; family Styelidae; genus Styela; species Styela clava. The sequence goes on along the minus strand of NC_135252.1, from coordinate 24,226,575 downwards.
CTGGTTATTAGGATCGGTGGCGACTCGAATACGTAAATCTTTAAAAAAAAACAAAAATAATAAATTGAATTTAAATTCTAATCTGTGACAGTTTCATTTTCACGATCTTCTCAAAGGAACAAAAATTTGCTACACAAAATCCTAGCAGTTCATTCATCAAAAATAAAATTACATTGTAGAAAATCACGAGATGGGTTGCCATAAGCTGTAGTAATAAATAGTGCGTCCCAACTCTAAGAAGTTGGGGAACCACTGCCTTAATTTGAATGTCTTGAAAGGATGGAAATATAAAATTTAATTTTCTATCTTCTCAATACTCTGTACACTGATACAGTAATACATATATCTGTTGTAAATTAAAGTAATGTCTAATTTGCCCCATCTCTCAGTGGTATTGCGATAAACCAAAGATATTTAGAGTCAAATTTAAATCTTGATTATTCGACAATATTTTTACAACGTGATGCATCAATCAATACAAAACCAAAGCGTTAATATCAGACCTGCCTACAGTTTTAATTATATATAATATATTATATAATTTATCTTAAGTTTATTGGGTTTACTTATTTCGCAATTATCTCTGTTGTTATGTGTGTGTGTGAATTAATTTAATAATTTTAGGTGAGTGAACACGTACCAGTTCTTCTTAGCCAAACCTTCCATCTTATATTCTGTACGTTTTAAACCTTATCTAAGGTTTTGTTTGCTCTCCTGATTCTATAATCGGTTTATATTTTTATTATTCATTTTAATTCCTGTTATGCAAATTATGGAGCCGAAATGACCTTATACTTATTATTTTAAAAAAATTATTTATTTTTCTGTTATTGTTCGATCAATTGATTGTTTAATTTGGTGATAATACTGGAATTAAAACAAATTAAATTAAGATAAATTGTACCTAGTAAACAAAAATAATAGTGAAAAACGAAAATACTTAAAATCGAAAACGTTATATATATAATCATCTTACCGGTTATTAAAACATTTGGAAGTTTTCTTTGGTTCATTTTGAATGTACTTCCAGCACAAAACATTCAGAAATGACGCCAATATGACGAAACTCGTAGAAACTGACCAGAACGAGTTGATCTGATGTAATTGTAAACAAATGTGACTCCACATGGAAACTCTAAAGTGACTCCTTGTGGATCAAAAATTTTTCCACACAAACCGCTAGATGACGACATTGAGTCGCATGTGAATTTCCGATTGATTACATTTCAGAAAATTGGAATGAATTTATTCAAGTTCTAATTTTTATTTTTCACCAAATTAATTGTTGGGAATACCTCAGAAATTGGGCGACCTTTTAACAATGTCATGGCATTATCCCAGTGCCACTGGCACCATAGATCACGTGAACAAAGTTGGTAAACATGACTTTTGCTTTTGTCCACTCTCAGACAATTTCGTGTTTTGCTGCTAGCTTCACAGAGGTCTCTCAGACTCTGTCTGTAGAAATCTTCAGTTTTTAGACAAATGATACATATTTTTTTTTTATTATGTTTGTTTACTATCGATGTGTAAGTCATCGAGTTCTTCTTACTTTATATTTTCTCTGTGTTTGTGTGGGCGCGTGTGCAAACTAATTCAATTATTTTAGGTGAGTGAACACATAATTTGGACGTTGTTTTGCTAGTTAGTAGGGTGGTGTAGCCAGTCTGCGGACGATTTCATTCAAACCGCGACGGCGACTAAAACAAAAACCAATATTTCCAACCCGTTAATTTTTTCACCGTAGGTGCATTGGCATTTATTCTACACGCTGAACTTCTACGACCAATTTCTAATTCTACGAATTAACTTTCTACGACCAGGGGTTAAAGCTATACAAACCACCAAAGTACGACACTCTGAAGACGTTTTTGCGACCGAACGACCAGTGTGCGATCACGAATTTCAAGCCTTGAACATCGTTTCTGCTGCGTCGAGACTAGGGCATACGCAGCCATGCGTGAAAAAATGGGCTTCTAATTGCATTTCTGACCGTCATATATTTTAAGAACACAGTTATTTCAAACAAAATTCTTCAAATTATAAACAAAGCGCCGCATCACAGCAATCAAACAGACAAAAACACGGTGGTCGCAAATTTGTTGACAAAGATATTATTGACGTATTGGAAATGCGCACCCCCCTACTCCCCCTCCTTTGAATGTAGAAACGCGAAACTTTAAAGATGGTTAAAAGAAACACAACTCTTCCCACCTGCCAAGTTTCATCTCTTTATCTCTTATATTTGTATGGATTTTTAAGCTTTTCCGAAGGAACAATGGGTAGTTGGCGACATGGTAAAATGGTCCGTTTTTTTTCTTCGGTCAGGTTTTCAGTCGTAACTTTTTTATTTGTGGTCGCATTTTAGTGTAATTTTGCAGAGCTACGAGGGATAAGTGGACGATAACGTGTGAGAAATATCGTCGCGGTTCGTTAATTTTTTCGGCATTCGTTTAATCGATGAAGTTGATGGTCGCAGATAGGTCGTGGCCGCAAAGTGGGTAAGCCACCCTACTTCTAATTGTTGAGTGAAGCAGGTCTAGCTCACCCCTTCATATATCCAACTTGGCAATTCTGATTGGGCAATTTGGCATTAGGTGACTCCAATTATAATCAGATTGACGATATCTTTCAAGGAATACTTTTCTATCCACAGTTGATTAGTCTTGTTGACTAATTCGATATCCAATTCGGCAATCTTCATAAAACTATTAATTTGGTGTGGCAAATGAGTTTACTCATTTTTTTCCTTTGTTTGTATATTTTTCTTTTTACTTTTAATTGATATTTGAGTAATTTAATTGATTTTAAGTCTCGCTTTTTCCACTTCCGACGTTATCATGTTTCAATGATTGTAGGTGCGTGCCTTAATTAATTTTTTTACTTTTGGGTGAGCGAACGCATACTACTTCCTTTATCAATACCTTTCCATCTAAAATCTGTACGTCTATGTAAAATCTAGCTAATCATGTAAAAACTTTTAACTACAAATTATTGTGGAATATTTTACCGCTTAAACCAATGTCAAGAATTAGATATATTGCTGGAGATGACCTATGTGTATTTTGGGACAAAGAAGCTGAATTTATAACACATTTATTCTGGAATTGCTCATTTGTGAAACAATTGTATGATTATGTTTTTTCTATTATTATGAAAATAACTAACAGTGGCAACTTAATAAATTATGAAACATGTACATTATTAGATTTAAGACACAATAATTATATACATTTGACCAATATAGAAAAAAATGCTATTATTTTATTGATATGTACTGCAAGATATAAAATTTGGTTGCAAAGAAATGCAGTGATTTTTGAAAATGTAATGCCAAGAGTGAATAATGTAGTCAATACTATAAGAAATTCAATAAGGTGTAGGAGAAATATAGAACGACTGAGAAATTTACCTAATTATTGTGAAGAACTTGATTTATTATGCAAATATATATAAAATATAACTAGAAGTGTTTATTGTAATGAAGTGGAACTAATTCTTGAAATTTAAAAAAAATAAATAAATCTGTACGTTTTAAACCTTACTCAAGGTTTTGTTCGCTTTCCCGATTCTATAATCAATTAATTTTATCTCTTGTTTTATTGTCTAATGCTGATTATGGAGTTGAAATAAACTTATACTTATTATACATACTGACATACCGTGCGGTACCACTTCTTCTTGGCAAAACCTTCCATCTTATATTCTGTATGTTTTAAACCTTATCTAAGGTTTTATTTGCTCTCCTGATTTCATAATCAGTTTTTTATTTATTTGTTTCTATCAATCATTTTATTGCCTGGTATGCTGATTACTGGATTATGTAGTCGAAATAAAATCATACTCATTATGTTTTGTTTACTTTAAATGTACATATTCTAAGTAATCTTCTGGTGCACTTGACCGAAAATGAGTGGCATTGACATGTTCATTGTTGGAATTCAACAACTGTTATACTTATCCTCCTAATTCAGTAATCTTTTCAGTATATCACAAAATAATATCATTCTAGGATTGCGGAAAGTTTATATCTCTCCCATTGCCATTTTTTTCTATCGCAAACCGAGTAATTAGCAGACGTAGAAAAACAAGTATAGTTTGCCTGACGAATATGTTTTTTGAAAGCCATACTTTATACTTTAAATTTACATAGTTTATGTCTTCATTTAATATTATTTTTTTTATCATTTAATAATATATTATAAATCAGCCCTATAATGTCTATCCGACAAATTGCAACGTTAACGGGACATGGTGATAGAGTATGGGGTGTTCACTGGAATCACACAGGAAAGCATTTGGCGTCTTGCAGCGGCGACAAAAGCGTGCGAATTTGGGGGCTGGAGGGTGAAAAATGGGTCTGCAAAACGATTCTCGAAGAAGGCCACCAGCGTGCAATACGAAGGGTTGCTTGGTCCCCTTGTGGGAACCGTTTAGCGACCGCAAGTTTTGATGCAACAGTTTGTATTTGGGATAAAAAATCAGGGGAATTTGAATGTATTGCAACACTTGAAGGACATGAAAATGAAGTCAAAGCTGCAGCCTGGTCCATTTCAGGGTCATATCTGGCAACATGTTCTCGGGATAAATCAGTCTGGGTTTGGGAAACCTATGATGAGGATGATTTTGAATGTGCAGGGGTCGTGACCTCTCATACCCAGGATGTAAAAGAAGTAGTATGGCATCCTAATGAAGATATTTTTGCTTCGGGTAGCTATGACGATACAGTGCGGATTTTTGAGGAGGATGACGGGGAGTGGGTTACTGGTGCAGTGTTAGAAGGTCATGACTCCACCGTGTGGTCAATTTCTTGGGATAAATCCGGCGATCGATTAGCAACAGTCTCAGATGATAAAACTTTAAAGATATGGAAACGCTATAAATCTGGCAACCCTCAAAATATTGTGACAGGGAGTTCAAAGTATTCATGGAAATGTATTTGCACTCTTTCTGGATTTCACGAAAGAACGATATTTTCCGTTGACTGGTGTCATCAAACGGGACTCATCGCTACAGCGTGTGCCGATGATGCTATTCGAATCTTTAAAGAAGATGAGAAAAGCTCTTCTGATGAACCGACTTTCAATCTGTTGTGTTCGTATAATCACTCTCACGCGCAAGATGTAAACTGCGTGTCCTGGAATCCCGCTCAGCCGGGAATCCTCGCTTCAGCGAGTGATGACTGTGAAGTTAAAATTTGGAAAATTGATGATGTTTAATCTTTTTATGAATTTTAATTCAAAACCTAATGGGAGAGTGGAGCCGATAAGAGGGCTTAATGGGTGCTCCCGAAGTATGCGAACCAAGATGGGCGGACATCGGAACGTAACATGGGTAACAGGTTATGGTTAGGCGATGATTTTTTTCCAATTTTCCTTATTTTTATCCTATTATCAGTTCGAAGACTAGCCAAGAGCCTCCCGTAGTATTTATAGCTAAAATTATGGCCTAACCCTAACCTAGTACACATTACATTCCGATGTCCGCCATCTTGGTTCGCATACTTCGGGAGCCCCGCTTAATGATATGGCGAACTATGGCCTCTCGACCATGCAATGGTGTTCGAGATTATCAATGGCTTTTAAAACTTATCCTAAGGGGAGAGGAAATTTGATAAGATGGCTTAATCATATGGAGAACCACGGCTTCTTATCTGGTTATCAATCCATGTGATGATTTTTAGGATTCTTCATAATATTTATTACTCATCCATGTTAATGGGAGATGAAAAACGGTAACGTGGCTTGATCACACAGTATGCTGTGTTGAGGCAGCTTGACTCAATTTGAATTGGACTCGAGTTATCATTTTTTAAAGACTTGAAGTGACTTGGGGCGTTGACTTTGATGACTGTCTGGTTGTATCACTCTCTCCAAAATAATTTATTACTTATTATTATTATTTTTTTTACGATGACTGTTATATTATTTTGGTTGACGAAAAAAATAAATCTCTCCTCTCTCGTCGAAATCGGTGATTCTCAAACCGTGGCCCCTTGGGCGAAATGATTTAATATGGCCCATGCCCATCGGACCTAATTGAAATAGTCCAACACTTTATAACATATATATTTTTGCATTCTAATTACTGTCAATTGTTATGTCATTATCGCAATTTTTAATGCATGTGTATATCATAACAATTTGATTTTCATCTTTTGAAAGTACTGATCGTAATGAAGTGATTCAACAAATGGCCAGTGAGACTTAATGCAGGAATTGACTAGACTTGACTTACATTTCTAATCTGGTTTTCGTTCCGAATCCAATTTTTAAGGAGCGTTGTCCAAGGCTAAAGACAAATATGACCTATATATAATATTCACAGTTTGTCATATTGAGATCTGAGCCTTCGGCCCAGTAACCAAGTCTATTCTCTGTAACTGACCCACTCAGAAGAGTAGTTGCCCTGCCTTGAAAACCAATCTATTCTTTTATATGCTGTTCACTCTGAACAAGGCTACATTACTGCTATTTTCCCCATCTTATGTGGTCCATGGCATCTTCTGGAATTTACATGTCTGGATCTTCATGTGTTTCGTGAAACTTAGTGTAAAAACATATCAATTCAGCGACCCATACCCTATCTCCATCTTTTTACACCGGAACCTGGGATATGGACGTGCCATAAACTGACTATTGTACATATCGTCGTTGTGCCGTACCTCTTTGTCTTGTGTATTTTATTTGTATAGTAATTTCATGTCTGTTGTCCTAGTATAACGCAGCAGTCCTAAACATGCATGTCGCACATCTGTGTCTTAGGCCAGTAAGGTCTTGAACATGTATCCAATCTCTGTTTTACTCTTTAATTATTATGCAGCTACTGTTACTTTTTTGAGGCAAATAAACATACATACATACATACTTTTAGCACTCATGGCCCCCTGTCCATCATTCCAGTGGTATTTAGAGTGTAATTTTATTTGGTAGATTAGTTTGACACCTGACATTGTGGCCCAACTGTTCTGTGGCCTTCCTGGGGAGGTATGGCTTCCTGGTTGGGAACTGCTGTTATGTAGTTTGGAACGACTGGTATATTTCTGGTTTGGCCCTGGGTGAGGCGCTCATTTATAATTATTCGAATGATAATTTTTAATCATTGAGGCATATCTGGTCAGAATAAGTTCTATTCAATTTAGTAGGGTATAATTCTGTCTAATTGTTTTTGCAAATATTGAGGTGTTCAACTGTTTATTTTTCACTATTAGTCAATGAGGCAAATCTGGCCAGAATATTTGCTTCTTAATCAAAGGGCTTAAGTGCTGCCACATTTATTCATTTCAAGAATATTATTATGATCTATCAGCTTTCCCATTTAATAATTTTATTGCTTTTTTTCATTTTTAAATTCAGCGAAAATTTTGTAAATAAAATCAAAAATATAAATGGAGACGCAAAAAGGCGGGAATGGTCGCGGTTCAATAAACCCAAACTATTTGCACGGTAATGCCGTAACGTCTATGATTTCACCAATTAATAAACAAGGATATTTGGGAGATTTAGAGGAAAAATCTGAACCAGAATTGAATGAATTACTGGAAAGACAGGAAAAAATGCTGAAAAATAAGTAAGTGGTATATTTTAAATTTCTGTTTGTGGGTTTTAGGTGAAATTTTCGTGTCTAGATGTTTCAATCATACTTTTCAAGTTTCATACTTTTCGAGTCGAGTATGAATCATTTTAAAAGTGTTGCTACAAGAAGGGTCACACAAACTCACTCAGAAGTAAAGGAGCCATTGTGTAGAGAAGTGTTTCTCAACCTAGGGTCGCCTTTAAATTTTTTTTTCGGTCGCTTGTTTTTTCAACCAACTTTAATAGTCTTCATTTTCAGGTAAATTTTATTGTTGATAAGTATGTTGATAGGTATTTGTCTGTATGTCTGTCTGTTAGATGCACGCGATATTTCACGAAGGCTTGGTTGAATCTGCTCCAAATTTTGCATGTGCATTCATCATATCTCGGACCAGAAGCCTATTGATTTTGGATGAATTGTGTCGTGTATTAGCGAGTTATTAATTAATTAGTGATGGAACACACGGTGTCACTATAGAGTCATGAATCGAAACCACAGTTTCGATTGATAAGTCTTCGATCTCCGACCTATATTCTCGTTTATTACTTATCGATTTTAATCGGTACTTTAATCTTACGAAAGCGAGGTTGAATCTGCTCCAGATTTTGCATGTGGATTCATCATATCTCGGACCAGAAACCTTTTGATTTTGGATGAATTATGCTGTATAATTAGCGAGTTATTAATTAATTAGTGATGGGACACAAGGTGTCACTATGGAGTAAGATTTTTTTGGGGGGGATCCCTTAACTTTCGATCAATAAGTCTTCGGTCTCTGACCGATATTCTCGTTTTATATTTGGTATTGAAGTGTTGCTCAATAGTAGTTTTATACATGGGGAGTATCAGAGGATAAAAGCTTTGCAGCTTTTATTATGGTTTATTTAAGTAAGACCATGGCACGCTGAGGGCAAAAATATCAGTCTTTCAATTTTGCGGCCATAAAAGTATTTGTCATTTCGTATTTGAGCATATCCTTGAGTCATGAGATTTTACAAAACTCATTTTTTTTAGAAAGTTTGGTTCGCTTGAAAAAAAAAAGGTTTGAAACCTCTGATATAAAGTAAACAAAACAGGGCTTGTGAACATTTACATCCGACTGATACCCGAAGGGCTACTGTGTTCTTCGAATGACCCAAATCATTTTACTATCAAATTGTATTAGACTTATATTTATGAAAGACTTTTGATTCCTGGAACATCTTTCTTTCAGAAAATTTGTTGAAAGGCTTCCAGATAAAGGAGAGAAAATTCAAAATTTTGTAAAAACTTTAAAAGAATTATTAGAAAAAAGAGAGAAAGAAAGAGAAGAAGGCAAAGTGACAGAATCATTCAACCATCATGTTGAAGATGACCCCAACATGCCAGGTTTAGAAGAAATTCCGACGGACGATAGAAGCTCCAGAATGGAACTGGGTGAAGATACACAGTTGCCACATGTAGGTGTTGTGAGTTGGTATTGCTGCTTTTGGCACTGCTGCTTTATACTCAGTATGAACATATAATTAGTAAATGCCCACAAACATAACCAGAGTAACCCTCAAGGCACCCCAACAGTAATGCGCCCCCAAGTACAGAGAGCACATGACTACTTCATCTTCACAACTGTGATCAATCATCTGTGACTGATGACATCACAGGTCATGCTACAATGAAGGTACAGATAACTGTTTTGGCATATATTTTTGTGACATTTTTTACTCCACTGTTTCTAAACATTTAATCTGAATAAGGGGCACGATTGCTTGGCGGTTGGATGGTTAGGTCTTGCACGATGCCAGAGTACTTTGTTTATAACGAATGGCACGAATAAACGATAAGCACAGCCTTGTATTAAAGCAGGGGTGGGCAACATACGGCCCGTGGGCCGGGTCCGGCCCGCGACGAGATTTTGATCGGCCCGCTGACTGTATCCAACCACACTCTGTAATGTGGCCTGACGTATCATTCATGAAAGTTGCCGACCGCTCTACTCTCACCGCACTATCTGTGCGAGCTGGTGAAATAAACAATTGCCTTAGTGAACAAACAATTGTGTTAGCACACTTGTTGAACAAATAATACAAGGTCAAAGCAGAGAACATAGATTCTGAATATAAATAAAATTTAGATTTTATATTAAGTTTTATTAACCATGGAATATCTCAAGAAACGTAAAGTTGACAGAGAGTGTCATCGAGTGTCGTTTAATTTTCTTTCTTGCATAAGCGAATAAATATGTGATTAAGATATTGAATACTATTCGTGTTATAATCCGGCCCACCAAGGACTTCATTTTCCCCTATCTGGCCCGCCGACTAGAGAAGTTGCCCACTCCTGTATAAGAGCATTGGCGTTCGCTTGCAACTTCTCAGTTATATTCCCACTTTTAGTGAGGGCTCGAGACATTGTTTGAGTGAAAAATTTTTAACGATGATTATGCTTTTGATTTTAAAATGTCTGAAAATTTTTCTTTCTTAGGAGAAAGAATTGAAAATTATAGAAAGGGGATTCGACCAACTATCTGTGCATGAAGGGCCTCACTACCAGGTCATTGTGAAAGCAGAAGAAAAAAGCCACAAATCAAAGTTTGCATTGAACAGGTTTGTTTCCTGCTAGCGTAATAGAGAGAGAGATTTATTATTTTGTCAACAAATAACAAACCGTCATCAATACGAAAATAGATACATAACACAAATGAAATTGCTTTGGTATTGACAGGAGGGAGCGATACGACCATGAGGTCATCGAGTTCAACTCCCACCCTATTTTCTGAAGTGATTAGGTTTCACACTAAAGATGACTATTAGAAAAGTTGGTCTGTCAAATAATACTTTTAAAAATTCGATGTAATCTCAGAAAACTATGGGGGGATGTTTTATTGAGAACTCATTTACACAATAAAAGGTATACGTACCCGGTATCGGCAATTGCAAACGCACCCCTCTCCCGGGCTCCCGATTATCATTCCGCTTATAATTTTAACCCCAGCCAATCAACTTTGGAAACTATGGTTATATATGATACTGATATATAAAGAAGTATTATTCATGGAAAAGGCTGGTTTAGTTTTGGGATCGAATTTAGGACTCCCAGACGTATGTTTACCAATATGGAGGTAACTAATTTTGTTCGCCTACTTTACATTAAGTTGTGTAAAGAGACTGAAACCTATAGGCAGGGAGTATATTTACTTGGCTGACACAAACAGTCCCTGAACTTATATTATAACTAAAATATAGAAAATGGGAATAAAGTTATGGTGAACTGCAGTGTCTCATCTGGTTACCATTCCAAGTAAGGGATCAGTCTGTTCTTGGTTTCCAAAGGCATGCACTTGTTGTTGAAGGTAGCCATAAGTTACCAGTGGTTATGTGAAAAAGGCGAGTCCTTTCACACATAATTATCAGCCATGGGATCCTAACTTGTGAGCCTACACATGGTAATCAGAGATCGCGGCGGTGTGGCTCATTGTGCTAAGCCTTGGGAATACGCTCGCCACCGCATCTCTGATTACTTTGCGTGGGTTCGCAGGTTCGAATCCCATGCGGGGTAGTTATGTGCGAGAGGATTGCTGGACTCCTCGCCGTCGTAGGGTGGTTCACGTAACCGCTGGTCGGTTACGGCTTCCTCCACCATCAAGTCCATGCTTCCGAAAACAAATAACTAAAACTAATCCCAAACCCGACATGGACTGGTAACCGGACGAGAGGCCGTGGTTTGTCATATGGTTAAGCCGTCTTATCGGCTTTCCTTTCCCCCGGGATAAATATGTAAATCCTATCCTATCAACTGTTTTATGAAATTGAAAAAGTCTTTCTAGTTGCTAGAGCAGAGGTACTCAACTTCCCAAGTAAAAGGGCCGCATTTTAACAACAAAAGATGCGACGGGCCACAGAATATTACTGTCATGTATTTATACTGTTTAATTTATTTATTAGTTCAATACTGATGTTGATTATGCTTCTTGTATTTATTTCCATGCTTTCTAAAACATAGTTAATAATGGATAGCATTCGTAAGTTTGCAGTTGTAACTTCTCCTCTAGCAAGGGCTATGACAGAATTTCACAACATAGGAAAAATATAATTATTTTTCTACCGTAAAGCGTCCATTCTGTTTCAAAATTTTGTTTCAATAGCGAGTAATGATGAAAAAGCTGCCTCACATTCGTAAGTTGTTGCAAATGGAATGATCTTTTTTAGTGCCAACTCAGCGACATCGGGGTAAGACTGTGGTTTTTGTTTTTAATTCAAATCAAAGTGCTTCTGCGCCGAGGTTAAAGTTGTCTCACGGTCCCCCTAAAATCGCTTCGCGGACCCCAGTTTGTGAACCAATGCTATAGGCAAACGTGTAAAGGTAAAAAGTCAGCTCTTCGCCCCCCCCCCCCCCCATCTCTGCCTGATTTTACTTTAAAAATGCTGAAACAATTATTCATGTTCGCTAAACTTGATTCAGCAGATAAATAAACTGCAGGCCTGCAGCTCGCGAAATTGCAACAAGAACTTCTATCTCCCTTGTTACGTAACATCAAAGGCATTATGTAATAGAAAGTGAACAACATAGAAAGGAAAAATGAATACCGGTGTATTGATTCATATACAGAGCATTTGCAATATGTAAAACATTCATTCATATTTTAGTTATGTTTAACACAATTTTGTTAGTTTTCGCGGTGCATTTGACGACTTTAGTCTGTCGCGGCACAACCTTTGGGAACCGCTGAATTGCACCATTTTTACCCTTTCATTTTTCTTGGTGTTCCGCGAGGCGAGATAAAAAGCGTAAGTGTTCCGTGGTCAAAAAAGTTTGGGAAACGCTGCTCTAGAGCATTGTTAAGAATGAAAGGCATGCAAATTTCCCATTCTGTTAAAGAGGAGTGTAGTGATTTTCTTTTATGAGAACAGTATTCTTTCATGGTACGGAAGGATTCTTTTAACTTTTTTTTTTATTAAAATTTCAGGCCAAACAAGAAGAAGAGTGACAGCACAAATAATAGAATAGGTGAGTATTGCAAATACATCCAAAAATTTAGTTTGAATAAAAATCTAAATTTATTTTTTTCTTTATTGCATGTAATACAATGCTTACTCGTGCCTTTTGATCCCAACAAGGTAGATAAAGCAGCCATTGATATCTATCAATATCTAAAAGAATGTGTCTTCAGACTTACTTCACTATGTAACTAAGTAATCCAATGTATATAAGTCCATATCTTTAATCTATCTTAATTGGTCCATTTGGCGAAAGGATTATTGATAGCAAGTCCGGTTTTCAGGGAATCATTTAAGAATAGAGCAAAATGGTGTTGAAAAATTCGTAAGAATTTATGTCTCCCTGCAAATGCCGATATTCGTTTTTGTAATTTGTTACATGCATTTTGTTTATTTCATATCGTATATTAGTTTTCCACGATGAAAATAAATATCTGAATCATAAATTTTTTTTTATTACCACCAGAATATGCGGATTCCATGGAGTAAAATATCCACTCAGAGGTTTTGGGGGAAATACTATTGAGAAAAACAAATTTTTTGGCAAACTTGAAGCCGTGGTGCACATTTAATTGAATTTCCATCCCTCAAAATAAATATAAAAAAGGTATCCGAATCCTCATTTTCTCGTTTTTTTTCAGATAAGCCAGTCTTTCATTCAAAAGATTTAACGTCTGCTAGCGTACATGACCCGGAACATGGAGAGGCCACACTGATATCTGTGAAGGAATGCAGGGATCTTTATTCAGAACAGCAGAGAATAGTGCAGGTTACCTTACTGTTAATTCATTGGGATATTATTTATAAAAAGATCCAATGTCTTTAGAAAAATTGTTAGCATTCAAAGACCTTGGTTGTGCTTATTAGTCCAGGTTAGATATTGGGACTCCTACAATCTAGTTAGGACGTGTTACCAGTCCATGTCGTGTACAGAATTAGTTAGCCAGTTGTTTATTTCAGATGCATGAACTTGATGGTGGAGGAGGACATAATCGACCAGCGATTATGTGAACCACCCTGCAATGGCGAGGGGTCCAGCAATCCGCTCGGCATAATTATCTCCCGTGAGATTTAAACCAGCTCAGGGTAACCAGAGGTGCAATGGAAGCATGTTACTTACACTCAGAAAATGTGATAACTAACGAGCCTTCATTGTATGACTCATAGTTGCATCTAACCCACTAACAACAACAATAGAAACAGCGGTTCATTTCACTCTGGGTGAGGGTACGGTATTTAAATCGTGACCTTTCACCCATGCCACCTTGACCCCTACCTCTGAATCTACCTGATTAGATATTCCACCTACATTATTACACCCTATGTGATGGGCATGAGATTTAAGTCTTGACCTCTTATGACCTCACTCCTTACATTATTACACCATGATCGAGTTGATCCGTAATGAACTTTGATCTTTAACCTATGACCACTTTACCAGGAACAACGAGCAGAGCAGTTAGCAGAACGTGTAATGCGAAGAATGCATATTTCCGCTCGACCTAACGAACATCCTGAGGGAAAATATCGAACTAAAGATGAACGAACAGAAGCAGAGAATACTTTTGATCCCGAGTACTTGGACTCTGTGGATTGATAGTGTGCTATTCTATGACATGCAGAAGTATCTGGCTAACTATGCTCATACCAGAGGCCATGGCCGCGTTACGATTCAGCCGTCCTGTTGGACAGACACAGAAAATACATTCAATCCTGAGTCTTTGGACTCAGTAGATTGGAAATGATTCCATGCATCCGAAAAAATTTGGATAGCTTTCCCTTTACTTGATTGACATGGACTAGTAATGAGATGAGAAGCCCTGGTTTACCATGTGATTAAGCTGTCCTAACATTTATGGGCTACGCCCATACCCGACATGAACAGGTAACAAGACGATAGGCCGCGGTTAACCACGTGATTAAGCCATCTTAACATTCTGACCTTTAACTATACCTGACAAGACTGGTAGCCAGACAAGAGGCTCAACATGTGATTAAAGTTAAGTATCTTCCCGCTCCTTGGCGAAATACTTTCCAGAACGATGTATCAGTTCAGTGGCCACACCTGAGACCGTGGTTTGTCACAGTATTAGGGAAGGCTACAGTCACTAATTATCAAATACTCGAAGCAACAAAGACTCGACTTTACTTGTAACTCGAAACCAAACCTGAAAATCAGCTGGGACTCTAACTTGTCTTATTTTGGTCAAGGCAAGGGTGTCAAACTTGCAGCTCGTACTAGATGGCGCAGACTACTGTGGAATAAGCGGGGTCTGCCTTTGGTCACTCCAAACTATGCGAGCGAGAAGGGCTCTGTGTTAATTCTAGGTGTAAATTATTATAGGGTAGGATTTGTATATTCATACCAGAGGAGAGGGAAGGTGATAAGACGACCTAATCATATGGCAAACCCCTCATCTGGTTGCCAACCCTCGTAGATTGTCGAGTAGGGGATTAGTTACCCAGTTACTTGTTTCAGATGCATGCACTTGAATTCAGCCATTGATGCGAACGCAAGACTTCAATCATGATATAGTACTAAAGGTAATAAGAAGTAAAGATGTAGTCATTTTCTATTGCAAACTTCAATTATGTTTCCATCGGACAATACTGTAACCTACGCAATCAATTTCGCACCGGACCCCGCAGATGTTACAATCTATTCCGAGAGAGAGAGGGTTTTTCCCAAGTTCGCATTGAATTAAATTGAACATAGTGTTCATAACTACATGACGCGGTGCAGTCCATATTGGAGATTCAATGTCATTCAAAACTCCCTTGCAGAGTTATATTCCTAAGTAATCTCATGGGACTATGTGACAACAACTGTTCGATGATGGTTATCAAATTGTTTTGATCCACGCCCCTTTTTAGATACTCAACACTTTTGGCCCAACACGAATGCGCCATGTTTAACGATAAAAAATACAACAAACGCAGGCCAAACAATACAAATACATTTTTTTCGAAGAATTAGACAAATCACTTATTTTCTTTATACTTAGTTGTGCGATGTCTCGCATTAGAAATACTTTTGCCACCGCACCTGATCATCCTGTGTGTATTCAAATTCTGTAGGGATAATTATGTGTGACACGATAGCTGGACCCCTCCCTGCCAGGGGGTGATTCACGTAACTGCTGGTCAGTTAGTAAGGCTTTCTCTACCATCAAGCCTTCGCATCTGAAAGTAATAACCTGCTAACTGCTACCCCCATATCCGACATGCTCTTTCTATTGCTCACCCTGAAGCTATCCTGGAAATAGAACCTCGAAAACGAATTAATTCGGCAATTCATAGAATTTAATGTAATATACAAGAACCAGACATGTAAAGTTGTAGGTATAAAATAAGACTTTCTCCAAATTTATAGAAAGCTGATAATGATATCTTAAATAATTAGTGAGGTGGCGGAGGTGTATCCCATTTGGGATGATAGTTGACAATCAGGTCACTTAGTAGTAGGGACTAACTGATATAAAAAAAAATCTACAGTTCGTCTAATATAGACCTAATTAATTGAGTACCGTATCCGAGACATAATATCTGTGAAGATAACAGTCTTTCCGAAAACTCCAGCTCTGTAGCCGGCGTGGGTTTGAATCCCATTGGGGATGATTATCTGCGAGAGGACTGCTGCACTCCTCACATCCGTAGGGTGGTTCACGTACCGTAACCGCTGGTGGGACACGGCCTTTTCCACCACCAAGTTAAGTGCATCTGAGCCAAATAACGGGCTAATCTGGTAACCGGAAGAGAGGCCGTGTTATCGTCTTCTCCTTCTCCCATAGAAGTAGAGTTGCGTATGGTTCTTCAAGCCAAATGCCCGTCACCTGATCCGGGGTGCCATTAATTAGGGATGGATAAAAGACGCTATCCGTACCAGCTCCGGCGTATCGGTGTTTGGCGTTAAATTATCCTTTTTAATCGCGAAGCGCAGCATTACTAAACAAATTACAGTATAAGATGAACTATTTGTGGCAACGATATCCCTTATTGACGCTACCGTGTCTATGACGTCATAGGGGAAGATCATGTGAGTTGCCAAGGAGCTTTTGCTTCGCATTTGTCCTCGAAAGAATCATATTCTTGGTTCATGAATTCGAGCAACGGTTTATTGGGGTATCCAATACTAAGAGTGATGTTTGTAAACAGGCGATTTCGTTCCACGGAAAGAATTTTGTATCTGCAAAACGAATTACTTGGATTAAATATGGGACCTGTAAAAGGATTCACGAATTCGAAGTACCGGTATGTTCATCTGGTCCAGTAACAGTAAGTTTATATTTTTATATATTCCTGTGTTCATTTGAGTTGTGGGTATTTGTGCGTGTTTTTAGCAGGGTTGTTATATTCACGTCGGGGAGATGAAAATTGGTGCTCCAGACGTATGCGTACTAAGATGTCGCACAACCTGAACTCTAACTGGTACACACATACTATGTTCATGTTGTGCGCCATCTTGGTGCGCATACTTCTGGAGGTCCTAAAAATTAACAAGATGGCTCGAAGGAAGTTATAGATAAATAACGTTATACGCTTGCCAGAGCACCTCTGATTGCCTGCGTGGGTTCGAATTCCATGCGGGGATAGTTATGTGCGAGAGAATTGCTGGACTCCTCGACGCCGTAGGGTGGTTCACGTAACCGCTGGTCGGTTACGTCTTCCTCCACCATCAAGTATATACAACTGAAAACAAAATAACTGATCTAATATACGACCTGGATTGATATCCGGGCGAGAGGCCGTGGTTCGCCATATGATTAAGTCGACTTTCCTTTTCCCGGGATAAATATGTAAATCCCGACCTATATTAGAGTCGAATATATAGTACTTCGAAGTATGTGTACCTGATCGATGTTAGTCCATCATATTTCATTCTGTCAATCGAATTTTTTAGCAATCCAAATCTGCCATCGTTTTCTTTATTTAACTTTTCGTGCTCATGCTTTATCATATGATACGAGCACATTTCGCCATAAGGTTGTACAACCTCATGTCCTGAAAAAAAAAACAGAATAGTACTTAATATATTATTAATATATTAACAAAAGGCATTGGCTGGTATCGGTATGCGTAGTTCGGCGCGAACACTTGCATGCTGGTGCGAATACAGAGAATTGAATAGGCGAACTTTTGTATTTCACCATCGGTTTTGCGGTTGTTTGCTTGTGCTCAGCGTTAGGAACATGCTTGTCATAACACCACTGGTTACTATGGCTGGGCATTTCGAATCGAAAAGTATATTATTCGAATCGTTCCAGACTAAAATTTCGAATCCTCGCCATTATTGTTTTTTATTTGGCCGCACTAAGGTCGTAGGTATTTCCTCAGTTTTTTTTATTGAAGCCATATTATTACAGTGTAATTTTGACATATGACTCTATTGGTGAAATATCAATCATATACATTTGAATATTTCCCAAATATTCGAGATTCGATACGAGAAAAAAAATTCGATTCGATTCTGAATTCGCGTATCCGCAGGTCGAAATTCCGTGCCGTATATTTAATGCGAGGGGATATTCCTCGCTTTGTGGTGGATTTCGTAACCGCTGAAAGTCAGTGCATCTGAAACAAACCCGACGCGAACTGATAACTGGCCGAGATTAAGCAGTCTTATCTACTTTGTCCCCTCGGAATAAATATGAAAATTCTATGTACTAGTCTACGTCTAGTTCGGAAACCCACCAGGGGTCGGCAACTTTTGTCGCTCGCGGGCCAAAATTACGGGTTGAAAATCTTGGCGTGCCGCACAAGTTGAAAACCGAACAGGTGGCTGATCACATTTTTACACAAATCGGAAGTTGAATTAACAAAACAAGCCATACTTCCACTCCGTGTCCAATAATCTGCTCCTCAAGCATAAATTATAAATTTGAATTATGGTCAAAAATCGCAGCCGCCGTTTCGTCACTAAATTTCAGTGAAGCATCGCGGGCCCTAGGTTGCCGAGCCCTGCCTTAACACACCTTCGGGCAGTGTCAAAGGTTACAAACCTCGGTGCCACAATCTAAAATACATGTCCATGTCCTCGGATCCCCAACCCCAGAAAAGATTGGAGTATCCGTTGGTTCTATAAAACTGCCTCGAGGTCATCATTGCAACTCCTCCGAAATATATCGCTGGCGATTCGTCAGGATCTGCAAAAATCGGGAAAGGATATTATGCACTTTAGGTATTTGGAAATAAAATATACTGTATGTATATAGTGGGTAGGAATTGCATAAAAAAAATGCAATATCAAAGTTCCAATTCAGACAAAAACAACACGATCCGCCGCAGCAACTGGTGTTGGGCGACAACTAACAGAGGTTGATCATAATTAAATCATAAACTTCGGTTGTGAAAGTGACGTGTTTCTCAGTAAAATGATCCGGCATATAGATTTTATACCGAATGTACACGTTTGCGTTGTAAGGTAAGGTTCGCAGCCATTTTCATTAATTGAGCGTTTCCGGGACGTCTGTAATCCCTCCAGAATAATATTTGTGTTTTTGGTAATGCTTAAATTATCTCTATATAAATATAACAAATTTTCGTGTAATATTATGTTTCTCCATTGAAAATATTGCACATATGACAACCAAGGCCACAAGATTTTGGTGTAGTTTGTAAAAAAAGTTGCCCCGTTCTTTTTTTGATTAGTGTTTTCAAACCTTTTTTCAAACGCTTCGAAAACAAAATGTTTGAGAACTACTGGTTAAGCGCGTTATTGATGTTTATCTACTCTAATTCAAGAGTCTTGCTACACACTAACACATATGTATCTCTGTAACGTCAGACGAAACGTTACAGAAGTACATTTGCGTTAGTGTGCAACAAGACTCTTGGATTAAATAGAATAGTCATTTTCAATCTTGCTTTAGCATCCTTGCGTTATACGCATACGGATCCACCTGCGCTAAGACATAGAGCAAGGAAAGTAGTTTGTTTCACGTAACCCCAACTGTCATTAATGTTTGGCATGAAAAACTTGAAGCATACTCACATTCCTTTGGCTTGCAAGGCATCATATATGCTTGTTCTGTGTAATTGAACTTATCCATTCGTGCCGCTAAAATTCTTGCATTATCGGAATCCACGCATCTGTATAAACAGCGATCGTCTTCAAGCAGTAAATCCACGTCGTGGAACACGAAGCAATCATAGGTATCGTCTTCAAGCAAAATATAAAGTTTTAGGGATAATCTTGTTGTTTTAGTTAGATTTTACTTGTGTTTTTCAAACGAATAATATTAAAAGCAGTTAATTCAGAGTTCTTAAAATTATAAGCCGTCGTAACTTGAGTAAATTGAGTTAAATATAGCCTCAAGCCATTTCTCAATGAATAATTAGTTTCAATATAATATAACTTATCTCAGTTCCACACTTGAATATGATGTTTTCACCTATTGGTAATCAGTATATGTGCTACTCAATATTCACTGATTATTATACTATTGGGTCATATCGTTATCGTATCGTACGGCGATCGTAATGTACTGTGTTGGTAAGTTGGAAGCTGATATTGAAAGAGTTCGCGTAACCGCTAGTCGGTTAGGCTTCCTCCACCATCAATTACATGCTTCCGA
This sequence comes from Styela clava, assembly GCF_964204865.1. NCBI lineage: Eukaryota > Metazoa > Chordata > Ascidiacea > Stolidobranchia > Styelidae > Styela > Styela clava. The sequence continues at coordinate 24,206,453 of NC_135252.1, read as the reverse complement.
AAAACAAATAACTGGCTAACTAATCTCATACCGGTAACCGGAAAAGAGGCCGTGGTTCACCATATGTTTAAGCCGTCTTGTCGGCTGCCCTTTCCCCGGAATAAAAATGTAAATCCTATCTAAAGTGTCTAACAAAGACGTGGGGAACTGGTGCAGGCGCTACCGTTGTATTCGCTGCATAACGACAGGCGATAACCTGTCGTCCACCATACAGACAACAAGCCAATATATATTTTCTTCCCTAAAAAGTCAGAGACAGATGCAAACATGGTCGGTGAGCTGGTTTGAAGTCAGAATGTCTACGACTCCAGCCACAGACCTACAGTATTTTCTAATTGTGACTCCAGCACCGGTCCTTAATTTTTTGGCGCTTTAGAAGTATATGAGGGTAACTAATTTTGTTCGCCTACTTTACATCAAGTTGTGTAAAGGGACAGAAGCCTATAGGCAAGGGGGCTGTTTATTTGGTTAACACAGACAATTCTCGAACTAGAAATAAAACTTGAAAAAGGAAAAATCGGAAGAACATTATGGCCTAACCCTAACCTGGTATACATACTACGGGAGTACCAATTTTTTTACCTTGAATATTTTAGAATTGAAGTTTCAATTTTACAAATTTAACTTGGATTGGAATGTAAAAGAATACTAACAATTAAATATTAAAAAATATATATACTGTAAACTGAAAAAGATTTATTTTCTGCAAAGTACAGTAGAAACTCTACCTGCGAAAGGCTTTGGAAACGAAAACCCAACTTCCGAAAATTATTTTCGTAAAAATATTGCTTCGACTAACGTAAGGTTTTCTACATACGTGAGGCCGAAAACCAAAAACACGTGTAGTGATATCTGTTTATTTTAGGTTAAATAAATGATGTGCTTGAAGCAGGGATGTCCAATTCTAATTTAATATTCGAATATCGTTTTCCAAATTTATAAGAATACCGATTATGGCGCACATATTCTAGCGCCGCTGTCCACGTTTTGATTTAAAACATTTTACAATTATTTCATTTTTATCGCAAGACAGCCGTGTGCGACACGACAATAAATTACATCCGGGATGAAAGGATTTCAATTAGCGCTGACTTGAAGTGCTTATAATAACATGTCGAAGATGTTTTTGGTTGAAAATATTTTACAAATATTATCGTATATTTTAATTTAGTCGAGATAGTTTGTGCCGCCTCGGCAAAAATTCTAAAAGCAAATTGTGCTGTAGCCTGTAATTAATTGTTTTTATCCTCAGTTTCCATGGTGACCGAACATAGAGGGAATTATTTTCATTTCTTGCAGTGACCTTTTTGCAGAGACATTTCGAGATGGAATTCGCGTAAAAACGTCTTGATATGTTCAATGTTGTTTTTAAGCGGAATTGGATCTCGGAATTGGACGCATATCCACTGGGTCGCGCAAATTAAAAAAAAATGAAACTGTGACTTACATTTACTTGCTTCGAGGAACCCTGCGTTCATCAGCTTTGCTTTATTAAACGTTCGGTTGTTCGCTTCTTGAGAAACCACATAAACAGTGTAGTCAATCTGCTGTCGTTGCCAAATCGGGTGCATATGCGCCAGCAAAGTTCGTAATTGGGTCTCTCGGCCTCGTAATGGTATAATAATCGCTATTTTGCTTCTTGGGTGACAAGGTGGGGTATATTTACCCCCTAAAGTCAAATCAGGGTTTGCTATTGATATATTTTGCAACGAAGGCTGGTTGGAGTCGTCAGGTTTATCTTTAAACTTTCCTTTCAACTCTGGAGGAATAATGGGACATAATGGTTTGCCAATTGGTTGGAGTGGATCATTTTCCGTCCAATTCGGGTATTTTTCCTTCTGGTTTTTGAAAGTTAAAAATTTATTCTGCGAGTTCTTTTCAAACTCGTCATACACGAAAAATGCTGAAGCTCTTAATAGGTCGTCGTGACTAAGACGAGTGTTGTCGTTTAACGACATTATATCCACCAAGCCAAATCTAGTTATAATCCGTTTTCTATCAGCTACTCTGGCTATTTTTTGTCCGGGCTTTGGTTTGTATATGCCATAATGTAGTTTCCACGGACTCACCCAACCCGTTTTTTTCGTTTTAAAGCTTTCAAGTGATACCTGACCAGCACTGAGAGCCAGGATTATATACACAAATAAAGACGCCGCCACGAACGCCGTCATACATAATTTAACTTTCTTATTTAAGCCTATACTACCGATCAGCATTATATAACATCGGCTACTGCTTCTTAAATGTATTAAAATATTATAAAAAACGTTATAGTGTGTCATAGCATAGGTATGGTATAGCACTAGCTGACCTAAATTTCGACACGAAGGTCATAGAAAAGTGTTCCCGTATGTCATATTAAAGGGTTCCTGTGGATTAAAATAATATAGCGAAGATTTTAGTTGCAACATTAGATCCGATAGGACAAAAACAAGTTGTTTCACCACATCCAGCAACAGCAATTGGGCAAAACGATAATGACTTGAAAATAATGACAATTATGCATATAAGCCATTGCACCCCATTTACTGATAGTTGAGTCATCCTCAAGAGACTATATAGACCAGGAGTGCAAGGTTTTTAGACCAGTGGCCAGAAATTTTCCCACCTGGACTGGCGGGCAATGTAAGTGTAACGTAAAAACATTTTATGAACAATATTTACAGTGTTACAAAAGAAAAAGCGGAAAACAATAAGTCTCGTACCAAAACAAAATTTAATTGCAATCTCAACAAGTGGCTTGAGCTATTTTATTCAAAACCGCAAAATTTGATTTTAGTTCGGTTGTGACCGCAGTTTGACCATGTCAGTTATAGACGGTATATGAATCGGTGCGCGTGCTTTTTTTATGCAACGATTATTCACGCTTTTTTCCTCATATATACGGTATGTGAGTATATATGCCCCGAAATAGATGCGACATGAACGTTGCTGATAGGCCTCTGTGTCACCTAATATCTTTTTAAACTCAAAGGAAGGTCGTTCAACTGGCGATCAAGTCTGTATGCGCGTGAGCTTGTCGCCTCGATTTGATCTGATAATATCCAATACGCAAGCTCATGTTTCGCAACAATAGTAAATTGCGTGTAAATACATGGTTTCCCATCTCAAGAAAATGGCATTGAAATAGGGTCGCGAACTGAAAAAGTTTGGGAAACACTAATGTCAATATCCTTCATTGCGGCTTTGCTAGCGACCACCAATCTCATAATTATGGTTTTAATATCCTGTCAAAATTTCATTTGATTTCTTCGCTGAGTTTTTCGGCCCATAGCTATGTACAATTTACGGCGCTCCAGAATTATGTGTTCCAATATGGAGGTAACTATTTTTGTTCGCCTACTTTACATCAAGTTGTGTACTGAAACCTATGGACATGGGGTTAACTTGGCTAAAACAGACAGTCCCCTAAATCGTAATAGAAATAAAATAAGGAAAATCGGAATAAAATTATGGCTAAACCCTAAACTGAAACACATTCTAAGGGAGTATCCAATTTAGTTGTGTTGGCAGTAATAAATACAACAAGCACTCAACGGCCATACTAATTGCTCTCCATCTGACCTCAATTTACCCCCAACATTAGCTGAATAGTTTACGGTTAATTGTTAGTTTTTTGTCTAAATATAAGCTCGCTGTGTTGTGTTTTGAAAACTTAATTTATCCACACCGCTAGTTAACCGGTTACGGCTTTCTCCGCCATTAAAGCCACAATGTGTTGAAAAAAACCAGATGCATGAACAATTTTAAAAACCAACATAAATGTTAATTATCTCTGCAAAAAATTGCAAATTCTACACAAAAGACTAATTTCGAAGCTTTTTTTGACAAAGCCTCCGCTAAAAAAAAACGCCAACGCTTAAAATTCCATTACTCCGCCGAGTTTTTCGGTTTATGGCTTTGTACAATTTAATTGTTTTGGCAGTAATAAATACAGACAAGTACTCACACAGCGGTTATGCTCTCCATCTCATCTCCATTTACCTTCTGCGGGCAACTAATCACATTACCTAAAATAGTTTACGGTAAATTGTTAGTTTTTTGCCCAAAGTTTAGCTCGCTGTGTTGTGCTTTGAAAACTTAATTTATTCACACCGCTAATTAAGCGCTTATGACTTTTCCCGCCATGTTGAACAAAACCAGATGTATGAATAATTTTAAAACTTAACATAAATGTTAATTATCTCTGCATAAAATTGTAAAATCTACACAAAAAACTACTTTCGGGGATTTTGTGACAAAGCCCTCACCAAAAAAACACCCCCTCCAACGCTAAAAATAGGAAAATCATTAATTATCCAATTGGGGTTAGAAATAGCAAGCAATCACGCGCCGGTATCTTAAAATTGCTGTGCCTTCGTAATTGTCTAAGTAATTAGACTGACTAATTAGACGTCTTCGGAGTAAATTTACTAAGCAGATGACGTTTCTTTCTGTTCATTTTACCCATCGGTTGCGAACATCTTCCTATAAATTCCTCCCTTCGTCTATTTTGGAATTATTTATTCCTTCATTACCATTCGTAAAAACGCGTTTCCTTTATTTATTCAATATTTCTTTCCTGTGTCCTTATACATCGTTATATTAATACGATATATCTGGCGTCCATAAAGTCTTAAAATTTTTTAAATATGCAAAAGGAGTTTATCGATGCCACATATTGTTTTGGCCCTCACAGGTGTATTGAATGAAGTAAAAATACTTGAACAATGGCTGATTAAAAACAATAAACCTGGTTAAGATATATTGAGAAATTGTAAAAGCGACTCTATGTACACCTGTATGTAGCAATAGTCCAAAATAATTGGACAATATTAGTAAAACTATAGGTCATATTTTTGTATATCCTTTCCGAAAACAACTAAATTCCTCTCTAGTTGGAAATCGCTGACTTAGCCACAGCCTACACAACTAAACTTCTTATTAAAGTTAATCTAACGCTAACCGCAGAAATACCAACATATTTCTGTTTAGAAGACTCATTCTAATAGTTCGTTCTAATTTAAACAAAGTCTGTATGAATGCCCAAAGGCAAAATTCTGTGTTGTCGAGCTAGTCCGAATGGCTTTAAGAAGCTTATGAAGCTGAAATCGTTTTTTCTACGCCCCGTGCCTGGACGAGCCCCGTTTGACGCTAGTGTAAACGAAAATGGAATTCTACGACCTACGAATGTTTGGATGACTCAATATGGTCCGTTTCCTAACGATTCTAAATGTCTTCTTAATTAAATTAAAGTAGAAGAAGTTAGAGTTCCGGTATTCGCAGCCGTTTTTCTCTCTCTTGTTAGGCAGATTGGGAAGGCATAACGCGTCATTTACTAACCTATTATCAACTTATCTAGCATGGCCAATGTACATATTAAACGTAGATAGGGGATAGAATTGTGTTGAGACCGATGGACGCCAACACACCTGGTTTCAACTTCTTCGGGTGAAATGACTAAAGAATGTATGAGATCAACTTATAAAACATGGTCTATTTGTAAATGCCGTGATAATTAATGTCGCGCTTATCAAACAGCAATGTAAAGACGGAAGAGAAATTGCGTAATGATCCAACGCAACTTAGTCTCTTCGGCATCGGTAAAGCGATTGAGACGGCAGAGAAACAACAATACGACGCGATTTCCCGTGTTTATTCTGCGCGAGATCCATTTTCTATTACAAAATCTTGATGTTCTGTTACCGATTTTATCGTTATATATCTGTCCGGACTTGGCATTGCTCAATATGTTTTTCACAATGCCTCGCAATATGTCGGCCAAATATGATTACCTATCTTTACCAAATGCGGCAACTTATTTTGATTTATCGTCGACTCGAATACCACCGGCACTCGACCAAACTTGTGTCAATCTTGGCAAATAGGATTGTCGACTTGAGTTAGAAAAATAAATTAATATTTTCATGAGTGCAAAATAAATGTCACAAAATGCATTGTTTTGCGATATAACTTTGTATTTTCGGAGAAGGCATGTCATATAAGTACGGTATTTTAAATAATGCGCAAATAGTTAATATTTGATCTAAATTTATCGCAAATAATGTTATAACATTTAGGCCGCGAAATGATTTATTGCAAAATGAAGCATGGAAATCGGAATATCGTCAATAAGTCGGCATCAATAATTATTATAAAATGCTAACTACGTAGTAAAGTCGGATATTGTAAAAACGGTGAAATAACAAGTCTTCGTCGCGAGGCAAGCGAAAGTATAATCAAACGAGAAAATACGCTTGTAGTTGATTAATAAATTAGCAACCCGGAATTTTTATTTAATACGAAAGTCGTATTAATACGTTTATACGATTTTAAAAAAGTCAACTATCGTTTCATACACTGTAAAAAATATTTACTGGTATTTTACCTGGCACCAAAAAAACGGTCAGAATACCGGTAAAAAAGCTGGCAAAATACCAGTAAAATTACAAAAGAAATACCTGTAAAATTACTGCTTAGCATGTAATTTTACGTTTTTTATTTGCTATTTTCCTAATATACAACGGTAAATATACTGCTAATTTACAGGCAATTTTACTGTCCATTTACTAGTAAATTCCCCAGCTTTAAGCAGTAAATTCGCTTGCCGTTTACCTGTAATTTTACTGCCTATTACCTGTAATTTTACTACCTATTCACAGTTAAATCACTGGTGTTTTACCAGTTTTCGTACTGTTTTTTTAACGGTTTTTTTGGTGCCAGCTCAAATACCAGTAAATATTTTTTTCAAATACATCAACTCACTGATTCCCCTGTAACTTGCTATTTGTTTTCCCATGTGGATAAAACACACAAATATGTTTTCAACAAAAATATTAAAGGAATGTAATGTAGAAACAAAAACGAAAATGTAAGGCAAAACGAAAATAACTTTGTATAACAATGAGTCTCTGAAAAAGGTGACTCAAGTTGAGTCAATGACTTAATGATCATAAAGATGCTCTTTAATTAGAAGGAATGGAAATTCACTTTTTATCTGTTCAATCGTGGTTTTGTTGTTTATCATTTCTCTTTGGAGCTCATAAGTTTCTCCCATTCGGTATTGAACCAAAGATGAATCATGCGCTTGAAGTTTATAGTGATCAATGAGCCACAGCTTTGCTTCATTTAGGTGCTGCAATGAAGATTCCACAAGCTTTTTACGTGCCGAAGTTGGCGTTGATACAATCGCTCTTTTAGTTTGTCGTCTGACATACTCATATCTGTACAATAACTGATCTGCTAGTGACTGGATGCCAAAATTTATTTTGTCACTGTGCAGGAAAGTATCGCTGAAGGAATTGGGATATTTTGATGAGACTTTACATGCAATTGTGTGCAAGTTTCTCTTTCCTGGTTTTGGATAAGTCTTTGTGATTTACTCAATGAGAATTTTCACCATTTCTCTTCTGTTAAAAGGAGTTGGTACTTCATTGTTATTGCAGCTTGTTATTAAGTCTGCAGGAAACTTGTGCCACGGGATTTCAAAATTCATGGCCCAGTTTTGCATTGGTGAAGGTTGTAAAGAATGGCTGCTGTCAGTTTCAACACTTGACGTCGAATTATATTGCTCCTCAACTGTAAAAAAAAAATGTAATATGTATAAAACTTGAAAAAAAAAAATCAATGAAATTCGAAGAATTTTTATCAGTCAATAGTTTTCCATAATTTTTTTCCAATTTCTTTTCATTGAAATATACAAAAAAAATTTTTCAGTAAACTATGGCCATGGGCCCGAAAGCATAAACAAATTCACCATATGTTAAAATAAACTTATCATGTGTGTAGGATTGATATAAAATACGATTAACAATTCCAAATATTTAAGCCATACTGTACATACTTTTGTCTGCTTTCCAGGTCATTATAAGTTTCCGGGCTTGGATTGTTTTCAAAATGCTTCCTTTAGTGAGGTCTTCTTCATTAATTAAACTTAAATCTTTGGCTTCCTCAACTCCCAGATCATTAACAATAATATAAGCAACTTGATTTGCTAATTCTCTTGGTACATTAAGTACCTTTAAAATATCGTTCTCAATTTCTACCTGCATACTGTTAATGAAAAATATGAACAGTACAAAAAGGCGAACTTAAAAAAAAATATTATAGGTGTCAGTGTCACAGGTTATAAGACTTTTATCACAAATGCCATCAACTTACATGATGTTTGAGTGCGAACCATGAATCTTTCCCTAACCTGTACACACATATGGGATCATAGTCCAAAATTTGGTCAAATTTCAATATTTTGTATGGATTCAAATCATCCCCAAGTAGATATATTCCAATTTGAGGATTATATGTGCCGTTAAATGTTTTCACAACCATGTATTTGGTTCAATATTTGGTTTCAATATTTGTGGCTTGGAGGTACTGTCTGACTTGTTATAATGAAATGTCGAAATGCGCATATTCAAGTAGTCCAAAGTAAACCAGCCTTTGGAAATAAGACACTGTATGAATATTGCCATGTCAAATTGAGCGACCCCTTCAAATATATCATGGGCTAAGCAGGGTGGTAAGGATGGCTGACAAACATGAAAATAATTCAATTGATTAAATATGCAATCATATTTTATTCCAGTGATATTCCCAGATACTTGTAGCAGCATTTGATTAACGCTCTGGTCATACGATTCCTTTGTACGTAATGTCTCGATGACAATTGAGTTTTCTGAAAAATCACTTCTTTTAACGGAGCAATATCTACAAAAATATTCTGAAGTGCCAAAATTTGTAACAAATCCTCCTATCCAATGACTACCGAGATTATCACCTAATATGCAAGAAATACTCCCTCGAACTTTTTCAGAAAACCCCAAGTCAATTCCTTCATGTTCAATAATTTTCAAATCTGCCAATAGAGGACTGAAAATGTCTTTAATACATTCATTGCTGACATAATGTTCTTTTACAAGCATCACAAGCTGGATAGGAGAAACTTTTGACCGACAATAGGGGTGAATATTACCCAAGGTGAAGTATGTTGCGAGAATCTTATGTTTTTTCTTCGCGGATCCTAAAGGATTAACTATTTCGAACGCGTCTTGATAGAGAATAATTTGTAGAGGCCTTAGAACAGCTTCTTGATTGAAGAAAGAATTTTTTTTGAAAGCGCCTCCATCTTTTATGTCCAAAAGGTAGTTTCCTGGATCAATTGGGTTAAGATATTGATAGCGAATGCTTTCATATTTGAAAAGGGCTTTGATTGAATCAACAATAGGTATATACTGATAGCTCTCCTTATTCGGTTCAGGCTGAGATAAAGTTCTAGCTACATTGTAAGACAATGGTTCAACAAAGGATAGTAAGTTTTTGTATAAGCGTTCTCTGAGATAACTTGATTGCAGAGTTCCATCACCAACAGGAGTATTCATCATTACATGCATTACGGATTCAAGCACTTTTTTGATTACAGATTGATCAATGCCCTCATCTTGCAATACATTTTTGATAGCCAATTCAATGGAAGCATGTGTACAGCTGTTGATTTTCTGCTGTGCCTCAAGAATTTTGCTGATAGTGATACCAGGAATGAGTAGTTTATACTGCAGCATTGCACAGAACACTGTGCAATTTCTTCTGAGAGTCTCCAAAGAATCAACACTTGGATCCATTTGAATCAATGGAGATGGTGATGAGAATACTTGGGGTGTCCGTATGGATCCAAAAATAATGGGACAGTCAATTTGCATAACTTCTTCACGTGGCTGGATAGATAAACGATGGGTTCTTCGAATATGGGAAGAAAACGTGTTCAGATTTCTAAACTTTCTGAAACAAGCAAGGTATGGACAAGAAATTTCTTTACCAGCTCGAATATGATTTTTCAAATGTTTTACTATTAATGTGGAATCTTCAGCATCATAGCCACATATTGAAACATTGCAACACAGGTCTACATCTGCCATATTTTTAGCCTATTATTGCTGTATTAAATCATCAGAGAATAAAAAGTAGTGTAATTGAAAAATTGAAGAGAATGGCTTGAGTGAAAACATGAATAAGACTTTCCCTTTTTAGTAATTAGAGACCATGAAAATATGTTTGGTTGAAATCCATATGGTACCGCTACCGTAATATACCAGTACGGTACCGTAACTATCGGTATTTACCGGTACTGGTATCTAAGTTCTAACTACGGTATTCGGTACCGTACCGGTCCACAAGTCCAACCATTCACAGAATCCAGGAATCACGTTCCATATTTTCACCAACTTTATAACTGTGTATTTAGAATTTTAGATACGGTACCGTACCAATTTAGTGGAATTGTGAGGTTTTAAATAAAGGCACATCAGTCTCCCAATCAACCTAACCCAGTCTCCGAAACTCAAGCCCTGCAATTACATTCAACTGCGAATTTGACCCTGCTGATATACGGTAGTTAATGATCACCAGCCAAAAAAATGCTTAGCTGTATTGACCAGGGTTAAATTAGGTTAAATTTTACTCAGTGCGTAGACCACCGTACCGGTACCGTACCATACCAAACACAAATAATGCGGAATTACGGTATATCAAATCTCCAGCCATATATCTGTACCGGTATATTACTGTATAAAGTACCACGACGTACAACACACTCACGGCGACAAACACTGACAATAACAGTACCGGTACCATAGTTACCTCCTATCTCATCTTTTGGCGTGGTTTACTGTACATAAACATCTTATTACGCGCTTTGCATATTCAGCTCCAAAGCGGCGCAAAAGACACTGCGACAACTTCCACTTGCAAAAACCAGTTCGAAGGAAAACACGAGGCGGAAATTGCCCGCGCGACACGTAAGAAGCGAATGCGCATGCGCGGCGACCCTATTTACGCACGCGGAGCACCACTGAAAAAAATTACTGTGCAAAAACCAGTAAAACTTTTTACTGTATATCAATCACTGCTCAAATCCCAGTGATTTTACAATTTTTTTGTTACAGTGTAAATATATTACCAGTGTTGGTAATGATAAAATTGATCGCATAAAATTTGGTGATAAAGTTGATAAAAGAAAATCAAAGCTAACACAAAAGATAAAAATCAGAATAAAATTATTTTGAATTCACTCCTTGATATTTGTCTTTAACATCTGTCGTCGGCGTGTAGTACTGCCGGGAATATGGAAACCGAACTTCGATGTCCCATTCGGAATAGAAATGGATTAAATTGGTTGTTATGATAGGTTTAAATGTGTGAAAAAAATATCGAAATTACGGGGTCATTACGTAATCGATTTGGCCGTAATTACGGAATTGATTTTTGTCAATTACGTGCAAGCCTACTACACATACTACGGGAATACCAATTTTTTTACCTTGAATATTTTTAAAATGAAGTTTCAATTTTACAAATTTAACTTGGATTGGAATGTAAAAGAATATTAACAATTAAATATATTGTATGCTGAAAAAGATTTATTTTCTGCAAATTACAGTAGAAACCCTACCTGTGAAAGGCTTTGAAAACGAAAACCCAACTTCCGAAAATTATTTTCGTAAGAATATTGCTTCGACTAACGTAAGGTTTTCTACATACGTAAGGCCGAAAACCAAAAACGCGTGTATTGATATCTGTTTATTTTAGGTTAAATAAATGATGTGCTTGAAGCAGGGATGTCCAATTCTAATTTAATATTCGAATATCGTTTTCCAAATTTATAAGAATACCGATTATAGCGCACATATTCTAGCGCCGCTGTCCACGTTTTGATTTAAAACATTTTACAATTGTTTCATTTTTATCGCAAGACAGCCGTGTGCGACACGACAATAAATTACATCCGGGATGAAAGGATTTCAATTAGCGCTGACTTGAAGTGCTTATAATAACATGTCGAAGATGTTTTTGATGAAAATATTTTACAAATATTATCGTATATTTTAATTTAGTCGAGATAGTTTGTGCGGCCTCGGCAAAAAGTCTAAAAGCAAATTGTGTCGTAAGTAATTGTTTACATCCTCAGTTTCAATAGTTACCGAACATAAAGGGAGTTTTTTTCATTTCTTGCAGTGACCCTTTTGCAGAGCCATTTCGAGATGGAATTCGCGTGAAAACGTCATGATATGTTCAATGTAGTTTTTAACCGGAATTGGATCTAGGAATTGGACCGCATATCCACTGGGTCGTCGTGCGCAAATTAAAAAAAAATGAAACTGTGACTTACATTTACTTGCTTCGAGGAACCCTGCGTTCATCAGCTTTGCTTTATTGAACGTTCGGTTGTTCGCTTCTTGAGAAACCACATAAACAGTGTAGTCAATCTGCTGTCGTTGCCAAATCGGGTGCATATGCGCCAGCAAAGTTCGTAATTGGGTCTCTCGGCCTCGTAATGGTATAATAATCGCTATTTTGCTTCTTGGGTGACAAGGTGGGGTATATTTACCCCCTAAAGTCAAATCAGGGTTTGCTATTGATATATTTTGCAACGAAGGCTGGTTGGAGTCGTCAGGTTTATCTTTAAACTTTCCTTTCAACTCTGGAGGAATAATGGGACATAAAGGTTTGCCAATTGGTTGGAGTGGATCATTATCCGTCCAATTCGGGTATTTTTCCTTCTGGTTTTTGAAAGTTAAAAATTGTTTCTGCGAGTTCTTTTCAAACTCGTCATACACGAAAAATGCTGAAGCCCTTAATAGGTCGTCGTGACTAAGACGAGTGTTGTCGTTTAACGACATTATATCCACCAAGCCAAATCTAGTTATAATCCGTTTTCTATCCGCTACTCTGGCTATTTTTTGTCCGGGCTTTGGTTTGTATATGCCATAATGTAGTTTCCACGGACTCACCCAACCTGTTTTTTTCGTTTTCAAGCTTTCAAGTGATACCTGGCCAGCACTGAGAGCCAGAATAATATACACAAATAAAGACGCCGCCACGAACGCCGTCATACATAATTTAACTTTCTTATTTAAGCCTATACTACCGATCAGCATTATATAACATCGGCTACTGCTTCTTAAATGTATTAAAATATTATAAAAAACGTTATAGTGTGTCATAGCATAGGTATGATATAGCACTAGCTGACCTAAATTTCGACACGAAGATCATAGAAAAGTGTTCCCGTATGTCATATTAAAGGGTTCCCGTGGATTAAAATAATATAGCGAAGATTTTAACTCAACAAGTGGCTTGAGCTATTTTATTTAAAACCGCAAAATTTGATTTTAGTTAGACCGCAGTTTGACCAAATCAGTTATAGACGGTATATGAATCGGTGCGCGTGCTTTTTTTATGCAACGATTATTCACGCTTTTTTCCTCATATATACGGTATGTGAGTATATATGCCCCGAAATAGATGCGACATGAACGTTGCTGATAGGCCTCTGTGTCACCTAATATCTTTTTAAACTCAAAGGAAGGTCGTTCAACTGTCGATCAAGTCTGTATGCGCGTGAGCTTGTCGCCTCCATTTGATCTGATAATATCCAATACGCAAGCTCATGTTTCGCAACAATAGTAAATTGCGTGTAAATACATGGTTTCCCATCTCAAGAAAATGGCATTGAAAGTGGGTCGCGAACTTAAAATATTTGGGAAACACTATTTTCAATATCTTTCATTGCGGCTTTGCTAGCGACCACCAATCTCATCGTTTTAATATCCTGTCAAAATTTCATTTGATATCTTCGCTGAGTTTTTCGGCCCATAGCTATGTACAATTTACGGCGCTCCAGAAGTATGTGTTCCAATATGGAGGTAACTATTTTTGTTTAGTTGTGTTGGCAGTAATAAATACAACAAGCACTCAACGGCCATACTAATTGCTCTCCATTGACCTCGATTTACCACCCACATTAGCTGAATAGTTTACGGTTAATTGTTAGTTTTTTGCCTAAAGTTTAGCCCCTTGTGTTGTGTTTTGAAAACTTAATTTATCCACACCGCTAGTTAACCGGTTACGGCTTTCTCCGCCATTCAAGCCACAATGTGTTGAACAAAACCAGATGTATGAATAATTTTAAAACTTAACATAAATGTTATTTATCTCTGCATAAAATCTACACAAAAAACTACTTTCGGGGATTTTGTGACAAAGCCCTCACCAAAAAAACACCCCCTCCAACGCTAAAAATAGGAAAATCATTAATTATCCAATTGGGGTTAGAAATAGCAAGCAATCACGCGCCGGTATCTTAAAATTGCTGTGCCTTCGTAATTGTCTAAGTAATTAGTCTGACAAATCAGTCGTCTTCGGAGTAAAATTACTAAGCAGATGACGTTTCTTTCTATTCATTTTACCCAGCGGTTGAAAACCTTTTCCTATAAATTCCATCCTTCGTCTATTTTGGAATTATTTATTCCTTCATTACTATTCGTAAAAACGCGTTTCCTTTATTTATTCAATATTTCTTTCCTGTGTCCTTATACATCGTTATATTAATACGATATATAGGGCGTCCATAAAGTCTTAAGATTTTTTTTAAATATGCAAAAGGAGTTTATCGATGCCACATATTGTTTTGGCCCTCACAGGTGTATTAAATGAAGTAAAAATACTTAAACAATGGCTGATTAAAAACAACAAACCTGGTTAAGATATATTGAGAAATTGTAAAAGCGACTCTATGTACACCTGTATGTAGCAATAGTCCAAAATAATTGGACAATATTAGTAAAACTATAGGTAATATTTTTGTATATCGTTTCCGAAAACAACTAAATTCCTCTGTAGTTGGAAATTGCTGACTTAGCCACAGCCTACGCAACTAAACTTCTTAATCTAACGCTAACCGCAGAAATACCAACATTTTTCTGTTTAGAAGACTCATTCTAATCGTTCGTTCTAATTTAAACAAAGTCTGTATGGATGCCCAAAGGCAAAATTCTGTGTTGTCGAGCTAGTCCGAATGGCTTTAAGAAGCTTATGAAGCTGAAATCGTTTTTTCTACGCCCCGCGCCTGGACGAGCCCCGTTTGACGCTAGTGTAAACGAAAATGGAATTCTACGACTTGCGAATGTTTGGATGACTCAATATGGTCCGTTTCCTAACGATTCTAAATGTCCTAGTTCATTTTACAACAATGAATGTGCGCTCACAAATAGTAAATTAATCAAAAATAAATATCCAAAAATAATTAATATAAATAAACGTGTGGATGCGAAAACTCTGCAAATCATTCCTCGCCATCGCCACAATATTAATGGTTTTCGGGAGCATCTACAGCAGAATACACCAATATCGCCGTGATGGAGTTATATACAGCTTGTATGTGGTTTTCTATGAATACTCTTTTAAAGAAAAGACAAACTTTTTAATATCGTTACCCCTAAATCGAAGTAGCAAAAGTTCAATTACCCCTTTCTTAAAAATAAAATTATAATCACGGTAATAAGTTGAATGATTCTGAATCAAAAATGAATCTTTGGTATTATGCCTCTGCTAACCACGTGACCGACTACATTTGGACGTAACAAAGCTCTTTTACAGAATGCAAACACTTCACACCCAGCCTTTCCGCAGACCAGCAATAAAAAATGGAATTACATATGACACTTTTAAGACAGTTAACGTATGGAATACCCCCTACAAATTAAATTACCCTTTTGAGAGCAAATACTCCTAGTTTGGGAACCATTGTTCTAGACCTACATTTGAGAAAAAATTGATAAAAAAACACATCTATTCAATTCTGCTATTACCCCACCAGTCGGGTTTCTTTCATTTTATTTAGGTTGGGATAACATAGGTTAGGTCAGGGTTTCCCAAAGTGGGGTCTGCGGACTCCTGGAGGTCCGTGATGACTGTACAGGGGGTCTGCAACGATATGAAAATAGTCTGATCGATCTTTAATGGTTTATTTCAATCAAAAAACCGCTGCATCATCTTGGTTGAGTGTATTGAAGGAATAATACTCATTTCATGTGTGAGGTAGGCCAATGACAAAATACAGGTTGCGACTTGCTGTAGAGTCGGATATACGATTATGCTTGTCATAAATTGCTCGGAGAATAGAGAAATTGTGCAGTGAAAAGCACCCTCATCCACCCATTAATATCGTTTGTGTTGTATAAGAAACATTATCCTTTCTCGTTGGTTGGGCACAAAAATTGATACGGCATTGGATGGGGGTCCGTCAAAACTAAAATTCTCAAATAGGGTTCCGCGGCCCAAAAAGTTTGGAAAACTTTGGGTTAGGTTATTGCAATGCCGCACATGTCCCTACGCTAATTTCACTAGCCCAGACAGAGTTAAACAGAAAACACGAGACAATTACCTGGCTTATATCCACCTAACTTTAGGTAGCGGGGCAGTAGCATGATATTACTAAGGCATTATTCATGTGGTATCACTGGATAATGTTCGATATCAAACGCTCAGGGATATAAAACAATGTTTAATTAAATTTTCTTCGAATTAGATGGCAAACCTGACTTTTATAACAGGTTTCTCAATGATTGTTTGCGACCTTTTCGGTTATCCCAAAGTAATATAATTTTCCTATTCTCTCACTCCGTTTAATTGTTGTGCTACAACACCTGTGGTTCACACAACCAAGTTTTTTCCAAGAATTAGATGGCCTGGAGTAAAAAATTGTTGGCACGAGCTTTTTCGAAAACAAGTCTGAAATTAGACTAATGACGCTGTTTGCTGGTTTGTAACGATGTGTCAATTGCAACATACTCCAGTAAACAACATGATGTGCGTCATCAAAAACTCTTATTTATATGTGAGAATAAAGAAAAATATAAAAGCGTTCTGCCTGTATAGAAAACGAATATTTTATCGTAATAAGTTATTATCGTTATAAGTTATTAATAAGCCTTATCGGAGTGTATCAATTACTAAAAAAGGTTAGGCAATGCCAAACGAAAGAAAATAGCTTTTTACATATAGACTGCTGGTTACTTATCGATTTTAATCGGTAAGTATGTTGATAGGTATTTGTCTGTATGTCTGTTAGATGCACACGATATCTCACGAAAGCGAGATTGAATCTGCTCCAGATTTTGCATGTGCATTCATCATATGTCGTACCAGAAGCCAGATTTTGGGCGAATTATGTCGTATAATTAGCGAGTTATTAATTAATTAGTGATGGGACACAAGGTGTCACTATGGAGTAAGAGCGCTGTTTTGGGATCCCCTAACTTTCGATCGATAAGTCTTCTGTCTCTGACCGATATTCTCGTTTAGTTCATTGTTCAGGGCGAATCTGTGAATGCGTACCATAAAAATCAGTACTCAGTCTAAAACGCACTGTAATGGAGATATCACTTAATAATTAAATTATTGTTTATTAAAAAGCTGTTTTTAATTGCATTTAACTGTAGCTTCCGTAGCTGTAGAGAGTTAATTTTGTGAATTTACATACAATTCTACAAAACAACGATATAATCTACCTCAGATAAACAAAATTACAAAGTCTAGCCGTCTGAAACAACAGATCCTGTTTTGTAAGGATCTGAATGTAGTGTCTGTTCATCCTGTGCGCTGTAACACGTCCCTGCGTGTTTTTGATTGATCGAGGAAATAAAGTCTTATCTTGTGATCTGCGAGCACTTGTACTTTGGTCTGGGTTAGATTCAGTGGCGTAGCCAGGGAGGTGGTTTTGCGGGTCTACCCCCCTCCTTTTTGAAATGTAAAAAAATAAAATCATTTTTCTGTATCATAAATATCAATTTTACGCAGCTTAAATGCTTTTTGGACCTTCAAGACTAATAAAAAGACGCGCATTCCAGCGTTCGATCGGGCCCGCTAGCTGTTTCGATCTAACTTGGAAAATAAAAATTTCAGAATCTCCCCCCCGTTTGAAAAATTTATGGCTACGCCCGTGGTTGAATCCGTCAGATTAATCTCTTTTAATCAATTTGTTTGGGGATCGAACCCTACACTGAAAAAATTTGACAAGATATTTCGGAAGATGACGAAACACACTGCTCGAGTGTGATGGTTTGACGACAAGCGTGTTGGCCTGATCATGCCCTTGTACGTGCATGTAAAATTAATTGCGCGCCGGACTTTTTTCGAGAATTTATTAGAGTGATTTTTCTGTCCTGTGTGTTTGTCTTTCGTGTTGTAATGTTTTGGGTACTCCCGAAGTATGTGTGCCAGGTTAGGGTTAGGTCATAATTTTAGGCACAAATACCACGGTGGTCACTTAGCTAATCCCCGAACTCGTAATAAGAACTAAAATAAGGAAAATTGGAATATAATCATTGCCTAAACCTGGTACACATACTACGTTCTGGTGTCCACCATCTTGGTTCACATATACTTCGGGAGTACCAGTTCAAAACCAGAGTACCAGAGTTCAAAATTTATTATTATTTGACACGAAGTATGGGCCTATGAATCGTTTATTGTTGTTGGTCATTACGTTAGCATTTCCATTCTCCTTGTTGTGAAAATATCGCTTTTCTAATTTACTACATCATTGTATTTTTCGATATTAGGCCATTACTTTTTATTTGTTTCGAAATTTTCTGGGACCTTTATGGGATTCGTTTTGTTTTGTGTGCGATGACGTCTTTAAATTAAAAATTGCGCTCCTTGTGGTGGTTATGCTTTTGCGTGGGTTAAAATTTGTTGCTTAGCTGCGATTCTTGTTGTTATAAAAAAAATGGCCTTTCTCGTTGACTAATGGACCAATTGCTTTGAAATTTTCGGTTGTTAAAGATTTTTTGCTAGAAGGCTAAGAGATTTGATATTTCATAAAATGTTGCTATATTTTTTGTTACGAAGCCTCGTAAGCATGACACCCCGTGTTTCCCTCAATTTTTTTATCTGATTGAATACATAAATGTTCTAATTGTTGCATGTATTTAAAATATATTCATTTTTAAATATTGCACAGTAATTTCAAAGCTAGTATAAGATACGTTAAAAATTGCTGTTTTTATGACATAAAAAAACGTTACAAACAAACATTATGGTGTAATATAACTTATATATATGTCGTCATAAAATGAATAATTCCTTTTACAATTAATATGATGTAACATAAATACAGTCGAAATGCGCGAATAAAAAATGTTACTGCAAATTATATCAGAAATACATATATGGGTGGAAAACTTCCATTTTGTATGCGATGCTACAGAATGCCAGTCCATCCATCTGGTTATCAGTTGCGGTTACGTAAAAATAACTACCTTTCCTTGCTCTATGCTTTTGTGGAAGTGGAACAAAGATGACTATACTATTTGATTCAAGAGTCTTGCTGCGCACTAACACAGATGTATTTCTGTAACCTTACTTCTGATCGGGGTCAGACTTTTTCAGACAAGCATTTTTCAATAAGAAAGGCGATGCACATAAATAATGAATAGCAATTGTTGGGTTTGTTTTCAATAGGGAAAAATAAAATGGGGGACAATGCATCCTAACGTTTTTATTACTTATCGATCTTTAGATCGGTAAGTATGTTGATAGGTATTTGTCTGTCTGTCTGTTAGATGCACGCGATATCTCACGTGCTCATAATTTTGCATGTGCATTCATCATATCTCGGACCAGAAGCCTATTGATTTTGGATGAATTATGTCGTATAATAAGCGAGTTATTGATTAATTAGTGATGAGACACGCGGTGTCACTATAGAGTCATGAATCGAAACAGCAGTTTCGATCGATAAGTCTTCGGTCCCCGACCGATATTCTCGTTTAATTCGTTGGGACATTTTAAAATGCCATTTGACTTTTGTGTCCGTGTATTTAAAAACGCTTTCTCATTGTCCTCTGGCTTAGAGATAGAGCTGGACCTTATACAGTACTGCATGAAGACCTTTATATCGTATAATAGGGCATACTACTTTGTCAGTTGTAGTGCTTGGAGTACCACGGCATCCAGCGATGACATAGTTCGTCGTCAGTAGCGTTGTACATCATGAAGTCAACGTATTGTTTCATTGGTTGTCCGACGTCTATGGTTATATTCGTAAAAAGCGGTTCCCGTTTGGTTGACACGCGTTTGTATCTGTAAAGTAGGGTTAAAACGTCGAAGGTTGATATTTTAAAAAGTTTAATCAAAAAAAGGTACAAATAATAATCTGATTTTGGAACAGGTTTTTTTTATTTGAAATTTGAAGTAATATTAATAATATTAAGGTATTTTAATAAAAGTAATCCTTTAATTGACGTAGCTTCGGAAGCATTTAACTGTTCTGCGTGTAATTGTTTACTCATACCGTGTTTCCCCGGAAAGAAGACAGTGTCTTATTTCAATTTTCATTCAAAAAATAACACTAGGATTTATTTTGAAACACACATTACTAGGGTGACAGGATAACCCACTTGAGAAATGTCAACCAGATCGGCTCAGTAGTTCAGACGCTACAGCTAAACAGACAGACAGAACAACTTAGAATAATGGACTCCTTGAGCAGAGATCCGACACAAATGCATTATGTCGGCATAATGGATCGGTATATTATCAGTACAACTTTCCCGAGTAATTCATGGAGATGTTTGTCAGAGCCTTGTTATAAATAGAGTTGCGGCATATATAATGAGAATGCTGGCTTGTGAATAACGCAAATACTTGCTGATACTAATTTTTGGATGCTATATTGCCGAACCATCAGTAACTGAGTTTTAGAGTAGGATGGGATTTACATATTCATCCCGGGGGAGTGTAAAGCCGATAAGACGGCTTTATCATATGGCGAACTGCGGCCCCTAGTCTGGTTACCAGTACTTGTCGGGTATGGGATTAGTTATCCAGTTATAGGTTTCCGATATAAACACATAATTATTCCCCACTGAATCAAATCTGCAAACCCGCGCTCCGAACGCTTAGCACGATGCGTCACACCCCCGATCCCACTATAGGTAACATCTGGAGCCTTAATTGTTTGTAGTGAAAGTGCCAAAATAACTCATAACACAATAAGTCTCGCAGTCGGAGTTCGGATTTTAAATTAAAGTTGCAATATTTGTCAACGGGGTTGCACTTTACACCCCTGGGAATGTGCACAGTAAACTTGCTTCACAGCAGAGGTTTGAAATAAGCTTTGCACAATTTACTTAGAGACAACGTCTTTCGGTTAGTTTGAGTATTAGTCTCACCTCAAGGTGTTTAATCCCTCGTATTTCATCCGCGAGATGGCGTGAGTCAACAATGCAAAATGCCCTTTATTTTCTGCATTTGATTTTTCTGTTCGGTGTTGAAGCATATGATATGAACAACTTTCCCCATAAGGATTAGGAAGGTGATATTCTGAATAGTAATTGCTATATAAACAGAAAGCATTGATCAAATATATGGACACGAAGACAAAAACAAAGAAGTATCAAATATTTCAACAAAGCTGGTATCAGAATAGAAGGGGTTACGAACTACCTAGTAATGGAAAATTGGAAACTTATCAAAATGGACATAAAAAGAATAAAATTTTAGAAATTATCCACTAAATAGAGGTGTGCAACCTGCAGTCCGCAGAGAAGTGTCGATTTTGAATGGTGTGCGGCTCGCGAAACGAGTTTTCAAGACAGCATCAATTGGAGAAAGACCTTTATTCAAAGAAACTGGAGGTAGTAGGTTGTTATATTCTATGCAACCAGAAGAAAAGTTCATCATATGATTATGCTGTCTTATCAACTTTCTTCTCCCACGAGATGTAAACTATTTCCACATAAAGCAAACCCACCCTGATTCCATAAGCGAAAGTACAAGTCGTCATCTTCGCCGCCCCAACCCCAGTAAATGTTCGAAAAACCGTTAGCGGACATGAATTGTGATTTTGTAACCATGACTACTCCTCCGAACAATTGAACCTTTTGATTCCGCGGAACTGAAACAGATATTGAAATTAATTAGAGCAAATATGTGAAAAATGTGACCATGCAACGTTGGGATTGTACTGGGTTTCTCAAAGTGACACCTGTTGATTTCAGAATCGAATATTTTTCTCGAATCGAATCTCGAATACTTGGATTGACTTTTTATTGTGATGGGTTCTCCAGGCACGTATATTACTGAGAACATATATTTAATTACTCGTACATTTTGGTTGTTCAAAAAGTCTAAACCACCTATTTTACATCCCTTATTAAAAGCAACCAAAAAGTATTTGCAAATTGTTTGAGAAAGTCAGATTTTGTACTCACAAGTACTTGGTTTACATTTCATATTGTAGGATTTATAACGATGGTAGAATTTGTCAACGTAAACCGACAAACTGCGAGGATTGTCTTCACTTGGGCACCAGTACAGACATTCATCATTCTCCAGAAGCATATCGACATCATGAAAAACATAGCAATTGTATTTTCGATCTGTGAAACATGGACCAATTAAAAGCACGGATTCAACAAACTGACCAATCTTTGTAATCGTATTTGATCATTAAAAATGTATAAACCAATCAGAAACGTGGTTTTAACATTTCAGCCAATCATAAAATAGAAAGTTTGAAATCAGGTCTGTTTTCAATTTATTCCCGTTCGAATACAAGAGAGCTGTGCTCAAATGTATGGACACGTCACAAGGTTTCGCTATTTTTTATTCTGACACATCAAAAACGAATCTCTTGAAGTCCACAAAAATTTTTGAAATATGTAAAAGTAATAGCCTTCTGGCAAAAAAAGTAATCTTTAACCACTGAAAATTTCAAAGCAATTGGTCCAGTATTCGAAGAGAAAAGCGATTTCATCATGACGATAGAGAAGAAGAATAACAAGAACAACAACATACGATTGAAACGATCGTTATGTACACTGACGTGTCCAATAAATTGACTAAGAGTTCCACGAGGAAGAGAGGGGATTTAACCTACACAAATGTGACCATAGATTCGCATGGCATCTATTCTATTCACCAGTTTCGTGTAATGGCGTTATTGCCTTCGGCCATTGTTATTTAAAATAACTAGAATTTATGTGTTAAGGCTAGGCCAAAGACCTCAAAGGAAACAAAGGCTATCGAATATATATGATGTTTAGATTTTGTATGTATAGATTTTGTTCTATTCGTTGAAAAGTTATTGCTCCCTAATATTCAAACCCGAATGCACTTATGGCTGTCAAAATTATAAAAATAATTATGAAGTCAGTTTTTGTATTATGACATCACATTTTCTACATTTTTACCGCCTCGTTGAAATGTTTGGCGCAAAAATGTCAGTTTACCTTTACTCGCCTCCAGAAATCCAGCATTCATTAGTTTAGCCTTGTTGAACAGATGTTCCCCGCTCTGCCACATAACGTATACAGTATAATCTAATTGCTGTCCCTGCCATATTGGGTGCATATGCGCTAAGAGTACTTGAAGCTGGCGTATGCGTCCGCGTAAAGGAATGATAATAGCGAGTTTGTATCGTGGACGACAGTGCTTTGGAGCGTATCTTCCACCGATTGACAACCTTGGATTATCTATAGAAATTTTTTCTAAGGTCGGTGGTACAAAATCCAAGTAAAACGGCCTTTTAAGATCGCCTTTCAGTCCGGGAGGTTTTTCTGGACAAAGCGGCAAGTTATACTCTTCCAATTCGTTGGATATATCATCGAAGTATGAAGTAAAATTGTCCAGTGAGAAAACCTTTGTGTCCGCGTTTTCAGTTCGATTGAAGAAATCAAAAATAAAATCTTCTTTTGATTTGAAACTGTTTATGAGCGAATAAATATGATCTTGATTCCCTTTAGTTGTTTTATACGTCACAATGAAAAATGACGTTATAATGAAACCTAATATTATCTTCTTCTTTTTTGTTATGGCGTATGAAACAAGATTTAGCTTTGTGGATAGAAGCATTTTTAATTAAAATTTAGATTATTAATTTATTTGTAAACTATCTTGAAATTAAAAAAAAAAATAAAATAATAGGCGAGCTTCCACCGAAAGTGCATTGAAATAAGAGAGTGATACTAAAATATATCGACACGAAAGTCAAAATGAAGTAGTACGCGTATGCATTCTGTCACATTAGATACCGGTACCGCATTCTTTACGACTTCGCCTGCTATAATACTATAAATGCGAATCGAATCTGTATGCTTTTGCCTATGCTTTGTATTCTTCCTAACTTCGAGCATAGCATCTACCGTGTTTTCCCGAAAATACAACCTAGTATGATAGTAAGACCCTGAATTTTAAAAATGATTTTAATATAACCCCTTCTCTTAAAACATGAACTAGTCGATAGCGCGGAGCCCGCGAAGTGGTTGATTATTAATAAAGGAGCCCTAAAATAAATTTTAAACTTGTTACTTTCCGATTAATATTCCTGAGTAAGTTAAAGTTACTTTACCCAATATAAATGCTAAACCTTTTTTATTAGGGTTACAAGTTTTAAATAAATCAAAATTTCAAAGATAAATTATATATATACTAAAGCTGTCACTTGACAAACATATTATTAAAATAGGGCTCGAATCTTTTCTCTTTTGATATTTTTGGAAGACTTAAAAGGTCGCTAATAAAGTTCGCGATTGCATTTTGTTAAAATCGCCGACTGTTTCCGTCAGCGTGCCGTGTTTTTATAAACCCTAAACATCTTTACGTCGGTGTTTATTTGCCCAAATCAAAAATTTCCTTCGGCATATACGTGGATTGTTCTACAATGACGACGATAATTGCTTTTTTGTTCTCGTGGGTAATTACGAGCTCAATGTGAAAAACATGTTACCATATTATAGTCAAGGCGACAAGATGCTAAAAATAATTAATAAAGAGGTAAATCTGAAACTCAAATTTCCTGAAAAGCGGCATTATGAAATATCAAAATTAAAACTTAAAGCGGAAGATAACATTTTAAGTTTTGTTTCAGCAGACTTACGTCAGATTAAAAACGCTTTTTTAGACATTTGCACAGACCATGTGATTTTTTAAGGCGATATCTTGCAAAGAATCTGAGTAGCAGACCTGCGATATGGGGTAGGAGTTTATGTTGCAAGAACTGCTCAAATTTGTCGAATTCGATAAATCGCTATAATTTACCACACTGCCATGATTACGATTATGATTTAATCGGGGCGGCAAAATATGTTATCAAACTTCTGGCACCGGTAGTAGGTATGTTCTTTTGTGAGCAATATGACTTTGTTTCTAATATCTTATACTTATAATAACAGCGTTGTTCAGGATTTACGATTGTCCACAAGAACTTCGTTCACTTAATTGTTTCTCATTTCATGTCCGCGGATTGTCGTGGTAATTTTAAGAAGTAATGATTTTTATTGTTGACACAACAGGTTACATTGAACACAATTAACCCAATAAACAAATCATTTTAAATATTCCCCCACCCGTCATGAATTGCACAATTGTAAATTGTACTCATTTAGTTTTAACGTCGACCTAGGGATTTTTGTAACGGCGATATCTTGCTTAAAAATAATCTCGAGTGCGAAAGAACAAAATCAAGTTTGACAAATCCCAAGATGGCAAAAATACAATTCCAATTTATCTATAGTTGGCAGTTCATCACATATTTTATGTTATTTTAGAATTGTAGTTTTTTTTATTTTGGTAATCCTAATTGTAATCTCGAATCAAACGTGAGTAACGGTGAGCACAATTAAATTATAATGACAAGACATTGCATCGCATCGGTCCTGGATTGAATATTTAAGCAACAGAAATCTCGTTATCCGCTGAAAAAGCTTTTTTTTAATCGCGAAGAATGTTACCCGGAAATTTCCAATTACAATTTTGAACCCCCTGCTTATAAATAATGTCATTTTTGAATTCCAACTCTTTGCCATATTTCGAGGCTATACGGTTGTCAAATTTTATTATAACTGTTGCTGCTTCTTTGGACAGTTACAAAATTAGCTAAGTCAGTATTTTGAAAAGTAATCGCATAGCTCGCGGAGCCCCTGGGTTTCTCTCGCGGAGTCCTGGGGCTCCGTACGGAGCACTTTGAGAACCTATGACTAGCTCAGGATGGTCCAAACCCAGGCCTGCGGGCCACATGTCGCCCGCCGCTTCATTATCTGTGACCCGCGTCGCATTCGGCGAGGAATCAAAAAAGCGCATTTTGTGTTTTTTTCGTCATAACTTAGCCAAAAAATCTTTTGACATATTGTTGCATCACTATAGTCACAGAAATGACTAGTGTTATGGCTTGCTGAGGCAACTAGCATAGTTAAACGAGTGAAGTTCTTAGAACTATTGTGATCCGAGAACAATGCAAAACTAATTTTGTGGCCCGCGGAGCTGCCAATCTTGGACCACCCTGACTAGCTAGTAGATAGCAAGAAATTATCCTACACGTTTTAAATGAATAATAATTTAAAACGCGTGGGAGAGGAAAAGGTAATTTTGTTTTTGATTAATAAAACTTGACATCGTGTCAGAAAGTGGATGCTGATGAAGGCAATCCTTAGGAGGAGTTATCGCGCGTCTGGGGAAAACAACAAGCTCTGCTCAATTACGGTAAGATATTATTTACAATGCTTTAAAAGGACGGATCAGGATACGGAGGCCTAAAGAGTAACAGAGGGAGCTAACTTCGATGACCGCATGATCGTATCGCTCATTTCAGTCTATTTCGGAAATTATGTTTTTGTAGCTTTATTTTTCTATTGCTGTTGGCTGTTTTGTTCTGGTTGACGAAATAAAATATCTCTTTCTCTCTCTCTGGCCGAAGGTTGTGTTATTCAAACTTCCTCTAATCTAGATAGCCTTGATAAAAAAGCTCGCGGAAATGTATCGCAGACACGGGAAAA
Organism: Styela clava; assembly: GCF_964204865.1. Lineage (NCBI taxonomy): Eukaryota > Metazoa > Chordata > Ascidiacea > Stolidobranchia > Styelidae > Styela > Styela clava. Next base: position 24,179,865 of record NC_135252.1, on the reverse strand, counting down.
GTGGAATCGAAAATTTCGGATTTACCTACAAGCTTACAGTATATCGGAGAAACAGGCCTAATCCAGACTAGAGTTGTATCGGTATCGACCATTTTACCGGTATCGGTTAAATGTAAACCGATATAGGCCTATTTAGCTTTTCAGTCTGATCCAGAATGTTTTAAAATTAAGTTAGAATACGGATGCTGAAATTATTTTTTTGCGTGACATGTTCGCGGTATTTGTCTCGTTAACTCTGAGTCATTTCCGCCCCCACCTTCCACACGGAAACCGGATTCTGACCTGTTTTTAGCTATCAGTCAACCTAGCTCAACTAAATTGGCTATTTTCGCTGTCGAATTTTATTATATTTTATATTGACATTTTAATATGACATGGTAATTTTTAATGTGTAATATACAAAATACGACGTTATATTTGCACAAAATCCTGCGCAGGCAACTCAATGTATTAGTTTCATAAGATAAGTAAACATTTATTTACTTCACCATCTATTGCAGCCAAACCCCATGAGTTTTCTAATTGGACACCTAGTTTCCAAGCGCCAGTGCGCAATACATCTGATTCAATTAATGCAACTCCTTCACAAATATCAATTTCGTATGTTCTGAAATATCTCTTTTCAAGCTGAAATATTGTGCACTGTGAATAATATTCCCTGACTATTGTTTTAACCCGTTTATCCTGCACACCTAAAGTAATAATTACATAGTATCGACATTTTGCGTATCGTTATCGTCGTTTTTTGTTGATATCGGTATCGGTGACGAAAGTGGGATCGGCACATCTCTAATTCTGGCAACAATACATCTTGCCGGTCACCTGTGAGCACTTACCGTATTTTACGGAGCACAAGTATTATAAAGCGAAACGGTTTTTAAAGCAATACCGGTATTGAATTTGAGTGTAGGCCAAAAAGCACTAGCTGATACATACATTGATCGATTTTCGAATAATTTTTGCTTTTTAAAATGCGACTTGTGGCCTGCAAAATACGGTAATTTAGTTGATCTCGCTCGTACTAACTGAAACACATACAGATTAAACAAAAGCATTCATTCTGCGCAACAAACTCCACCTGTATACTAACTTACAACTTAAGTTCTAATGCAGTATAGACTAGCTAGTTATGCGTAAGCTCCCTCGGGCAACAACACTAACACAGGCTTCAGTCTGTTACGTCTACAGCATTCGACGTAGATTTAGAAGGCATATAAAGCCCAGAATAAAGGATACTGGTGTATTGTGTACTGAACTGCAAGTCCTTTCTCTTTGTTTATTTTCTACTCCAGATCCGTATGTGTCAGTTGCCACAAAGATGCTTGAACGAGATCATATTATAAGAATGTCATAATGGACCAGAATACCCCCCATTTTCAACATGAATTTTAAATAAAGTTTTGCGGCATTTTCAGTGTGACCTAAATTCTTACGCATCTTTCAATACCATTTTACTCTATTCTTGAACGATTTACTGAAACCTAACTTGCTATCACTAATCCTTACACCAAGTGAACCAACCGAGAAAGATAAAAATGCGCACTTGTATACCTTCGATAGCAAAGTAAGTCTGTAGAGAGATTCTTTAAGATATTGTTAGATATAATTGTCCCGATATTTCTTCCATTCCGAATATTGAATTTTAATTTGATTCACCAGAGAACTGATTCATCGCTCGTGTCGTTATATTTAAGCATTACTCTCTTATTAGATACGGAGTGAATCCATAGATCGTTTTGCTATTATGTTGTTGGTATTTTTTCTCTTGTTGTTATGAAAAAATCGTTTTTCTTATTGCTAATTACTAATGGACCAATTGCTTTGGAATTTTCGGTGGTTGAAGATTGTATTTTTTGCAGAAGGCTATTACCTTTATTTGTTCCTAAATTTTCTATGAATCCTATGAGATCTTGTATTTCATAAAATTTCGGTATATTTTTTGTTATGAAGCCTCGTACGCATGACACCCCGTGTTTCCCTCACAGCTTTTATCTTCTTGAATACGTAAATGTTCTAATTGTTGCCTGTATTTAAAATATATTCATTTTAAAATATTGCACAGTAATTTCAAGGATATTACAAGATACATTGAAAATTGCTGTTTTCTTATGACATAATAGAACGTTACAAACAAACATTATGACGTATTATAACATTTATATGTTGTCATAAAATGTATAATTCCATTTACAATCAATGTGATGTAACCTAAATACAGTTGAAATGCGCGTATAAAAATGTTACTGTAATTATATCAGAAAACTAATATCTATATATATGAGTGAAAAATATCCATCTTGTATGAGATGCTACAGAATGCAGGTCCATCCATCTGAAATGATAAATCGGTCAATATACCTGACATGAACTGGTGACCGGACGAAAGCCCGGGGTTCGCATGTGATTAAGCGGTCTTATCGGCTTTCTTCTCCCCCTGAATGAATATTCAAATTTTATTATAAAAATTAATGTTACTGATAACATATAGACACGACTCCTCGATGTTTTAAAATATATTTTTTCCCCTTATAGATATGTTTGCTCCTTATACTGCATGAAGAACCCTATATTGCATAATAAAGCACAACAGTTTGTCAGTTGTAGTGCTTGAAGTACCACGGCATCCAGCGATGACATAGTTCGTCGTCAGTAGCGTTGTACATCATGAAGTCAACGTATTGTTTCATTGGTTGTCCAACGTCTATAGTTATGTTTGTAAAAAGCAGTTCCCGCTTGGTTGACACGTGTTTGTATCTGTAAAGTAGGATTATAAATAAGTCGAAGGTTGATATTTTAAAAAAGTTTAATCGGTACAAATAATAATCTGCTTTTTGATAAGTTTTTTTTTATTTAAAATTTGAAGTATTATTCACCTAGATCAGGGGTCGTCAAAGTACGGCCCGCCGAGTAATATAATCCGGCCCGCGACGCTTCACTGAATTATAGTAACAAAACAGCTGTTTTGCTGATTATATTCTTCACGTAACAGAATTTATTATGAGACACGTGTAGATATTATAACCTAACATGTATATGATTCACAATTACTCGTTTAATGAGCCTATAATTTAATTATAATTAGACAAATGGCCACAAAACGCAGAAAAGTTGATGCTGATTGCAAAGGGTTCAATGGCGCCAAAAATATTTAAATGGAATTTGGATTTTAAATGAAAATGGATGCAATGCGATGAAGAAATAAATCCATATTTTATGATGTATCACTGTTAGATTTTTATTATAAAAAGTATCATCCGTTCGGTCTTCAACTTCCTAAAAATATGTGCGGCTCGTCAATGGCTTGCAACCCTTAATTTTGGCCCGTGAGCGACAAAAGGTTGCCGACCCCAGACCTAGGTATTTCAATAAAAAAAAGCCAGAAATATATGTATTTTTTTTTTTTCAAGTTTTGTCTTGTTCGTCAAAATCTTCGAAATGACGTAACTTCGGAGGCGTTTAACTGTTCTGTGTGTGATTGTTAATTCATATCGAGTTTTCCGGGAAAGGAGACAAGGTCTTATTTCAATTTCATTTCGAATATTAACACTGGGACTTATTTTGAAATACACATTACTAGAGTGACAGGATAACCCACGTGAGAAATTTCATCCACATCGGCCCATTAGTTCAGACGCTACAGCTAAACAGACAGAACAACTAAGAAAAAGGGTCTTCTGGAGCGGAGATCCAATACAAATGCACTATGTCTGAATAATAGATCGGTATCTTATCAGTACAACTATCCCGAGTAATTCAAGAAGATGTTTGTCAGAGCCTTCTCAGAAGTAGACATATATAACGGGAATGCTGGCAATTCCTGCTGCACACTGACACAAATATATTTCTGTAACGTTTCGTCTGACCAAAATCTGACTTCCTCAGCAGCAAATTTCTTCTTAAATTTGACTTCTCTTTTTGCACCGCCTAATTTTGTAGTATTTCTTTTGATTATGTTTTGTATTCATGACATTTTTGATTAATTTTGAAGGTCCTCCGGTCCGCAAATTTAGTTTTTAAATTTTACCGGTCCGCGAACTGAAAAAGGTTGAAAATCACTGATCTAGAGCCTTATTTTCTCGCATACTTATACATGTTTGTAGTGAAAGTGCCACAATAACTCATAACACAATAAGTCTCGCAGCCGGAGTTTGGATTTAAAATCAAAGTTGCAATATTTGTCAACGGGGTTGGAGTTGGTTTCAACTCGATGTTGGGCCCAGCTTTCAAGCACAACGTACTTATCAATGCATTTTACGCCCTTGGGAATGTGCACAGTAAACTTGCTTTCCAGCGGAGGTTTAAAATTAAAACAAATTAGCTAAAAACTACGTCTTTCGTTGGTTTTGAGTACTAGGCTCACCTTAAGGTGTTTAATCCTTCGTATTTCATCCGCGAGATGGCGTGAGTCATCAATGCAAAATGCCCTTTATTTTCTGCATTTGAATTTTCTGTTTCGTGTTGAAGCATATGATATGAACAACTTTCCCCATAAGGATTATGAACTTGATATCCTGAATGGTAAATGCTATACAAACACGGAGCAATGGTATAATATATGGACACGAGAACCAAAACAAAGTAGTATCAAATATTTTACAGTACCATATTGGCGGTGTGGCGCATCGTGCTAAGCGTTAGGAATACGCTTGTCAACGCACCTCTAATTACCCAGCGTGGGTCCGCAAATTTGAATTCCATGCGGGGTTAATATTGTGCGATGGGATTGCTGGACTCTTCGCCACCGTAGGGTAAACTGCTGATCGGTTACGGCTCCTCTATCATCAAGCCCATGCATCTAAAATCAAATAACTGGCTATCTGGTCCTATACCCGACATGGTGAAGCGGACGTGAGGGCGTAGTTCGCCATATGATTAAGCAGTTTTATCAACTTCCCTCTTCCACGAGATAAGCATGAAAACAATTTCTAAATAAAGCAAACTCACTATGATTCCATAAGCGAAAGTACAAGTCGTCATCTTCGCCGCCCCAACCCCAGTAAATGTTCGAAAAACCGTTAGCGGACATGAATTGTGATTTTGTAACCATGACTACTCCTCCGAACAATTGGACATCTTGAGTCCGCGGGACTGAACAGATATTGAAAATAATAAGAGACCGAATATGTAGAAAACTCTGACCATGCAACGTTACGATTGTACTGGATTTCTCAAAGAAGGACCACGCTACCCCAACATCCCTTGAGGGCCACCAGTGAAAATTCCCACTAGGTTAGCGGGCATTTTCGAATACCTATTGATTTTAGAATCGAATATTTTCTTCGAATCGAATCTTGGATACTGGTTTATCGCGACTCCTTCCACTACGGAATGCAACTTTTCATTTATTTTCTCTTCTGATTTTGTACGTAAAATGTGTATTTTCAATGTGGTGATAAAATAAACTACTGATTGACTTTTCATTGTGATGGTTATTCCAGGCACGTATATTACTGAAACATATAATCCATCACTCGTTCATTTTGTTCGTTCAAAAAGTCTGAACCACCTGTTTTACATCCCTTACTAAGAGCAATCAAAAATTATTTTCAAATTGTTTGAGAAAGTAAGATTTTCTACTCACAAGTACTCGGTCTGCATTTCATTCTGTAGGATATAAAACGATAGGAAAATTTGTCAACGTAAACCGACAAACTGCGAGGATTGTCTTCAGTTGGGCACCAGTACAGACATTCATCGTTTTCCAGAAGCATATCGACATCATGGAAAACATAGCAATCATATTTTCGATCTGTGATACCAATTAAAAGCACGGATTTAACAAACTGACCAATCGTATTCGATCATTAGAAATGAATAAACCAATCAGAAACGTGGATTTAACATTTCGACCAATCACCGTTTCCCATACTACCTAAACGCAGCACTCATATTTTCGATCTGTTGAAAATGAATTAACCAATTGAAAGCGTGCATTTGACATTGTAGCCAATCATAAAACAGGAAGTTTGAAATCAGTTTTGTTTTTATTGTATTCCCCTTCAAATATATATTTTTCTAAGAGTTCCGCTATGAATCCACAAGAAAGGGAGGGGGGTTAACCTACAAAAATGTGACCATAGATTCGCGTGTTCACTGTGGTATTTATTCTACATACTTTGTTCCGAACACAGCTCTAGGAGGGCCATTTGTATTTCAAGGGCTTTTGAAATGTACAACGACGCATCAGTTTCGTCTAATGACGTTATTGCCTTCGGCTGTTGTTATTTAAAATAACTGGATTTTATGTGTCGGGGCTAGACTAAAGACCTCAAAGGAAACAATGGCTTTCGAATATATATATATGACGTTTAGATTTTGTATTATAATGCCAAGATTTGGCATTCTGACGTCAGATTATTGTACAATATCTGGAATTTAGTTAAGAGTGCGTTTCCTTTGTTCTATTCGTCAAAAGGGTATTGGTCCTTAATAGTATATCCTATAAAATCAAAGCCGAATGAATTTTGTAATTATGACGTATCGATTATGAAGTTAGTTTTTGTATTATGACATCACATTTTCTACATTTTTACCGCCTTGTTGGAATGTTTGCCGCAAAATTGTCAGTTCACCTTTACTCGCCTCCAGAAATCCAGCATTCATTATTTTAGCCTTGTTGAACAGATGTTTCCCGCTCTGCCACATAACGTACACAGTATAATCCAATTGCTGTCGTTGCCATATTGGGTGCATATGCGCTAAGAGTACTCGGAGCTGGCGTATGCGCCCGCGTAAAGGAATGATAATAGCAAGTTTGAATCGTGGACGACAGTGTTTTGGAGCGTATTTCCCACCGATTGACAACCTCGGATTATCTATAGAAATTTTTTCGTATGTCGATAGTACAGAATCCAAGTAAGCCGGCCTTTTGAGATCGCCTTTTAGTCCGGGAGGTTTTTTTGGACAAAGCGGCAAGTTGTACTTTTCCAATTCGTTGGATATATCATCGAAGTATGAAGTAAAATTGTCCAGTGAGAAAACGTTTGGGTCATCGTTTTCAGTTCGATTGAAGAAATCAAAAATAAAATCTTCTTTTGATTTAAAACTGTTTATGAGCGAATAAATATGATCTTGATTCCCTTTAGTTGTTTTATACGTCACAATGAAAAATGATGTTATAATGAAACCTAATGTTATCTTCTTCTTTCTCATTATGACGTATGAAGCAAAATTCAGCCTTGTGGGCAGAGGCATTTTCAATTAAAATTTAGATTATTAATTTATTTGAAAACTATCTTGAATTAGAAAGAAGATGAAAATATAAGCGATCTTCCACCAAAAGCGAAAAAAAGAGAGGTCTGTTATAGTTTACATATGTCATTCCTAACCCCCACCTACTACGTCACCAAAAATTCACGTCACTGTGGCGTAATAAAGACCTCCAAATAGTATGAATGGTCGGCCAAAGCGCACAGACAATCACCCGAAATCGAGCAAACTATTTCTCTCGTTTTCTCGTCGCGACGATCCTGATATGAGAGAGACCGCTGGCGTTAGTGAGTTTGTTATCGACGGTGCAGATGCTGTTTCGGGGGATCCTGGTTATACTTTGGCAAGATCTATGACCTTATTGTGACGACGTAGTGACGTAATTTTTGAATGACATAGTCAAGTGGGGGTTAAGAATAACATATGTAAAATTCGTTAGGCTACGCCCACCGGAAGTACTTGTGGTACTAAACTATACTAGACCCAAAAGGAGAGTGATACTCAAATATATAGACAAGGGTGCCAAAACGAAGTAGTACGGGTATGCATTCTGTCACAGTAGACTACCGGTACCGCCGTCTTTACGACTTCGTCTGCTATAATAATATAAAAGCAAATCCGTATGCTTCATTCCAATTTTTGTCTTTGCCTTGCATCTATCCTGAGAGCATATCATCCACCGTGTTACCCCAAAAATAAGACCTATCCTGAATTTCAAAAGTGATTTTAATATAAGCCCTACCCCTTGAAACAAGACCTAGTCAAAAGCGCGAAATATTTGTGATCTAGTCCAGGGGTTCTCAAACTTTTCGTGTTGCGGAGCCCTTGGAAAGTTGAATATTATTCGCGGAGCCCCAAAATAAATGTTAAAATTGTTACTTTCAGATTAATATTCCTGAGCAAGTTAAAAGTACTTTACTTATTTTAAATGCTGAACCCTTTTTAATAGGGTTAACACAAGTCATATTGAATTTAAATTTCAAACATAAATTATATATCGTCACGCTAATAACCGATTTGCGTAAGTCATTTTTGGCGATCTTGAGTTTTTTATAAAAGAGGTATTTATGTAATGCTGCACACCTGTCTGTTAACTCAGATTTTATTTTAAGAATTTCGAAACCAATAAAAATAGAGATTTAGTATGACATGCACATTTGTGCAATTGTTTCGTCATAATGAATTATCATTGTTACCGCAGAAGTATTGTGACGTCACAAAGGCAAAATAACCTCGGCGAGGCATTTTCGAGTTTTTGCATCTCGGATTCTAGCTTAGCGCGTATTAATTTGAATTAGTACTACAGTATAAGAAGACGTGCACTTGCGATATTCACTGTCCGAGTCCAATTCACCTTTGTTGGCTTTTATATTGGGTGCATTGCTGTTTTATTCTTTATATTTAATCTTAGTCTTATTTCGATGGGTGTGCAGAACGTGTTATATTGATGAAATATATATTTTTAAACATGAAAAATAATGTAATTGAAACTGATTAGCTATTTTGGGGATTAGGCATTGTAAATACTAAGAATTACATTCGTTTTTGAAATGTTTAGTTTTCAGGACTGGTGCATATAGTAAAGTTGCAAAATTGCGTATGTCCCCAAGTCATAGACACATTCCTGGCTAAGTCACAGTGCGCCATTATGACGTCACTTAACTGCGTCATACAAATTAACGTAAATTCGGCTACGATCGAAAAATTGAACCATGGCAAATTATTGACTCTCAATGGCATAACAATATCATTAGGAAGTTTTTTACGTTTTTCTCAAATCTGCTAAAAATGACTTACGCAATTCGGTTATTAGCGTGACGATATACTAAAGCTGTATATTTGACACTTGACCAACATATTGATAAATTAGGGGGCGAATCTTTTCCCTTTTGACATTGAAAGACTTAAAAGGCCGCTAATAACGTGCGCGATATCATTTTGTTACAATCGCCGATTTTTTTCGTCAGCATGGCGTGTTTTTGAACCTTTAAACATCTTTACGCCGGTGTTTATTCTCCCTAAATCAAAAATTTCCCTCGGCATATACATGTATTGTTACACAATGACGACGTTAATTGCTTTTTGTTCTCGTGGGGAAGTATGAGTTTAATGTGAAAAACATGTTACCATATTTTAGTCATCGGCGATGAAAGGCTAAAAATAATAATTAATAAAGAGGTAAATCCGCAACTCAAATTTCTTAATTGAAAAACGCCTTCTAAAATATTAAAACTGAAACTTAAAATGGAAGATCACACGTTTCGTTTTCAGCAGACTCTCCTCAGATTGAAAACGCTTTTATAGACATTGTATATCATAAAATTTGGTGTTATGTTAGGTTTTCATCGTAGTAACTGCGAAATCGAAACACAGTCAATTGTGAGCGCGATCCGCGATGTACCTTTTTTCATTCTGAAACTACCGGCAGAGCCGAATGCAATAAAATAAATTTCAATTGTTCGTATTTTGCCCAAATATTGTGATTTTTTAAACGGCGATATCTTGCTTAAAAATAATCTCAAGTGCAAAAGAACAAATCAAGTTTGACAAATCCCAAGATCGCAAAAATACGACTCCAATTAATTTATAGTTGGCAGTTTATCACATATTTTATGTTATTTTAGAATAGTATTTTCATTTTAGTAATCCTAATAGTAATTTCGAACCAAACGTGAGTAACGATGAGCACAATTACATGATAACAACGAGACACGTTAAATGCTCGCATCGGTCATGGATTGAATATTTTACGCAACAGAAATCTCGTTATCCGTTTTTTTTAATCGCGAAGAATGTTGCGCGGAAATTTCCGATTCCAATTTTGAACCACCTGCCTCTTAAGAATCCTGGTTGCGCTCCCGCTTATAAATAATGTCATTTTTTATTTCCGCCTCTTTACCATATTTCGAGGCTATATTGTTGTCATATTTTATCAATGCTGTTATTGCTTCTTTGAACAGTTACAAAATTTTGAGTCAGTATTTTGAAGAGTTCGCGGAGCCCCTGGGTTTCTCTCGCGGAGCCCTGGGGCTCCGTACGGAGCACTTTGAGAACCTATGATCTAGTCAATAGCAAGAAATTCTCTTAAACGTTTCAAATGTTTGATCTAAAACGTTTGGAAGAGGAAAAGGTAATTTTGTTTTTGATTAATGAAAATAAAAGACATCCCAAAAATAAGTAGGAAAACACAGTATCATTGAATCCTAGTTGTATTATGATCCACAGACTTGTTTACGTTGTCTTCCATAAAGTGATTATGACACAACAATGATGAAGAGCTGTCACGTGCAGCGTGAATATCCTTGTGATGTTTTCTTTGTATGAGACTGTATTGTTACCGGTAGCTGTGTATTTACTGACTGTTTGGTTGCAAAATACTGTAATTTAGTTGATCGCGCTAGTACTAACTAACATACATACGGATTAAACAGAAGCACTCATTCTGCGCAAAAAACTTCACCTGTAGGCTAAAGTACAACCTAATGTCTAATGCAGTATAGACTAGCTAGTTATGCGTAAGAACCCTCGGGCAACAACACTAACACAAGTCTGTTATGTCCACAGCATTTGGCGTAGATTTAGACGGCATATAAAGCTCAGTACTGTGAATTGTGTACTAAACTCCAGGCCTTGTTTACTTTCTACTTCTTAATCTTATGTGTCAACGATGCTTGAACGAGATCGTATTATGAAGATAAAGAGGAATATCATAATCAATCAGAAAAAAATAATAACGTACAAGTATCTCAATTGGATAATAGTCAATATAAATTGTCAAACAGCTATCAAGGGGGCGCATTTTTAGACTTTGTCATGGGCGCCATTTTACGTAGATACGCCACTGATCAGATGTTCAAAACGTGGCTCTAATTCATTACATTGTGTTCCAAACAAGAGAGCTGTGCTCAAATATATGGACACGTCACAAGGTGGCGCTATTTTTTATTCTGACACATAAAAAAGAATCTCTTGAAGTCCGCAGAAATTTTTGAAACAAGGAAAAGTAATGGTCTTCTGGCAAAAAAATCAATTTTTAACCACTGAAAATTTCAAAGCAATTGGTCCAGTATTCGGAGAGAAAAGCGATTTCATCATGACGAAAGAGAAGAATACTACTAACAAGAACAACAACATAATATTGAAACGATCGTTATGTACACTGACGTTTCCAATAACGCATTTAGGAGATTGTCTGTCAGTCTCGGCCAAAGTTTTGATTTGTTAGGGTTCATAGTTGTGTTGTTAGAAAGCCTGATGCTGGAAAATTAACTTTTTATATCAGGAGAAACGACTTCCAAAAATTGCAGCATACGTTAGCGCGAAAATTGCCCCTCAACAAACGGGCGATTTTTTTTTAGCAATGTTGCGGGCTACACTATAACTGGCCAACAACGTAGATTCACTTTCATTTCAAATTTTTTTGAACATGTTTGTTTTACTTTTGTATGAATTAAAAACAATGAATTAAATTTTGAAATACGCGCGTCAACTGATCATAATGGCGCATAATGTTGTGTTGCTTCAGAACTGAAATATTTTGTTGGCAATGAAGACAAATCGCTGGAGTTTGATTCTTTTCAATAAAGAAATAAAAACGCTGCCATTCATCTAAAAAAAGTCTGTTTTCAGTCCCTAGTTTTCGTTTTGTGACATCTTCAAGCTTTCTTATTAATATACGGCTGATATCTAAAACACCAAATGAACCAATTGTGATGATAATGCGCGCTTGTATAGCTTCGACAGCGAAGTAAGGCTTAAGATATATGACTGCCTTTATGTAGCCGTGTTTGGTGCAAAAAGCACGTGTAATCGTCGTATTACGTCATTATATTAAAAACAATTTAGGGTCGACTACACCCTTGGGCCCGGAGAAAGAAGATTTTTCACAAAACACCCTGAACCTACAGATAGATTGTATAGCAACAGAATGGCCAATTTAATTATTCTTTTGTGTAGGTCAGTAGTATGCAAGACCGCATCAGGCCACCTGTGCTCTTGACTCGTTTGTTTGCGCCACTGAGAGAAAGTTGGTTATAGTACCATTCAAATGTGGACTAGAGACAATATAGAAAAATATAAAGGAGTTTGAACGGAGAAGCTGATATTTTCCATGTCATCATCATCTTTATTCTAGCTATCTTTTTTCTCCGTATTTTGTGCAAAACTGACTTTCTTTCTGGTTGGAAAAAATAAAGTTGACTTGACTTACACTCGGGCAATATATGTAGCTACTGCAAAAGCATTAAAGTTCTTTCAAAATTTTTAACGACAATTAAAAACTGCTTTTTAAATAATAATTCAATTATTAGGTGATTTCCCTACTACAGTGCGTTTTCACACTGAGTACTGATTTTTATGGTACGCATTCACAAATTTGTCCCATACAAGGAACTGAACAAGCATTCTATATATAAAATGCTATTTTCTTCCATTTGGCATTGCCTAACCTTTTACTGGCACACTCCGATAAGGCAGTGGGTCTGTATTTGTGTGAATGCTATTACGATAAAATATTTGTTTTCTATATAGGCAGAATGACCCATATAAAAGAGAGCTATTTAATGGCTCAATTCATGTTTGTTTACTTGAGTAGGTTGCAATTGACACTTTAATTGAACGGCAAGTTAAGCATCGTTTCCAACAAACGAACAGCGTCATTAATCTGATTATAGACTTGTTTTTGAGAAAGCTAACGACTATTCACTCCAGGCCATCTAATTACTGAAAAAAAAAACTTGTGGTTGTGTGAACGGCACGTACAACAATTAAACGGAGAGAGAATAGAATAATTTTATTGCTTCGTGATAACATAAAAAAAGTCGCAAGCAATACCATGTGTATTGTATATCAACAGAATGACCAATTTAGTCATTCTTTTATGTAGGTTAGTATGCAAGGCCGCAGCAGGCCATCGGTGCTGTTGACTCGTTTGGTTATAGCATCATTAAAATGTGGACTAGAGACAATATATAAAAATATAAAGATGTTGGAAAACAGAGGCTGATAATTTCCGTTCCATCATTCGCCACTATATGGTGTAGGGCGGGGGTGCGCAAGCTTTAATACAGAAGGGTGAAACCGTGGGCCGTACCTTTATTTAAGATAGGCTTTCTGGTGGTTGCAGGCACAAAAATATTGGTTATTGATCTTGTGACATGCGCATGTGACATGTAGGGCTGGGCATTTCGAATCGAATAGTAAATTATTCGAATCGGTTCAGAGCGAAATTTCGAATCGCCGCCATCTTGTTTTTTGTCTTTTCTGCCAATTGTCGAGCTAAATTTCTCAATTCTTCTTATTGAAGCCATAATTTTTCAACGCAATTCTGACATATATATGACTCTTTTCTGTAGTGAGTTATTGACGAAAACAAGTTTTTTATTGTGCGTGAACGCTCAGCAATCAATTTGTCTGAGTGATGTATTTTACGTTTCCAGTAATTTATGTGTCTGGAGAACCCAATACAAGAAGAAAGTTACATACAATTATATATCTCCCAGTATCCGAGATTCGATTCGAAAAAAATATTCGATTCGATTCTGAAATCATCAGGTATTCGAAAATGCCCAGCCCTAGTGACATGTTTGCACAAGCTAGTTAGTAAGGCATTGTAACGTCATAGACATAGATCAGTGGTCGGCAACCTTTTGTCGCTCGCGGGCCAAAATTAAAGGTTGCAAGTTATTGGCGGGCCGCACACATTTTTAGAAAGGTAAAAATGGAATGGATGACTGATGAATCACATTTTATCACACAGATCAGAAGTTAAATTTTAAGCAGAGCGCGGAGACTGACCATTTGAATATTTTTTGCGCCATTGAACCATTTGCACTTAGCATCAACTTTTCTGCGTTTTGTTGCCATTTGTCTAAATTATAATTAAATTATAGGGGCATCAAACGAGTAATTGTTAATTATATACTTGTTACGTTATAATATATTTTAGTGTTAACGTAAATTCTTTTGCGTAAAAAATATAATCGACAAAACAGCTATAATTCAGTGAAGCGTCGCGGGCCGGATTATATTGCTCCGCGGGCTGGATCCGGCCCGCGGGATGTAGGTTGCCTACCACTGACATAGATGATAAATTGGACTCAGGTATAGGCTTCGCAACCCAAAGGCATTGGAATTACTCGCATGTACCAAATTGAATTAAAAACTCGTTTTTCGGGTCGACATCTTTCAAAATTGGCTCTTCTCCGCGGGTAGCACAATTTTTTCTTGAGGGCCGTAGTTTGCACACCCCTAGTGTAGAGTGCGTTGCAGTATTATGACTTAACGCGTGCCCAGACTGGGCTTCCAAGTTTTTATTTAAAATGTTTAAATCTTGGTTGTGTAATGTATTCCTCAATTAAAACAATATAAAAATAGCGATAAAAAGAATATAACTGAACTTAGTTTGAGGCAGAAGCTTTTTGTTGCAGTTCAGATGCGCGTCAAGGCGTCACTCGACCGATCAACTAACGACGCGACCCGGACCTAGGTCTCGCTATACTATAATAGCAAGAAATCCATGTAGCTTATTTGAACGACTATAGAATGCAATGAAATTTTCTGCAACTTTTTACAGTTTGATTGGCTTTCTTAATCCACGCTAAATAATGAAAACAAAACAGACTAACTAAGCCATTCGTTCGCGCTGTTGCCTAAGGGCGGATGCGATGAATACGCTAGGCTGCTAAAGTAGGAGTTTGACTTTCGGGTGAAGTGCGCCGAACGACAAGATTGCCATTATTTTTTTTGTGTGGGGGTTATGGATGTAGTATGCTATTCAGGGGCGTAGCCAGAAATTTTCAAAAGGGGTGGGGGGGGGGGATTGAACAGCTAGCGAGTCCGGCCGAACGCCGGAAAACATGTGTTTTCATGAGTTTTGAGGGTCTAAAAAACGTTTCAAGCTACGAAAAAATGCTATGTATGATACAGAAAGATGCTTTTATTGTTTGACATTTTAAAAGGTGGAGGGGTGTCTGACCCCCATAACCACCCGCCTACGCCCCTGATGCTATTGTACGCCCGAATGATATGAACCGCAGATTAACAGGATCAAGTTTTTGGTTGCAGTCAGTTGTGGGATTCAGTCGGTTCGCACCAGTTCTTTCGAACCGTCTCACGGAATTTTATGAGATCAGCGAACCGGTTAGCATTACTGGTTACTGTGAATGTTCTGTTTGTAACAGAACCGGCTGAAAAATATGACTTTTGTGAAGGAACCGGCTGACAATATACAGGGTGTCTATAAAGTCAATTTGGTTATGAGGTCAGTTCCCATTACATCTTAACCAGGTTTGTTGTTTTTTAATCAGTAATTGTTCAAGTATTTTTACTTCATTTAATACATCCGTGAGGGCCAAAATAATATATGGTATCGATGAATTCCCTTTGCAATTTCAATTTTTTTTTGTGAGACTTTATGGACCCTTTATTATTTTCGTGACGTTTCATCTGACCAAGGTCAGACTTCCTCGGACGATATTTGTCTTCAGATAAAGACCGGTACATTGCAATTTCGCTGGTATTTTAGCAACGGCCTTCGAAATCCGAAATAAACTTATAATTTTATTGGGGGCTAGTGCACTAATCGCCGCCAAGTACTTCTAGTCGGCGTGGAATACCCATTTTCGCCTATGTCATTTCCAACCCACATCTGATTACGTCATCCAAATATTACATCACTACATACAACGTCACAGTGACAAAACAAGGCCCGTCAACGTATACGAATGTCGTCCAAAACGCAATAAAGTTCGCGCTGTTGTAAAACCAACCGATATTTTTATCTTTTTTAAATCAAGATATTTTTAAAATAATCGATAATCCTAATTTTAATATAAAAAAAATGCCTCTACACCTTGCTTCATACATAAAGAGAATGAAAAAGATACTATGGGGTTTCATTATTGCGTCATTTTTTATTGTGACGTATAAAACAATTAAAGGAAATAGGGATCATATTCATTCGCTCATAAACAGTTTTAAATCAAAAGAAGATTTTATTTTTGATTTCTTTAATCAAACTGAAAACGCGGACACAAAAGTTTTCTCACTGGATAATTTCACTTTATTTTTGGATGATAATCCCGACAAATTGGAAGAGTATGATTTACCACTGTGCCCACAAAAACCTCCCGGACTAAAAGGCAATTTGCGAAGGCAGGATTATTTGGATTTAACCCCACCGCCATTCGAGAAAATTTCTATAGATAATCCAAGGTTGTCAATCGGTGGGAGATACACTCCAAAGCATTGTCGTCCACGATACAAACTCGCTATTATCATTCCTTTACGCGGACGCATACGCCAGCTTCAAGTACTCTTAGCGCATATGCACCCAATATGGCAGGGACAGCAATTGGATTATACTGTATACGTTATGTGGCAGAGCGGGGAACATCTGTTCAACAAGGCCAAAATAATGAATGCTGGATTTCTGGAAGCGAGTAAAGGTAAATTAACATTTTGGAACAAAACATTTCAACGAGGTGGTAAAAATATAGAAAACGTGATGTCATAATACAAAAACTGACTTCATAATCGATACGTCATAATCATGATCATCTAAGGTTCATTCGGCTTTGATTTTATAGGATTTATTATTAAGGACCAATAAATAGCCTTTCGACGAATAGAACAAAGAAAACGCACTCTTAACCAAATCCCAGAATTCGTACAATAATCTGACGTCAGAATGCAAAATCTTGGCATCATAATACAAAATCTAAAATTCATATATACATCCGATGGCCATTGTTTCCTTTCAGGACTTTAGCACTAGGTATTTTGAATAACAACGGCATTAACGTCATTGAACGTATGCGTCGGTATACATTTTGAAATCCTTTGGAGTCGAAATGGCCTTCGACATAGCTGTGTTCGGACCAAAGTATGTAGCACTAAAATTCTAATCATGCCACGATGAACAAGCGAATCTATGGTCACATTTTTTGCAGGTTAAATCCCCTCCCTTCCCTGTTGATTCATAGCGGAACTCTTAGTAAATATATATTTGAAGGGGGATACATTAAAAACAAAATTGATTTCAAACTTCCTATTTTATGATTGGCTACAATATTAAATCCACGCTTTTAATTGGTTGATTCATTTTCAACAGATCGAAAATATGTGTGCTGCGTTTCCGTAATATTGAACAACGATGATTAGCTGAAATGTTAAATCCACGTGTCTGATTGGTTTTCATTCATTTTTAATGGTCAAATACGATTACAACGATTGGTCAGTTTGTTGAATCCGTGCTTTTAATTGGTCCATTGTTTCACAGATCGAAAATACGATTGCTATGTTTTCCATGATGTCGATATGCTTCTGGAGAACGATGAATGTCTGTACTGGTGCCCAACTGAAGACAACCCTCGCAGTTTGTCGGTTTACGTTGACAAATTCTTCTATCGTTATAAATCCTACACCCTGAAATGTAGACCGAGTAATAGTGAGTACAAATTCTACTTCCTCAAACAAACTATTTTTGGTTGCTTTTAAGAAGGGGTGTAAAATAAGTGGTTCAGACTTTTTGAACGAACAAAATGTACGAGTAATGGTTTATATGTTTCAGTAATATAAGTGCCTGGAGAACCCATCGCAATAAAAAGTTAAATACAATTGAATATCTTCCAAGTATTCGACATTTTAAAAAAAAATATGCGATATCGAAAATGCCCGCTGATCTAGTCCAAATTTGAGAAATCCAGTAGGCCTACAATCCTCTCTACATATTTATTCTTATATTAATTTCAATATATGTTTCAGTCCGGCGGACTCAAACTGTACCATACTTCGGAGGTGTGGTCATGGTTACAAAATCACAATTTATGTCCGCCAACGGTTTCTCGAACATTTACTGGGGTTGGGGCGGTGAAGATAACGACTTGTACTTACGCTTATGGAATCAGGGTGAGTTTACTTTATTTAGAAATGCTTTTCATGCTTATCTCGTGGAAGAGGGAAGTTGATAAGACAGCATAACCATTTGACGAACTTTTCTTCTGGTTGCATAGAATATAACGACCTACTACCTCCAGTCTCCAGTTTGAATAAAAAGTTCTTCCTCTAATTGATGCTTTCTAGTCTCATTAACTTCATCTTTCTTTCGTTTAGTGCAAGGATATGCAATCTTTGATACAATCGGGCCAGATAGAAATAACTGTGTGAAACCGCGGGCCGCACTTTTTTTAACATAAGATCTCTAGTAGTTGCAGGCACGAAAATTTTGGTTATTGATTCTATGACATGCATTGTTCGGTCGCACGAGCTCAGGTAAACGGTTTGTAACGCAAATGAATTACTAAAACGTACTAGATCAAAAACTCGTTTCGCGGACAGAACACCACTCAAAATTGGCACTCTCTTACTTTAGTGGATAACTTCTCGAACTTTTATATTTTTATTTTGATAAGTTTTGAATTTTTCATTACTTCTTCTTCTTAAATCTTATCATATCTTCGACAACATGAATTATTGATTTGAACGTTTCATTGTCTAAAAATTGTTTTTGTCCTGCCGTGATCACATCTCCGTGATCTGATGGTCAGACTACCGGTTGATAGGATTTACATATTTATCCCGGAGTAAAAGAAAGCCGATATAACAGCTTTATCATATGTCGAACCACGGCCGCTTGCCCGGTTAACCATGTCGGGTATGGGATCACTTAGCCAGTTACTTGATTTTAGATGCATGGACTTAATGGTGGAGGAAGCCGTAACCGACCTACGGTGACGAGGAGTTCATCAATCTACTTGCACTATATTAACCTCGCAAGGAATTCAAATTTGCAGACCCACGCAGGGTAATTAGAGGTGCGTTGGCGAGCGTAGTCCTAACGCTTAGCACGACGTCCCACTCCGCCGAGCCATTTGATACTACTTCGTTTTGGTTTTCGTGTGCATATATTTCTCCCTTGTTTATATAGCATTTACCATTAAGGATATCAGCTTCATAATCCTTACGGGAAAAGTTGTTCATATCATATGATTCGACACAAAAAAGAAAAATCAAATGCAGAAAATAAAGGACATTTTGCATTGATGACTCACGCCATTACGCGGATGAAATACGAAGGATTAAACACCTTAAGGTGAGCCGAGTACTCTAACTAACTGAAGGACGTTGTTTTTAACTAATTTGTGCCAAGCTCATTTTAAACCTTCGTTTAAAGCAGGTTCACTGTGCATATTGCCAAGGGCGTGAAGTGCCATAAAATACATTGATAAGTACGTTACGCTTGGAAGCTGGGACCCAGCCCCGAATTGAAACCAACGGTATCAACTCCAACCCCGTTGACAAAATAGGATAGGATTTACATATTTATTCCGAGGAGGAGGAAATCTGACGAGACGGTTATCATATTGCAAACCACGGCCTCTCGTCTGGTTCTTAGTCCAGGACGGGTATGGGATTAGTTAGCCAGTTGTTTGTTTTCAGAAATATGGACTTGATGGTGGAGGAAGCCTGAACCACTCTGTGTCCAGCAATCCCCCCGTACATAAATATTCAACACTCTAAGTCTAGACTCTTATTCTCAGTTGTTCTGTCTGTTTAGCAGCTTTAGCTGTAGCGTCTGAACTGCTGGGCCCATCTGATTGAAATTGGGTGGGTTATCCTGTTACCCTAGTAATGTGCGTTTCACCGAAAGTTTGGATTGCTGTTTCGTTTCCATGGTATCAGCGAAAAACACGCTGATCGTTGAAAAAATTTCTAGATTTTTCACATTTTGTCGTCATTATCTCGTGAACTTCCTCGAAAATTAGAATAACGAGATTGCTACCCTCCCATACGCAGAAGTAAATACTCTTCCGAACAAGCCATTTTCCATCTCGTTAATCCATCAACTGGGGACTTAGGACATTTAGTGAACATGATTAATTATTAGCTGCAGTATACCGCCCCTGAAAAAGATACCGACGAGACGCGCAGCGTTCAAAATGAACTGGTAGTTTCGGATCCCGATCACTGCAATACGCTGTCGTCGTAGGCGCAGATTTGCGTGGATGGTAATGGTTTACTGAAGCGCGGTCGCCTCATGTTTCAGCGGAGATCCTGGGCGCCTACCGGCTTGTTTTGAAGTTATGAGTTAACAGTTGCACGCAACACAGTTGAACGCTTCCGAGGGTTTTGACGAAAAGGACGAAAAAAACTGAGAAAATGAGGAGAATATACGTTCTTGGCTTTTAAAGATCTCTTTTATTGAAATACTTTGGTGAATATTGCTTCAAAAACAGAATATTATTTGTAATTTTTCAGATTAAACTTTTATTTAAATATAAACATTCGACCTTTTTATAATCCTACTTTGCAGATACAAACGCTTGTCAACCAAACGGGAACCGCTTTTTACGAATATAACCATAGACGTCGGACAACCAATCAAACAATACGTTGATTTCATGATGTACAACGTTACTGACGACGAACTATGTCATCGTTCGATGCCATGGGACTTCCAGCACTCCAACTGAAAAACTGGTGTTCCTTATTATACGATATAAAGGTCTTCATGCAAGATAAGGTCCAGCTTTATCTCTAAGCCAGAGGACAATAAAAAAGCGTTTTCAAATACACGGACACGAAAGTCAAATAGTATTTTAAAATGACCCAACGAAATAAAATAAACTTCATGATGCACAACGTTATTGACGACGAAATGTCATCGATGCCGTGGTACTTCAAGCACTATAAGTGATCCTTTGTTTCGCGATTGAAGAGCCTTAATGCATGATAAAAAAAAAGCTCTGTGAAGGATAAAACAAACGATGCTCAGATATATCAGCACGAAGATCGAATGCCATATAAAAGTGTTCCTATAAGTTGAATCAGCAAAACAGTACTTTGTTGTGTTTCAAACAAGCAGATCCCCCCTTTTCCGGTCAAAATGAAAATGTTTCTGACCATTCAACATGCTATCGCCAGATGCCGTGGTATTTCGAGCTTTATGACCTAAAAACATCAAAGAGTTGTGTCCATATGTTATCAGTAACATCAAATTCTAAGATATAATTTCTATATTCATTCCGGGAGAAAGGAAAGGTAATAAGACCGCTTAATCATATGTAGGGTTGCCATATTTTTGTGACTTCAAAGTGGGACGCATCTAAAGACAACGACACCTTAGCTGTGATTTTGTAACTTCACATTTTCCGTTTTTACTTTACATTGGCCTACATTTAAATTATTTACAAAGCCGTCATATAGAACGGTAAAATGATAAGCTCGTTTAATAAAAATTGTATCCAAAAGCGTTATTTTTTTCAAAAAAGCCCTGAGATGGCATAATCTTGAAAATGCGTTTTTTCTTCCCGACATGGGACAAGCATATACGAGTATTGACCAACTAGGTCTACAAAATCGTAACAATGCGATAAAGCGAGTATAAGTATTTTAACTTAGCGAAATACATTAAATTGAAAATATGTTTTAACTGTCCAAACCAAAATTTTTAAAATAAAAATACGCCATCCTTCTTTACTTCTACGTTACAACCTTTACCCTTTCTATAAATTCTTCTTTACTTCAATGTCTTGTCTCATTGTAGATCATATACATGTAAATACATTTTTTGACCTATATCATTAATTTTAGCATTGTGTATTGTATTTTTCTATATATTTTCAATTTATTAGAGGTGCCAAATCTTAAATTTCCAATTATCTGGAGGGGGAGATATCAGATAATATAGCAACTAACCCTCAAATGTACCCCATTTCATGTTGAAATCATCAAAACAAAGTTAATTTTTCCCAAAATTCGAACAAAGATTTTCGTAGGAATCAAATTACACCAGTTTTAAGAACATAACATGTTCCACCCAGTCTTATCAAATTAAAATTTATATTCTCAAGACCTTTGGCACTGATTGAAATAATTATATCTAAGTTCCCATCCGTACGATGTACATAATTACCCTTATTGAGATAATAGGAGTTTCTGTTTATAACGTGAATCACGAGCTCACGTTTACAGCATTTAATTAGATTTATGATCGACGTATAAATACGAATCTATATCTTTCAATGTTAAGCTAGTGTGGATGTAAACCATTGGAAGCAAGTCTGGATAAATGTTTTAAGATTTGTATTCTGTGTGTTGTGGAAATCTACGAATAGAAAAACATATAGAGATTTTTAACGCATCTTCATTAACGTGGGCATTGAAGCTGAAGGGTGAACGGGTGACTTACAATTCAGAGACAATCTACAAATTAGTAGTATACGGTGACATCACATTCATTTACTAGTCATATATGCTATAAGGTCTTATCGAGGAGGAAAGGGAAGATTCAAGGAAACACGGTAGTTTTGCGATGATTAGCCATTGCTGTGTTCTGTGTTATGTCATAAAAAATAAAAATAAAATAAAGTTATGAAGTAAAAATAAAATAAATTAGGTTAAAAGGTCGCCATAAGCTGTGGTAATAAATAGTGGGCCAACTCGAAAAAGTTTGGGAACCACTGAGTTACAGTATTTGTCATATTCAGATCGGACTAGCAAAGCTAGTTTTAAAAATACTACAGAGATGCCGAAACAAAAGAAGGGTGATGAGTACTATAGATTTCAACTTGTAATGCATGTGAGCAGCGATAACATGCAGCATCATGTAGTCACATTAAATGTAGTTTGACATTGTATGTGTTGACTTTTGAGTAACAATTCCAGGCCTGATTAAGTGAAGAAATGCCATATGGCTCGCACAGAAATGCAGTTGAAAATATGTACCTTTTATGGCTCTCTTGACCAAAAAGGTTCCCGACCCCTGAGTTAGAGGTATTGGAGGCTGACGAATAAACTTCAGATTGCTGTGAATTTTCCCCTTTTAGTAAATTTGAACTACTTTGATATGGGAACTTTGCAAGAAATAATTTCGCATTTTATAACTGCCCTATCGGTTACACAACACAACCAAATGCGACATCATAGATTTAAAATCTCGAATTCAGGCCTCATGTCGCGCCAGTTTATTAGTGTTTGCCTCAGATTTCATTACATGTAAACACTTTAAACCAGGGATGTGCAACCTTTAATACACGAGGACCAGATAGAAATAACTGGGTGAAACTGCAGGCACAAAAATGTTGATATGCAATTCAAGAGTCCTGCTGCACACTAACACAAATGGTTATTGATCTTATGACATGTGTTGTTTGCACAAGCTAGCTGTTAGGGCATCATGACGTCATAGGCATAGGTAATGATTTGGACTCAGGTATACGCTTCGCAACGTAAAGAATTGGAATTACTCGCACGTACCAAATTAAGTTAAATAAATAAGCATTAATTTAAAAACCCGTTTCGCGAACCTTGTGTGTTGTATTCGGGGTGAAGGATCGTATCTGGATCTGATAATATACGTCCTTGCTGGCGCAGTGTATGATGAATTCGTATTACCGGTTTTCATCTTTTATTGATTAAACCTGAAATTATCTAAACCCTACCAATTCAGGAGATGCACAAATCTATGAAGACGAAAATACATTCACAACAGTTTTGATCGAAGATCACTTTTACGCTTTGTTCCACACGAGACAGGTTGTGCGACTTAAATACTCAGATTTGGCTTCGAAGTAGACAAGAGTTGCAGATTTGAGTGATAATTACTATTGGCATCCTTCGGCTGCCGAGTTGAACTCAGGTAGGAAAGAACTTTACTTGTGTGTAGGGCTGGACATTTTCGAATACCTGATGACTTTAGAATAGAATCAAATATTTTTTTCCAATCGAATCTTGAAGACTCGGAAGATATGTAACTATTGAAAACATAGAATTCATTACTTTGTCGGTTTGCTGAATGTTCACATAAAATAAGAAACATGTTTCATCCACAACTCACTCGAAAAATAAGATTCGTATGTCAGAACTTCGTTTAAAAAGATGGCTTTCATAAAATATTGAGGGATTTAGCCCGACTTTTGACTGATAAAAAACAAGATGGCGGTGATTCGAAGTATGTAATATCAAATAAGATGATTTACTATTACGTTTGTATTTGAATATAAGTCGCATATCCGTTTTTACACGAGTAAAACGTGAGAGATTCTTAATATTTCAGAAATTAACTGACTGAACAAGTTCATTTCGTGTCCAATAACGAACAGTTTCCCTGAGCTAACTTTTACCCTTCATCTTACTATTCCAGGCTTATTATACGTTTGTGGTGGACTGCGGGGCTTGACGATTGTAGATATGATCCAGCTGTTAATCAATGGGAAAAGATAATTGGGAGAATATCGCCTTCGTTGGATGCAGTCAAAGGTACGTACTAGGGCTGGCTTTTTTCAAATACTTAATGATTTCAGAATCAGATAATTTTTTCGAATTGAATATCAAATACTTGAAAGGCATGTAGTTGTAAATGATTTTTTTAATGCAATGGGTACTCACAACACAAAAAAATCTATCTAGTCTAGTTCCCTGACTTGTCACACACAATATAAACTCATATGAAGAGAGTTACATAACAATATTGCATTTTAAAAATATAACTTCAATAGAAAATGAGCAATTCACCTCAACATTTAGCGAAAAAATGTATAAAACTTGAAATTTTGAATTTGCTGTTGTCAGAATTTCGACCAAACAATGTTGAAAATCGCAGTGGGAATTTTGTACAAAATGTCAAAAATCATTATCCATTTTAAGCGTTACTAATAGACATTTACTGAATGCCTGCTCTCGTTAATAATTTTGTCGACAATGTTGATTTTCTCGGAGCTGACTCAAACACCTATTCCATCCAGATCACTTTTATTGTATCGGAGGAAGTGACAGCCAACTAAGGCATATATATACTTCTTGTTGAAAGATTCAACCCAAGATTGGATAAGTGGGAAGTTTGTTGTCAGATGCTGAGAGGAGTTGCGAAAGCAAGCGTGGCTGTTTAGAAGAAAACTATATATAATGCAAAAATTTGATAACTTTGGACATGAAGTGTATGCGTCATACCTTTCGGCTCGGCTCTGTGGCATAACGGCTGAGCGTTAGAATAACGCTCGCCATCGCACCTATGACTACCCAGCGTGTGCTCGCAAGTAATAATGAACTCTTCTTGGGGGATAATGAATCAAACCAATCATCGTTCAAAACATACGAATTAAATTTGTATTCTTTCTATCCAGACAAAAGAGGATAACAAGGCTTCGATATTAAAGCAAACTCGTGGAAGATGATTGACATGGAGAAGACGTGGCCATCTATTGATGAGTATGACGTCAGTATATTATCAGTGGACAGCGAAACATTTGTCCTTGGGAACACAGATGAGTATGTATAATGTTGATGGTGCGTTTGTCAAAAGCATTCTGCCAAGAGACGAATTGAACGCATACAAAAGATCTGCAAACATTTAAACTTGTGTTGGCCCTAATATGGTAAAAAATATTAATTTATTGGCACCAAATTACAAAACTACAAAAAAACTCTAATTTCCCTCGGGCAATTACTCAAGTCTGTCTATATTTATGTTATTTAGCCCGGTCTTGAACAAAGCAGTAACTATAATTTGGTGAGCAACCGCATCCTTCAATCGCTAAGTCACGTTTTCAATTATAATTTTGTTACAGAGATTCTCATGCAATGTTCAAGTTGGTTAAATCACGGACGAAGACCGAAAAAGTAGAGAAAATACCAGAAAAGACGAACAACATTTTTAACTGTGATAACATTCCAGAGATTCCTATAGGATGTACAAGTTGAATAAATCAAGGACGAAGCTCGAACAAACTGAGACAATAACAGATAAAACGATGTTGAACGAGCATTGAATCGCGGTGAGATTGTGAAGACCTGACTGACTGACAAGCAGATATGAGCAGCTAACTTGCTAAGAATTTTGTTTGAGAACATCCTTAGCCGGAAGAAAAATGTAGTCTTGCAAAAGTATTTTCAACCATAACTACAGCTTTGTCATGATCAGAATAACCATACTCCCCTGGATATCCTGGACAGTCTCGATTTTGAAAAGCTGTTCCGCCCGGTAGGCTTGTTTGTTCCGGCTATGCAGTATGAGAGTCCATAATAACTGTTCAAATATCTATATTTGTTCCATTTGTTATTAGAGGCAGTCCATTTTATCACTGATTGGTGGCTCACTTCACTGGTTCAGTGAGAATGCTATATATACTGTATATAACTATAACTAATTAATTAATACGACAATTTGACGTCTAACATTGGCTGTAATGTTGCTAAATTATTTGAAATGTCGAAAAAATGCACGTTTCCCAATGATTTCAATACTATTATTCATATGAGTCGAATAGTACTAGGCCTTGGAATCAAACCATGGTTTGTCTAATTCGCACTCTCATTGCATTCTGCTTCATATATATGGTTAGCCTAGTCATGATCATTTTTGCAACCGATTCTATATGTCTATGCTAGCATTCATCAATTAATCTAATCTATGAATTCATGATTTTTCTTCAATGCTTTGATTTTATCAGAAGACAAGATTGTATTTTATTATTCTCTTTTGCTTCTGACAATCTTAATATATATGTAGCATTTGCTCAATATTTGTTGTGTTATCGATATCTGGTCTAATTTCAGAATAAGGGCAAGTAATTTATAAAAAGTGACTGTCTGACTATGCGCCAAAATCTTTAATCGTCACTGTCTTCATTGAAGCTTATTTAACTGTCTACCATCGCCATCCGTCATGTGTTCTTCGATCGCCACAAACCTCCAATAATTTTTACGTTCTACATACCACCAAAATCATTGTCACAGTTTAAAAATGTCGTAACAATTCAATCGTACCGGTATCGCCCCTTGCGGGCGCCCTCGCCCTCTTGGCCCGCAAACATCCTTCCGCTCCCAATTTCGGCCCCCGGTCAATCAATTTTGGGAACCACTGCAATAGAAGACATGAGTGGATTTATTACAGCCTGAATGAACTAGTGTGTATATGATTCGAACCCAAGATTTCAACCTACAAGCCAAACTAGTCAAGTCCAACGCATTACCCAGATATCGTTATGAAGGGCTCGATTCAAGGGGCTCTCGCAAACATTCTTGTTTCATTATTAGTTTAGTTCAGCATGTTTCTCTGAAATGAGGAAACCCGTTGTTAGCAAGTTCGATCATACGAGAACTCGTTCAATCCCGCCACTGAAAGTAAGTGAAGCAATTTTCATTTATACAGACGAACATACTTGTGCGGCCATTGTCTAATCATAATCACAGGCCGACTTCATTGTGAAATAAATATACAAATAAAAATATCAGTCATTTAACTTTTATGAACACGTAATTTAATCATCTCTTATAAATAACATCAGGATTTAATAGCTGGAAAGGGGACTTTGGATAAATTAGGCGATTAAATAAAATTGGCGAGGAAATTAAAGATCGGATAATTTATGCGCTTCTTATAAGTTGTGCATATTCAGACATTGGTCTATGATAACTAGAACATTTAAGACATCGGCCATAGAAAAGCGAACAAAAATGTTAATGAAAATCTATATAGATAACAACAGTTATTTAAGTTTTGTCTTTTTTATCATCAAATCCGTCAACAAAGTTCTGTCAGGTTTTGATCTGGTTTTATATTTCCCAGATGACACCGTGGAATGGGTAGAATGGTGAAATATTGGACTGGATTTTGCAGCAGGAGGAGAACCAATAAATCTTCTCTTGTAAAGTGGGATTCGCATGATTAATAAATTTTTATTTTAACACAGAGTCCAGGGAGGAAAGCAGCAATGAAGTCGTGTCCATAGGATATAAGACCAGGATTGACTACACACAAGATAAATAGTTAGAACCGAACTTCAGGAAAGTTTCAAACATGCTTGTTATAAAGCATTCTGTTCAAGCAACCATTTATATCTAACAATATATAGGGTGTCCATAAAGTTTTTTCATTGACACCATGAAGTCAGTTCTTGAGTTATGCGGTAAGTTCTCATTATATCTTAACATGGTTTGTTGCTTTTTAATCAGTAATTGTTTTAAGTAATTTTACTTCATTTACTACATCTGTGAGAGCCAAAACTATATATGGTATCGATGAATTCCCTCCTCTATTTTAGGACTTTATACACGCCCTACACTTTACTTTGTTAATTGTTGTTTACTGTTACGGTGTTTTTAACTGTTGTTGTTTTACCGTATATGCACAAACACAGAGATAGCAGCATTGATGTAATTTAACTTATGGTGTGCAGGAAATGATTGGGTGGCTAAGTTGATAGCTTGCTTAAAGATGGATATTTTGTTTTAAACTCTACCATGGTACAAAATATGGCAACACACAGGATGTAGATACAAAAAAGTTGCCGAAACCTCGAATTATGTTCAAAACATAAAAGTGTACTATATAAGCTATATTTTTCTAGTCCTTCGTTCAAGATTAATAAATCAGCCACCCTGCTTATCGAAGGCTTACCAAAGTGAGAAGGAAGTGCTGAACTGCAAAGAGTACAGTCTTTCCAAAAATAATATCTCGTCATATATCCTGCATAAAGCTCTGTTTTCCACACTAAAGTTAACTTCGGAGATCGGGTGCATTCAAAGTGTTATGGTTGTAGGCGACGAAAGCGTGTTCTATTTGGCTGTTTGTATTTTGCAGCCCTAATAAAATGACGGACCGCGGCCTCTCGTCCGGTTACCAGTACCGTGTGTGGTCATATTAGATAGTAGGTTTAGGAAGAGAATCTCGATAAATTGTTTTACGTGTAATCTGTGAACGAGGGTAGATTCAAAGCTTTTTCCAGATATCCCGTATCATGTGCTTTTCCAATAACTGACTCACTGGTTCAGAACAATAACAAAGAAACCAAAACTGATCGAATCAATATTTATTATCATGTTTGGTTATATACAGAAATCACATGGAGCAAAAGTTTTCAATAGACAAGGCGACCAATTCAAGGCATGGGTTATACGGTTAATAATAGAATAATAGTAGAGGAACAATGGATAAGTAAGCAATGGCAGGATTCAAGGGGTCTTTTGCAAACCGTTCTTGTTTTTTTTTTCATGATTTAGTTCAGCATGTATCTCTAAAATGAGAGAACCCGTTGTTAGCGAGATCGATGTAAAAGAGAACCCGTTCTAAGATTTTTGAATTCTGCCACTGAAAGTAAGTAATAATAAGTAAAAGCAAGTTTCATCTATTAAGACAAGCATACTTGTGTGGCCTTTGTCTAATCATAATCACAGGCCGACTTCAGTGTGAAATAAAAATGCACAAGTAAAAATATCAGTAATTTAACTTTCATAAACATGTAATTTAGTCTTCTTTCATAAATAAAATCAGGTTTTAAGGCTTGGAAAACAGACTTTGTAAAAATATGCGATTTAGTCAAATTGAAGAAGTATTTAAGATCAGATCATTTATGGGCAGCTTATAGGTTTTGCATAATCAGACATGGACCTATTATAATTAGAACATTTAGAACAACGGCCATAGAAAAGCAAACAAAAATTTAAAATCTATATACATAACAACAGTCATTTAACTGTTTTTGTCTTTTTTATCATTTAATCCACCAACGAAGTTCTGTCAGGTTTTGATCTGGTTTTATATTTCACAGATGACACCGTGGATTGACAAGGATGGTAAATAATTTAACATTCCCTGACGTGCATCCTCAGGATCTTTATTGATACCAACAGCAACATTTGTCAACGATGCATAGGATCTCGGATAATAAGGATGCAACACTTCTGTTGCTATAGTGATGGGTTTTCCACCAAACAGCAAAAGCTGATTGTTCTGTAACAATTGAATAAACAGTTTTTAAATCTGTTGCTTGAAATGTTAATGCGACTGACATATTGTGAAAATATTTGCGTGTAGTAATAGGCTCCATAGTAAAGGTGGTCAGAATAGACGTATGGGGTGGAACGTTACATAAATGGGTAAAAAGCAGAAATTAATGCATTAAAAATGCTAAAATATTTGGAATTTAAAAAAAAACGCGATCGGACGACTCGGATATGACGTCATAATATCTTGAAAATCATGTTTAATATTTTTAATTTTTATTAATCGCCCAAATTAACAATAAGGCATCGTTTACCTGCCCATCATTTGAAACTTTTAATAATAAACCGCTTTTGGTAAATTGTACCCAAGATGAAGTTTACAAAAAAGAATCAAACTCTGCTGAGATTGTGATCCATCAACTGACCTTATACTCCATCCCAGTCCAGAACCACATCCATGTCCGACCAGCAGGAATCACTGAACGTAGATAAGGGAGCAGCAGCTGGTAATGCTTGAGATCGTAAATATTCGCGGGTTTTCCGTTCTTTGATTTGCAGATTGCTTTGGCATCGTTGAAGGTAACGTTGTCCACATCATACACAACTGCTCGGTAGCATTTTTTCTTATATGTTACGTCACACTTATCTGAAAACATTATTGTAGTAATTGAATATTTAATTTTAAAAAATGACACCTTCAGAAATGACGTCATAGAATCAAAAGTCGGTTTTTTAGTTCAATTCAACTTCTTCCTGAATTCTATTAATTCTAGGGTGAGAAAAGCCGATAAGACGAACTAAGAACGGCGGAACAGATTGTTCAGATGTATGGTGGTGGACGGAGTCGTAACCGACTAGTGGTGGGGTTAATCACGCAGCGACGACCAGGAGTCCAATACTTGTAATATTAGGTAAATTAAATCTATTTTTAAACCCACGCGACATCCATTTTTAGCGCTTGGCGGCCGTGGCATATTTTATAGTCAAATCATAAAACACAAATATAAATTACTTTCAGCCTTTATCTTCTCATCACGACTCTTCTTGATCAGTCTGACGATATCTGTAAGAAATTGATTTATTTGTGAGTAAGAAAAGACGTTTTAATCAGTCTTGCCATGGTATTTTTTCTCGTATGACATTAAATAACTTTAACTAACCATAATATGACAACAGCATATAAAAGCGTTGTTAAATTTCTTTTTAGCAAAGTCCAGATCTAGAATTTATCTATCCTGATAACAAATATTAGTCACAAAAATTGTTGTGAATGAGTTTCGCTAAACTTTTTACAGGATTGAAAATAACAGGCAATTGAAATGCAATGCCAGAAAAATGTTAGGAAGCGGCGTTTCACCAAATAAGAGCCTGATTCGGAATTAAAAGTTTTATTTGAAAACTGTTACTATTGGACAGGTTATTTTGGACCCGTGCGTAATTACGAATCGTTTAGTACAGGGTAATTATTTGTGAACCCAAAACATATCATAGAGTAGGAAGAACTCACCGGATCCATCGTTTTTCTATGAAATAAATTAAAAACGCAAATGTTTAGTAGAGTAATTATAACACGTAAGTTGTATCAGATTTTATTAGTTGCGTAACATGCATGCACACGTCGGATTTAAAATTGTTTACGCGATTCAGAAAATAAAACTTCCAGTCAGTTAAAACATTAGCGTTTCTTGAACAGTGGTTCCCAGATCGGCCGGCAGGCTAATTACTACCCGCGTAACAATTTAAAATGGCCCGCCGAACTTGAGTGAAATAGTTTAACAGTTTATGTTTTTTCTTTTTGTGTTCTAGATGCTGCTAATTAGAGAGATCGTTGCCTGCTTGCCCAAAGTCTTGTTTGGAGTCGAAGTGTGAAAATGCTAGATTAAAAAATAACAACTTTAATTTCACCTCGCAGTCCCCAACTTGTACCAGTTTCCCATTCACGATCTTGGAAACGCAGGCTCCAGCTGTCAAAAAAAAAACGTGAAGTTGAATAGAACGACATCTTGCGCCAATTGCAATACTGATAGAGAGTGATATTTTTATAATGATTTAGGAATCTCCGGTATTGTAGCATTCTTGGTATCAGAAGCCAGGCATGCAATTCAGTGTTACAAAATCTAACAGTGATTTCATCGAAACAAATTTTACCGGGTAGTTTTTGCTTCGCATATAATCCATAGATGAGAGAGATGAATAAAATAATTTTGACGAAGTCCATGTTCACTTCTAGAAAGGCTTGATGACTAAAGGCTTAGTTATAAAGTGAATATCTGTAAAAATATTCAAGGCTTTTATATGTTCGGTGCCGCCATAATTAGCTGTCTAAATTGAGATTTGCTACTCCTGCTAGTCCTCATACCTCAAGTCTTATCAAATAATATCTTGCTGCGCATTTTATCACTGTTTAATCCTGAACCCGTCTTAGCGTATCAACAATCATTTACGTCATTTCCTCTGTCACATTGAAATTCATTTTGCTTGGCGGCAAAAAGTGATAATGAATCACCCATCATGCGAAGAAAACCAGGTGCATTATTGTTTTTCATTTTATCGACATTTGAATGTAAATTTTATGCACGCACTAGCAACGTGACTGAAATGCTGTGTTGCTTGAATTACGCATGATCCAACAAACTAACATGAACGAACCACAAATATAAATCATACACTGCAGACCTGACAACTACCTCGACTATCTTTTACTGGAACTTCTTTACATCATAGCTGCCAGATTTACACATTCCTGTCCCTATTCAATTTATAACTGCTATTCCTCATACCTCAAGCCTTACAAATAATCTGTTACTGCGCATTTTATCGCTGTTCAATCCTGAACCCTTCATCGCGTAGCAACCATTTACGTCATTTTCTCTGTCACATTGAAATTATTTTGCTTGGCTGAAAAAAGTGATAATGAGTCACCCATCTTGCAAAGAAAACCAGTTGCATTATTGTTTTGCATTATATCAACATGTAAATAGGAATTTTATGTACGCCTTATGCAACGTGACTGAAATGATATGTATTGTCTTGTTTCGCGTGATTTCCAAAGCTACAGCTCCTGTGAAACTCGTGAGGACTTTCACAATGTCATGAGTTGGTGCTCCCGAGGTATATGTATCAAAATGGCGCACAACCTGAACATAGTATGTGTCCAAGTTACGGTTCAGGATATGCGTCATCTTGGTGCGAATACATCCGGATCGCCCATTAGTTAAATATTGGCTCCCGCACTCGATCGAAACAAGACAATAATCTAGTCTTATTGTACAGGTTTGGCCCTCACAGGCAATTTGAATGTGACTTTAGAAATGGCTGCCAATTAAACCCGTATATATGCCATAAAACTCTGCAAAATATAAAATTAAGATTTTAGATCTCATTTTACATTTAAATCGGGCTTTCCGTGTCTCATTTCAAGAATTTTCGTTCTGGAAAAGATGTTAACCTTCTCATGGAAACAATCTGTAAATCAATCAATTTCTAATGATCTTTGACCCGGGAAAAACCTCTTATCAGTCCATTACTGATTCCCCTAATTTCCATGATTGATCAGAATTTCTGTTGTGCTGGAAATATTTAAGATTAAACGAGAAAAAGAAACCGATAGGACGGCATGCAAAATTTTTTTTAGTGCCAAGTTCGACAAGTCAATGAAACGACAAACATGATATAGGTCAAAATGAACCTCGACTCGGCCTATTTGAGAGCAGTTTCGTGGTTTTGCATTTCGCTGATTTCGAACTTTCTACGCCGCGCGTAAGTCGAATAGTCTGCGTTTTTTTTTGAGTCATTTCCCAATGCTATATTTAACTGTAGAAAAGTAAAAGCAAAGACGCTCAATTCAGAAACTGAAATTTGAATCATCCATTGTCTGATTATGTAGTTGGAAGCAATTTTTATGATCGTTTTGCATTTCCCGCCATTTTTCCTTTGCAACAACAACAATTAGGATAGGATTTACATATTTATCCCGGGGGAAAGGAAAACCGATAAGACGGCTTAAACACGTGACGAACCACGGGTTTAGTCCGGTAGTCAGTCAGTGGATGTGGTATTAGTTAGCCAGCCAGGTCTTCGTTTTTATAGGCATGGACGTCATTTCCTCTGCCACATCTAAATTTATTTTGCTGGACTGACATAAACAAATTGATTTTATCATGCCAATGTCTGGTAGAAACATGTACACGACAGAATATACGACTACGATCCAGGAATTAAGCAAAACTCGTAGTGCAGGGTTCGTTGCTATTATTGTCGTGGCATGCCGAGACTGCGCTTCCTTATTTCTGTCCGCTTTCAAGTCTCTAGGACCCTAGGTAAAAGTGCAAGGTATTTGTTGTATTGAAATAGCGACGTTATAAAAGCACAAAATAGAGTGCGTTAAATTATCTATCAAAACAGAATCCAAAACATGGCAGCGCGTCACAGGTCATGTGACCTGAGCCTAGGGGTCGCTATATGAGTTCCCCCCACTTTGTAAAAGCTTCGTGAACGGATACGTGAACAAAGGGCAACACAGAAAAGATGAATATGAAATGGAAGTGAAATATTACAATAAATTATTGTTAGTTAGAAGTGGGTACAGGTGTGACGACAATTAAACAAATAAAAAGCCATTGATTTACAGTTAAGTAATAGCCGATGATTATAGCAATGTATAGTACAATTATATACATAGCAGCAAAACCTTGTTGTCGTCAGTGTATGACGTAATAATTGTCAACAACAATACATAGGAGGTGAGATTTGCGAAAATATGATTATATGTAATATTCTATGCATGCGGTGAAGTAAATAAATAAACATTAAAAATACGAATGAATAGTTAGTGAGTAGACAGTGAAATGGTGAAATTAACGATGAAATCCAATTAACTTGATATGCCGAATTTCACCATTGCACTTGATTGACGTGGAGATAAGAGATATGACTGCTGGTAATTTAAAATTGAAAGTGCAAACATAACACAGCTGAACAACAAAATATTCTCATTAATCATGAAATTATCGCAGCCGGAAACAGAAACAGCACAGGTGTTAATTAAAGCAGTAGGAAAAATTATTGAAACCCAAACGATATAAAGAATTGAACAGTGGAAAATTGATAAAAGTAAAGAAACAGCAACATATATAATATGAAATATGCCCAGGAATACCCGCTTTATAGGGACAATACAGGGGCTGTCAAAAATGAAAACACGACAAATAATACTTTACTCGATTATGTCTTAAAGCATTTTAGGGTGCTGACATGGAAAGAGTCGCATGGTATTCAAAAATTCTGAGATAGGTGAAGTGAGAATAGCAAACGGTGATAAATTCAATAAGATAGTGACAGAATTTTGGGCTGACAGACGTATTAAATCATTAGACAAAAACAACCGATGGGAGAAGCTGATAAAATACGTGAAAGTGAGAAAAAAATGATTGCGGCGATTAAATAGATCATATGATGTGGTGTTACGCTTTAATGGTGCAATATATATACACAAGAAAGTAAAAAGTTACGCTTTTAACCTAAATGTTTATTTCAAAAATAGGCGCTAGAATAAAATCGTCTAATTGCTATGGTGGGCGAATTATCCGTCCATGTCGAGTAAGGTGGTTTTGTGTTGGCGCGTTAAAAGTGGGGGAGTTTTCTCTTAGTTCGCTATCAGGATTTGACTGCGGTTTCAACGGAGAAATGTGAAGTTTGACAGTTGTGGTTTCGACGTCACAAAAATGAAGAAATGCTGGTTTCACGCGGTCGGTTGATACGACGTAAGTATTTCCTTTGCATTCGATCGTAAAATACTTATTGGACCTTGAAATTACCCTGTGTGGTCCAGTGTAGACGAGCAGAAGTCCTCTTCTTGTGGAATCGACACGAATGTAGACATGTGTTGCATTATTGAGTTCTTTAGGAATATAAACTTGGTTAGGCGGCTGCTGTCGAGTAGGCACGCTATGTAGTTTGTTGAAAAATCTGCGCATCTTGTTTTCATAATTATACGGTTCGATTGTAGTTTGATTTGGACGAGGGTCTACGAGCTCACCGGGAAGCCGAAGATGTGTCCCGTACAGAATTTCTTCCGAGGACTAACCTAAATCTTCTTTGATGACACTCCTAATGCCGAGCAATACAAATCCTAAATTGTCATATTAGTCTTCAGGATTCTCCATAACGCGAAGGTCATTTTTAAGCGTACGATTTGCGCGTTCCACTAAACTATTCATATGTGGCGAGTGAGGAAAAGTTATAGAATGGTCGGAGCCAAGAAAATTCATTATATCCGACCAAAGCTTGCATTTGAATTGTTCCCCACAATCTGTGATGATCCTCTTTGGTGCTCCAAATCGTGATACCCAGCCAAAGACAAATCCATTGGCAACACTTTCAGCGGAAATATCAGACAATGGGATGCATTCTAACCAACGTGAGAAACGATCTACACACATCAGAATGTAGTTGTAGCCTCTGCTCAATCCGAGTGGACCTAATATAGCAACGTTGACAGTGTTGAATCTATCGCATTGATATTTGTCATCTCGGTACGTGTATGACGTTGCCCTTTTAAACGCTGGCATTGAGCGCATTCACGAACCCATTGCTCAATGTTTTTGGTGACCATTCGCCGCCAACACATTGTTGAAGGACGGCACCCATTGTCACTTGGCTGGCGTCGATCAATGAAGAAAGAGTTGCAGTATGATTCGGATGGACAAGCATTATTTCAGATGCTAGTTCTGATTTAATCTTTTCGAATGATTGCAGTGTTTCTGGAGTCCATTTGAGTGAATGTCGTTTATTCTTACACTGTGAGGCTAGATCATGCAGTGGTTTTAATATGGCCGCGCAGTTCTTGACAAAGCGGTGGTAGTAACATACTAGACCGAAAAAAACGATCGGAGTTCTTTCGAAGTATTTGGTGAAGGAAACTTGTTGATTGCTTCAACTTTTGAAGATAGTGGATAGATACCCTACGGTGTCACGTGATGGCCTAAAAAATCGAGCTCGTGTTTGCCGAACTCACATTTATCAACATGCAAGACTTGTCCGTATTTCCGTAGGCGTAAGAAAAGTTGCCTTGGTGCTTGGCGATGTTGTCCTTTAGTTTCGTTTGCAATTAATATGTCGTCGAGGAATACGAATATATTTTTCAAACCGGAAGTTACTTCCGACAGAAAACGAGAAAATGATGAACAGGCATTGCACAGACCAAATGGTAAAGTTACTGCTTCAAACAATCCTTCAGGGCAGATGAAGGCAGCTTTCTTCCTATCAGATCGATGGAGAGGTATTTGATGATATGCTTTCAAAAGGTCACATTTGCTGAAATAGTGGCAAGTGTAATTCATTGGTAAAATTGCGCATGTGAGGAATTGGCCATATGTCATTAATCGTCTGTATTCGGACCTCACTGCTATCCTCTTTTGGTACAACTGTGATCGGAGACGAATAAGGAGAGTTGGAAGGAACTATGTCTTCTGATTCAATAAGCTTTTTTGGCGTAAGAGGGGCGGGGCGGAATTCTTTCAACAAATTGGCTTAGTGGCACTGGTATCTCGGTGAGATGAAGTTGGCTGCTATTGATTTTCCAAAGGACTTCTTGTCATATATATAGGTATTTGAATTAAGATCGAAGAGACGCGAGTTGCGTAAGTCAACCACAAGATTATGTTGTGACAAAAAATCAGCTCCTAATATCGGTTAAGAAACACGAGCTATTTGAAATGGCAGTCATATTTGATATCGTTATCCAATGCAAATAACACAGCTCGTTGGCCATACCATGGTATAGGTGTACCGTTGGCGGCATACAGCTGGTCAAGGATGATTGTAACGTTTCGAATGTGGGGGAATTAACATCGGCCATATCAGCCAATTCATCTACGTTATCATCCGGATGGCCAGCAAGGACAACAGCAATATATGATGGCAATTTCTGGAAGAACATTTCCTTTAAAATGTTTTGGCTACAGTTTGTGAAATTATCTAGACAAAATTCACCGCGAAGCTTCACTAAAATCTCGGACGGTTTATGAAATCGACCATTGAGTATATCGGATATGCGATCTCTGAGTGATACGGAGAAAGTATTGATCAGAAGTTTCCGCAAGAGTGAATAACACCTAGGATTATGCCCGCCTGGTAGGCGGGAGCGAATATTCTCTAATTGGCGGTCATTCAAGCATCGAACTACATAATTACATTTGTAAATATCACCATCGATCCCTACTATACGGAAGACTGCTTCGGTTGATGTGAACCATGCGTCAGGGGAATGAGACCAGAACTCATTTATTTGGAAGGATGGATGCGGTAGATAAACAAACTCTGGTTGTGGAAGGACCTGTCCAACATTGTTATTGAGAGAATCGTTATTAAAGCTATCCCGGCTGTCTTCATTGACCATATTGTCATCGAGAATTCATGCGCATATTCTCTGTCCAAATATCGGGTTCAGTTCGAGAAAATAGAAAGAAATTGACGTTAACGATACCGATACAAATAATTCGAATTCAGACTAATTAGTATTGGTTTTACATGCGATACGTTTTCTAACAATGTTAGCGGGAAACAAACGCATTCACCTTCAGTAAGTATAGGCCAGCGCTGCGCTACACAAAACAACAGTAACAAGAACATGTTCGTGTACTATGCTGGATGGCTCAACGCTAAAGCGGGACTTTTGGCCGACTCGGCGGGACAAGACTCTGAAAGACGCGGGACGTATAGTAAGCCTAATCATATGCAAACCACGGGCCCTGTCCGGTTACCAGTCTATGTCAGGTATGTTAACCTGCTTTCCATTTCAGATGGATGAATGGTATTTTGTAGCAACGCATACAAAATGGAAGTTTTCCAAACATATATGTATTTTTGGACACGTTTAGTGGACATTTCAAATATTTCTGTTAGCTCTGTGAGATTATTTTTGTTTGCTATGACGTCACTGAACGTTCTGCGGACATCGGACGCCATTTTAAGTCCAACTGTACTGCTTCGCTTGGTGTGAATATATTTGTAGACTGTGATCTGACGGTACGGTATACCGTACTGTACTGCGAACAGACGTGTCCATATATTTGGGCGTAGCTCTCTTGTTTTCGGATATGCGTATTTTTGAGCATATGCAATAACATTTCCATATGCACTCCTTTCGACTCATGTTATATCATATTGGTTATAAAAGAATTATACATTTTATGACGATATTGAGCAATTTTCAATGTATCTTGTACTAGCCATGAAATTACTGTGAATTATTTTGAAATGAATATTAGACCATTTATGTATTCAAGCAGATAAAAGCTGTGCGGGAAACACGGGGTGTCATGCATACGAGGCTTCGTAACAAAAAATATTACCGAAATTTTATGAAATATCAGATCTCTTAGGGTTCATAGAAAATTCGAGAATAAATAAAAGTAATAGCCTTCTGCGAAAAATACAATCATTATTCACTGTAAATTTCAAAGCAATTGGTCCATTAGTTAGGAGATAAACATTTTTTTTTTCATAACAACAAGAAGAAAAATACCAACAACCTAATAGCAAAACAATCCATAGGTCCACTCCGTGTCCAATAAGAGAGCAATGCTCAGATATAAAGACAAGCGTGCCAAATCAATTCTCTGGTGAATTAAATTAAAACTCAATATTTGAAAGAAATATCGGGCCAGTGATGTCTAACAATATCTTAACGAATCAACAGACTATCCAAGGGATACAAGTGCGCATTTTCATAGCTCGGTTGATTCACTTAGTGAAAGGATTATTGATAGAAAGTCAGGAAAAGTCATTTTTTAGTAAATCGCATAAGAATAGAATGAAATGGTGTTGGAAAATGCGTAAGAATTGATGTCCTTACTGCGAATGCCGCAAAAGTCCATTCAAAAATAATGTTGAAAATAGCGGGGGGGGGGGGGGGATATTCTGTTCATTATGTTATTCCTATTTATCTTTATAATGCGATCTCGTTCAAGCATTCTTGTGCCAACTGACCTGACCCATACGAATCCGTAGAAAGTAAACAAGTTCAATACACCGGTACACTCTATTCTGAGCTTTATATGCCTTCTAAATCTACGTCAAATGCTGTACACGTAACAGACTGACGCATATGTTAGTGTTGTTGCCCGAGGGTTCTTACGCAAAACTAGCTAGTCCATACTGCATTAGACATTAGGTTGTACTTTAGCCTACAGGTGAAGTTTTTTGCGCAGAATGAGTGCTTCTGTTTAATCTGTATGTGTTTTAGTTAGTACTAGCGAGATCAACTAAATTACCGGTATTTGGCCATAAGCATTTTTTTAAATCGATCAATGTTTGGATCAGGTATTGCCTACACTTAAAACCAATACCGGCTACCGGCTAAATTACCGGTATTTGGCCATAAGCATTTTTTTAAATCGATCAATGTTTGGTTCAGGTATTGCCTACACTTAAAACCAATACCGGCTACTTCAGGTATCGTCTACACTTAAAACCAATACCAGTATTGCTTTAAAAACCGTTTCGCTTTATAATACTTTGTGGTCCGTAAAATACGGCAAGTGCTCGCAGGCAGTGGCAGGATTTAAATTTTTTGTCAGCCGGTTCCATCACACAAATGTCATATTTTTCAGACGGTTCTGTTACAAAATGTCATGTTTTTTTCAGTAATGCTAACCGGTTCGCTGATCGCATAAAATTCCGTGAGACGGTTCTATAGAACCGGCTGAATCCCACTACTGCTCACAGGTAACTGTTGAGATTTATTGTTGTGAGGATTAGGCATGTTTCTTCGATATACCATAAACTTTTATGTAAAATCGTAATTTTCGATTCCACTTGTCCCATGTCTGTGATGGATTTCCGCAAGCTTTTTTATCAAGGCTATCTGGATGAGGTTGGATAAACGCAACCTTCGCCAAACCAGAGAAAGGGGATTTTATTTTGTCAACCAGAACAAAACAGCCCACAACAATAGAAAAATAAAGCCACGAAAACATGTTTTCCGGTATAGACTGAAGGGAGCGATACGACCACGCGGTCATCGAAGTCAGCTCCCTCCGTTACTCTTAGGGCCCGCGCGATAACTTCAAATTTACGGCGATGCTTTGAAGTCGTTGTCCTACGAGTATCCAGGATTGCCTTCATCAACATCTAATTTCTGACACTATGTCAAGTTTTACTGTTGCCAGTATTAGGCCTGTGTTATACATTCATAATGACCTTGATCCAAATATTTATCAGCCGGACGAATGACATTCATTACAGTCAGTAGACTATACAGTAAGATGCAGCGCGATGTAAATACACAGCTACCGGTAACAATACAGCAGTCTCATACAAAGAAAACCTCACAAGCATATTTACGCTGCACGTGACAGCCTCATTATTGTTGTGTCATAATCACTTTATGGAAGACAACGTAAACAAATCTGTAGATCATAGTACAACTAGGATTCGATGATACCGTGTGTTCCCCGAAAATATGACAGGGTATTTTTATTTGAAAAATAACAAAATTAGCTTTTTCTCACTCACACGTATTAGATTAATCGGACCTCCTGAAGTATGCGTACCAAGATGGCGCACAACCTGAACACAGGTTGTGTACCAGGTTAGGGTTCAGGTTATGCGACTTCTTGGTGCGCATACTTCAGGAATACCAATTAATCATTTAAAACATGTAGAAGAGATTTCGCGCTATCGACTAGGTCTTATTTCAAGAGGAGGGCTTATCTTAAATTCACATTTAAAGTTCAGGATAGGTCTTATTTTCGGGGAAACACGGTAGTGATATGCTCTGATTTAGGATAGATACAAAGCATAGGCAAAAAGTGGGATGAAAATACAGATTCGCATTTTTAGTATTATAGCAAGCGAAGTCGTAAAGAATGCGGTACCGGTAGTCTACTGTGACAGAATGCATACCCGTACTACTTGG
The DNA here is from genome assembly GCF_964204865.1 of Styela clava. Lineage (NCBI taxonomy): Eukaryota > Metazoa > Chordata > Ascidiacea > Stolidobranchia > Styelidae > Styela > Styela clava. The sequence goes on along the minus strand of NC_135252.1, from coordinate 24,138,014 downwards.
TTTTGGCTTTCGTGTCCATATATTTGAGTATCGCTCTCTTATTTCAATGCGCTTTTGGTGGAAGCTCGCCTATTATTTTATCTTTTTTTTTTTTAATTTCAAGATAGTTTACAAATAAATTAATAATCTAAATTTTATTTAAAAATGCTTTTATCCACAAAGCTTGCTTCATACCTCTTAAACAGAAGGAAGAAAATATTATTAGGTTTCATTATAACGTCATTTTTCATTGTGACGTATAAAACAGTTAAGAGGAATCAAGATCATATTTATTCGCTCATAAACAGTTTTAAATCGAAAGAAGATTTCATTTTCGATTTCTTCAATCGAACTGAAAACGATGACACGAAAGTTTTCTCACTGGACAATTTTACTTCATACTTCGATGATATATCCAACGAATTGGAAAAGTATGACTTGCCGCTTTGTCCAGAAAAACCTTCCGGACTAAAAGGCAATCTTAAAAGGCCGTATTATTTGGATTTTTCACCACCGACATTAGAAAAAATTTCTATAGACAACCCAGAATTGTCTATCGGTGGGAGATACGCTCCAAAGCACTGTCGTCCACGATTCAAACTTGCTATTATCATTCCCTTGCGCGGGCGCATGCATCAGCTCAGAGTACTCTTAGCGCATATGCACCCAATATGGCAGCGGCAGCAATTGGATTATACTGTATACATTATGTGGCAGAGCGGGGAGCATCTGTTCAACAAGGCTAAACTACTGAATGCTGGATTTCTGGAGGCGAACAAGGGTAAGTGAGTCACAATCTTTATGCCTTGTCTCGGTATATCGTGGTAAAAAGTAGGAAACGTTTCATCGCCAAACTACAGACGACGTGAACAACATGTACGGACGTGAATATAAGTGTTCATTATTACCCATCAAATACAACGACTGTGATGGCCAATTTGTTTAATCCGTGCTTCTAATTGGTTCGTTCATTTTGCAGATTACATACGATTGGCCAATTTATTAAATCCGTGCTTCTAATTGGTCCATTTATTTTTACAGATCGAAAATATGATTGCTATGTTTTTCATGATGTCGATATGCTTCTGGAGAACGATGAATGTCTGTACTGGTGCCCAAGTGTTGACAATCCTCGCAGTTTGTCCATTTACGTTGACAAATTTTTCCATCGTTATAAAACCTACCAACCGAAGTGTATACCAAGTACTTGTGAGTAGAAAATTTACTTTCTTTTAAATCAGGGTTTCCCAAACTTTGTCAAAATCTCCAGAGCAGTGGTTTTCAAATGGTGGGGCGCGCCCACAAATTGGGCGTAAACAATTTTTTGGGGAGGCGTGAAGCTGATTAAAAATAAAAATATTTGTGAGATTTGATCTTGCCCGCCTTATTTGGACATTTAAGTTCCATCCACTTATTTTCAACATGTTTTTTGAATAAAACATACGTTCCTTACTATCTATTTTTTGTAGCTTATTGTTAGCTAGTTATTTTTGAAGTGGAGCGCGAGATACTTGACAAATTCTGAACAGGAGGCGCGGCTTAAAGAGTTTTGGAACAACTGCTCTGAAGGTTTGAGTTTTGAAGTTTTATGGGCCCCAGAGTCAAAAACCGTAGTCGTTTTTAGCGAGTCCTCGTTAATATACGCCAGCGTTTCCTAGACTTTTTTTTCGTGCGGCGCCAAATTATCAAAGAAAAAACTCGCGACAATATTCACAGGAAAAAAATGCCTTTTAAAATTTGAAAATATTTAGGGCTAAGGAATTAAGGCAATGCGTGCGTCGCGGCGCCTCTTTCGCTCTCTTAGACAATCATGCAAAAAATTTAATAGGGAGTTTCATTCAGAGATGTGGAGCCGGGATGGGATTTCGTCATGTTTTGAATGACCTTTCGTTTCGTCCAGTTATTTGTAAATGGCCCTTCGGTATTGACAATTGCACATTCCCTACTCTAAAGCATTAGGTTGATTTGAGCGTCCTTACCGGTCAACGTTTAACGGTTTGAAGAAATGCTTGCGTTTTGTTTTCATCAAAATTTTATTTCCTTGGAATTCGAAACTGCAGTCATGATTTATTGCAACCCGGGGTCACCTAATATTTGTCTGTAAATAAAATTAATTTCTACAAATTATTTTTACATGAGGCGTTTTATCATTCGCAGTTACCTTTGCGCGTCGAAAACATAATTATCAGGGTCCAGTTTAGTTTAGTACCACAAGCATCTTTAGTTGGCGTGTCATAACCAGGTTTGCGTATGTTATTCCTAACTCCCCCCTGAATACGTCGTCCAAAATCGCGTCACTACGGCATCACAATTACGTCATAGAGCTTCCCGAAGAGAGCATCTCTCTCATATCGGGATTGTTACGACGAGAAAACGAGAGAAATAACCTGCCTGATTTCGGATGATCTTCTGCGCGTTTTGGACGGTTATCCGTATGGTTTGAGGGTCCTTGTTACGCCACTGTGACGTAAGTCAAATGAGGATTAGTAATGACATATGTAAAAAAATTGATGCCAACACTAGACCCAATCATTCATCTCTTGTTTTTTCAATATTTGTTTCAGTCCCAAGGAGCGAAAATGTTCACTACTTTGGAGGAGTTGCCATGGTTACAACATCACAATTCATGTCCACTAACGGTTTCTCGAACATTTACTGGGGTTGGGGCGGTGAAGATGATGACCTGTTCATACGCTTATGGAATAAGGGTGAGGTTTGCTTCACTTAGGACTGGTTTTATGTTTAGCCGTAGGAGTTGAAACCAGATAATACAGCTCAAAGGATGCACCTATTTCGGTACTCCCAAATCATGTGAACCAAGATGGCGGACACCGGAACGACTAGGCCATAATTTCAGGTACAAATACTGCGGAAGTTACTTGACTAGTCCCCGAACTTGTAATATAACTAAAATAAGGAAAATTGGAATGAAATTATGGCCTAACCCTAACCTGGTACACATACTACGTCCCGGTGTCCACCATCTTAGTTCACATGCTTTGGGAGTACTCCTATTTCCTTGTTTGGAGTTGCCGAAAGCTGCTCCAACCATTCAACCTACAAAAACCCAAACTATGAAAACGCACCGATGTTAACAAACATGTTTAAAGTGGGCGCTGTCGTAGTATATGAACCAAGATGGCAGATACCGGAACATAGTATGTGTACCAGGTTAAGGTTAGGCCATCGACCATCGTCGTTTTTTTTTAATTTTTCATTTCATTGGATTCATCTTTTTTTTATTGCTCTTGCTTTTCCTACTGCACATAGTATGTGCACCCGGTTAGAGTTCAGGTTGTGCGCCATCTTGGTGCACATACTACGAGAGCGCCATTTTATTATTTGTACCAACTCTTTAAATTGAAATTTTATAAATTATTTTTTAATAAAGTACATTCAACAATTCAGGCTACCGCCTCCATAATCCCCACGGAAAGAATTGTTCATATCATATGATTCTCCATCAAACTGAAAAATCGAATGCAGAAAATAAAGGGCATTTTGCATTGATGGCTCACGCCATCTCGCGGATGAAATACGAGGGATTAAACACCCTAAGGTGAGACTAATTTCTTATTTAACAAGTCTTTTATTCGCATATTGTGCACAAAGCATATTGCAAAATCCTAAATGCGAAGCAAAGGCACTGTGAATATGGTACCCCCGTAGTATGTGAACCAAGGTGGCGGACACCGGAATGTAGTATGTGTACCAGGTTAGGGTTAGGCCATTATTTCAGGCCAAAATACTACGGGAAGCTCTTGATTAGTCCTCGAGCTCGTGATAGAACTAAAATAGGGAAATTGGAAAAAGATTATGGCCTAACCCTAATCTGGTACACATACTGTATTCCGGTGTCCGCGATCTTGGTTCACATACTACAGGAGCCCCATGAATATTCCCTGAGGCGTGTAAAGAGCCGTGAAGTTCATTTATATTGTAAAAGAGGGGGGGGGGGGGGTGTCTCAAACTCCATTTACCCAAGAGGCATAGTCTGGGTGGGTCTGGCACGCATCAGGTTTTTCATAATAAAAGCTTAGATTAAAAAGTTCAAATCTTTTCTTACTTTATTTTTGTTCAATCAATCATTCAGCCGATGGACAGTGATGTCTCAACACATGGAAAACATGGTTACAATGTATCAATATAAATCTAAGCGTTAGTGATTGTGACATCAAAATTCGAACACTTATATTAAATGTATTAATCAGGCGAACTGAGCTAAGTGACCTGGCCACACTAACATTAAACTTTAATACAAAGGTAGGGGCCACAAACTATCGTCCTGCGGGTCGCAATTGGCCCGCGGGCCGCGAGTTTAAAACATCTGCTTTAAGATATTGTTAGATATCAGGGCCTACTTTTATTTAGCCTTGTTCAGATCAAAATGCACGAGTAAGCATAGTTTTACGTCATTACCCCCCCCCCCCCCAACATAATTTGGGGTGGCTTCGCTCTATTGAAATTTATGTGGTCCCCTCTTTTTCTTGGTGGTCTAAGCACATTCCTATTTGCCCGTTTTGACCTGACTAAACCATTTTTCAAAAGCCATTAAACGAAACACTTCCGACCTCATTTATGACCCTACTTTACAGATACAAACGCGTGTCAACCAAACGGGAAACGATTTTCACGAATATAACCATAGACGTCGGACAACCAATCAAACAATACGTTGACTTCATGATGTATAACGCTACTGAGAACGAAATATGTCATCGTTCAATGCCGTGGTACTTCAAGCACTACAACTGATAAACTTGAGGGCTTCATTATGCAATATTAAGTTTGTTGTGCAGTATTTGGAGCAACACTATCTCTGACCCAAAGGACGGGTGTGCAACCTGAGGCCCGCGGGCCAAATACGGCCCACTAGGGAAAATTGAGCGGCCCGCGGAGAAGTGCCTATCTGGTACGTGCGCTGCAAAGCCTCCATTCATCATCTATACCTGTGACGTTACAATGCCTTAACAGCTATCTTTTGCGAAGCGAACAACGCATGCCATAAGATCACTAACAAGAATTTTCTGGTACTCATGTGTTATGTGAATCAAGATGGCGGACACCGGAACGTAGCATGTGTACCAGATTAGGGTTAGGCCATAGCTTTATTCCAATTTCCCTTATTATAGTTATATTATGAATTTGGGGACTAGCCAAGTAACTCCCGTAGTATTTGTTTCTGAAAATATGGCCTAACTTGGTACACATACTACGTTCCGGTGTCCGTCATCTTGGTTCACATCTTACATGAGTACCCCTTTTTGTGTCCCAGAATATGTGCTCATATTCTGTAATGTTTATTTATCATGCAGTAGCTGTAACATTTTCAGTCAAATACACATATGTGTTTTTGTTCATTTTTGTGTGATATTATATTATTATACGATCATAATGAGTATTTGTTACGTTATATACAAATTATCAAACGTCATAATATGTTTTATTTACATGCAATTACGTCACGGAAAACGATGCAATTTTTAGTTTTTTTTATCTCTGCTTCGAAATAAATGTGAACTATTCAAAAAATGGACATGTATGAAAAGAAACAATTCTATCATGTAAACGAACTGCGAAGTCGTGAGTCCGCATGCAGGATAGGATTTATATATTTATTCCGGTGCATTTGATGGTGCGTAAACCGTAGCTACGTCGGATTAAGATATCGGGGCATGTCCAGCATCATACCCACTCAACGCTTTGCCTACTATAGTTTTTAACCAGAACGATTGCGATACTTGGGCGCGTATAGTCATAATAGTGAAAATCCCCCAGAACCCACAGAAATATTTGAAATAAATAAAGGCAAATAACCTTCCAGCGACTACAGCAATTTTCAACCACCGCAAATTTCAAAGCATTTGAACCAGTACATATAAACTTTATAAAGTAAAGCAATTTCTTTATAACAAGAAGAAAAATACCAACAGGAAAACAACATCGTTTTCACTTCGAAATTTCAGATAATGACCTCCTGAAAATTAATACAAATATTTGTAGCGGTTCTTCGACCTTTTTCGTCGCTACACGTCAGAATTTTTTTAAAGTTTATGCTACTGTAAGATAAACTACCGCCTAGTTTTTGCGTTCGTGTCCATATATTTGAGCATCGCTTCCTTAATTCCAAAAACATGTTTAAACAAAAAATCCAATAAAGCTGTATCCGAATGTAAAATGTTTTTCATCTCTTAATAAAAATTTTGGACTCATTGCAAATTGATTTTTGCCAGCTAGACAAAACCCCTTTAATTTAGGATAATCCATCGCGATGTTCTATAGGTCCCGAGGGCATTGAAGACGACGATTAGTACTCGAATCAATAGACTACTCAGGGTAGTAAGTGTATCAATACGTGTAGTTGGTTTAAAGTTATTTAATGTCAAATATTAGAGATAGGTTTTTAAACTTGCCAGAGTCGAATCCGAAATTTTTAATTGGTCGGAGTATGATTTTAGGATAGCATGGGGCTTAATTATATGGCGAACCACGGCCTCTCGTCCGGTTACCAGTTCATGTCGGGTATGGGTTTAGTTAGCTGATTATTTGTTTTCGGATGTGCATGAACTTGATGGCAGAAGTGCCATAATCGACCAGCGGTTACTAGAACCACGCTACGGCGGCGAGGAGTCTAGCAATCCTTTCGCACGTAATCAACCCCACTTGGGATTCGAACCTACGCGAGCGCTTAGCACGCCTACGCAGGGTAATCAGAGATGCGGTGGCGAGCGCTTAGCACGATGCGCCACACCGTCGAGCCTTTCAATCTTTTCTTTCCATAGAGATAAAAGAAGTCAAAATCTTCCACAAAAAGTCAAAAAAGTTTAGTTGCCTCAGCACTTTCAACATTTGAGAACAGGGGGGTAGGGGAATTTTCAGAGGAGGGGGATCCGAAATTCTCAAGTTAGACCAGTGGTTCTCAAACTTTTAAGCCGCGCACCCATTTTAGAGTCTCGCACCCCACATCAAAAATAACTAGCTAACAATAAGCTGCAAATAATAGATAGTAAGGCGAGAGTATGTTTTACTCAAAAAACACGTTGGAAATAAGTGGATGGAATGTAAACAATGAATTAAATGAAGTTTAAAAGGTAAATATCAAAAATAAGGAAAGCAAGATCAAATCTAACAAGAATTTTATTTGTAATTAGCTTCACACCTACTTCAAAACGTTGTCTCACTGCGTCTTATCTTTTGAATACCATTGGGTTAGTCCAGGGGTGGGCAACCCCTGGCACGCGTGCCGAACTTGGCACGCGAGCCCATTTATACAGCACGCGAGCGAGGCTTCAGAAAGTTTCAATACTCTTAAGTATCTGTTTAACTCGGTGTTCGTCTATTCATTATCGTTTGTTAATGATCCGTTATTTATTTAAACTATTTTTGTCCTCTCATATGGCTACAAAGAAATATATTATGATGTGACAAACGAGAATATTGGTCAGAGAACCGAAGACTTACCGATCGAAAGTTAGGGGATCCCCCAAAACAGCGCTCTTACTCCATAGTGACACCTTGTGTCCCATCATTAATTAATTAATAACTCGCTAATTTTACGACATAATTCATCCAAAATCAATATGCTTCTGGTCCGACATATGATGAATGCACATGCAAAATCTGGAGCAGATTCAATCTCGCTTTCGTAAGATATCGCGTGCATCTAACAGACAGAGAGACAAACAAACAGACAGACAAATACCTATCAACATACTTACCAATTAAAATCGATAAGTAATGAGTGAACATAGAGCAATTTTGTCGAGATGACCGCAGCATTCATTTGGCTACATTCTTACGTAAGCTCGTAGTTCGTCTGTGCCACGCTTTTTGTTCATTTCTGCTTGATTACTTATCGATCTTAAGATCGATAAGTATATTGATAGGTATTTGTCTGTATGTGTGTATGTCTGTCTGTTAGATGACCGCGATATCTCACGTCTAGAAGCCTATAGTATTTGGGTTAATTATGTCGTATAATTAGCGAGTTATTAACTAATTACCGATCTAAGATCGATAAGTCTTCGGTCTCCGACCGATATTCTCGTTTATAAAGTTGTAGAGTTATGTTGGTTAGAGTTACTTGATAACTCACTGTTATAAATTGATTTCGAAAGAAATATAAGCGATTGGAGAAGGGAATACAAGAGAGAAGTGCAGAAAACGAACTAATGCTTGTTTGGATGCGACCCCCCAAAATTTTCCGTGTCTTAAAAACTGGGTAACTGCATTACTCTCCATGTTTTCATCTACAAATGCTAGTGAATCTCTGTTCTCAGTTATGAACTTTATTAAGTCTCATAATAGTATTAGCCTGAAGGATGAAACCAGTAGTTCGTGTATTTCTTTGAAAGTTACAAAATACAAACCCAATGTAAAATCTCTATCAGCGGTAATGCAGCAGCAGAAGTCTCACTGATATAGAATAAAAAAAGTAACCAAATCTATTTGTAAGACTGATATTTTTCCGAATAGTGAATCTGTCTGTACGTGTTAAAAGGTTTATTATTGTGTATTTTCGCGTTGAAGTAGCACAGAATTGTTTTTAATTTTTGTCGGCACGCGGAAGAATTTTGTCGTTAACTTTAACCGATTTTGGTACGCGAGCCGAAAAAGGTTGCCCACCCAAGGGTTAGACCGTGACAGGTAGCGGGTCCGGGCAGTGGCGTATCTAGGTAAAATGGCGCCCATGGCAAAGTTTGAAAATGCGCCCCTTTGATCATTGACTAACAGTTTTTGACGACTGTTATTGAATTGAGATACTTGTACGTTAATATTTACGTAAAAATACGAGTTTCAATTATTTCCGATTTGGAAATATTTGATTGAAACATTGTACAATTGAAATATTTCGCCATTTTTGCGCCCCTGTCCAAACGGCGCCCATGGCACGAGCCATGGCTGCTACACCATAGATACGCCATTTGGTCCGGGTTGACGGTCTGAAAAGCGTTTCGAGTTACGAAAAAAGGAAATGTATGCTATTTTTCAAATTTCGAGAAGGAGAGGCGAAGTTTTGAATTTTTGTCGAAATTCTGACCTCAATTTTCTTGTCGCTACAAGTTCAAAAATTCTACTCTGGCCTAGCGGTTAAAGCGTTAGACGTAACTAAGCCAGCATCACATTTCAGTAATTTATTGGACACGTTTAGTGGCCATAACGATCGTTTCAAAATTTTGTTGTTATTGTTATTGTTATTTGTCTCCGTCTCCATTTTTAAAAAATCGCTTTTCTCTTCGAATACTGGACCAATTGCTTTGATATTTTCAGTGGTTAAAGATAACATTTTTCTCCAGAAGGGTATTACTTTTTTCTCTCGCCATGACGTCATCAAAATTATTGCCACTGGGTGGCGCTATGTGTCCATATATTTAAGCATAGCTCTCTTGTTTAATAATGTTCAGTCTCCAAGTGGCGGTAGAGGACCATAAATTCTCGTTTAAGTGCATTGACTTGCGGAAATGCGGAAGGAAATAAGTCTGTGTATCGGTTTACCAGCCATTGTGTTACTAAGATGAGTGGGATACACCCGATAGAGTGTATTATGTTGTAAGGACGCGTGCTTAGCTTAAAGGTAGAAATCTTTAACGAAGCAATGGGATTCGCTCAGAATAACGCTTTTCATTTGCGTTTATTGCCGTTTTAATTTAAATTTTTATCGGTTAAAATAAATTACGCGCTGACTTTTTATGAAGTTTTCGTTTCTATATTTAATTCTATATCTATATTTCGTTATATAAAGTTTACCAAAATATTGGACGAGAAATTGAGAAGGTATTTATCGATGATATTTTATATGGTGTTTATACTGGCTAAGACCAAGAATCTGGATAGATACCGTTGAGCAGTCAGCATTTAATTCGTAATTTTAAATCAGAACACCGCTTTCACAGGCCACACTACCGCTACGAGTTACTTGGAAAAGGAGATTCATCGAATTCTTTATATATATACGATCCCAGGCAGCCAGGCGAGATCTGAGATTACAAACAAAATTCTGCGGTAATGTTTCGCACTTTTGTTACGAACAAAGCTTTTCACACAGTCATTCTGTCGCTGGGAACACGTATTTGCAAAACGGGATCGCTAAAATACTTTTATATTCCATATAACTGCGATCTAAGTAATTTCAGACCATTTTGAATTTCATAAAAATTGCCTATTATTCGCTTATGTTTATTAAATTTTAATAATTTTCTTATATCATAAATTAGAAGCAAAATCGAAGTCTAGAAAGAAATTTTGATTTAAACAAGTAAATATGTAAATAACTGCGGAAATAGCCAAACTGGACTGACAATCGAACGAGAAGTCTTGGTTCGACACATGATTAGAACGTCTTCTTCACTTTAGTTTCCCCGGCATATTTATAAAATATTATCTATCATATTAAAATCCTAATAATAGAATCACTGGAAATTTAGGCCGCTTGAAGTGATTCCACTTGTCTTTAGCCTTTTTCGGAGCAGACATTTTCCACCCAGTTGATCGAATGAACGATTTAAAAGTTAGCTATCGTGCCAGCTTGGCCTAATCTGAAATAAACTGGAAACTTGGAGAAAAAGACTAAAAAATTAGTGACGGCGCATTCAAAAAACGTACCGTAGATTTGGTGTAACGCGGCAAGAAAAAGCAATTCATCGTATTCTAACTTGAGATGGATACACGTACCACAAAATTCTGGTTTATTTTGACGCGCGTACTTAATAGTAATATTACACGGCTGGCTGAGCGCTTAAATTATTTAACAGGGTCGACATGCGGGTAGCGGAAGGTAGGCTTGCGTAGCGTGAAAGCAATGCGTTGCTTATCGGATCGTGCTTATAGTATCTAAAGGCTAGAGTTAATGCTGGGGGCAGGCGAAGCATAGCGGAATAATAAGTTTATTTTGACCCCATAGTCAACATAAAAGACGATAAAATGATTGATAAAAATGAATAAATAAAAACTGATTATGAAATCAGGAGAGTAAACAAACTTTGGATAAGATTTACAGAATATAAGATGAAGGGATTGTCAAAAAGAAGTGGTACGTGTTCACTCACCTAATAGTATCTAAACAAAGGTTGGGTTAATGCTGGGGGAGACGAAGCATTGCGGAAGGTATCGGAGAATGATAATAAGTTTATTTTGACCCCATAATCAACATAAAAAACGATAAAATAATTGATAAAAACAAAATAAATAAAATTGATTACAGAATCGGAAAAGCGAACAAAACCCTAAGTAAATTTAAAGGTGTTGTTAAAAAAATGGTGCATGTGCGCTCACCCGAAAGTAATAAATTAATGCACGATGTGGATAATTGGAGACTAAACTTGTCGCTGTTATCGTTTTATTTAAATGCTCCTCTTCGCGACTAATGGACCAATTAATTTCAAATTGTTCGTACTTGTATGTGTTTATAGTCGCCAAAGAATAGTAAGTTGTACTGTGTTTCCTGAAAATAAGACCTACCGTAGTCGATAGCGCGAACTTTTTTTTTTTTTAATAAAAACATACCGATTAAACATATCGGTTAGTTGTAAAATGCTTGTCTGAAGAAGTCTGACCTCGGTCAGACGAAACGTTATAGAAATATATTTGTGTTCGTGTGCAGCAAGACTTTTGAATTAAATAGAATAGCCATTTACACTCTTGCTACAGCATCCTTGCGTAATACGCATACGGATCCACCTGCGCAAAGGCATAGAGAGCAAGGAAAGGTAGTTAGTTTCACGCAACCTCAACTGTTAGTCTCGATTTTTGTATATTTGAAATCTCGTAATTCTTTACTTTGTAATTTTGTTTTGATAAATGAAAAAAAAGACATCCGACAAAAATAGGTCCTAAATATAGGTAGTGGTATTTTTTGAAAGAAAATTGAAATAAGACCCGGTCTTACTTTCAGGGAAGAACAAGTAGCAATTTCTACGCCGTGACGTTTTTTATTTCACCTGAATTTTGCGATTTTTTATGACATCGATATAATTCATTTAACCTTTTGCCAAAACAATGCTGGCCATAAAAAAACATATTGTCCATATATTTAAGCATTATTCTATAAAAAAGCCCCGAACGGTTATTTTGCGTACGTGCCGAGTTCCCATATGCAATGAAGCATGCTCATGTTGCACGTTTTATCAGCCATATGGCAATTTAAGACTTCCCTCTTGAGACTATTGTGTGTTTTTGAACGCACGGCCATAGTTGAACCATACATAAAACTTGCGCCTAACTACGGTCCATCTCTGTCCGTGTTTATTGAGATATCAAAATGAGTCATTGCGAAGCACGTTTCGAATGTTGCGTTATGAATATTGAAACGCGTTTCTATTGGCTGTTGATAGGGAAAGGCGAAAAGGGTTCACAAAACGTGAAAAGATATTTTAGTACAGTATAGTATATTGACGGGAAGAATAAAGGGTGCCAATGGGATAGAATTTACATATTTAGTCCGAGGGAGACAGAAGCCATTAAGACGGCTTAATCATATGGTGAACCACGGCCTTTCATCTGGTTACCAGTCCATGCCGGGTATGGGATTAGTTAACCAGCTATGCATGGACTTGCGACAGCTCAATCATAAGGCTTCTTGTCTGATTACCAGTCCAGCCAGACAAGGAAATAGTCGGCCATTTTAATCGTTTGGGAAACCCTAATCAGCCAATAGTTACCTGTGGCGCCCTCCAAACAAGGCTTTGAGCAAGATGCAAGGTGATGCTGTTCTGGGAAAAATTGGAATTGTTTATGAGAGAGGTCTTAATATTGTTACTCTGAACATGGCCTCGGGCAGGCAGGTACTAAAACAAATGGTTTTAATTATTTTTTGGTTTGGCATTGCTTACCCAATGCACTACAATCTTAATGTGAGATGGTGTTTTCATTCAGTCATTGGAACAATTCAACTTTGAACAAGGCTCTAGACAAGCAAAAACTTAAACCAGGGGTGCGCCTCCGATGGCGCGTGGGCCAAATGCGGCGCACAAGGGAAAATTGTGCGACTCGTGAAGTGTCAATTTTGAATAATGTGCAGCCCACGAATTAATCTTGAATGTGTGATTCAATTCTTTTTTGTTGCAAAGACTATACCCGAGCCCAATTATAATAATTTTACGGCAGTTAAGTAACTCCCATCTGACATTTTCATTTCTTCATGTTTTAATCGTCTCATCACCCTTTCTCCCTCCATGATAAATATGAAAAATCTTATAAGGATATCCTACTATTTTTTTTTTTTAATTCGATCAGCATTAGAATATTACTATAAAAACTAGTCATGACCGAAACAAAGTCAACCATGGACGCTCTGACGGGAGCAAAGACTTTGCCAATGAAGGAAAAACTTAAACTTCTGGACCAGGAGATTCGAAGGCTTCATAAAGCCTGCACTGATGCCGGGTACAAACCAGAAAAGATCAAAGAAGTAGCAAAACCAATGCTTAAAGCTGAGAAAAGGTGATGGTTTATGCTTTTTTTTAGGGGGAGGGGGGGGGTATTGTTAATGGTTTCATTTTTTTTGGTAAGGATGATCTTGTTATTGAGAGGGAGTCATAGGTCCGGTATATATATCCATATATAATAGGTCAGGGGTTCCCCAACTTTTGGTGTTAACGAGTCGTATACAAGTTGACTAATATTTATGGAGACCCACATAATTTATAAAATTAAAAAAAATAAAAATTACCTTAACTACCGAAATACTTATCGAAATGAAGGCATTTCCTCGCATGTGATTAGATATGAGTGGCATCTTCTATCGCTGGGTTTCCCAAACTGGGATCTGCTGGAGTTCGTCAAAAATAAGATTCTAAAATAGGATCAGAGGCCCAAAAAGTTTGTGAAACGCTGTTCAATAGGGCCTGGTTTGAAGTGAAAAGTGCGGATGAGCATCATATATTAATAAATCTTATTTTCCTTTCAGGGGAAGAGTTAAGAAAGCAACTAGAATTGGACTCTACGTTCTTCTTGCTACAATTGCTATGGTTGGATTGAATTACTGTGAACCAACAAGCTATGCAATTAGAGTTGTGACAAAGAAGTTTATGGTTGCAGTAAGTATGAAATATAAATTTAAAATAACTGAGCTCTTATCGATTACAATTTCTTTCGTCTATAATGTGTCTCATCTGTATCACACCAAGTATGTGACAAGTGTCACGAATCGTATTGTCCGTGTTTATGTTATTTATATATTATGTTTTATGGTTGTATGCTTAGCCCTTATTGAATGCCGTCTTGTTGGGTCTGAGTATTGAGAATTGGGATAACATCTGAATATACACTACATAAACACGGACACTATGGTTGTACATTTGTGTTAATTGCATAGTATGGTCATGTTTATTCCTGCTACAGCATCCTTGCATTATACGCATACAGGTCCACTGGCTCAAAAGCATTGTGAAAGGATAAGGAGTTAGTCTCGCATAATCTCTACTGATAGTTATCAATTCTTCTATTCTTATTTTTCCTAGATCCTTCCATACTATGATTGGACCTGGCCGTTCCTGTCTGAGTGCATCCTCGAGAACCCGTATTACGATCCACCACAAGAGGAATTCACTGAAGAAAACTGTTTGGTGAGTATTGGGTTAGTAGCCATAATAATAGTACAAGCCGGTAGGCGCCCAATTTAATCTCCGCCATTGCTTGAGGCCCGCATCATTTCAGTTCACGCCCAATTGGATCTCCGCCATTGCTTGAGGCCCGCATCATTTCAGTTTACTAACGAATAATAGGAGACACTAATAAAAACGCCAGTTGATTTTGAACGCTGCGCGTTTCGTAGTCCTACTCGCGTGACTGGTATATTGTGGTTGAAAATTAAAAAATAATCTTCACTAAAATCTCTAAGGCTCCTCCAGTTTATGGAGTATCGAGACCAAAGATAACTTAAAGGAAAGAGTATTTTGCCATGCAGAAGGTAGCATTCTTGGAATTTTAGTTTTCGACTTGGTTGGCGAGAAAACGGCGATAAATTGTGAAAAAAATTGAAATTTTATAACGATCGGCGCGTTTTTCGTTGTTTCCATGGAAACGAAACCTTCATCCAGACTTTCCATAAAACGCACATTACTAGGGTGGCAGGAAAACCCATGTGAAAAATTCCATCCAGATTGGTCCAGCCGTTAAGACGCTACATCTAAACAGACAGACAGATACACGGACAGACAGAACGACTGATAATAAGGGTCTCCTAAAAGCGGAGATCCAATAAGTAATTTCTTTAGGAGAATTAGTTAGTCCAGAGCAAGGGAGGCTTGCCTTGCATTTTATTGGACTCATGGTTAACTTCTACTTCCTCAGATTGAAAATTGATTTTTATATTTCCATCCTTTTAAGACATTTAAATTAAGGCATATACTGTATCAGATTGAATTAGTCATTATTAGCATATGTGTTTTAAAAGTATAACAGCCAGAAAGTTCAATGCATTTGTATTTTTGTTTGTTTATTTCTGGGCCATTCTTGTTTAACTAGGTTTTTGTTTTTAGTTACTTTTTCATGTGTGTGCTTTCCAGAATTCTCCAATTTTGTGTGTGATATGGAGTTTTAAAATTAACAATCTATCTACCTTTGAATAAAGATCAAGGCACTATAGGCATTCACTTCAAAGTAAAGGAGACTGACCTATCTATGAGCAAAGTCACACTAAGAAGTGAGAGTGACCTTGTACAAGTGACCTTGAGGTACTCATAAAGGCAATTATCTTCCAGAAATGCATCACGGAACTGACTCCGATAACAAATGTAACAGATACAGACCCCATAGCCGAGAAGATTTATTCCATGCAGCCTGTGATCGTGTCTGATGCAATGACTGACTGGAGAGCAACAACGGAAAAAGTTACTTTGGACACTTTCATAGAGGTTTGATTATGTTGTGTGTTTTTAAAACATAGAATATGATTTACATATTTATCCCAGGATTTTAGGATTTACATATTTATCCTGAGAGAGAGGAAAGCCGATAAGACGGCTTATCCATATGGCGAACCACGGTCTCTCGTCCGGTTACCATTCCAAGTCGGGTATGGGATTAGTTATATTGTTTTGTTTTCGGAAGCATGGACTTGATGGTGGAGGAAGCCGTAACCGACCAGCGGTTACGTGAACCACCCAACGACGGCGAGGAGTCCAGCAATCCTCTCGCAAATAATCATCCCTGCATGAGAATCGAACCTGCGAACCCACGCAGAGTAATTAGAGGTGCGGTGGCGAGCGTATTCCTAACGCTTAGCCCGTTGAGCCACACCGCTGTGCCCCAGGAAAGCTGTAGGCTAAGACGACTTAATTATATGGCGAACCAAGGCCTCTTGTTTGGTTACTCCCTGTTCCTAGTTTCATTGCTTGATAAAGTTATTTCACAGAAATCTACCAATAAAAATAACGTCCATTCATAAATACTACTGCAATGACAAACAAGGGGCCATGAGTGCTAAAAGCTTTCGAAAGGGTCAAAAATCAATAAATTCGGAACCACTGCAATATAGAGATGTACCGATGTATCGGTATCGGTATCGGCAATATCGGCCATTTTTTCGGTATCGGCCATGTATCGGTATCGGTTAGATTAAGGCCGATATTACCGATATATTTACCTTTTTGATATGGTCCAGAATGTTTTAAAAGATAAGTTGGAATACTACTTTTTAATTTATTTTTGTCTGGAGAGATCGTGAGCTATGAGCCATACATGTCCCCACCCCTGCGAGAGAATAGGATTCACGTGTTTTTAGCTATTTATCAGCTAAACTAGCTCAACTAATTTGGCTATTTCCGCTGTCAAATTTTTATATTGACATTTTTAATATTACATGGTTTTTATGAAGAAATATATCAACACAGCACATAACAAAAAGCAACTAGGCGCCCAGTTTTAAATCATACAGTGGAATTGGGGTCCTTCCTTATTAACGGCACATGGACTTTTGGCGCGGGTATAAATTCTGACTGTTTGTCGTCAAGTACGAGTGTCATTTAGTCCGTCGACATCGATAAACTAAATTCCGACACAATTATCCCACTACACAGGTATTAATTTTAATTCTGCTTAACTACACGATTTCTTTATAGATATATTGACTTGACCGCCTAGCCCTAGACTGTCTCAAAATATATGATATATAATATATGATATATATATGATATATGATTAAATTGTAAAATATTATAAAATAGTGAAGTAAAAAAACATCCTCAACGGTTATCGGTGGGCCTTCTTTTTGTCGGTGCTGATTGATATTCTTCCATGTTGGCCTTGACTTATTGCTTCGACGATTACGATTAGCCACTAAATTAAATATTTGTAAAATGCTTTTAATTTGAACGTAGGACGGCGGCGCTAGAATGTGTGGGTGATATTCGATATTCTTTTAAACACGAATAACGATATTCGAAGCTCGCGATATTAACATTAAATTCAAATTGGACATCCCGGCTTATGAGTTTTCTAATTGAACACCGAGATTACTAGCGTTACTGTACAATGTATCTTAATCAGTTACAGCATATGGATACCAAACATTAATTTCATATTATGTGATATATATATATCTTTTTTTTCGATCTGAAATAATGTGTACTATGAACAACGCTTAAAGACCATTGTTTTAACCCGTCTGCCCTACACAGCATACCTAATTAAGTAATAATTACATAGTATCGGTATCGGAATATCGGTAATATCGGCCTTTTTGTAGTATCGGCGTATCGGTATCGGCGTTTTTAGCTGGTATCGGATCGGTATCGGTATCGGCGACAAAAGTGGTATCGGTACATCTCTACTGCAATATACCCGTGCGGTGTTATTAATAACACTAAAAATCTTTCATTTTTCCAGTTATATGCTACTGATGAACGAACAATGAAAGTAACGGAAGAGAAACAGACAAATCATTTCAGAACAACAAAAGGCCTTCCAAAAACCGTGGGAAATGTCACTGCTTTCGCGAAATGGGTTTACAATGAGGCGAAGGAGGGGAGATACCCTAATTTCACTGCTCAATGGTAAGTAAATCTTGAGTCCACCACCTCATCCACGGTATAGTAAATTGGATACACAATGGCCGCCTATGTAGATTCTAATCCTTCCACGTATGTTAGCTTCTTACATATCACTGACTGTTAGTACAGATTCTTATTCAGATTTAAGATGGGAGATGTCTAATAAAAAGGCTGATCAGAGCAGAAAAATGTCATTGGTTTTAAAACTAATAAGTTTTGATGTATCAGTGTTTACTTGACAAAGTCCTGTTAAGGGTAAATACACAAAAAAAGAGGTCTAACGAAGCAAGTGCTTAAATAATGCCAAACAAAAATGTGATAAAATACAGACCAAATTTTCATTATTTTTTCAAATAAAAGTACATCTCGCATGGAACGCTGAAATGTCATTTTCAACTTTTTTTAAGTTTATGTTCACTGTGAGTGCATTTTCATTTTGGTGAAAAATAAACTACTGACTGACTGAACGCTATACCCTCTTTGGCATGGGATATACTGCGTAAATTAATTTACGCTGATGGTCTTCATTTTAACTACATGAGTCTGTCAATAATTTCATTCGGTGCCAGACAGACTTTTAAAAAATCCATATAAGCTTCACATCTCATAATTGTTTGGTGTTATTTTGAGAAGTTATGGCATTTACTTTGCTAGACCACAAAAAATGCGTTAATTTGGCTTTAGTAGATTCTAAGCATGAGGTTTTCTTAATTGGCTGTGTAACCTTTCCCATATCATACATATGTGTGTGCTTAGATTAGGATTATACATATTTATCCCGGGGGAGAGGAAAGCCGATAAGACGGCTTATCCATATGGCGAACCTCGGCCTCTCGTCCGGTTACCATTCCAAGTCGGGTATGGGATTAGATTTTACTGTATTGTTTGTTTTCGGAAGCATGGACTTGGTGGTGGAGGAAGCCGTAACCGACCAGCGGTTACGTGAACCACCCAACGACGGCGAGGAGTCCAGCAATCCTCACGCACATAACCATCCCTGCATGGGATTCGAACCTGCGAACCCACGCAGAGTAGTTAGAGGTGCGGTGGCGAGCGTATTCCTAGCGCTTAGCCCGTTGAGCCACACCGCCGCGCCGTGCTTCTCCAACAATCTCACTAACAACAAAAATACAGAATACACAGTGATAGTCTGATACCATACAACCATATTGTGCCCAAGGTCAAGTTTAATTTTTTCAACAAGTAAAATATCACGCAGCACAAAACATGAGAAAATGATAATTACAGTGTTTTACTGGGAAATGGAATCGCCGGAACCACAGTTGGTTATCGAGCAGTGAAATATTGAAGGGGCGCGGCGGTGTGGCTCAACGGGCTAAGCGTTAGGAATACGCTCGCCACCGCACCTCTAATTACTCTGCGTGGGTTCGCAGGTTCGAATCCCATGCGGGGATGGTTATGTGCGAGAGGATTGCTGGACTCCTCGCCGTTGTTGGGTGGTTCACGTAACCGCTGGTCGGTTACGGCTTCCTCCACCACCAAGTCCATGCTTCCGAAAAAAACAAACAATACAGTAAAAAACTGATCCCATACCCGACTTGGAACGGTAACCGGACGAGAGGCCGTGGTTCGCCATATGGATAAGCCGTCTTATCGGTTTTCCTCTCCCCCGGGATAAATATGTAAATCTTATCCTTAAGTTACACTATTTCACAGTGCGGTCACTTCTCTTTTAACAGGGCTGTCTAACATTTTCCTCTTTTTAAACCAGGTCTAATATCGGTCCAAACAGTTACAAAGCACTGCATTATTACTACACAAAGCCATATTTTCTGCCAAGTATGTGTGAACCAATCAGAGGGCTCAGTTATTTGATGATGGCAAGACAGAATGCTACAGAAGGATTGAAAGGACTTTTTGTAAGTGCATTTCATTCGAACCTAGATCCCATCTCTGGCCCTAATTCCTGATGTTCCACCACCATGAAACATGAACCATGATTTATTTAATGGTTCCAAGTTCTAGAGTTTAACTTAATACCTTGAAATTAAATTAAAATTATATTTTTCACTACTTATATCGACGCATGAAATCCAAATTGGGCTAAGTCCATTTTTCTAGTTTTGAGAAAAACGCAAAAAACGTTTTTTTTTTGTTTCTTTTTTTTATTTCTCTAATACCTTACATCGAGGATGTCTAGTTTTTATGGTCCACCAAAGTTACAATGAAGGCCATATTTAGATGGTATGAAAAAATTTGTGCTCCGCCCCAATTTTTTTTGGCGGGTTTTTTTTTTGACTTAACCCTTTTTGGCTCTCAATTTTCTGGACCAGAAACAATTTTATTGGACTTAGGGCCCCTTTATTATGTTATTATAGAGGCTGGTATGGACTTAGCGCTTTGTATTATATTTTTTGAGAGGAGCTATGTCCAAAAAACGGACTTAGCCCCAACTTACAAGGCAGTTATCCAGAGCTAAGTCCACTATAGTAGACACAGCTCTGTTTAGTTCTCAAATGCCCTAAAAAAAGCAGGGTTATGTCCATAGCTGTCTTGAGATCTAGAGCATAGGTTCTCAAAGTGCTCCGTACGGAGCCCCAGGGCTCCGGGAGAGGAACCCAAGGGCTCCGCGAGCTATTCGATTACTTTTCAAAATACTGGCCAATTTTGTAACTGTTCAAAGAAGCAAGAACAGCTTTTATAAAATTTGACAATAATATAGCCTTGAAATATGGTAAAGATGCGGAATTAAAAATGACGTTATTTATGAGCTGGAGCGCAGTCAGGTTTCTTGAAAGGGTTCAAAATTGAAATCGGAAATTTCCGCGCAACATCATTTAGCAATTGAAAAAAAAACGGATAACGAGATTTCTGTTGCGTAAAATATTCATTGCATGACCGATGCGAGTATTTAAAGTGTCTTGTCGTAATAATTTAATTCTGCTCAACTTTACTCACGTTTCATTCGAAATTACTATTAGGATTCCTAAAAGGAAAGAATACTATTCTAAAATAACATAAAATACGTGATAAACTGCCAACTATGAATAAATTGGAATCGTATTTTTGCGATTTGTCAAACTTGATGTGTTCTTTCGCACTCGAGATTATTTTTAAGCAAGATAAGATCGCCGTTTGAAAAATCACAAGATCTGGGCAAAATACGAATGATTGAAATTTATTTTATTGTATGCGGCTCCGTTGGTAGTTTCAGAATGAAAAAAGGTACACCATGCGTACAATTGACTGTGTTTCAATTTCGCAGTTACTACGATGAATAACCAAAAAAAACTAACAAAACATCAAATTTTGTGATTTACAATGCCTATAAAAGCGTTTTTAATCTGACGTGAGTCTGCTGAAACCAAACTTATAGTGTGATTTTCCATTTCAAGTTTTAATATTTCAGAATGCCGTTTTTCAATCAAGAAATTTGAGCTGCGGATTTACCTCTTTAATAATTATTATTTTTAGCATTTCGTCGCAGATGACTATAATACGGTAACATGTTTTTCACATTGAACTCATAATTCCCCACGAGAACAAATAAGCAATTATCGTCGTCATTGTAGAACAATACATGTATATATATGCCGAAGGAAATTTTTGATTTAGGGAGAATAAACACCGACGTAAAGATGTTTAAAAACCCGCCATGCTGACGAAAACAATCGGCGATTCTAACAAAATGCAATCGCGCACATTATTAGTGGCCTTTCAAGTCTTCCGAAATGTCAAAAAGGAAAAGATTCGACCAGTACTTTTAACTTACTCAGGAATATTAATCGGAAAGTAACAATTTTAACATTTATTTTGGGGCTCCGTGAATGATAGTCAACTTTTCAAGGGCTCCGCAACACCAAAAGTTTGAGAACCCCTGATCTAGAGCACCTAGAGATAAGGCAAATAGACCAAAATGTAGAGCTAAGCACTGTTTGGTTTTGAGGTGTCGATATGAAGTATTAGAAAATGTCGTAAAAGATTTAGGATCTGGAGCCACTGAAATTTCTGGTAGCTATTATATATTCAACAATAAGTCACTGCTCCATTGGTCCAGCTTTTAATGGTGATGGAACAAATACTTATGAAAGAAGCCTTCACTCTTGTACAATGTGTACCAGGCTAGGGTTAGGCCATAATTTTATTCCGATTTTCCTTATTTTAGTTCTATCAAGAGTTCGGGGACTGCCTGTGTTAGCCAAGTGAATATACCCCCTGCCCATAGGTTTCAGTCCCTTCACACAACTTGGTGTAAAGTATGCGAACAAAACTAATTACCTCCATATTGGTACACACACTTCTGGAGCGCCAAGAAGTCAATATTTTCTACCGAAATCCAGAAGCATTAGGTTTAGCCATCTTAACAGTCTATTATTAAGAATATTTTGCATTCACCAGAATTTGATTTTCTCAAAATTTATACAACCCTGGAGGGGTCTATTGTGAATTGTCTAAGAGTTTTGGTCTTGCACAGCGACCCGCACAAAGCAATAATCAATTACTGTGGAATATTTTCGTTATTGTATTATGTTTATATTAGTGTTGATTTTGTTTTTGTGGCAATAAATCTCTCTCTCTCTCTCTCTAAGATTCCATGTCGCTTGTTGTATCATCATAAATTGTTTATATTTTTTCAGCTTCGACCAAGACAAGATGACATGGGGATCTGGATTGCCCAGGTATCAGGAAGATTTGAGTTTATTCTTAACCCCATTCGAATGTGTCAGGAGAAATGTAGTAAAGTGCGATTCGTTTTAGAAGAAGGACAAATATGTGAGTATCACTTATCATCCTTATCAAGAGAATAGCTGGGTGGGTGGTTCATGTAACCGCTGGTCGGTACGGCTTCCTCCGCCACCAAGTCCATGCCTCCGAAAACAAACAATATAACTAATCCCATACCCGACTTGGAATGGTAACCGGACGAGAGGCCGTGGTTCGCCATATGGATAAGCCGTCTTATTGGCTTTCCTCTCCCCCGGGATAAATATGTGAATCCTATCCTATCCTATCATTTCGAATCATGGGTGGTTCTATCTGTACTTTGATTTCATTTGGGGTCTCAAAGCCCTGCTTTGAGCAAACTTGCAACTTTCATTCATGTTTTACGACAAGAAGTTTTGCTCCAAGCGAGGATAAGAGCATTCACTCAGAAATATAGGAAATTGATCTCTGATTGTTACTAAGATTTCTTTGATATTTGGTCAAGTGGGCTATAAATCAAATCTGCTTTCCTCATTGTATTGACTTGATGAACTGCTTTAGTCTCTCGTCAAATGAAATTTAACAAACACGCTCTAATCCTCTTTTCCCAGTAGCTCTAGACAAGGTGGCACTGTTTGTAACTTTGTTCTGAGTTCAATCTTTTTCAAGGCCATATTAAACGCTATCTATTGCGATTTCAGTCACAAAAAGGAGACTATTTATACATAACTCTTAGTCTATCAGTATCAGTAATATTTCCATTTTGAGCAAAATTTGTATAAAAAATCCCAAGTTTTTCTAACAAATACCATATATGCTCATTTTAACGCCCGATCTTGATCAAGGGCCCGTTTGAATAGCCGCCCGTGTGAACAGAACATAAAAATAAATAAGGGCCTGTGCTTGAATACCCGCCCGATGTAAAAGCTGATTTTTCATTGGTAGAGAACAATGGGAAATAAGAAGCGCTTTTGTCACAACGCTGTTGAATTTCAAGCGCTGGTAGATAACACTCACACCTTAGGCGTCCAAGTACATAACAGATAGCATTGATTACGTAACACCGTGGTTCTCAAACGCCCAAGTGCGTCGTTTCAACGTGCGTTTGGCGTGAATAAATTGACATGGAAAAAGGATTAATGTCAGCAAATATTTGTCTTCAAAGATATCGTAATTTTTGTGTATAATTTTACTTAAAAATAACAAGTGCCCGTGCTTGAATAAGGGCCCGGTTAGTGAGTTGGTTGAAAAAAATATGGGCCCGGGCTACAAAACGAGCAAATACGGTAGTCTGGACAAGCCTGGCCTGGAAATGGTCAGCAGTTGCATATCTGGGGTGTGGCAGCCATGGACACTAGTTGGACAGGGCTGCAAAAACGGAGATAACAGTCATTATAAATCGTCTACTTCTATTAAGGGGCCGCATTTTTCAGCTTTGCTATGAGTGCCATTTTACCAAGATAGCCTACTCCACTCACTGATGGTGAGAATAGGATTTTTAGATGTAGAGGAGAGCGAATCAGAGGGGGCGAGCGCATTCTTACTTTTAGCACCATGCCCCAATCGCCGAGACATGCGGAAAGAATAGATTTTTCCAGCAATATTACATTAGTGCATTAAGTACAGCCACAGGCTAGGATTTGACTTATATATATATATTACTTCAATTCTTTATTTTTTTGTTCCAGTGAATGTTCCAACAGCATTGTACCAGATCACCTACAGACCGAACAGCACTGAGGGAGTTGGAATCGCAGTAGGCTATGAATTCCAGTGACCTTGAGCTGAATGAAATGACCTTGGGTGTCCACTAACAATGTTTGGAGCAAGAAAGCAATCTTGAACTAAACAAAAAAATATATCTGATATTTTAGTGACCTTGGAATAGTCACGGTGACCTTGAACTAGACAAGAATGACCTTGAATATTTCAGTGACCTTGAAAGAATTTTTGAACTTTTTATAAACTGAAGGTTACTCTCCTTTTATGCAATTTAGGGCCTAATTTATCTTTGTGGTGTTTCAACCTTTACAAGTGACGTTTTAGTTTGATGTTATATGGTTTTGTGTTGTATTGTGTAGTGTAAAGTGTTAACTTTTTTTTTATGAATTTTATACTTGGATGTTGAACTGAAATGCTATTTAGTGCAAATGAAAACCGATCTTTTTGACCTTGGACTAGACAAGGATGACCTTGAACTAATGCCCTTATTTTGAAGAATTTTTGATCTTTCCATCAACAAAAGATTACTCTCTTTTTATGCAATTTGGGGCCTCATTTTCAATCTTTTACAAGTGTGGTTTTAAGTTGATGTTATATTGTTTTGTTGTACTTTGTAATGATTGTTGTGGAATCAATTTTTAGATGC
The DNA here is from genome assembly GCF_964204865.1 of Styela clava. Taxonomy (NCBI): domain Eukaryota; kingdom Metazoa; phylum Chordata; class Ascidiacea; order Stolidobranchia; family Styelidae; genus Styela; species Styela clava. Next base: position 24,113,015 of record NC_135252.1, on the reverse strand, counting down.
AAGTTGTTTTATAAATTTTATACCGAGATGCTGAACTAAAATGCTATTTAGTGCAAATCCAACCAACGTGATGCGATAGTTCAATATGGTTATTTTGATACCTGCTACAGCAGTGATTAGAGTAGTGAGTGGAATAGAGTTTGAGAACCACTGTTATACCTCCTTTCAGAAAGTAGGTTTCCAAAACCTTTCAAGAATGTTATCAATTCATATCATTCACCTCATAATATTCAATCATTCTTCAAAAAATTTCTATGATTGGTTGTCTTATATTTTACCAATTTGCCTTTAAAAAGTCGAACTGTATATGCTATTTAAAAAAAACAATAAATACGCCAAAGCATGTATCTTGTATGCCCAGTAATCTTGCGTTTCAACAGCAAATAAATGACTGTGCACCAACAATCTAAGTAGCCATGACGACAGCCTGTGATGCCTTTGCATTGCTTCTTTCTAAATCATATGAATGTCCCTACTTACAACTGCTGATTTCAGCAACATTGCTTCTTTTTATTCTTGCATTTTCGTATTACTTAGCCGTAAGAAATTATTAGTATTTATGCAGATATGGGAATAAATGTTTCAAGTTTCTGTTGGTTTTCTTTCTTCTGCTAGGCAGGCGGACCTTGTTTATATTATTTTTACTCCATAAAAGGGGTTCCCAAACCAGGGGTTGCGACCCCAAATTGGGTCGGAGTGATGCAGGGGTAGGGTCGCAAACAGGTCATGGGGTCGCTGAGTTATGGTAGAGGATGGATGTACAAAACATCTAAGATTTGACAAACCATGTTAAATTTAGCAGTTTGTACCATGGCTTACTCTAAAACAGGCCGAAATGTAGGTGATTATTGTGACATCACTGTTTGGTTTTAGCTTAATTTACTAAATACTTTACTTACTGGCGCGGCGGTGTGGCTCAACGGGCTAAGCGTTAGGAATACGCTCGCCACCGCACCTCTAATTACTCTGCGTGGGTTCGCAGGTTCGAATCCCATGCAGGAATGATTATGTGCGAGAGAATTGCTGGACTCCTTGCGGTCGTTGGGTGGTTCACGTAACCGCTGGTCGGTTACGGCTTCCTCCACCACCAAGTCCATGCTTCCGAAAACAAACAATACAGTAAAACTAATCCAACACCCGACTTGGAATGATAACCGGACGAGAGGCCGTGGTTCGCCATATGGATAAGCCGTCTTATCGGCTTTCTTCTCCCCCGGGATAAATATGTTAATCCTATCCTACTTTAAAGAAAGAAGCTTCAGAATATATATATTGACCTGGGTTCGCACTGGACACTTGAAAGTTGTCTTTGGGGTCGTCCTGAAAAAAGCCTGGGAACCCCTGCTCTATACTCTAGGACAGGGTTTCCCAAACTTGTTGAGCCGTGGACCCTGTTTGTGAATCTGATTTTTAGAAGGACCCCCATCCCGCGTCGTATCAATTTCTGTGGCTAACCAACGAGGAAGGATAATGCTTCCTTTGACGAAATAAAACTCTTTAAGGTCTGAATCAATACATGCTAACAGTAATTACTGGCTAACGGCAATTCGATAAGATTATATGATATATTTCTATGTTTTAGACACTTTTCATAACGGACCAGCCCGCGACCCAGTTTGGGAAACCCTTCTCTAGGATATGCATCTAGAGTCTTATTTTAACCCAGGAGTAATTTTGAATTTTTCAAATGTATTTTCAGACTTTTGATGATACAAATAACAAGAGAGCTATGCTCAAATATATGGACACGTAGCGCCACCCAATGGCAATAATTTTGATGACGTCATAGCGAAAAAAAAGTAATAGCCTTCTGGAGAAAAATTTTCAAAGCAATTGGTCCAGTATTCGAAGAGAAAAGCGACTTTTTAAAAACGTGTCAAAGAACAAGAACAACATGATATTGAAACGATCGTTATGTCCACTTCGTGTCCAAAAAGTCAAAACTTCAAACATATGGTTAAACATTTGGACCAGTGGTTCTCAAAACGGTGGGACGAGCCACCAAAAGTGGGGCGTGAAGCTAATATTAAATAAAAAAATTGGTAAGATTTAATTTTGCCCGCCTTGTTTTGTATATATACATAATTTGGACCTCCTGAAGTATGCGCACCAAGATGGCGCAGAACCTGAACTCAGGTTGTGTACGAGGTTAGGGTTCAGGTTATGCGACATCTTGATGCGCATACTTCGGGAGTACCCATGTTTTTATACTTCTGCCTTACTATCTGTTATTTTTAAGGTGGGGCGCGAGATAAGACAAATTCTAAAAAGAGGGCACAGCTTGAAAAGTTTGAGAACCCCTGCTTAAAGACTGACTAAGCATTTTAAATAAAGATTTAAACGAGAATATCGGTTGGAAACCGAAGACTTATCGATCGAGAGTTAGGGGATCCCTCCAAACAGAAACTGCAGTTTCGATTCATCCGCTCTTGTAACTTGCGCATCGCACATACACACTCGGCGGATCTCAAAATTCTCTCGCTTTACAAAAATCTAGATCACTAATTAATTAATAACTCGCTAATTATACGACATAATTCATCCAAAATCAATAGGCTTTTGGTCCGACATGATGAATGCACATGCAAAATCTGGAGCAGATTCAATCTCGCTTTCGTGAGATATCGCGTGCATCTAACAGACAAATACCTATCAACATACTTACCGATTAAAATCGATAAGTAACAAAGCTTGTATGAGCCAAAGATTTTGTGATTATGATTCGATTTTCTTTAAGTTGGGAGCCAGAGTTTAATATTTCTTGACAGATTGTTCTCTGAATGCCTTAGACCTGGGTGCAACTTTCAATACAGAAAAGCCAGATACAAATAACTGGGTGAAACCGTGGGCCGTAAGTTTATTTAGTAATATGGGCATTCTAGTAGTTGCAGGCACAGAAATTTTGGTAATTGATCTTATGACATGCGTTCGCTTCGCACAAGTTAGCTGTCAGGGCATTGTAACCTCATAGGCATAGATAATAAATTGGACTCAGGTATATGTTTTGCAACTCAAAAGAATTACTCACACACACCCTCATTCGCATTCAAAATGGGCACTTCTCCCAAGGATCACCTGCACACCCATAGAATAAAATCACCATCAACTAACAGTCAGCGAAACCTGTGTCTTAGACTGCAATTTTTTTCCCAGATTGCACAACCATTCCGTAACTAAATAGATTTTAACAATATGCATTTTTAATCACTACTTTTCTACCACTCCAGTCTCATTAACACAGAATATATTTCACACATTTTCCAAAATTTTATTAGTTTTCATGTTGTGAAAGTAATGGCAGGTCCAAGCAATGGCAGAGGTAGAGACGTTACGCCGTCTATCCAGTCTTCCTTCTCAATATCGAAACATTCCACAGTGTCCAGGTTATTGATGGACCCGTCATCGCAGTGTTTCCCTCCTATGATGTAGAGCCGTGGACCTGGAAGGTAAAAAAAAAAATAAGATGCGAGCATTTTCAACACACTTTTCACTCTGAAGAAGGCAACAGAACAAGCGTCTCTCGCTTTGAAGAAATTCTGAAAGAAATGAAATCCTCTAGATATCGAATTTTCTACCCAGCGATTTATTAGCTTCTCACTACAACAGTCTACAACAGTCTGAAAGTCAACTTTCAATAACTCAAATTGAGAACAAATTTCCAAACGTCAACGTAATATTGAGCTGATTATGTTGAGTAAAAGCAGTAACAGGGGTGGGCAAGCTTTTTGGACCGGGGACCAAAAGTTTCGCCCCACCAAAACTGGCGGGCCATGTCAGTGTGACGTAAAAAGTTACATTTTATGAACAATATTTACAGTGTTACAAAAGCAATAGTGGAAAACAATAAGCCTCGTGCCCAAACTAAATTTAATCGCAATCTCAAAGTTTGGTTGTGGCAGCATCAGGCGGGCCGGATTGAATTACCAACCGAGCCAGATAGCCCGCGGGCCATACTTTGCCCATGTCAAAGCTATAACCACCATTTGCTTTGGAGGCTACTCCCACCCTAGTTATTTGTGTCAATTTGAAAACAAACAAAAATGTTTTATTACTTTTATTTCAAGTTTCATCACCCTCTTTTTTGCGTCCAATTGTGACATCATCAGGTTCAATGATGACATCATTTTCTGATGTCACAATCTTCGTTACTTTTTCTCCTTTGTCAGCCATGATTTCTTCAATATTTTTCATTCCGTTTAAGTCACTAAACCAGCCCAAGTTGTCCGCTATAATATGGTTATTATCGCAGCCGGGACAGCGTACTATAACTACACCATGATGGTAGGCTTTCTTCGAGATATGTTTCCCTGTGCGTGTCTTACAGACAGTGCACGTAAAAGCTAAACCATATTTTCCTGATTTTACTGTCTGTCCTAAAGTGGCAGTGTTAGAATTTTTTGAGTCTTCATTAGAAATATTTGACTCAATTTCTGGGGTTTTTGTTGAAAATTTCAGCGCCCCGATATTCCGAATATCAGGTATAAGTCCACTGTTGGTAAATCCATTAGAAATTGAATCAATTTTCATTAAATTTCCATTGCAAAGTGAATTCAGCGTCAAAAAATGTCTTCTAATCGTAACATTTTGGCAGTGATTCATGCTTATTGCACATAAATTGTTCCGTACGATTGATTTTTGTAGCAGTTGACAGTCCCCAGACAATGTCCGAGCAAAAGTTTGGATTCTGGACGACATCTTTGTTGCCATGATATATATTTACGATTGATAGGCTTATGTTATTGTGCAAAAATATATAATTACAGATCATTATTATTTATAATGGAAGAGCATGTCTCAAAAAATGCGATTAAAAATAATACAGTGCATGTTGGAATTGGGTAGTTTCTATACATGTTTTAAGGTTCGTATAATTATAAATGTGAAGAGTACTCACTGACATACCAACAGTTATATCAGGTGTCCATAAAGTCTCAAAATTTCTTAAAAATGAAAAGGGAATTTATCGATACCATATATTGCTTTGGCCCTCACAGATGTATTAGATGAAGTAAAAATACTTGAACAATTACTGATTAAAATACAACAAACCTGGTTAAGATATATTGAAAACTGGCTTCATAACAAAATTAAAATTGTAAAGGGACTTTATGGACACCCTGTATATCAGTTTGTTCAAAGAAAGATTCTGATCTCTCAAGTAAAACTGGTAGAGTACTGATAAAAGGAGTTCCAAGTGAAGAACACATTATAAGTAAATGACCATATTACATAGTATTTGCAAGTATCTGATACGTATTGTACTTTGGCAGACAAATTTGCGTAATTCAAAATATACACAACAAAGTCACTACGCTGTGGAAACGCTGATATTGACTTTCAATTACTGTTTAACCATGCATTTTAAATTGGGATGGAATCTTCACTTTAGGATTAAGCCGCATTATTGGATTCCTTTTTCCACCAAGATAAAATATGTGAATCCTATTCTTCATATTTGCCACGAGCAAGGTCAATAAGATGGCCTTATCGTATGGAAACGACAACTTTTTATCCAGATACCAGACCATGTAGGATTTGGGAATAGTGAACCAGTTATTTGTTTCAGATACATAGAGAGGAAATTGTTTGATGATTTTTTAAATAAAACGAAATAATTCAAAATTATTAAGTTTTTATCTAACCATAGAAAATTTGATTTTGATACAATGGGAGGAAAACAACACTGTAAGATTGACAGAATTAAAACACTGTAATTCAAGTGACGCTATTCTGCAATTTTAAAAAGATTCAATAATATAGTATCTTACTACACGATTTTCATAAAATTAACACTTAAAATAATGAATTGACTCATTACTGAAAATAAATGAGGTATGGCCAGTCGGATGAATTTTATATCTAAACAATCAATCCAATCCAATGCTGTATTATGCTCCGTTGCATTATATTGAAAGAATCGGCCTGAAGTAGGCTAGAAAAAAAATATAACACACCATGGTCATAATAATTGAAAATATTGGGAAAAAAGACCCATGTTCAATAAGCGCCGTCAAGTACTTCTAGTTGGCGTGACACAAACATTTTTGCATATGTTATTCCTAACCCCCACCTGACTACATCATCCAAAGATTACGTCACAATCACGTCATAAGGCTTGCCAAAATAAAAGCTACGATCGCCCGAAATAGCATTCCCTGTCGACGATATCGATATTGCTGACGCCAGCAGTTTTTCTAATATCGGGATCGTTATGACGAGAAAACAAGTGAAATAGCTTGCTTGATTTCGGGTGATTGTCTGCGCGTTTTAAACGAAAATCTGTATACTTTGACGGTCTTTTTTTCGTCACTGTGACGCTGTAGTGACATAATTTCCGAATGACATAGGCAGGTGGGGGTTAGAAATGGGTTATGCCACGCAACTTCGAAGTACTTGACGGCGTTTTGTGAACTAGTCCTAAAAAAAGTGAAGCATCAATTATTCTTAACTAGCCACGCCCCATTGGCTTGTACTAGTATAAAAATGAAAGCATTCTAAAGAATCAGTTGGGCAGCATCAAAACACTGTAATTTAAATGTCTGCCATTGATGTGTTAAAATGTAGTGTGATGGGTATGGAAACAGAAAATGTAGAACCATTTTCAAGTTTCATAATGTCAATAAATTTAACAAGTGGGGGGACAAGAGGGGTAAAATTGAAAATCATTCAAAATAAAGTTTGCTAAACAGCTTGAGCAGTCTGATATGATCCAGGGTAGACGGACGGTTGCGAAGACTTGTCCACTTGTCGAACTTGGACTTCTTTAAAGTGAACACTGCCTCTAGTGTCAATAGTATGCCTCGAACCTGGTTTTGAATCTCTTTCACTATAGCCAGAAGGAAATGGGATTGGTGGGTTGTTGTCCGAGTTATTTGGAGGACAATATCTCTCTGCCATTTCACCTAAAGTTGGTTTAATATTGAACCTCGCTGGATCTTCGACGCGCTCTAGTGTTCGCCGTTTGAGATGGTTTTCGATAATCGTATGTGCTTTTTCTTTGTTTGTGATAATATTTGGCTCGGTCATGAATTCTGTAATCTTCAAATTATTTTTTATCGAATGGGACGCGGTTGATCTAGCGTGCAACGGTAGTTTCATTTGATAATTTCCATCTGTAAAATCAACTGGCGGTTCGCTCTCAAGCGTCCTCACAACCCTATTCGTGAGTGAGGAGTAGATCGTCTGCACTAAAAGCTCTGCTGCCCCTGGTTTGCAATGTATTGTTCCATCTATCATTTCTTTTGGTATATCAAGCTTCTTTTTTGAGAAAAATCGCTCCAATTGAGACCAGTTTCCCAACTTTGTAGGCAGAGATATTCCGTTATCGTACGAATGCATTTGTATATCTTGAGGGTAATACCATGAAAATATCTCAGCGACGAGAAATCCGTTGGCAAAATCTCGCCTGGCGTTACGAACTGAATAGGACAAATCTAAACTTTGGATCCATTTTAAAACTTCTCTCGGCAAGCACTGCCTGGGCACCCCGTTTGAGCTTTTAGACATAATTCTCTGATAACTTGCACAAACTCAAAACGGCAAAACTTGCTCTCAAAACGAGGCCACACACCAAACGCTCATGAACAGTGTAACCATGGTTACAACAATGTCGTACTCCATCGCTTATCGCGATATTGGTGATTTTAATGACTTTGTATTAAAATCATTGTCATACGAAGATATAAAACCCATTTTTGATAATTAATAGTCAAAAGTAATTTTCAAAAACACGTGAAAATGTCGCGCAAAGTGATGCAATTATCAGAAATTTTTTCCAAGGAAATCGGATGGTGACATTTTCCGCGTGTCCGCAAGTTGGCGACCTGGAGCAACAACTGAGATTTCTTGTGGGCGACGATTCTGATTTCGAAAGTACTGGTTAGTTCCTCTTTCTCATGGGGTTGCTGCTCTCAGTACTCGCTATACCTGAACGGGTGCGAACCCGAGACATGTTCATGCTCGACTCACCGTCTGATATTCTTGTGCCTATGCTGTGTTTTTTGCTATTTAGATATATTTTTACTTCATAGTAAGCATGAAAGCGATACCTTGGATAAAAGTATGTTGAGAACGCCAGGAAAACAAACAAAACCTATACTTTAGGTTTAAAACAAGCTCATGGAATTGTGGTATGGAACCGTTATTAGCGGAAAAGCGACCTTTGCGTTAGCCAACTTTAATTAAAACACAAACCTAAAACCGCGTATCCAGCGTCGTGCCTTCCCACTCTTAGCGACGTAAGCCCTTCCCAGATGTTTGTGTCGTCATTATACTTGTCTACGTCATAAACACTACTGAAACTTCCACAATCCATTTCTGAGTCGAGCCATGCTCCGCCGATGACGAACATTTGGTTATGGGAGTCGAGTAGATTCGCAAAACATCTTGGAAATCGAAGTGGTGTAGCAGGTTGCCAACTGAGACGAAAATGCGACAGTATTTGTTGAGGTTAGATAAGAATAGATTTGAGTGCCGACAAACAGTCTGATTTTTTCGGGTATGTTTTCCTCAGATTAGACTAGATGGGTGCAGTAATGTAACATAGCGCCTGGCACTATAACGTTATTGCTCACCAGTAGTTTTCTGATCTGTGTTTTTTTTATGTCGGGTTGTTATATTTCCTTTTTTAGTTCGACACTAGCTTCAGTTGAGCGTTTGGGGCATTGCACCGAGCAAACTTATATACAAAAGTCTCGAATCAAACATTCCAGAGTACATATAAAAAATCAGACATGAACTAAGTTCCTATGCCATTCTAGTTGCCTCTCACCTTCCAAATTCTTCATCAAACGTTTCCACGGTGTCCAATACTGCACCACTTTTATGACAATAACCTCCAGCGACCCACATTTTCCCCTTATGTACAGAAACAGCAATGCCGGCTCGTACGCTGGACAAAGTCCCGGCAAACTCCCAGACTCCAGAATCGATAGAATAACGCTCAATATCTCGTAATATCCGTTGTTTGTGATCTTGTCCGCCGATAGCGTAGATGTAACCGTCTTTGTGAATAGCCTGTAATATCAAAGTGTGTATATTACTAAATCAAGTTCATTTAACATCACGTGCTATAGTACAGGGCTACTCAACTAATTTCACCACACATTCGTATACGAAACATAAAAAATCTGGGATCCTGTCATTCCAGAAATGGTACTCCCGTAGTGTGTGTGTACCAGGTTAGGCCAGGACTGTCTGTGAATATACCCCCTGCCCATAGGTTTCAGTCCCTTTACACAACTTGACGTAAAGTAGGCAGAAAAAAATAGTTACTTCCATATTGGTACACACACTTCTGGAGCACCCCAGAAAATATATTCTATTATGCAAACGAAACTTCAAAAGCATCGTTTAACAAAAATAAATACTCGCTTCTTAGTACCGATACCAACTAGAACAGTGGTTCTTAAACTGGGTTCGATCGAACCCCTGGGGTTCGGTGGAGCTGTTCCAGGGGTTCGACGAAGGTGCTCTGAAACAGTTGCATATTATGAGACTTTTTTATCACCCTGCATACTAATTATGCAAAAATAACTATAGTTCATGATGACTAATTACTAATGACTTGAACAATTGAATGGAACAATTAATTGGTGTTACCCTTATTCATATTCTACCGTACTAATAAAATTTAACCCAATTTTACGGATAAATCGAAGATAGGCAGTAATTGTACATGAATGAATGCAAAATCATAGCGTGTTTGAATTTCACTAGGTGATAAATTTGCGACAAGGAATAGTTTATCGCCGAGCTTTATCCGAAATTATTATGATCCATTCAGGACAACCTCGATATGGCGCCGAATTAATCCTATCTCTATTTCTGTAAAATAAAACAATTGGCAAACGATTTTATTCGCATTTCAGCGCAGTTTAAAGTTTGAGAACAAATTGCTTGAACTACCAACGTTTATGGGGTATATTATCATCTTTCGGATTTTCAAAGTTATTTTTTATCAGTTTTCGCCGGTTCACCCGCATAACTTATACAACAAAAACCATCTGCTCATTCTGCCGCCAACGCCATTGTGACAAAACAATGGTTATTCCCACATGGTTATTGATATCTAAGGTTTCATCACAATGTTCATATTCTATAACCTTGCAAGAATTAGCTTCCGCTTTATAACGTTACGGTTTGGCTTCTAATTTCAACCGTTTAGTTCAATGGGGTTCGGCGGGAGCTTGCAGAATAGCGCAGGGGTTCGGCAGGCTCACAAAGATTAAGAACCACTGAACTAGAAAATAAAAACAATGCTAATGCTTTCAATACAAGAAGCAAATGCGGTCCGAATTGAATAATCGAAGGTCGGGATTTGGACCGCCAGTCAAGTAGCCCTACAGTAGGCATACTGTTGCTATTCTACAATTTTGTTGGCAAATAAAACTGCTATCTCCACGGTTATAGAAAATTGAGCAATCTTTGAATAACCAACTACTCAATCAAGAATAGATTGCGGTTTGAATTGAAGATCACGGACTCGGACTGAGGTTCGCCAGTTGGGTAGCCCTGCTGTAGTAGGCTATATTAAAATATTTATTACGGTCTATTTTAGTGGATCACCGGTTTTATGTTTTAAAAATAAATTTATTTTCTTTATTATTTCACTTCTACGTTGCATATCTATTATCTGAAATGATTCACGCGGCGAAAAAGGCTTTGTAAGAATGAATTTTAATACAGAATTGTAGATATATAAAAATGATTGCGATGAGTACTTTATAACTTCAGATATTGCCTCAACATTGTTCGTTTTTTATGCATAACCACTAAAACTATGGTTTCTGTAGTGAGAGCATAATAACATTCATTACGCATCAGGGGGCGCAGGCATAGAAAATCAAATTTACTTCTGAAGCAGGTTGAACCAACACGAGGAGGTTAAAACAAAGGGGTTAGATATTTTGACTTTGTGTGACTTTTATTAGTCATGCAGAATGGCCCTCACAATAACAAGAATAATGCCCTATGACGTCACGTTACCATAGCTACTGCATTTACCTGGAGTGACATCCTTGGCGTTGACATAGAATCAATCTTACTCCATTTCAACGATTCAAGGCCGAGTCTGTAACAACTGGCAACAGGACATACTTCAGCTCCTGGGCCGGTCAGAGATGGGTCTGATCCGCCTGGCAAATAAAAAAGAGTGATTAGTGGCGAAGAAAAGTTGAAATACATGTGAGTTGATTCAAGATATTCTAAATCAGTGGTTGTCTAAACTTTTGAAGCAGCGCCCTCTTTCTAAAATTTATCAAGTCTCGCGCCACTCTTAAAAAACAAGAGAGCTATGCTCAAATATATGGACACGTAGCGTCACCCAATGGCAATAATTTTGATGACGTCATAGCGAGAAAAAAAAGTAATAGCCTTCTGGAGAAAAATTTTATCTTCAACCACTGAAAATTTCAAAGCAATTGGTCCGGTATTCGAAGAGAAAAGCAATTTTTTAAAAATGGAGACGGAGACAAATAACAATAACAACAAAATTTTGAAACGATCGTTATGTCCACTTCGTGTCCAATAACTAGCTGATAATAAGCTACAAACTAGAATTCGGTTGGAAACCGAAGACTTATCGATCGGAGGTTAGGAGATCCCCCAAAACAGTGGTCTTACTCCATAGTGACACCGTGTGTTTCATCACTAATTAATTAATAACTCGCTAATTATACGACATAATCCATCCAAAATCGATAGGCTCATGTTCCGAACTATGATGAATGCACATGTAAAATTTGGAGCAACCTCGCTTTTGTTAGATATCGCGTGTATCTAACAGACAAACAAACAAACAAACAGACAAATACTTATCAACATGCTTACCGATCTTAAGATCGATAAGTAATAACAGATAGTAAGGCGAAAGTGTGTTTTATCCAAGAAACACAATGGAATTACGTGTATGAAACGTAAAAACCCAGAATTAAAGAAATGTAAATATCCAAAATAAGGCGGGAAGATCAAATCCAACAAATATTTTTAATTAGCTCCATGCCCCTCAAAAAATCGTCTACACCCCACCTTTTGGAAACCACTGTTCTAAATCGAACTATTTTGCGATGACGGTATAAGCACTGGACCTAACTTTGTTTTTCAACTTCTGATTAGAATGTGACGGATCTGGCCCGCTTGGCCAATCGGTTATAGACTTAAATCACGTGTGTCGCTGCTCTGTAACAAGTAATGGTGTTTCGCAGCTCCCTTTGCACTGAAGTACTATTTTGCTTGTTTTTTGTATTGTTTATTCATAAAGTGTACTTTGGTATGGTGAAACAATAAATTACTGAAGGAGCAGAGGAATGTGTCTGCGTCTATCGCGAGAATAGATAGCCTAAAGCACTGGTTCTCAACCAGTGGGCCATGGCCCACTGCTGGGCCATGGACAGATTTTGAGGTGGGCCACAGAACTATTAAAAATTGATAGTTTTATTCGTATCGCTATCTTTAATTTTAATTGTAGTACCAACGATTGATGATGCTGTTTTCTGCTACTGAATGGTCATTTTTATTCTAATTGATAAATGGGAAAGCGTCCATTTTCGCAGAAAGATTTTGATTTTTGTTGTATTTTCTACCTTGCAATAAAAAGTTAATGGGCCACGAGATTTTTTGGGCAACGAAAATGGGCCACGAAAGAAAAAAGGTTGAGAACCACTGGCCTAAAGTGATGAAATAAAACGGATTTTCTTTACACTTCCGAATTACGAAAAAACCCAAATCTTTGGCGTCTTTCTTTAAATTTCTGTTGTCAATGATTTGTCAGAATAATGACTATTTAGTTTTTTTTTTCTTCGGAAATTACAGTTTTAATGAGTGTTTCGACTGTTGGACATAACTAAGTTTGTGTCACACTTTGAAGACCTCGGCTCCAAATCTCATGACAACCTTCACACACGCATCCTCCTCTATACCGCTAAAATTTCAAACAATAGCGAAATTTGGACCACCCACTCCTCCCTGGAATGAAAATCTGGGAAACATACTATAACCTTACTTAGTCTGTAACTGCGTGTATAAAGCCTCGTTAGAAGTGAAAGTAAACGCCTTTAAAAAATACTTATATACTACGGCGGCGTTTCCCAAACTTTTTCGGCCACGGAACACGTACGCTTTTTATCTCGCCTCGCGGAACACCAAAGAATGTAAGAGTCAAATTTATAAAGAAAAACGGGGTAATGTAGCGGTTCCCAATGGGTTCTCGCGGCAGGTTGCCAAATGCGCCGCGAAAACTAATAACATTGTGTTAAACATACCTGAATAGGATTGAATATTTTACATATTGCATTTATTATATACAAATGTTTTATTGTTTCTTAATTCATATGTTGTGTATATGAATCAATCCATTCATTTTACCATTCTATGTCGTTTACTTTCCATTACGTAGTGTTTGCCTCTAATGTTACATCTAATGAAGATAGGCTATCTACTGAATAGAATTTAGCGGAAATGAGTGATTTTTTTCAGAATTTCAAAGTAAAACCAGGCAGAGATGGAGGAAGAAGAGTTGACCTTTTGTCTTTATTCTATACACCTACCTGTTTGCCTATAGCAAAACCAAAAGGATTGTTGTAAACCTGATGACGAACTTAAAAGTCAAAAAGCTAGGCCGACGGTTAACAAAATGCCACTACCCCACCCTAGTTACTTATCGATCTTAAGATCGGTAAGTATGTTGATAGGTATTTGTCTGTTTGTCTGTCTGTCTGTTTGTATGTTTGTCTGTTAGATGAACGCGATATCTCACGAACGCGTGGTTGAATCTGCTCCAAATTTTGCATGTGCATGCATCTTACCTCGGACCAGAAGCCTATAGATTTTGGGTTAATTATGTCGTATAATTAGCGAGTTAATTACCGATCTAAGATCGATAAGTCTTCGGCCTCCGACCGATATTTTCGTTGCAATATTGAACGGTCAGTTAGGCGACAATTCACGTTCCTTAAATCCCCATGGCGACCATTTTAGACGTATTTTTGATTCCTTATCCACGGAACACTTCGAAGACACTCGCGGAACACTAGTGTTCCGTGGAACACAGTTTGGGAAACGCTGTACTACAGCAACCAGCGTTGATTTTTATGCAGCAAAGGGTACGTTACCTAGAATATATAAATATCCTTTACAATATACAGCTGCGTGGTGGTTCCTTGGTTGTTGCAGCCGAGCAAACCTGGACCAACTGTTCTCTCGCTCCTCGTATTTGTAGACGCCATCCGAAGCACTTTTCGATTTTGTGTCGATACCTGTTTGCAAAAAAATATTTGATGTTGAGAAAATATTACTACAAGCATATCGCAGATTTTTCGAATAAAGTCTTTAGCACAGGGGTGGGCAAGGTGTTTGCACAGGAGCCGAAAATTTGTCCACTTGGACTGGCGGGCCATGTAAGTGTGACGTACAAAGTTATATTTTATGAACAGAAATTTATTTACAGTGTTCCGATTTTCGATTTTGTGTCAATGCCTGCTATGAGACACGTTTCGATTTTCAGAGAGAGGTAGGCTACTAACAACCAATCCCGTTTTAGGACACGAAATGGACATATGGACTGTTTTGTCATTATGTTGATGTTGATCGCCTTGTTAGTATTGCTTTTCATATTGTGAAAAAAATCGCTTTTGTCATTAACTACCGAACCAATTGATTTGAAATTTTCAATGGTTGAAGATTGTGTAGAAAAAAAAAAATCCAGACTGAAGTTGGAGCCGAGATTTTTGGAGTCGGAGTTGCTTTTTGTTATGTTGGAGTCGGGTGCAAATTCCGATTACACAACCCTAGCCTTTTGGGCTCTAAATTAAACGTTTTTGACTATAAATGACAGCACGTTTGGAAACGGAATCTTGCAAAAGAATATTTTTCACCTCCTGATGCCAGTATATAGTTAGGGCAACACGAACAAGGCCGCACGGGGCAGTATGGAGACGCTTCGTCTTTATATAGTTGCCCATCCTCACCAACTGTCCAATCATCGGCGTCGGAATCATCTGGCCTGATTTGACAAGCGAAAAAAGAGATTATAAATCGCTTTAGCTGAGTTTGTAGGTAGAGATTCCTGGACTGCAAGAAACGAGTCATTTACGAGAAGTCGAATCACGGTTCACCCTATCCTGGAGTCGACTCGAGTCCGAATCACTGCATTTAGATGACTCGTCACGCTTAGTCTATAATAAATAACGACTTGATTCAATGTCTTCGAGTCTCCCCTCCCCGGGCCGACCTTAGCCCTCCACAACCTATGCGCCCCGCCATCCCACACTGATTTTAGAGAAAGAGCATTAAATTTCGCTGCTATAAACTATAATCATGTGTTTATAGTGTACACTCGCAAAGAGAAATTACTTTGATCTTAATTGTGTACTTAGTTAAGAGGCAATAAAATGTGATTATGTAATGTGTGGAAATGTAATTCATTTTGGATCAAGTTACTATCCGTATCTTAACCCAAATCGGGCGCATTGGATAGGATAGGATTTACATATTTGTCCCGGGGGAGAGAAAAGCCGATAAGACGACTTAAACATATGGCGAACCACGGTCTCTCGTCCGGTTACCAGTCCAGGTCGGGTATGGGATTAATTAGCCAGTTATTTGGTTTCGGAAGCATGTACTTAATGGTAGAGGAAGCCGTAACCAAACAGCGGTTACGTGAACCACCCTACGGAGACGAGGAGTTCAGCAATTCACCCGCACATGATCATCCTCGCATGGGATTCGAACCTGCGAACCCACGAAGGGTAATCAGAGATGCGGTGGCGAGCGTATTTATACCGCTTAGCAAGATGGGCCACACCGCCGAGCCATTATATTCATATGTATATTTATTCTGTACACTACAGACTCGCAAAGAAAAGTTACATTAATCTCAATTGTGTAATCAGTTGAAAAGCAGTTACCTGTAAAAATGAATCTATTTTCTATTAAGAAATAACAAGTTAATTGTCCGTATGTTTACTCAGACCATGCCCCAGGTAATTTGCTTTACACAGGGCCCCACATCAGTTAGGGGAGGCCTCCTCAACTAAGTGGGTATTCAGCCCAAAGTTGGGGGGACGACGTAATACGACGCATAATTGTGCCTTTTGCTCTGAATAATGCTAGATAAAATGCATGGGCTACGCTATGTCCCAACACTGACCTTAAGACCCCGACTCGCTTTCTTTGGCCTCTCGGAGGTGGAGGGTCAATTCCGTTCATTTCAGCTGATCGTTTCAGACAATGGAATCGAAAAGCTTCTAAAATCAGAACGCGGGATTTCTTCTTCCGCATCAGATAATCTTTCGTTTCAACGTGATCGGCGAGCTCGGTGGGTGTTAGTAGTTGCAGGCGAATCTAGGTAGAACGAGACGATTTAGAGCAGAGGTGGGCATGGTTTTTGGACCAGGGACAAAAATTGTGCCCACTTAGAATGACGGGCCATGTAAGTTTGACGTAGAAAGTTACATTTTACGAACAGAATTTTATTTACAGTGTTACAAAAGCAAAAGTGGAAAAATAAATAAGCCTCGTGTCAAAACTGAATTTAACCGCAATCACAACATATTCGTTGAGCTATTTTCTAGGTAAAACATCACAATTTAGCTAGGCTGTGGCAGCACCAGGCGGGCCAGATTGAATTATCCATCGGGCCCGATTTGGCACGCGGACCGTATTTTTCCCATGTCAGATTTAGAGGATAATGCTCAAATATATAGAGACGAAAGTCACATGATCAATATGGTGACTGCAATGCCGGTAAAATTTCAACCAAATGTTAGAATAATTATATCGAATGTCATATAAAAGTGTGCTCTTTTAATATTAAAAGCTAAAGGGTTTTGGGTGGAATATTGCGCTCGTATTTTCGAAACAAAAAAATTAGTATCAGTGGGTTTTTCTCGGTGGGTGCTAGCAGTTGTAGGTGAATTAGAGTATTTAACAAAAAAGTAATGGTCACATACCTGATGTGGCCACCGCGGTGTCATTGAAATTACAGGTAAATATCAACAGAATTGTACCGAATGTCATATGAACGTGCTCCAATTAATTAGAATAAACATCAAAACATGGAATTTAATATCGGGACACAAGACTTACAAAAATTTTGAAAAGAAGACACATGTTAGTGGCGCTTTTACAAAGCCTTGTTTGCGATGAAAGACCGCAAATGCGTTGTTTAATATGATAACCTATGATTCCGAGTTTTAATAAATGTCGACTCGGATCGCAGGTCCGAAGTTTTTGAACTACGATTAGTTGACTTAATTTTATGAGTTTCTGTGGGAGTACTTACATTAAAATCTGAAATTCCAACTCTTATTTTGGAGGATGTAAAATTTCAATTCCCGACTACAAGGATTTTATAAATATGACTCTAGTAAAAACATGTCAAATTGCGACGCCACGCCTATAACAGGGACCTAAATTTACAATCCCTCACTTTTGACAGCAAATAAAGCCCGCGAACTAAACGCATTTGTTCTGCCTCTATCATTGACAAAATCTCGCAACATAGAGAATTTACTTCTACACCTTGGACAGCAAATAAGGCCCTTGAACTAAATGCATTTGTTCTGCCTCAAACTTTGACAAAGTCACGCAACAATAACAATTTACTTCCTCACCTTTGACAGCGAATAACGCACGTGAACTAAATGCATTTGTTCTGCCTCAAACTTTGACAAAGTCACGCAACAATAACAATTTACTTTCTTACCTTAAACAGCAAATAAGGCACGTGAACTAAATGCATTTGTTCTGCCTCTAACTTTGACAAAGTCACGCAACAATAACAATTTACTTTCTTACCTTAAAAAGCAAATAAGGCACGTGAACTAAATGCATTTTTTCTGCCTCAAACTTTGACAAAGTCACGCAACAATAACAATTTACCTTCTTACCTTAGACAGCAAATAAGGCCCGTGAACTAAATGCTCTTTTCTGCCTTCAACTTTGAGAAAGTCACGCAACAATGAAAATTTACTTTTTCATCATTGACAGCGAATACGTGAACATAATACATTAGTTCTGCCTCAAACTTTGACAAAGTCACGCAACAATAAAAATTTACTTTTTTACCTTTGACAGCAAATATGGCCCGTGAACCAAATGCATTTGTTCTGCCTCAAGCCATCGACTAAGAGCCTGGAAAACCAAGAACTCTTCCATGTTAAGTCTGTCGTCTTCAAGAAGAGAGGCGACTGTGTGGACTGAAGCCGATCTGAACGAAGAATTTTTTTTTACACGGAGAAGCCATTCCGCGATAGCCCAATTCAGTAGCCCTGATCTGAATGAAGTGAGTGACTCGATTCGGAAGTGTTTAGGGATTTTTACTCGATATCCGTGCCATGGTATAGACCAGACATGGGCAAAGTACGACTCGCGGGCCAAATCCGGCCCGTTGGGAAATTCAATCTGGCCCGCATAATGCTGCCACAAATAAACTGAAATCAAATTTCGATGTTTTAGCTAAAAATAGCTCAAGAAATTTGTTGAGATTGCAGTTGAATTTAGTTTTGGCACGAAGCATATTGTTTTCCACCTTTGCTTCGTAACGCTGTAAATATTGTTCATAAAATTTACCTTTTTACGTCACACTTACATGGCCCGCCAGTCTAGGTGGGCAAAATTGCCTTGCCCACCCCTGGTATAGACTGTTTAACATTCCAGTGGTATTTATAGTGTTATTTTGATTGGTAGACTCCAAATTCGATTATTTTCAAACAATTCATTTAAAGAGAAATAATTTTATCAAGCAATAAAACTAAGAAGAGCGGAGAATTTTTCTTGAGGGAAAGGGAATCACGGGAAAAAACAGTTTTTTTTTAAACCAGTTTTGGGCCTATTATTATGGTTCCCCGCTGACTGCGTGGTGGCCCACCTTGCGGGTGCGGGCGGTTTTTACGGGCGGTTTAGAACTACTGCCCTGGGCTTAAAACCAAGAAACCTAACCTTCGGAGCCAACACGGTTATAACAAACACAATAGCTAGTTCACAAACAAGAAACAAGAACTTTAGCAAATTTCTACGGAATGCTTTTCAAAAAATTGTCTCACAAGAATGCTTGCGTTGAACTGATCTTTGAGAAGTTCCTTGCTGCAAAGGTTTGAGCAAAAGCCAGGGTTGCCAGATCTCCCTGTAATCTCAACTCATCCATCAGCCCGCAAACCGTTAACTTTTCACTCGGATATTGAAGCCCTTTGCCTGGTATAGGCGCGTCCTGAAATTTAGTTTGAGAGATATTAGTATTTTAAAAATGAACAAATTACGGTCAATTGTATAAACATGGCAATGGTCAGCCAAACTTTAATATAATTCTGGGAAAAGTTAATTCAGAAAGAAAGCAAAATTCGGGCTGAAATACCTTTATTCTCTTCTCACTTTACATAAAATTCCTGTTTCCCTATTTTGTTAAAAATTTGATAAATAAATAACTAGTGTCACGCACAACTTGCAGTCTGGCTTTCGTACAATTTGAGTTAAACAATAATAATACAAATATTTGAAATGTTTTATTACTAATCGTAAATAAAATGTCGAAATATCTTCCCTAAAACTGGCTCTGACTCTAATATCAATTAAAATTCTCCCGAGGATCAATTTTGGGGAGGTCTGTGCCGTTATCAAATACGCAAGGGGACTTGAATCGGTGCTCCCGAAGTATGCGAACCAAAATGGCCGACATCGGATCGTAACATGGGTAACAGGTTAGGGTTAGGCGATAATTTTTTTCCAATTTTCCTTATTTTAGTCCTATTATCAGTTCGAAGACTAGCCAAGAGCCTCTCGTAGTATTTATAGCTAAAATTATGGCCTAACCCTAACCTAGTACACATATCCGATGTCCGCCATCTTGGTTCGCATACTTCGGGAGCCCCCTTGAACCTTCTAAAACAGGGGTGTGCAACGGCCCCCAAAGAAAATGTGTCAATTTTTAATGTTGTTTTGCGCGCGAAACGAGTTTTTGATTTTGTTTAATCTAATGCGTGCGTTTACAATGCCATAACAGCTACCTTGTGCGAAACGAACAACGCTTGCTGCAAGATCAATATCCAATATTTTTGCGTCTGCAACTGCTAGAAAGCCCATGTTAGAAAAAGGTTCGACTGCGGTTTCACCCAGTTATTCGTGTCTGGCCCTCCTGTATTGAAGGTTGCATACTCATGATCTAAAACAGTGTTTCCCAACCTTTTTTGGTCGCGGACTATTTTT
This sequence comes from Styela clava, assembly GCF_964204865.1. Lineage (NCBI taxonomy): Eukaryota > Metazoa > Chordata > Ascidiacea > Stolidobranchia > Styelidae > Styela > Styela clava. The sequence continues at coordinate 24,092,819 of NC_135252.1, read as the reverse complement.
ACACCAGGGAAAATCTTTGCGGACTCAACGTGCGTTAACTGTAAAACCGAACTCTGTGTGAAGGAGCAATAAACAATTTCTATCGAGTCTATGTTTTTTCTTGCTTTGAAACAAATCCTCCGAAATGTTGTTACTGCGTATCCATTGAAATCTGATAGAACTCACCTAATGGTATTTTATATTCAAATTAATATATATCCGCTCGAAAAATTTTGAAATGTTACATTTTTGTTATTTGTATTGGTGATTCGAATTTTACCAAATGGCCCACTGAAAATATGTGGAATTCATGCGATATTGGCGCACAATATGATCATTTAAAAATGTAGCAATGATGTTACAGGAAGCAAATAGATAAAAAACACAAATATAACACTCAATTTTAACGGAAGCGAAAAGTACGTGTAAACTCGTGTTTTTGTCAGAAATCTGCGAGTCCGTTGTGCAATCCAATTGTTTGATTCAGCGCGATTGATGTGCTGTGTCCAATTCACATGTTACCAGGTATTCTAATAGTTTGCTGTTCGAATATTTTGCCCAGCCCACAGTAATCGGTAATTATTGACTCGATTATTATTATGTGAATAAACTTGCCCTTCATGTTTTATGTAAATACTAACGTAAATCGTAACTTGGCTGGTACTTTAAGCCTGGTAAAAACGTTTTTGCCCCGCAATGAATTTCGCGATACTGAAAAGGTTAGTGACCTACATTAAATATACTACTTCATAACTTTTCAATTTGGTCGTCGCGGACTCATTCGAACGCTCTGCGGATCCATTTGAGACCGCGGACTCGGGTTGGGAAACACTGATCTAAAAGAATGACGCCAGTGAGACTCAACTCAATGATTCACTCGAGACTCGGATGACCCGTTTCCCCGACATGGGGTTTTAAGATATCTACAGGCTTGTCCACGGGACATTTTTTCTGTCCCATCCCATGGGATTCCCATTGAAATACAATTCAATAAAAATAGTTAAATTTAGGTTTAGCGTCTACTAAATAGGACTACGTGTACGGAAAGACATACAAAACAACAAAATTTACGGACTTCGTTAACTTTATATTCATAACTGTTATACGTGTGTCCATCAGCCCCTTCACGAAGTATATTGTTAAGGCTGAATGTATTTTGCTCTTTATAGATGAGAAGAGAGATATGCTAAAATATATGAATAAGAAGTCCATAATGAAATGTTCACCATCATTTCCCCAAAAATCATACGGTTTTCGTGTCCCATGGGAAATACAAAGTTGTGCTATCCCATGGGAATCCCATTCCCATGGACAAGCTTAGATATCTACCCAGCACTACTAATGCTTACCATTATGTCCGATTCTGAATCGCCGGCATCTCCTGGCCCCAATCTTCGACAAGCGGCACCGGCTGGAGATTTCTTGTGATGCATGGTGTGCTTTTCGATAGCCTTGCCTAAATATATTGAAAGGTCAACATAATACATAGATAGGTTCACTTTCATTTATTTAAGCAAGGAGTAGTCATTGATTATAAAAAAAATCAACGAAGCAGAATGTGGCGTGATAATGGCTTTTCGAGCCCAAAGAAGGCGTGGCGAGAGGGCGTGCCCATAGTTTGATGAGTTCTGACAAGTTCATGAGTTTCACAAGCCTGGATCTATTTCCATTGCTGCATTGAATAATTTATGTCCGGCCGTCAATAGAATTTTGATTGTACGTGGTAATATTTCAGAAATCCTCCAATATGAATGCTATAATTATCAATTGCTTTTTATGGGCTGGTAAATTTTGCTAGAAAACCATATGCAAAACGACAATTTTTCCACGCATCCTTATTTCTATATACGATATGCTGAACGTTTGCTCAAAGTTTATTACTTATCGATCTTAAGATCGGTAAGTATGTTGATAGGTAGTTGTCTGTCTATATGTTTGTTTGTTTGTCATTAGAATAGATGAACGCGATATCTCAAGAAGGCGAGGTTGAATCTGCTCCAAATTAGCATGTGCATTCATCATATCACGGACCAGAAGCCTATTGATTTTGAATGAATTATGTCGTATAATTAGTGAGCATCTTGGTGAGCATCTGGGTTAAGAGAAACATCTTTAAATTTATTTTAAATAGGCTTTTGCAGCCTAATATTGAGACATTAATTGATTACAAAAAACTGCAATTTTAATACTATGGTTACAAGTATAAGCTGCTATTTTTGCAGAGTTACCACACCCGACTCTAAAAAAGCAGCCACAGGTTAAATCCATTATTTTTAAATTCATTTTAAATTTATTCTGCACAAACATTTGTATTTGTAAGAGAGCGATGCTCGAATATGTGGACACGAAATCCAAAACGTACCGCAAACTTCATGACTAACGTAATCCCCACGAGGTGCGCTATTTTTGAGGACGTAATCGCAAACAAAGAACAAATCTCATAAAGCCCACAGGAAGTTTTAAAATAAATAAAATAGCCTTCTAGCGAAAAATACCATATTTAACCAATGAAAATTCAAAGCAATTGTACAGTAGTTAATGAGAAAAGCTATTTTTCCACAAAAAGAATGGAATTCTGACAACATAATGATCATCAACAACAAAATAACAAAATGACTTATTGGTCCATTTCGTGTCCAATAAAAGTAATGGCCTCCTAGCGGCTTCTTTCATATTTATACACTGAAAATTCTCATTAACAATAAGCAAAACGATCCACTCTGTTGTGTTTTTTTACCGAGGTTTTCCTGCTCAATCTCCCAATCTAGTATATTTCTCATGATTGCGTTCACCATTCCCTGCATCTCAAGTTTTGCCGCCGCCAGGATTAGGGATCTCACCCTGTCTGATTTAACGTCGACATCGGCTGTGTACATGAAGTTCAGGACCTGTGAAAAAAAATTTTCGGTGTTGCCGGAGTATGTTTACCAAGATGGCGCACAGCCTGAACCCTAACTTGGCACATATACTACTTCAGGTTGTGAGCCATCTTGGTGCACATACTTCTGGAGTGCCAAAATTTCATCGCCATTTAATGTGGAGGCACCGGCATGTGTAATTTTCCGAAGCCTAACGCCTGAATTGAGAGTATCCAAACGTGTTTTTGGACACGTAATGGACATAGCGATCGTTTTGTTGTTACGTATCGATTTTAATCGGTAAGTATGTTGATAGGTATTTGTCTGTCTGTATGTCTGTTAGATGCACGCGATATCTCACGAAAGCAGATTGGATCTGCTGCAGATTTTGCATGTGCATTCATCATATCTCGTACCAGAAGCCTATTGATTTTGGGCGATTTATTTCATATATAATTAGCGTGTTACCAATTAATTAGTGATGGGACACAAGGTGTCACTGTAGAGTAAGAGCGCTGTTTTGGGGATCCCCTAACTTTCTATCGATAAGTCTTCGGTCTCCGACCGATATTCTCGTTGTTAGTCTTGTCGTTCTTTGACATGTTTTGAAGAAATCACTTTCCTCTTTGTTTACTGGGCCAATTGTTTTGAAATTTTCAGTGGTTAAAGATAAAAAATGTCTCCTGGAGGCTATCACTATTTTCCCGCTATGACGTCATCAAAATTATGTGGCTCTACGTGTTCATATATTTGAGCACAGCTCTCTTGTTTTTTATATTTCAGGACAACATCTCAAGAATAAATCGCCCGATAGGAGAGTATCGCATCGTTTTTTGCCCTAATTCTACGTCTCAGGCAGTGGCGTAGCCAGGGGGATGGTTTTGCGGGTCTACCCCCCCCCCCCCCCCCCCCCTTTTGAAATGTAAAAAAAAATAAAATCTTTTTTCTATATCATAGATAGCAATTTTCCGCAGCTTAAATGCTTTTTAGACACACAAGACTAATAAAAACCTCCTTTGAAAATTTCTTGCTGCGCCCCTGGTCTCAGGGCAAAATTGTACATATAGTATTGCTATGTCTAATGCAACGATGCACAACCTGCGGCCGTCGTTAAAAAATAATGCGGCCGTCCACATACAAAATCCTATAAAAAAAACGGTGCTCCCGAAGTATGCGAACCAAGATGGCGGACATCGGAACGTAACATGGTTTAGGGTTAGGCGATAATTTTATTCCAATTTTCCTTATTTTAGTCCTATTATCAGTTCGAAGACTAGCCAAGAGCCTCCCGTAGTATTTATACCTAAAATTATGGCCTAACCCTAACCTAGTACACATATTACATTCCGATGTCCGCCATCTTGGTTCGCATACTTCGGGAGCCCCAAAAAAACAACTCAAAATACAGGATTTGGCGGCTATGCTTGTCAAACTTTTTTAGAATAAATTCATTAAAATATTTTACATTTTTTTATACTTTTGGGAACAAGAAGATGGGGAAATTTTTTTCAAAATTGTGCAACCATTATGCAACTTGCTGCAATATATCTGCTCAAGAATAGGTTCACCGAAAAGAAAAATCTGTTTGAAATGCGAATATTATACTTCCAAGTAGTCCTACATACTTCATAATTGGGCAGACTGCGCCTCGCATGGGTCAAATACGCGGTTATGACGTCTTAAATGCCAAAAAATATTTGCACCCCCGGTCTAATGTTTTGAACCTTATTCGAAGTTTTGGCAAGAGCGGAACAAATGCTTCCATAGCGTCACTTTGTATATTTGTTCGAGCTATAAATTTGGACCTTTTGAGCTGGTTACTTTTGAGACATGAAAGTCGACCATTCTCAATGAAATCAATTCAATACCGTAATATGAAATTCGTTTCATAAAAGTGCTATCTGAGGGCCAGACTGATTTAAAGGTATGGTACGGCCAACGGCCGGCAACCAACTTGCCTAATGTTAAACAAGTTCATGGACGCCATCTTGTGCCATATTTGGGAAACGCGAAACAATGGGGTCTTATGGAAAAATTTTGTCGTGTTGTTGTACCGAATCGAATAAGTCCGCTGTTATAAGGGCTAGAATGAAACCGAAGGGTGGATTTTGAACTTTAAGATATATGCTATCTAAATATATAAAGGAATCAGGAATAAAAAACTATCTAATGCGTTAAATTTGACCACAAACACAGCGTAGAACCATTTTTGGTCATTTTTTCAAAGATTTTATAGTGATACGCCAATTTGAGGCTGTAAAATGTCTCCGCAACAATCCTACAATGTCATTTGTTCTTCTAGCGCAGCTTGGAGCTGAGCAGTAGGGCATTATGGAGCTTGGCAGACGAAAAATGTTAACCAGAAAATAGAAACGGCCATTGAGGCAAAGTTGGCTCGGCCGGTAATTTCGACGAATAAATACAACTTTTCATCTGTGACGTCATAAGGAACGCCATTGTCAAATGGTTAATTATGACGATCAGAATGGCCAATTTACTTCGGAAGCAACTCGGAACCGGTATACTTGTCTTCAAAGACAATTTAATGTACTATAAATGTAATTTGGCCAACATGAAACGATATAAGCATGTACGGCTAAGATTCTACTTCAAAACGCAAACTTCAAAATTTTTCTACCTCAAATATTAGTGAAAATAATAGGTATGTTCCAATAATTGTGTTGGAACTTTTCATAAGGCGCCGTGTTAAATTGCCGAGAACAATAGGCACAAGATGGCGTCCATTGTCTGAGCGTTGCCTCGCTTATAATATATATACGCTTTGGGTACGGCTATTTTATTGAAGGGCCGTTGTGTTGTATATATAGGTCAGCGATAGACCGATTTCAAATTTGACGTATCTCGTTGCGACACAATAAGCTCAATGTCCTCATTGCTGGCTGAATAAGATTGGTAACAATTTTGTTATTTCTTTCGATACTGCGGATGCTTTTATATTCTTTTTTATTTTATTTTATTTTATTTTATATTCTTATTGACAATTTTAGGTAGACACGAGTAAATGACTTGACGAGAGTTGGTTATTTATCAAAGGCTCGTGATGACCCGAGTCATCTAAATGAAATTGGTGATTTGCTTAGGAACATTGGAATCAAGATTAGGATTTACATATTTATCCCGGGGGAGAGGAAAACCGATAAGACGGCTTATCGATATGGCGAACCTCGGCCTCTCGTCCGGTTACCATTCCAAGTCGGGTATGGGATTAGTTATATTGTTTGTTTTCGGAGGCATGGACTTGGTGGTGGAGGAAGCCGTAATCGACCAGCGGTTACGTGAACCACCCAACGACGGTGAGGAGTCCAGCAATCCTCTCGCACATAAACATCCCTGCATGGGATTCGAACCTGCGAACCCGCGCAGAGTAATTAGAGGTGCGGTGGCGAGCGTATTCCTAACGCTTAGCCCGTTGAGCCACACCGTAGCTCCGATAGTATACATTCGAGTAAGTTGTCAGCTTATTTTCCACTTTCCCCGCTATAGCTTTGCGTAAGATGCAGAGTGTATATACTATAATAATTATCAATAAGAAAATCTCGCCCTCTTAATTGGAAAGACATGCTGCTAGAGTTTGAAATTGTCATATTTCATGTTTTTGGCCTACGTTGATTTTGACAAAATAGGCCATTTCCAAAACGGATAACACATAAATGCAAAAGAAATTTCCCAACAACTCAAACTGTATGATACAGAGTAGTGTGGTAAACTAATCGCTGGATCATTGGATAATTCAGTGAATCAACTCGTAACTCGGGGTTTAGAAAATTCGGCGCTCCTTAAGTATTCGTACCAAGATGATGCACAACCTGAATAACCCCAACCTGGTACACATACTATGATCAGGTTGTGCGACACCTTGGTACGAATACTTCGGGAGCACCTGAAATTCTACCCCATGTTTATTTGTGCCCGTGCTTGCCGTTAGCAGGCCATGGATATGGATTTACCAGTCCGCCGTGCAGGAAGGTTGCCACAGTCTAGTATATCAGTAATTAGTAGCCTAGTTTATTTTCCACTATACAGAGAAAACTTTTTGTACATGCAGTCGGCGATAGAAGTTTCTTTTCAGTTGATTATATTTTGAACGCTGTTCTTCCTTGTGTTCCGACCGGCTAATTTTTATCGATAATTGCTTTTCTGTTTTGACGCGAGTTTCGCGGGCTTTACTGCATCCGACGTGTCACGCGTGGCTCTTGCATCTCGACTTTACGCGTCGTAGGACGTTCTTGTTTAATCTTGTTATGATGTTAGTGGTGTGGTTTCGCATTATCCGCCTTACTGACTTAGCGTGTGGCTGGCATTTGGTCTCGTTAGGTAGAACTGTGGTGAGGGTATCGTAACCGGGGCCCCATATGACCATCGTCGTCATTTATTGCTTTAATTGTTCATGTATTTTTATATTTCATTCTGCTTTCATTTCATAACTGCTTTCTAAATTTAGTTGCTATTATATTCTAATAACGTGATCGTTCACGTTACCTGTCAGTTTCTTGTCGATTTAGGCCTTTGGAGCGTTATCAAATTTAAGTTTATTTTCTATTAACTCTCTGGTTATGCATTTTCGTTCGGCCCTCATCTTGTGATTGTTTATTGATCATTTCATTTTATTTACAGTCAACCGTTTTACAATAAACGCGTATGACATGGAACATCTGTGTGCCTAAATCTGACACATGCAGTATGAAATAAAAAATGGCATTTCAACGCAAATTCAGACGCGATAAAATTGAAACAGATTAATCGAACCTGAGAAAAAATCTCTTTCGTCATGAAATCTACAATCACTTCTTTCTCACAAAGCATGGAGTCAGTGGCCGACATTTTGCTTTTTCGGAGAAAAGCGTTCCTGAAGAACGGACTTGTAGATGCTGGAACGATACCATGACACGGGAATCGTTTGTCTGAAAAGGAATACAGGTTTCAAGTAGAGAAATTCACAGTTGTGTAATTGCAAATTTGTGAAAAATTACGGCCGTCGCTGACCCCGAGCCATTCAAAAACGTGTACGTTAATCTATGCGTTTCTGCTTGAAACGTAACTAAAAGGCAGAAATGTCAATCTGTAACGAAAGGAAAAGGTTTGCCAAGAGGCGTTGATACATTTTATGTTACACTTCCGCACTTATATATTCGTAACAAATCCCAGTTACAAATGTTGGAAAGACTATAATTCCTCAAACACAGAATGTCCTACTGAAAGTCGATGGTGCCATAACAAACAAGAGAGCTATGCTCAAATATATGGACACGTAGCGCCACCCAGTGGCAATAATTTTGATGACGTCATAGCGGGAAAGAAAAGTAATAGCCTTCTGGAAAAAATTTTTTATCTTTAACCACAACCAGACGGAGACAGATAACAATAACAACAAAATTTTGAAACGATCGTTATGGCCACTAAACGTGCCCAATAAGAAAATAAATGCATTCAAAGACATGTATGTTACGAGTCACGTAGGGTTCCATGAGTCACAGAAACAGTGTACCTCTGATCTAGTGCAGAGATAGGCACGGATTTTAAGCAGGGGCCAACAATTTTCCCCGTCTAGACTGGCAGGTCATGTAAGTGTGGCATAAATAGTTTCATTTTATAAAAAATATTTACAGTGTTAAAAAAGCGAAAGTGGAAACTCGTGCTGAAACTAAGTTTCAATTGCAATCTCAACAAATTCCTTGACCTATTTTTATAGCTAAAACATCAAAATTTGGTTGTGGCAGCATTAGGCGGGCCAGATTGAATTATCAAACAGACTGAACTTGGCTCGCGGGCCGCAGTTTGATCATGTCAGGTCCAGAGTCCCAATCGAATGAATATATAGGACGCTTTGTGAATAAAATCTCTCTCCTTACCCTGCACCACAATCACGACATCACACAGCTTCTGGGCTCTCCACAATCTCACCAAATTCTTCCAACTTTTCGTGCAATGCTTCTGACTTATGGAATCACAATTCCGCCAATGTGCGCATCCATCCTTATTACAATTCATTTTTACGATAAAATTCGAAAAAATTTCTGCTACTTTCAGAAACTTTATCGCAGTATTATGACGTCACAAATCAATATTTTTTCGTTCATTGTTCTCGACTAGCAATTTTGCTTTTTTGGGTATTTTAGGTTTCTAGTTTTTTTTTTAGCAAATTTTTACTTTTGCAGTGTGACGACATAATTATGTAAAAATTATTAAAATATCACCTGATATTGAAATGTATTATTGAATGAATAGAAGCTTCATATGTGCTCGTTTATAGGCTTTTTTTGAGTGAAGGTGGTGAAGCACATGAGAAAATATACCAGAAACACGAGGACTATATTTTTTCATGATAGGAATTCCGGGGAGAGGAAAGCCGTTAAGACGGCTTAATGATATGACAAACCATGGCCTCTCGTCCGGTTACCAGTCCATGTCAGTATAGGATTAATAAGCCAGTTATTTGATTTCAGATGCATGGACTTGATGGTGTATGAAGCCGTAACCGACAAGAGATTACGTGAACCACACTACGTGGAAGAGAAGTCCAGCAATCCTTTTTACATATAATTATCTCCCGTGGGATTCGAACCTACGCAAGCAGGAAATCAGAGGCGCGGTGGCGAGCGTACGGGTTTTCCTAACGATTGACACGAAGCGCCACATTGCCGAGCCTAGAGCAAGCAGTAACAAATTAGCATTTGTTGAGGGCTCTTGAAATTACTCGAGTGTCGAGTACCAGGAGCAAGCGATAAATGTCTGGTTACTGTCGAGGTAGCATTTAAGAATCAGCAATAATTTCTATATAGTAAGATATATGGTGAGGTTCCAATTTTGAGTTTAGTGGCATTCACTGTCCAGATAGTGCCATAGACCGTAGGTTCTCGGAGTTCTCCATATGAAGCCCCAGGACTCCATTACAGAAACCCATGGACTCCACGAGCTATTCTTTTACTTATCGATATTTAGATCGGTAAGTATGTTGATAGGTATTTGTCTGTCTGCCTGTATGTCTGTCTGTCTGTTAGATGCACGCGTGATACATGTGCATTCTTCATATCTTGGACCAGAAGTCTATTGATTTTGGGCGAATTATGTCGTATAATTAGCGAGTTATTAATTAATTAGTGATGGGACACGCGGTGTCACTATAGAGTCATGAATCGAAACCGCAGTTTCGATCGATAAGTCTTCGGTCTCCGACCGATATACTCGGTAAAATATTGGCCATCCGGAACCTTCCTGGCCTTGTTTACCCAGGTTAGTACGCCATGAGCATAACTGCGGGCACGGAGTCTGAAGTTAGGGCCAGAGATCTTTGGTGGGTTACCCTTTTTTACAATTACCTCGAAATATATTAATATTTTCGCTTTTTGCAACAGTGTTAATGACCGCCCTTGCTCGTAAATGTAAGGCGTCCCTACTCGACATTCCTAAATGAAAGAACGGCAATTAAATTATATTTACCGCGTGTAATTACGCCCTGAGGGAATATGAAAGTAGGCCAGATATATTGGCACATGCATGTATTCGATTACGTTACTTAGTTAGGAATTAAGACGTTCTAGCGCACAGGTTTTCAACCAGTGGGCCATGGCCCTCAGAATCATTTCCAGGCGGGCCACAAATCTATCAAAAATCGCTAGACTTATTGATAAATTAGATTGTATTAGGAATGTATGATAATGCTGTTTTTTGCTAATGAATGGTAATTTTTATTTTAATTATTGTAGTGAAAATTACTATCTTTGCTAAAAGTAGTTTTAATGGGTCACAGCATTTTTTGTGCAACGAAAGTGCGCCACGAGATTAAAAAGGCTGAGAACCACTGTTCTAGCGTGAGTAGGCCCCAAGAGAGGGCTGATAATAATGCCCAAGTGCATGATTGCCACCAGGTCAACTCATGTTGATAATAAATTAAAAATTACACCGGTTGTGCTTCATTTATTATCAAAATAATGCCCAAGGTTGGCAACTACATCTTAGTGATCTAGGGTCAATAAGGAATGCTTGTTAAGTAGGTTGTTGAATAGTGTAAGTACATAAAGTGCGGAATGCAGCGGCTTGTAAATTACTCGATATTTCTTGTCGTGATATTTTAGAAACCTGCACGCGCATTTTTTTATCACGTATTGCTGAGTGATATTTAGATAAGATGGTGGTGTTTCAAAGCGTTATGAAAATAGCCAAGTATGTCACCGACACCGTATAAGTATCTAAATTCTGACCCAAATTTTCAATACAATATAAAAACTATATTCTCGACAAAAAACAGCAGTCCCGAAACTAGACTTCCCGATCTTTTTAATTAGATATTAGAACCTTAGGTATCGCGGCTCGGTAGTCAGCTTCGGTTCCTCCCAAGTACGGGTGGATTTGGATATGTTTCCTGGTTCACGGTATTAATGATTTCACATTTTTATGTTATGACGTCACTTTTTGTCAAATGACATCACGTTTTATTTTAATGACTATTTGGTTGAGATCCTGAATACTCTCATGGATAGAATCGCTTTACTTATGACACCGTGTGGTGAAACACTGCCCCTTGTCTGAACACTGGGTAAGTGCTGGTATCGTAATCCGACCTGCATATATATGAAACGACGAGAGTCTAGTTTAGGGCGTTCCCATCCTCATAAAAATCATAACGTTTTTCATTAAATGTTATGGGTACTCTCGTAGTATGTGTACCAGGTTTGGGTTAAGCCATAATTTTATTCCGATGTTCCTCATTTTAGTTCCATTACGAGTTCGGAGACTGTCTGTGTTGGCCAAGTGAATATACTCCCTGCCCATAGGTTTCCGCCCCTTTACACAACTCGATGTAAAGTAGACGAACAAAATTAGTTACCTCCATATTGGTATATTCAATCCTAACTCTATCCTTTCCTTCAGAATTCATCACTGTAAAAAATTATACAAAACTTTGAAATTCCATTCTATTCACTTCTCATTTTTAACAGCGTTCGATCAATAAACCAGATCCCAAATATGAAAACCGCAACGCTTCGTTACTGAAGTCTTGCGATAGAAATTGCCGAACAACTCGACAGGCAACGTCTGTTTGTATGTTTACAATATTATTAGCATCGTAGCAGTACTTTGGGCTTTGTAAAGACTAGTTGGTTTAGTGCCACATAATATGTACATATACACTGCGGTGGGATTCAGGCGGTTCGCATCGGTTCTATAAAACCGTCTCACGGAATTTTATGACATCAGCGAACCGGTTAGCATTAATGGTTACTGTCAATGTTCTGCTCGTAACAGAACCGGCTGAAAAATATGACTTTTGTGAAGAAACCGGCTGACAAAAAATTTGAATCCCACCACTGCGTAAGACTGTGCCTTCTTAAGTGAAACATGCGTTATCAGTAAGAAGAATGCTATAGGAGTGTATACTGAATAAGCCTGTTTCAATATTGTTAGTAAGTCTCGTATCTTCATATTCTAGACTTTGTAAGGGCTAGTGAGGCAAATGGTTTAGTGCCACATAATGTGTACGAATGGCGATGTGTTCTTTAGTAAAACATGCGCTATCAGTAAGAAGAATGCTATATGAGTGTATACCGAATAAAAAATATAATGACGGCATTGTTACGTTCTGTACTTATATATATGTCTACTTCCAATAGCACTGACAGACTGATTTAGTAATTGACCGATATTGTTAGTAATTCTCGTGGCAATATATTCATGGTTTTGTGCGGCTAAGTTAGGCAAAGGTTTATTGCCACATAATATGTACTTATGGCGGTGACGAGCGATCGCTATCAGACTTGAAGAATGTCGTATGAGATGATTGTATAACGAACAGATCAATAGACGATATAACTAGGGCATATGAAGTATGGAATGTGCTTGTTACCAGGTAAATGTTTATTCATAATAAGTAAATTTACATTCGGTGAAAAGCAAGCCATATCACCCAACGTTTTGAATGTCTATATGGGCATACGACGTGTAGCAAGTGATAGTTAATATTCTTATTCATAGTAAGACGCATAACTAATTGAGCTGTGCCGACGTTTATACATATGAAGTATAGCGAATACTTGGTTACATGGTGCTTATGGTAAAACATGCATGACTATGAAACAAGCAATATACAACGAAGGGTCGCTAGAAAAACGGGAAATTTGTCAAACAGCTATGCATTTTACAAAGTATAACTTCTACAAAGTTTTTTAAAGGCTTATGTTATATTCCACTCATAGAAGCTATGTAGCGTTTTAAAGTAACTTGTGGGATATCGTTCCAATTCAATCTATACCTAATCATTTTATTCGTGATCTGATTTGACTTTCAAATTTTTTGCTTTTCTAGCGACCACCCTGTTTTTTTCGAATTTCTTATGCAGGCAAGTATAGCGTGGGGTCATAACCTTATTTATAGTAAGACATGCACAACTTGTATACATACAAAGTATAGCCTTTAATTGTTACCAATTAACTTACTTATTCATAGTAAAACATGTGTAATTGGTAGAAGGTAAACGATATAATTAAGATGGCGTTTTTGATGTTTACGGAAACACATTTCATCGTGGCGATGATTAAGTAAATGCATAATTTGTAAGATAAGCTTCGACGACGCTCTAAAAGCCTATACATACGAAGTGAAGCTAGGAATTGTTACCAATTAACTTATTCATAGTAAAACATGTGTAATTTATAGGAAGGTAAAAGATATAGTTAAGATGGCGTTTTTGATGTTTACGGAAACGCATTTCATCATTGCAATGATTAAGTAATGTATGATTGCTGAATAACCAACGATACGCGTTTTGAATGTAGGTACAGGCACATGAGGTAGCGAGTTGTTGCTACGCGGAATACTGATAGTAAAAATGCGCGATTAAAAAGCAAGCGATGAAGCCATTGCCATTGTTTCAAATGCTATACAGGCAATTATGTCGTGTGGTTATTAGCCTATTTATAGTAAGACAAGCACAACTTGTCTTAGCTAATGGAGCTAAAAATGAAGGATTTGTACCCTTTTCGTTAGAAAGGTATTGTTCTGACTGTTCACGCTTGATGGGTCGTGGTTTTACGGCGTATCTCGGGTATAGCAGCCATGGGCGTCGTTTGAATTGAGCGCAAAATGGGAAACAGTTTTAATCGTAAAATGTTCAATGAAATAATTTAAAAGTGAAACTCGTATTTTTACTCAAATGTTAACGTTCAAGTATCTCAACTCAATTCAACAACAGTCCTTGAAAATTGTCAGTCAACAATCAGTTGGGCTCATTTCTTTCGCCATGGGCATCATTTTACTTACATATGATACTGCGTACTACCCTGTTATATCATCTTAATTGCTGTAAAATCAAAGAAACCATCAGTTCGGTAATTGGCGCTCCTGTAGTATTCGTACCAAAATGGCGCACAACCTGCTAACCCTGGACTGGTACACATACTATGTTTATACTAGGGAATTGTTGACCTCCAAGACAGGGTCGCGCAACGTAATCGTTGACCTTCAAGACAAGGTCACGAGAGCATCGTGTACCGGAAATAATGTGCAAAATTGCTGCAGAAACTCTCAGCGACACAGTTTCATTTGTGTAAATTCAAGTATGACTTAATTCGTGCAGACAGTTGTTGTTTTAGAATGCAAAGTTTAAGACGATGTTTCAATATTGTCATATTCAAGACATAAGTCAGGGGAGAGGTTGGCTTAAATTTTCAAATCCCCTGATTCATACAACTTCGAAATCGGGCTAGATCAGGGCTACTCAACTATTTTTACCGAAGGTCCGCATACAAAACTTCAAAAATATTTGGGTCCGGTCTTTCCAGAAATTATATTTCGGCATAGTTAAACACGCACTTCCTCGGCCGACTAATGATTATTAGCTAATCAAGATTGTTTATTATGGCGTTATAGTTCTTTTCGTATATATATTTAAATCTATAAAAGTGATTTTATAAAAGAAAACTTTAAAAGTGGGGCTAATGATCCAAAATAAAGAACTAGGTGCGGTCCGAATCGAATACCCGAAAGGTCCGGATTCGGACCGCGGTCCGCCAGTTGAGTAGCCCTGAGCTAGATGCACTCACTACTAGTTAATTGTATTTAGTGCGCCTGACCTTACTATACGTTAGCGTCACAAAATTTGAAATCTCGGATGCAAATTCCCATGCTCGCCATTCCGGCAATGATATCATGACCAAAATTCGGCAAACAATGACGAATCGGAAATTTCTACTTCTTTGAAAGCAGCTTCTGACGCACCAGTAATTACTTAGCTTTGCTTATAGCATGGGCAAACTATGGCCCGCGGGCCAAATCCGGCCCGTTGGGTGATTTAATCTGGCCCGCCTGATACTGTCACAACCAAACTAAAACAAATTTGATGTTTTAGCAAAAATGAGCTCAAGGAATTTGTTTGGATTGCGATCGGATTGAGTTGTGAGCATGAGGCTTATCGTTTCCCACTTTTGTAACACCGTAAATCCTCATGTCCAGATGGGCAAAATTTTTGTCCCGCGGTCCGGAAACCTTGCCCACCCCTGGCTTATAGCAAGGGGTTAAAGGTCACCTTGTAATGAATCGGTTCCACATATAGGCCTACGCATGATGCCTTAAGAATATGCTTTCGACGAGCTGTTAGCTTGTACCGTTATAAATATTTCATCAATTGATATATAATGTGACTTTTATTTCGATTTCTTCGACTGACCACTCGAATTGTTTTAATAAACACCGAGGCACCATTAAAAAATTGTCTATGGAAATTTCTGTGGTGCCCTAAGCACGTGCCTATTTTGCCCAATAGTTAATTGATCTGGTTATATAGGGTGTTCATAAAGTCCTAATTTTTTTTAAATTGCAAATGGAATTTATTGAAACCATATTATAGACTTTATGGACACCCTGTAAATCTGTCATCAATTGACATATGATAGTGACTTTCATTTCGATATCTTATGCATTGAGTAGCGGCCAGTCAGCAGAACGCTCGGCCAACAGTTCCGTTTCAGGTGAAGTACGTTATATTGTTTTAGTTGTGTTGTATGTATGCATTTGGTTGTCTGCTTGAATGATCTTTAAAATCATTTACCTTGGTTACTTTGTACTATATACATCTTTTTCAAAATAAATCGACCAAAGGCCACGCACTCTCACTTAAAAAGTCAAGAACACTCATCCCTGGCCAGGGCGGCCATTGAAATGTAGGAAACTACTTTTCAGGCGAGATTACTCGAATCAAATTTGTGACCCCTCGGCTAAGAAACGAAATTAAACCGACAGAAAAATTGCAAGCAAATGCCGACACACTAAGAGCGAGAGAGATGCTAATAAAAAGCAGTTGACAAGAAATTTGAACTAACGAACTTATTCAGCTCAGTACTGCAGTTGAAGCAGTTTGAAAATTCCAAAAATCCCTTTTACTTTCGAACGAATTTAACTCCTAACCTAAGCAGTTTCTTGTCGTCCTCACGTTGACTATTTAGCAAAAGTGGCAACCTAAGCACGCTTGTCGTAACAATGGGGATTTTACGCCTACGTGGTTACAATATGACAACACAATGGCCTAAGCTTAGCAGGACACTAACTCTCATCCGGTTAGATATCCGATATTAGAAAGCTGGACAAGATGGTGTTACATCTTAAAGTGCAAGTAGCAGTTAAAAGAACAGAATATTTTAGCGATAATGCTGTGTTATATAATAGCGGGGTCTAGCTTCTTTAGGTTCGTTTTAACCTCGTTTAATCCGAAATTCAATAAAGTACGATTTTTAAAAATTTCGATTTTGAATCCTATGCCCACCACCTTATCAGGCAGGCAATATGGAATTGGGAAATATTCTGGTCTTTTTAAAATGTAATAGAGCCTTGTTCTGTGTGATGCCATGTAATGGCTTGAGTATTTCTGAATTGTGCCTACCAAAATAGCCATTCTTTTATCCCAAAATAATCAACCTCAAATTTGGACTGTATAGTTCAGACTGTATATCGAACTCAGCGTGAAAATTTTAAACGTCCTCATTGTATCGTGTGTGTGTATAAAGCGTTCGGAAATCCTTAGGGATTTTCATTCATGTCAGCTCGTCCTTTTCGTTGTGGAAGTATGAATGAAAAGGTTTGTTTCTTTCGATATTGGAAAATATGACGAATCTTTTGTACAGAGATGGTTCGTATCTACTTTCTCAGTGGCCTATAGTTTGTAAGGGATGGTTCATTGTGTTGTTGACTAGTGCTGTGTAAGAGCATATAATACGAATTGCGGTAGCTTGTCGTTTACTCGTTCTTTCCCCGATCTTTTGTACAAAGCCCACTCCCCAATTCGAGTTTTGGGAAACATACCCGCCACGTTTTGAAATACCAAATTAGTAATTACTTATCGATTTTAATCGGTAAGTATGTTGATAGGTATTTGTCTATCTGCCTGTTAGATGCACGCGATATCTCACGAAAGCGAATGAATCTGCTCCAGATTTTGCATGTGCATTCATCTTATCTCGGAACAGAAGCCTATTGATTTTGGGCCTATTATGTCGTATAATTAGCGAGTTATTAATTAATTAGTGATGGGACACAAGGTGTCACTATGAAGTAAGAGCGCTGTTTTGGGGATCCCCTAATTTTCGATCGATAAGTCTTCAGTCTCTGACCGATATTCTCGTTATACAGTTGGGGTTAGGAATGATTTAAAAATTTGAATTTTCAGCGCAATCTGCATTACTAACCTTACCTGTATAATTACTAATTTTCCTAATTTAAGCGTTGGCGGGTTTTTTCTGGCGGCTTTTCGCAAAAGATCCAGTATGACGAGTAGTATTTGGAATAGTTCTCTTCAGTGAAAAAGTCAGTGCAACCAACAGATTTGAAGCAAGGTGCGATAAGTAAGTAAGTCCATAATCAGTATAAAATCGGTACAGAAATGATAAAACACGGAGAAATATTAAGGATGTGAACTACATCATACCCGAATCTCTGTCTGATCGTGCTAATGGCTAACAACCCGGACCACGCTTTGTCAGATTTCGATTTTGCCCCGTTTCGTAATTTTTGTTGGGCGAAACCCTTTTTTCTTTGCCATTGTCTTGTTGGCTATCTACTTACCTAGACGTCTAGACTAGAGTATATGTTAATGCATACTTGGCCAGGCTTTTAGCGAGCGACCCTGGGCAGAAATAATTGTGGGGTTAATATTTGACGAGGATGAAAGACGGGTATGTCAGTTTGTTAGCCACTGATTTAGTAAGTAAGATTATTTTGACTTTATAATCAGCATAAGGTAGATATATAAATGATAAAAAAAAAAGGATAAACGCATGCTATAGGATGTCAGAAGGTCATCTGCAATGTAGATTCTGCACCATACTCGAATCCCTCATTGCCTGGTCGTGCTAACATGTAACACCCCGAAACGACGCTTTGTTTTTCAGATTTAGATTTAGCTCCGTTTCAGGGTTTTTGTTGGGTGAAAAACATTTTTCTTTGCCATTGACTTTTTGGCTATCTACTACCCAGACGTCTAGACCAGTGCAGATGTTTTTTTTGTTTTGCTAATGCATATTTGGCCAGGATTTTACGAATCCCTCCCTGTTTGGTCGGGCTAATGGGGAACACACTGGACCGACGCTTTGTTAGATTTCGATTTTGCCCCGTTTCAGGATTTTTGCTGGACGAAAACCAATTTTTCAGACGTCTAGACCAGAGTATATGTTGTTCTTACTAATGCATATTTGGCCAGGCTTTTAGCAAGAGACCCTGGACTAAAACAATGGCGGAGTTAATATTTGACGAGGGTGAAAGGTGGTTATATGTCTAAAACTCATTGCTCTCAGTTTAAGATACCAAAGACATTAGATAGGATTTTGTTATTCAATTCTGGGAGAGGAAAGCTATTAGACATTTCAAGGACTTAGCGAACCACGGTTCCTCTTCAAATTACTAGTCTATGTTATGGGTGATCTATGTTATTTCTATGGTATGAGAATAGCTGACCAGATATTCGTTTCTGACCTTTATGGAATTAACTAATTGGCGTTAATTCCCCGCTGGTTGCCAAGGAGTGGTATCAAAAATATAGCAACTTCTTGCCAGAATATGGACTGCGTTGATTAAGCATGATGTTGAATAGGCCAGACGGTCTGTTTTCGTCGCGCTGGGACTAAATATGTCATTATAGGTACATTTTTGCTTTTGAATTTGGGCAGTCATCAATCGATGAAAAGTTTACGTAGGAAATAACATCTTCTTACTATTGGTGACTGCTTTTCCAGAGCCATGTTCCGAGCGAATCATTCATAGTAAAGGTATTAGGTGCACATTTACTACAAGCCCATATATTATCTTGTCAATGTCTATTCTTCGAGCCATATCGTCGCTGTTAATTCTGGCAACGCCCCTGCAATTACTCTAGAGATAGAGTCGTGGTAAATATTTGAGTTAGTAATTAAACAAATAAAGCACGGCGAGTATAGCCGGCAAAAACATTAAAGAAGTGTAGGATGATATTCTTTCGGTGACAGAAATGAAGGATCGCGGACAACGTGGTTGTTTGCTTTGGCTGGAAAGCATAGTGCGGCTGTGGTTCGAATTTATCGAAGGAGAAAGATCCAAATTGTATTTTTTTATGAGGTGGTTTATACCTTGTTATAGGTAAACTTGTATAAGTCGAAATGTATGCCCGTACATGTATTACCACAATAGGTTGTTTGCACTGGTTGAATCGCATAGTGCGGTCCGACTTCATTGAAGGAAAAAGAGTGAAAAATGTATTTTATGAGGTGGCTTATAGCGTTACTCTCAAGCCGTTAGACAAGCTATAATTGCTGCGTTTGAATCTTTGAGACTCGCCGTTGTCTACTTTAACAGTATTTAAAGTCAGTATGTCAGTGTAGTTACTGCACAAATGATTATATTAGCAATTGTATTGTTCGCATAATGCCAAGAGCGTAGCCAGTCCAAAATTGGTGAGAGTATTTTTCTGTATAATGTTGTAATACGACGCTCACTAATGCATTCTGCTCCGAGCAAGTAGCCACTGTTATCAAACAATATCAGAATCTCTCTACATACTTACTTCGCTGTCGAAGTTATCCAAGGAATACAAGCGCGCATCTATCTCGTTTGGTTTATTTGGTGAAAGGATTATTGATAGCAAGCCAGGAAAAGTCAGTTTTCAGTAAATCGTTCAAGAATAGAGCAAAATAGTGTTGGTAAAGGCGTATAAATTTATGTGTTACTTTAAATGCCGCCAAATTGCTTTATATCAGTACCCTTTCCACTCGCAGTAGAAGGTCATGACGGGTCCTTGCTTTAAGTAAACTTGTATGAATGTGTCAAAATGTATGTCCTGTACATATATTCCCACAATGGATTTGATTCTGATTTTCATTTATCGACGCGCAGCGTGTATCGGGGATCTTAGACTTACTATTGCTGTCCACAGAGTAAATTTATGAATGGAGTGGCAAATTGCAACTTCAAAATATTTGTGAAGAGGAGTGATTAGGCAATTACTTTTCCAGCTGTCGTAACCCATCTCATTTCCTTATTTTAAGAATGAAATATACGTCCTCATACTTTAAATGAGATGTTTTACACATGTACTCTCTGAGTAAGGCTCTGCACAACCAGCCCTGCCATATTTTTGATGTGAGCCCATGTTTCGCTATCAATAGAAAGCCGAAAAAATAAATTACGAGATATTTGTCCCAACAGTCAGCGTTTATGAGTGAAAATAGATGAAAAATGTCAGATAGCACTGTATTTAGGAAGAAGTTCTTAATATACAGTATATACTTCCCAACCACCATATGAATATCCCCATACAACTAACACTATTTGACAGCTGACGTGGCGTTCTTAGTTTCCTGATTCTCTGAATAGTGAGTGCGTTCCCATATATTAAATTTATACATTCTCGAGAATATTGTTGGTTCAACTTCATGTTTTCTACACGCACGTGGAAGGTAATTACAAGTTTAGGTGTGTCCACCGAGAGCGTTTATAGATGATAATAGCAATGACGCGTATAGGGTATAAATATTATAATATTTAGGGTGAGGGGCTAATAGACAGTCCCCCTAATTGCTATTTAAACATTACCCACCCAAATATAAGACAGGTATTTTGACAGGTGGAATATCGTCCTTAATATCCTGATTTTTAGAATAATAAGTGCGTTCTCATCTATTATATTCAAGTATTCTCGCTATCTCTTTGAATAATGCTCCGTATAAGTAGTTACTTCAGTATTTTATAATATTCAGGAAGAGATGTTAAACATATATTTTGTAATTGCTTTTGAATATTCCCACTCATATACGCAATTACTTTGCCAGCTGGTATAGGCGTACTTTATTTCCCTGTTTTTTTTTTTGAAGAAAATATATGTTCCCATACTTTAAATTAAAGTTTTCTTGCTATCTCTTCGAGTAAGTCTCTGAGGAAGCAGTTTCCGCAGTATTTTTGATTTCAAATTCATGTTTTTCTACGTATGTAGCACTGTATTATGAGTTATTTTTTAATCTAAGAGAGAGAGTTTCTGAGCTAAAATGGCAAGTACGTTTTTACATACTGGAATATTCAAAAAGGGGGAAATGGGTATTCCTGACTGCCACCTGAATGGCCTATTCCAAATAAATGTCAAAACTTCATTTTCTAATATTTAAGATTATTAGGTACATTCACGTCCTTGGCCCCCTCAATATTTTTTGCTCATTTTTATGGATAAAAATGCCGATTACGCTTAAGACATCACGATATTCCACAAAAGAGTTCAATAAATAGTATTCAAATGCCATTTGAATATACCTCACCGCCAACAAGACAATTACTTCTCCAGCTGGCGAAGCGTCTTCCGTTTCTATATTTTTGGAATAAAATATACGTTGCCACATTTTATAATGGGTTGCTTCGCACGTCAGCTCTAATATGAACTATATATAAACGGTTGTTAGTCTCTAAAATGATCGAGATCATTTTTTGATTTGGCATAAGGTTCCGTCTTTCGCACGCCCGTTTACTTCCTCAGTGGAACGCTGTAAGAATTTGCTATGGCGGCTTCAGTTGTGATATGGGGTTTCAAAAATTGTTGGCCGTTTTATATTCGACATGTCGTGGACATATGGATCATTTTGTTATTATGTAGTTGTTATTATTCTACTTGTTCTTATGAAAAAATCGTTTTTCCTCATCAAGCATTGGACCAATTGCTTTAAAATTATCAGTGGTTGAAGATTGTATTTTTCTGTAAGGTTATTATTTATTTTAAATATTTCTGTATAGGAATGCAATGCAATGAAGAAATAAAAGTATATTATATTCGAGAGATGTATCACTGCTTGATTTTTATCATCCGTTCGGTTTTCAACTTTCTAGAAATATGTGCGGCCCGCCAATGACTTGCAAGTTGCAACCCTTAATTTTGGCCCGCGAGCGACGAAAGGTTGCCGACCCCTGCTCTAAGGGATCGTTTTTTGTGTAGAATGACTTCATCAAAATTAAAAGTTGCGCACCATTTGGCGGTTCCGCGTCGGAACATCTATCATTGTAACGAAAAAATTTTAAAATGTGGAAAAAAATATGTTTTGTGTCATTCACAGCAATTGAAACGCTTTTTAGACCCAAAAAAGTCTTGGAAACCCTCGTTTTCGGGCACCGGCCCGGTCCGCTAGTTGTTACGGTCAAACTCGACAATTAGAAATTTCATGACCCGCCCTTTAATTAATATTCCTGTCAACGTCACCTATATATAGTTGAAGGATTGGTCAGCAACTTAATCACGAACCCGGAAAGGAAACCCGGAAAATAATTCACCGTAAGTGAGCCTATATAAATGAAATTTCGATTATTCAGAATGTAAAATAGTTTCCGATTATAAATGGAATGATGACCGTTTGATATAATGGTCTAAAAGCAAACATAACTTTGTATATGAAATAAAACGGCCGCAATCTCATTTTTGTTGAATTTTGGCCACAAAAGAGTTTTTTAGGCTATTCCAATATTTGTCTATTTATCAAAAAAAACAGATCTTCAATTGCAATTTTATAGTCGTGTTTTGAGCGAACATTCATGAATGACGAACCATTGACTTAGAATATCTTCATTCTGGGTGCAGTAAGACTGTAGAATATCTTATAATTTGTAGTTAATGTTACTTGTTTATTAACAGTATGATAACAAAAGCTTTCGTTCGATGTTTGTTTTATCGAGGTTTTGCTCGTTCAATGATTCAGTTGATAAAGTATGTCATATTACATAAATAAATTTGTGTCGGTGTGTAGGTAGCCTGTAGCACGAATCTTAAATACCCAGAATAGTCATCTTTACTCCCACTCCACCAGGTTACCAGCGCACAATCATGGATGAAGGATAAGTTGTTTACTGTACGTTCTTTAGTAATACAAGAATTGTTAGAGAGTAGCAAGATTATTGAATCACAACAGCCAGCTTGCTATATCTTCCTTGTATTATGTGAATCTTAGGCTTCGGAAATACATTTTCGCTAGTGAGTCTTTGATCACTTAGGAATTGTAGTTAATGTTACTTGTTTATTAATAGTATGATAACAAAAGATTTCGTTCAATGTTGGTTTTATCGAGGTTTTGCTCGTGCAATGATTCAGGTGTGTTTTATCGCTGTTATGTCCATTGAATTCTTGCGGTAAGAAAAGTGAGACACTTTCGAGTAAGCATTTGCATTCTTGCTACTACATTCTTGCGTTGTATGTATCTCAGTTACGTAGATAAATTTGTCTGCGGCACGAATCTTGAATACATAGAAAAGTCATCTTTACTCCTGCTTCGCGGGCCGTAGTTTGCACATGTCAGAGCTAGAATCGTGAAGCACTTAGAAATTGTAGTTATTGTTACTTGTTTTTCATAGTATCTTGATAAGGTATGTTATATCCGGAAATGTCAATTGCATTCTTGTTTTGCTACTACATCCTTGAATTCAGTTTACATAAACAATAATTTGAAACTTGAATCTATGTATTAGGTATATTTTTTCTTGTCATAGCATTCTAACATTACACGAATCTAAGATTATTTGTTAGTGTAGCAAGACTTCTGTATCAATCAGAATAGCAACCTTGCATTATACGGGTGCACCAGACTGCAGTAGTTCCCAAAGTTGATTGACCGGAGACCAAAATTAGAAGCGGGAGGATATTTGCGGGCCAGGATATTTGGCCCCCCAAGGAACCAATGCCAGCACCGGTATAACTAAAATACTGGTATGATTGAATTGTTAGGAATATACATGTGCTTAAACTGTGATACTGACGTAAAAATTGGCGGGATCTAGAACGTAAAAAAGAAAAAATATAAAATTCAGCGGCCATATCAAATCAATACGCGGGCTGTGATTGGCCCGCGGACTGCGGTTTGGGAACCGCTGGCATAGAGGAAAGATAATTATTAGTTGTGTGGCATCGAGCTATGAGTTTACAACGAAAATATCTAATTTAAAAGGAATACGGATTTTTTTTCTCAATTTCCAAATATTTCTAACAAAAGCGATTTTCGTAGAATGATTTTTATACTTTTAGAAATTCTGTGGTTGGTTTTATATAGAGTAGAAGTGTTACCGCGAAACAGTCGGGGCGTTAATTGTGGTCACGAACAAATGCCAATATATGTGATGTTTATATAAGTTCCGTTCAAGTGCATATTTGCGTATAATAGCTGACGTCTTTATATTATTAAGACTTTTTGTCAAGAACAAGGTCACACGCACTCAGTGTAAACCAGGAAATCGAAACTTTCATTCTCTTGTTTATCCCATGACAAATATGAAAGTCCCCATCGCCATTTTTGGGGGAATATTTCTGTAGGGGAAGCGTAAACGCGTATATTATTTCCATTATGCATTTTGCAATATACTATGCCGGCTCGGCGGTGTGGCGCATGGAGCAAAGCGTTAGGAATACGCTCGCCACCGCAACTGTGATTACCCTGCGTAGGTTTGTTTCTAATGCGGGGATGATTATGTGCGAGAGGATTGCTGGACTCCCCGCCGCCTTAGGCCGCTGGTCGATCGCGGCTCCCCATACCGTGCATCTAAAAAAAAAAAAAATGGCTAACTATTCACATACCCGGTGTTGACTGGTAACCGGGCGAGGGGACGTGGTTCGCTAATTAAAACATCTTATCGGTTTCTTCTTCCCGGAATAAATATGCAAATCCTATCCAATGTGGCAATTAAGACATGTATTGAGATCAAATCCGCCGCTTATTTTGAATTTGTCTAAGTTTCAGACTTTAAGTGATATATCAAGAAGTCAAAATCATTTTGGAGTCAAAATTATTTAAAACCGGAATCCGGAGTCCGGATTGTCCATAATCCGGAGTAGAAGCCCACGACTCTACCCACCACTAGCGCAAACCTAATTTTTTATTATGATCGCGCTCTACATCACAATCTACACCAGGGGTGGGCAAGGTTTTTAGACCGGGGGCCAAAAATCTTGCCCACCTAGACTGGCGGGCCATGTAAGTGTGACGTAAAAATTTAAATTTTATGAACAATATTTACAGTGTTACAAAAGCAACCGCGGAAAACAATAAACCTCGTGCCAAAAGTAAATTTAATCGCAACCTCAACAAATTCCATGAGCTATTTTCAGTTAAAACATCTAAATTTGGTTTCAGCTTGGTTGTGGCAGCATCAGGCGGGCCAGATTGAATCACCCAACGGGCCGGATACTTTGGGCCATACTTTGCCCATGTCTGGTCTACACCATAGTGTAATCAAAATTAAACGCTGTGACTCATCCGCAAGCATTTTCGTTTTCATATTTACACGAGTTCACTTTGAACTAGGTCGTAGCCAGTAGTGGGATTCAGCTAGTTCGCACCGGTTCTATAGAGCCATCTCACAGAATTTTATGAGATCAGCGAACCGGTTAGCATTACTGGTTACTGTCAATGACTTTTTGTAACAAAACCGTCTGAAAAATATGACTTTTGTGATGAAACCGGTTGACAAAAAAAAATGAATACCACCACAGGTCGCAGCATATTATACTTTTACTCTCTTTACTCCTCTGTCAATTAATATTTATTTTGGCACGAGTCCTATACTCCCGCTTCTTTGAGACTGAATTGAGTCAAGGTTAGCAGTTTAAATATGGAAGGCTTTACAGCTGTTGTTTTGTCTAGAAGTGACGCTTTGGATAAGACTTCTTAAATTATTTATGAATTAGAATTTATTCTGTAACGTAAAGTAGATGCGTGTCGTAGGATATATCGTTACGATTCGTCAATATCGGATTTTCAGGCGGAAGCAAGGCTCAATGTACAATCTCAGTGGCACCTTTAACTTTTATTAGAATTATTAAGAATGATTATTTATTTCGCCTTTTTGGCTGATGATGTAGTGAAATTTAATAAACGCAATTGCCTGGTGCAGCGTGTCATATGTTTCGTCTATTCACTACCGCGTAATCGATGACGTAACCTATGCGGACGAAACATCGCGACAAAAAGAATCGATATCGCTTGCACTTGGAGTTCAGAACGGCTGAAGAGGCCACTTTCGTTTGGAATTCGATTTTGATGAAGCCGTGAAGAGGCCTACTAACGTATATGGGTCGGGATTAATTTGTTATAATTATATTTTGTAATTATTGGAATAAGGGGCTTTCGTCTCGTGTTGATATTTGCCAGCAATATTTCTTAAAAAAGTAGTTAATACCCTGTTATCTTCTATTTTATTTCGTTTTTTACGTTGTTCATCTTCCTATCAATTTTAACTGATTTTTTTAGCGTAACCGTCTGTTGCGTCATATCTTATGTTCCGTCAGTTTAACGATCGCGCAATCGATGACGTAATCTGTACAGACGGGGAATCGCAACAAAGAAAATCGTTATCGCTCTGTTTTTAGAATACACTTGAAGTTTAGTAAGGTACGAGAAGTCAATTTCGTCTGAAATTTGATTTTGAAGTGGTCTTAAATCGTAAAGGGACTTGATAACGCCTACAGGATTATTTGTTAGTTGCAATTATTTTAATAAGGGGTCTTCGTCTCGTGTTGATATTTTCGGCAATAAAATCCGATTATCTGGCTTCTATTTTATTTCGTTCTTTTTTATGTTGTTTATCTTACTATCAATTATCTGATGAGATGTTAAGGGAATGTAGGAAATCACCTACCCTAACTTTTAGTGGTGACGCAATGACAAGATATTACCAGTTTTTGTTTGTTCTTATCAGATAGTTTGTCGCCCGTTATGCTGATTATTGAGTGAAAATAAATAAGCGTAATTGCCTGGTGCAGCGTATCATACGTTCCGTCTATTGATGATATCGCGTAATCGATGACGTAACCTATGCGGACGAAACATTGCAACAAGAGAATCGATATCGCTTGCACTTGAAGTTTAGAACGGCAGAAGAGGCCACTTTCGTTTAAATTTGGTTTTGATGAGGCCGTAAAAGGACGTGTTAACGCAATGGGTCGGGATTATTTGTTGACTTTCCTGATTTTCCGTACATTTATTTGTTTTGCCATGTATTGTTTTGTTGTATTGGAAAATCGAAATAAACACTTACTTACACTTACTAACTTACTTGACTGTAATTATTGCAATGAGGAGTTTTCGTCTTGTTTTGATATTTGCCGGCAATAACGTCTTGAAAATTGGTAATATGCGCTTATCAGCTTCTATTTTATTTTGATTTTTCTATGTTGTTTATCTTACTATCGATTCAATTATCTGATAAGATGTGCAGAGAATGTGGAACATAACCTTATCTAACTTATTCTATAGCATAACTTTTAGTGGTTGCGAAATGACAGGATATTATCTAGTCTTTGTTTGTTTTCTTCAGATAATTTGTCGCCCGTTATGCCGATTATAGAGCGAAAATAATTTAGTAAATGTCTGTCGCAGCTTATATTACGTTCCGTTCTATTTCACCATGGCGTCATCGATGACGTAATTTATGCGGAAAATATATCGCAAAGAAGAGAATTCCGCATCCCTTATTTTTTTATAAAACAATTGGAGTTTAGAAAGCCATAAGATGTCACTTTCGTTTGAAATTTGATTCTGAAGTGCAATGGGACGCAATGGGACGTATTAACGCCCACGGGCCGAGAAAATTGGTTGTCCGAAATTTTTGCAATAAGTGGTTTTCGGCAATAATGTCTTCAAAATTGGTAATATCGTGTCTGGCTTTTATTTTATTTCAATCTTTTTTATGTTGTTTATCTTACTATGAATTATCTGATAAGATGTAGAGAGAATGCGGGAAATCACCTAGCTTAAATTATCCTATATCGTAACTACAGTGGTGACGCAATGACAGAATATTACGCAGTTTTTGTTTGTTTTCGTCAGATAAATACTATCCCTAGAGTTTATAATTGCATATGAAATCACTTGTTTGAATTTGTTGCTGAAGTGGTCGCGACTCGCAAAGGAACGGGCTAACGCCTGGAAGACGAAATTAATTTGTTAGTTGCAACGAGGGTTTTGCATCTCGCTTTGATATTTGCCTGCACTGGCAAATACTATCTTACGTTCATCGTAAGCGCGTCATATCTTACGTTACGTCTATTTACCGCTCGCGCATTCGATGGCGTAATCTGTACAGACGGGGTATCGCAACAAAGAAAATCAATATCGCTCTGTTTTTAGGATTCACTTGAAGCTTATGAAGGTATAGGAAGCCAATTTCGTTTGAATTTGATCCTGAAGTGGCCTTGAATCGCGAGGGACGTGCTAACGCCAACGGGTCGGGATTAATTAGGCTTCCCGGTGCTTGTCAGCAGGGAACCTATTGTATTCCTGTGTTTTATTATTATTATTATTTATTTATTATTATTATTTTTTCAAATTGGTCCTACAAACTTGAAATTCACCTCAAATGTGCAGAAGTTCTCAGCTAGCAATAAAATGCAAATTTTGCAATTTTTTTTTTACGCGGGAAGCCTGTTAAAGCTGCACGCAGCTCTAGTTTGTTGATTGTGATTATTGCAATAAGGTGTTTTCGTCTTGTGTTGACATTTGCCGGCAATAATGTCATAAAAATAGGTAATATCCTGTTATCTGGCTTCTATTTTATTTCGTTTTGTCACGTTGTTTATCTTTCTATCAATTTTTACTGATTTTTTAGCGTAACTGTCTGGTGCGTCATATCTTACGTTCCGTCAATTTAACGATCGCGCAATCGATGACGTAATTTGTACAGACGGGGCATCGCAACAAAGAGAAAATCGATAAAGTTTTGTTTTTAGAATACACTTGGAGTTTAGAAAGCCATGAGAGAAGCCAATTTCGTTTGAAATTTGATTCTGAAGGGGTCTCCAATCGCTTTGATATTTGCAAGAACTAGTGCCAAAGCAATCGATGTCAGAGCAAAATTATGATCCTATTGTATGATTCTGCGTGCGTTTGGTTAGGTCCGATACGTTTTTATGTCTAGGTTGCTTCCCTGATTAGAGGATCAGTGTTAGATAGATGATAGATGTAATTGTCTGACGGCGAGTATCTCACATTCTCTCAATTTAATGATTGCGTAATGGATGGCGCAATCTATACGGGCGAGATATTAAAACAAAGAAAAGCGATGTCGCTTTGTTTTTGGAACACACTTGAAGTTTGGAAAGATAATTTGAATCTCGCTTTGATATTTTCCAGCACTGGTGCCAAAGCAAATGATGTCACAGCAAATTTATGATCCTATTGTATTATTCCGCGTACGCTTGGTTTGGTCCGATAGTTTTTTTTTATGTCTTGGTAATTGTCTGACGCTGAGTATCTTACGTTCCCTCAATTTATTGATCGCGTAATGGATGACGTAATCCATACGGGCAAGATATTGTTTTGTTTTCAGAATACACTTGGAGTTTAGAAAACCTTGAGAGGCCACTTTCGTTGGAAACTTGTTTCGCCTACGAGGCGAATTAATTTTTAGATGAAAAGAAGATTTTGCATCTATCTCTAATATTTGCTAGTACTGGCAAATTGTCTGACGCCTTATATCCTACGTTCCGTCAACACTCACGCACAGCATCAACTTTTCTGCGTTTACTTGTCATTTGTCTAATTATAATAAAATTATTTGCTCGTCAAACGAGTTATTGTGAATATTATACTTGTTAGATTATAATATAGTTTAGTCTACACATGTCTCACAATAAATCACAAATAAATCTGTTACGTAAAGAATATAATCGTCAAAACAGCTGTTTTGCTATCATAATTCAGTGAAGCGTCGCGGGCCGGATTATATTACTCCGCGGGCCGGATCCAGCGCGCGGGCCGTAGGTTGCCGACCCCTGGGCCATAATGGATGAGGCAATCTATACGGGCGAGAGATTGAAACAATAAAATCGATGTCGCTCTGTTTTTAGAACACACTTGAAGTTTAGAAAGAGCTAAAGGGACCACTTTCGTTTGAAATTTGATTCTGAAGTGGCCGTGAATCGCGAGGGACAAACGCCTGAAGGACGTAATCAATTTGTTAATTGTAATAACGAGGTTGCGCCTCGCGCTATCTGGTAATCGCGGGTTTCAGGTTCAGTATGTGTATCAATTTGGAGGTAACTAATTTTGTTCGCCTACTTTACATCAAGTTGTGTAAAGGGACTGAAGCCTATGGACAGGGGATTGTTTACTTGACTAACACAGACAGTCACCGAACTCGTAATAGAACTAAAATAAGGAAAATCGGAATAAAATTATGTCCTAACCCTAACCTGATACACACACGAGAGTACCGGTTTCAGTGTCTTGAAAAATTTGGTCTCGCGTTGTATTTATATTCTAACATAGAGTTTTTGGTCCTGTTATCTTACCCGTTACTTTTGTGATCTGTTTATCTTGATTTCCTCTATGTTAAGATAGGAATATTTTGTACAAAGCCCCCGCCCAAAAAACACCCCCGCCAACGCGCAAAATAGGAAAATTATTAATTATCCAGTTCGGGTTAAGGTTAGGAATACGGCGCTGGAAATTCAAATTTTCAAATCATTCCTAAACCAACCAACATGATTACTAATTTGTTATGTTAAAACATGGCGCCGTTTCTTTTTCTCAAATTTCACATTTTAACATCAGTGGCTGGGGCTATGTAAAAATATCCCAGGATATTACCCATTCTTTGCCTGTTTTCATCAGTGTGCGGCGCGGCGGTGTGGCTCAACGGGCTAAGCGTTAGGAATACGCTCGCCACCGCACCTCTAATTACTCTGCGTGGGTTCGCAGGTTCGAATCCCATGCAGGGATGGTTATGTGCGAGAGGATTGCTGGACTCCTCGCCGTCGTTGGGTGGTTCACGTAACCGCTGGTCGGTTACGGCTTCCTCCACCACCAAGTCAGTCCATGCTTCCGAAAAAAAAAAAAAATACAGTAAAAAACTAATCCCATACCCGACTTGGAATGGTAACCGGACGAAAGGCCGTGGTTCGCCATATGGATAAGCCGTCTTATCGGCTTTCCTCTCCCCCGGGATAAATATGTAAATCCTGTCTATCTATCTATCAGATATTTTTTTCGCCCGCTATTGCTATTGTGGAGCCGAAACAAACGCACTTACGCACTTCGTCGGCCGACTAATGATTATTAGCTAATCAAGATTGTTTTTTATGGCGTTATAGTTCTTTTGGTATATATTTAAATCTATAAAAGTAATTTTATGAAGGGAAACTTCAAAAGAGGGGCTAATGATCCAAAATAAAGCATTAGGTGCGGTCCGAATCGAATACCCGAAATGCCCGGATTCGGACGGCGGCCGCTAGTTGAGTAGCCCTGACGTAATTTATACGAGCAAGATATTGAAACCAAAAGAAATCGATATCGTTTTGTTTTTAGAACACACTTGAAGTTTAGAAAGGTATAAGAGGCCACTTTCATTTGAATTTGATTCTGAAGTGGTCGTAACTCGCAAAGGGACGTGCTAACGGCTACGGGTAGGAATTAATTTGCTAATTGCAGGAATGAGAACATTTCGCGCTTCGTGTTAGCTGATATTTGCTGGCTTCAGTGTAAGTTTAAAACAAATTTTAGCCTGTTATCGCCCCACCACTACATTTGTGATATATGTGCTTTGATTTGTTTACCTCGGGCTCGGTTACGACACTATTACCGCTATCTTCACCGCTTCAGTCAAGTTCAGGGTCGTGCCTTTAGTCAGTGTGGTCATTTGTAAACACTCAGGTGTTTCCCCATTAAGCATGAAATTCTAACTGGACATTTTATGTTTGAAAAGGCGCTCAAGTGGATAGGAATACATATGATTTTTGCTTTTGTCGTTGCGTTAAATCTTGCGCCATTTTGTCCAGTACCTTTACTACTGCAAGACTAAGCGATAGCCGCATCATCTTCTATTGCCTTCCCCGCTAGTTTTTGTGTGTGGTCCAGCTAGAATAGATGACTGGAGTTGGCTACATGGCCCGCCGACAATAAATTTTGCACAGCCCTGGTCTAGCGTCAGATAGAACTCGGTTATATTCTGTCATCGCCCCGCCGCTACATTCGTGATATGTTTGTTATGTTTACCTCAGGCCAGGTTACAATACTATGATCGTTACCTTTGGCGTTTAGATCTAGTTTTAAATAGTTTTCGTTTGCAGAACTTTTTACCAATTTTGCATGTATTGCTATTCAAAGTAGTTGAACTGTATATGCCGAAATGCCACGGAAAAATGTTTTTGTTAGTATACTCTCGCAGGAGCGTAGCCAGCAATTTTGAAAGGGAGGGGGGGGGGGGGGGGGGTACGCCCCTTAATCTCAGCAATGTACTCTCGCTATAGAAGTTTCCCGGAAAGCTTTAGGATATCCACCAACTCTCCGTCTTTAGGTCAGATGAAAGTCGGCCGATCGTGGCCATCAAATGCGTTTTCGGAACAAAACATAAAAGTTTTAAAATCAACAGGTGGCAATTAAATTAATTGCTTTCTATTGCAAGGATATAGAATGTCGTAAATAGAACGATGCACTTGTGTTAAAAGCGTTTTATAGACATTGAAAATATTACCTCAGTCCATGCAGGCCTATTACTTATTGAACATTTCTTGGCACGATAGCACGACGGAATTCTTGCAACGCGACGCAGCCTACACTTAATAATAGCCAAGAGATGTGACAAGGGATCGTGCGACAAACTGGATAGGATAGGACTTCCTTATTTATTCCCCCTTTCAGATGCATGACTTTGATGGTAGAGGAAGCTGTAACCGACCAGCGTCTACGTTAATCATCCTATGGCGGCCAGGAGTCCAGCAATCCTCTGGCATATAGTTATTTTAAAGGGATTCGAACCTAGGACCCACGCAGGGTAATCAGAGGTGCGCGGTGGCGAGCGCACTAATAACACTTAGCACGAATGAAAGGTTTGTACTCATTAGTGAGGCATATATTGACATTGTTCAGCCTTCGCTTTAAGCAGTTCATTATACTTCTAGGTATTTAATATTTAGTTAATTCACTTCGTTTGAGATTTCAAATAAATTTCGGCGATAGGGGTCATTAAATTAATATGAAATGGTACATAAAAGTGTTAACACCGACAAGTGGTAATTAAAAGGAGATACGCGTGAAATATATCGTAAAGGTACTAGCCCTAGTAAAATAAAATTAATTAGTCTTTTCATGCAAGGATTGTGTTGTTCGGAGTAACGGTAATTTTATATTCAATATAAATGGCTATATATAGGTAGGCTATAGCACGCAATCAGAGAGCAATGGCTTACTAGCAGTGGAGTGGTAGCGTTACACACGAGGGTGGGTACCTCCGTAATCTGTGTAACAGGTTAGGGTTGGGCCATAATTTTGTTCCGATTTTCCTTATTTTAGTTCAATTACGAGTTCGGGGACTGTCTGTGTTAGCCAAGTGAATATACCCCTTGTCCATTGTTTCAGTCCCTTTACACAACTTGATGTAAAGTAGACCAACAAAATTAGTTGCCTCCATATTGGTACACACACTTCTGGAACGTCCAAGAATGTGGGGTTTGAAGTCAGAAAAAAGGCCTTGACTGGCAAAGCATTCTCAATACTCAATTATTGACAAAGGCTCGCGTAGGTCAAAATTAGGTTTTCTTAAATTTTTTACACCACGGTAATCCGGTAACCAAACACAGAGTAATTACGTTAGACGACTTCCGGACATAGCACAGTAAACATACGTTACAACTATTCGGCATCGATTGATGTCCTCGGAACACTATCTAAATTGATATACGCATTCATGGAGAGCGGTACTTTTATGTTTATGTAGGGATATATATAGTACGTGAACATAGAACGACGACTCAGAACCAGATGGTAGCGTTATATGTAAGGATGTGAAGTCTGAAATTGTAGCCAAAGTATAATAGGAATTTTCGATTTCTAATGGTGGAATTCAAGGTCAAAATTCCCGACGAAAACCAGAATATATTAACTTGATTAAGCACTCTCAATAGATAACTCGAACCCACTTTAAAACACTATTTCTGGCGCGGTAAACAATAACCAGGGAAAGGACTGATTTGTTTAAATGCAGGGGTATGGAGTCGAGTTCAGAGCCGAAGTACGATAGGAATTGCGAATTTGTCGGGGTCGACATTCCAGTCTTTCAATGGTGGTATTCGAAATCAAACCAATTTATTACACCATTGAGAACCACGATAAACCGGTAATCAGGGAACAGAGTAATTATGTTAGGCGATTTGGTATATTATAAAATGGGAACTCGAGTTGACCTAAGTCGTCACACCATTGCGACCACGGTAAAACGGTATCCAGAGCACAGAGTATTTATATTGGCAATTTGTTTTAGTTGTGAGTTGAAGTTAACCCGATTAATTTACTGGGCACGGTAAAACGGTAACCAGACACAGAGTAATTACGTTGGACGACTTCCGGACATAGCACAGTAAACATACGGTACGACTTCAATCGGAATCGACTGATGTTCCTGTTCCTCTGATGTTGTGAGTACGGTAACCCGATAATCAGAATACTGAGTAATTACCGTATGTCGGCGCTTGCGATTTCTTGTGGTTGGGAACTAAAGTTGATTCAATTTAATGAACCATTGCGCACACGGTAAACCGGTAACCGTGGCGCAGAGTAATTACGCTAGGCTGCTTCCAGACATAGCACAGTAAACATTCGTTACAACCAATCGGCATCGATTTATGTTTTATGAACACTATCTAAATTGATATACGAGGTCACTTACGGTGAGCGGTGCTTTTATGTCTTTGTATATATATAAAGCACGTAAACATAGAGGTAGATGGCTTAGTAGCAGATGGTACTGTTACATTACATAGAGGCGTGGTCAATTAGAAAAAAGGTTGCGTGGTTTCGGTAAACCGGAAACCAGGACACAGAGTGATTATGTTGGGCTATTTGGTATATCATAAAATGGGAAGTAGAGTAGACCTAAGTCATCGCACCATTGCGACCACGGTGAAACGGAAGCATAGAGAGATGGCTTAATAGCTGACGGTAGTTAGCATTGTGTACAGGAGCTGCGAAGGCGCAGTCTGGAGTCAGAGCCGAAGCAATAATTTCAAATTTTTCGGGACGGGAATTTCAGACGTCCAATGGAGGAAATCGAAATTTTCGACAGAAACTGAAAAAGCGTCAAAAAGACAAAGCATTCTTAATAGGCAGTTTATGTCGTTTTCTACGGGACAAAGTTTTTGTGGTTAAAATTTAGTTTTCTCGAGTCGCCACCCGTATCCAATTCATCACTCCATTGTGACCACGGTAAACTGGTAACCATACACAGAGTAATAACGTTAGACGATTTCCGGACATAGCACATTAAACATATGTTACAACTCTAATCGGCTTCGTTTGATGTTTCCGGAACACTATCTAATTCTAAGTTGCACTTAGAACAAGCAGTACTTTTATGTCTGTGTATAGAGGTATATATAGTGCAGGTAGCTAGCAGTTAGAGCAGGAGTGGGAAGGTTTGTGACGTAAGAAGTTACATTTTATAAACAAAATTTTATATACAGCGTCACAAAAGTAGAAAACGATAAGTCTCGTGCCAAAACTAAAATTTTTTGTTTGGCTGTGGCAGCATCAGGCCGGCCAGATTGAATTACGCAACGGTCCTGATTTGACCCGCGAGCCGTAGTTTGCTCATGTCAGAATTAAAGCATTAGATCTAATCATGTTTGCGTAGCAGTTACAATACTTCGATGCATACTTTCTCAGCAAAGTTGTAAATTCAAATATCCTTTTTAATTTTTCAGTTCCATATTATACTAGATTATACTAGATTGCATTATGGGTAATATTAGTTCTTCCGAAGAGGATGACGTCAGACCTGCCCCACGACCCCGGCCGAGACCGGAACCGGAAGAGCCAATACCAGATGGCGGGCTTGATTTTCACGAAAAACCGGTTGTGGCGCCACCTCCGCCAGAGGAAAGAACGGACCCTAATATCATTGAAAACTTGGATCAACCCTTAGATGACGATAAATTCAAGATGGGAGTGACCACGATAAGTTTGTAGCGGAGGCTCTAGTCTGGCGATTGCTAACCGGGGGCCCGTTGCCGCCAAAGAAGACCACCTAACAGTTGGAGGGGGGGGGGGGGGTACAATGCTGGGCTCAAACTGATCGTCAATAGTTATGGCTCGTGCCTACCGTTCGGGGGGGTTTTAGCTCGGATCTCCCGAAGTATGTGCATCAAGATGGCGCACAACCTGATAACCCTAACCTGGTACACATACTATGTTCAGGTTGTGCGTCATCTTGGTTCACATACTTCGGGAGCACCTTTAGCACGCTGTTTATCATTCCCGTGGTATTTGTAGTGTTATTTTATTTGATGGATTCCAAATCCCATTATGTTCAAATAATTCACGCTCAACAAATGGAAACACCCCATTAAATAATCTTATCAAAAAATGTAACTAGGAAGAACGAGCAATTTTCTTGTGAAGTGAGAAGTAAATTAAGTTTTGCGCTTGGCTTTGTGGCCTCCCTCTAACTGCTTTGTGACCCACTTTGAGGGCCACGGACTCCTGGTTAAGAATCACTGCTCTATTTGTTTATTCCCAGGTATATTATAGTGCAGGGCTACTCAACTGGCGGACCGTGGTCCGAATCCGGACCTTTTGAGTATTTGATTCGGACCGCACCTAATTCTTCATTTTGAATCATTAGCCCCACATTTAAAGTTTCATTTTACAAAATGACCTCTATTGTTTTGAATATATGTGAAATGAAGGATAAACAATCTTGATTATCATGTATCATTATCCGGTCGAGGAAGTGCGCGTTTACGGTTGCCGAAATATAATTTCAGGAAACATCGGACCCAAATAATTTTGAAGTTTTGTATGTGGATCTTCGGTTAAAATAGTTGAGTAGCCCTGTTATAGTGTATTGCACTGCGGTCGGGTCGCTGTACAAGTTTCACTTAGACGCAGCGAGATACTGGGTGGGGAAAAAATCAGGTTTTTAAAATATGTATGTAGCCTGCCAAAATTATCACGCTTTCGCTTCACAACTAGAGATATTAAACGTTGGGTCGTTGACGTCGTTGGGTTCTCCTGAAGTATGCGTACCAAGATGGCGGACACTTGAACGTAGGCCCTACTTTTGGGCACAAATCACTTGGCTAGTCCCCGAACTCGTAATATAACTAAAATAGAGAAAATGCAATAAAATTATGCCCTAACCCTAACCTGATACACATACTACATTCCGGTGTCCGCCATCTTGGTACGCATATTTCAGAGGAACCCGTCGTTTTGTGTGATAAATAAACCATTTTATTTGCGCCCGGATTAACAAAAAATTATATTTGTGCAGAACTACGAAGAGTTCCGCGACACAATACTGAAAAAGAGTCGAGACGAAGGAAAGCAATATGTCTTCCGCGACACGAATTTTCCCGCTGAAAAAGAATCGTTGTATTTCAGCCAACGAGGATCGTCAAAATGGAAAAGAATAACTGAATGGAAAAGGCCTTATGTAAGTGAGACATTGATACCGTTAACACTAGTGGCGTAATTTTATTTTTTAAATTTCATGCCCCCTACTTCTGTAAATGTAGTATTACGTAACTTTTCTGTGTTTATATGACGTCATATATTCGTGGTATGCCACGTCACATTAAAAAATTTTGTCAAGTAGTAATCGAATAGTAATTGATTATGCTTGGTCGGCATAAATATGGTAACCACGAAACCGCATTTCGTCTCTCCCCACTTTTTTTCCTCGTGTATTTAAACCTAATTTTCTTTTTCCTAGAATAAATTTTATATCCCATCTACTGATCTACACACTTTATACGCACCTATCAGCTTTTCTCTCATCGGGATAAAATAGCATAAGATAGGTTTCATATATTTATCCCGGGGAGAAAGGAAAGCCGATAAGACGGCTCAATCATATGGCGAACCTTGGCCTTTTGTCCTGTTACCAGTCCAAGTCGGGTATGGGCTTAGTTAGTCAGTTATTAGTTTGACTTGATGGTGGAAAAGCCGTAATTGACCACCGGTTACGGTGGCGAGGAGTCCAGCAATTCTCTCGCACATTTCACGGGATTCGAACCTGATAGCTCACTCATGGTGATCAGAGATGACGTGGCGAGCGTATTCCTAACACGATGTGCCAAATCACCGAGGCGCCAAACCGTGAGCCTAATATGAAAATCTTTTATTGCCCCACCGCGAAAGACTTAATAGTACACTGTCTAGTGTTCTGCTCTCTCGAAATAAAAATGGCAACTCTATTCAACTCACCCAAAATAACTCATTATTCTTTCACTTTTAGGACTTGACAGAGAATCCTCATCTCCTCAAAGACGGCATAACCAGCGATGACATCATACAAGGATCCCTGGGCAACTGCTGGTGGCTTTCGTCTGTTGCGGCGATTTCTAGGAAACCCAAGTATATGCACAGGGTAAGTGTCTCTCGCCTGAAAGAAGGCTTTGGACAACAGACACTATTTTTTTGAAAGAATCTTTTCTGGTATTGCTAACAAATTTCGTTGTAAGCGCTAAGCTAGCTATCGCGAAAGATGTTTTACTTGCATCTTCACCAGGAACAAGGTTTCAGCCGAGCAGTTATTTATACCGCCACAACTAGGTCATTCAACAAGCGGTTTTGCGTGGTAATAAAATATATAATATTCCATATAATAAAATAGTTCTTACGATTTCCATCCAACATGCCTCAGTAGGCTATAACCACGAGCTTGGGTCGCTACCGACAACGAGCTTCATCCTATTTTTGCTTATTCATATTAATAGGCATTTTCTGTTACGATTCATGAACGCACAGTTGAATACCATGAGGACGGGTTTACTATTACTCTGGTGATATTTTGTGATTTGTTTTTCTTCTAATTTTGAGTGATTAAATTCGTATAATTTTATCGTCATTCCCTCTAAAACTTCAGCCAACAGGTGTCGCTGACCCGCTGACTGTCACAGTCTTTCGCGACCCTTCATCAATTGCCATGAATCTCTCATTTGTATTAATTTCCTATGTGTATAATTACATTTTTTTATGATTGCCAATAATTTTTGTATTGATTCTTGCTTGATAGAAATAAAATATCTGGATCTGAATCTAAATCAGCGATAAGTGAGAAGTTACAATATTTCTTATTCAGTATTGTTCGCTCAATTTAAAATGCCCTCGGTAAGGCGTGGCGTAACCTTTTTATACATACATTATATGCTATAGGAAATATTTGGTCCTATCTGCGTGTAACGCCAAATGTTCGTATGTTGTAAATATGCACAATCGAATCCAAATACCGGTTCCCGTACATTTGAACCCACGACAATTGCACCTGCATATATTTTGGAATTTTTTTTGTTTTGCGGATATTTGAACCCATACTAACCCTAACCTATGGATTTTAGCGCCCGCATATAGATTGAACCCGCGGATATACACATGGGTTCCAATGTACGGTCACCCAAATAACAGATAACGGAAAACACTTAAAACCTTAACGCAAGTATATGTGATGAAACCAAATTTCTAACTAACAAAAAAACGATGAATACGAGCAACACTGAGCGAGGGAAATATGTCATAAAGGAAACGAATTAGAGCAACGACCTTGTTTCAGGCAAATAACATGCACTGTTAACAATATGAGTTGAAAATATTGAAACGCACAGTAACTATCCTTATGTACTCGCTACATCCGTTCCCAAATAGGATTTGCTAAGTGTGCCCCGAAAATCAACAGAATTGTGTTGAACATAACTAATATAGGATTGAATATATTACATATTGTATTTATTATAAATGTTCATTGATTTTTTTCCTTGAGGAAGTTTGGGACCGTTACCCAGGGGTGGCCAACCCTTTTTCGGTCGCGATCGACTGTTCGGTAATAAAGTTGTTAACCATAAACCAATGAATGCTGAATAGACAGATAACTACATACACGCATACACAAAATTCCACTGCTGCCAATAAGCTCTGTTCTGGGGGCGCATCTTATAATGAATTTAAAACTTTGTATTGTTTATGTTCTATTTAATTTTATAGTATATGTATAGTACTTGGAGTAAATTTAAATTCACGTGACACCAGTGTTGGCCACCCCTGCTTTACGCCATAGGATTTAATTTCTTCTGCGCATACCACACAGTGGATAGACAATGCAAACATAGGTAACACGGCCATCGCGCACACCAAAAAATTACAAAATCTTCTTTGTCTTTCAGGTCGTACCAACTAACCAAGCGATGACTGGCGACGATTACGTAGGAATGTTTCACTTCCGGTTTTGGAGATTTGGTTCCTGGGTTGAGGTCATAGTTGACGATCGTTTACCAGTAATTCAGAACCGACTGGCGTTTGGCAGGTCAAGCTCGAAAGACGAGTTTTGGCTGTCGTTGCTAGAGAAGGCTTATGCAAAGTAAGTATTTGATCAGAATTTCTTTTAAAATGTCGTGCCACACTTGTCCCACTTGTACTTAGCCTATTCACCACTTATCTTGCCACGGTTGACAAGTAGGAGATGAATTTTTTCTTGAAATTTTACTCCAAAACAGACATTTTCATTGTCTAAAAATTTTTTCAAAGCAATGTTGCGCGCTATTTCCGAGTTGGAGTTGAGTGAGAGTCGAAATTTTTGGTCAAACTGTATTCATTTGGTACTCCCGTAGTGTGTGTACTAGGCTAGGGTTAGACCATAATTTTATTCCGATTTTCTTTATTTTAGTTCTATTACGAGTTCGGGGAATTTCTGTGTTAGCCAAGTGAATATACACCCTGCCTTTAGGTTTCAGTTCCTTTATACAACTTGATGTAAAGAAGACAAACAAAATTAGTTACCTCCATATTGGCACATACATTTTTGAAGAGCCATTCATTTTTTCGATTGGCTTGAAGTTTGTAGTCAGTTGTATTTGTAAATCTATTCCGGCACCTCAGCCTGAGTATAATTGTATAATTTTCTTTTTTTACAGACTTCATGGTTCTTACGAGGCGATTGAAGGCGGATTTAGTCAAGACGGACTTGAAGACCTAACTGGAGGAATGGCTGTATCGTTTGATTTGGGAGATAAAACACCTGGACATTTATTCAGAAGCTTAGTCAAGTAGGTCCAGTGTATTTTGACAAATCAATGGAAATGAGCAATGCGATGGCCTAAAGCAGTGGGGCTCCGCGAGTTATTCGTTCACTTATTAAAATACTGACTTGGTTAATTTTGTAACTGTCCGAAAAAGCAATAACGGCATTCGACAATAGTAGTGTGGAAATGTGGCAACAAGTCGGTAGTTCAAATACGATCTATAAGTCTATATATCTATAAGTTCTATCTATCAAATCTATAAGTTCCAATGAACAACAATGTGTTTTTTACTCTTATAAATTCATTGGGTGCTCCCGTAGTATGTGAACCAAGATGGCGGACAACGGAACGTAGTATGTGTACCAGGAAAGATTAGGCAATAATTTCAAGTACAAATACTACGGGAGTCACTTGGCTGCTCCCCTGACTCGTAATAGAACTAAAATAGGGAAAATTGGAATAAAATTATGACTTAACCCTAACCTGGTACACATATTATAGTCCGGTGTCTGTCATCTTGGTTCGCATACTAAAAAGGGGGGTCATTCATTGTGGAGTTCCGTATATAATATTCAGCCTCCTCAAGTCACCACAAGTTCGAGTACGCCTAGCTAGAATATAACATGATTGAATGCCACATTCATTCTCTATTATACGGACACATTCGACGCCATCCAATCTGAATCGAACCATTTGATTTTATATCTCAAACGTTTTCTATATCTTTCAGGGCATTCCAGAACAACTCATTTGCATGCTGCTCTATCAAAGGCTCCGCCGAGCGTGAGGATTCCAGGGGACTCGTCAGCGCTCATGCCTACACCATCACAGGAGCGACAAGGGTAAATGTGACCATATTTTTTTATGTGAAGTAATAGTGTGATAGCGAGGCGCTCCCGAAGTATGTGCACCAAGATGGCGCACGACCTGACAACCTTAACCTGGTACACATATTTTGTTCAGGTTGTGCGCCATCTTGGTGCACATACTTCGGGAGCTCCGATAGCGAATCGATTAGAACAGCGTTTCTCAAACTGTGTTCCGCGGAATACTGCTGTTCCGCGAGTTTCTTCGTAGTGTTCTGCAGACCAGAGATCGAAATTACGACTCAATTGGTTGCCATGGTAATCTCGGCCATACTTCGGCGACTCTAGGTTGTAAATTTGTCTCCCAGAAGAAGTCAGTTTTCAGTAAATCATATTCAATAAGATGTAAAAATTCATGTCTCACTGCAAATGCCGCAAAATTGCAAATATGCCTTTTTTATAAACTTATACTTGGGTTGTTTTTCTTCTTTTCTTCTATTATTATATGATTTTAGTGAAGTTGCGTTTGCTGCGAATTTTTTCAATAATTCAAAATATGTTCACCATAACGACTGTTGCATAGTCAATGTTTGTAGCAAATGTAGTTATTTTTTTTACACTGAACCAGTAACAGCGCTTTAGGTGTCGCTTCTTGAAGACGTAATAAGGTCCCTCGCGACTCCTGTCGCACAAATATCATTATTATCATATTTATTTCCTGTGATAATTTTTTGCGCATTTGATGTTTTTGTGACGACAAATAAATGATTGATTGATTGATTGCAATTCCCAGAAAAATTGGGGTGTGGAGAGGGTGGGTCGGATATGGCCACACAGACCCTCCTGATTTCGTATATGTAGAGATGTCGTTTGATTTCGGGTTTTCAGTTTATTTATTTATTTCTGGTTATCTCTTGTATTATTACCATGCAATTCAGGCAGTAAGTTGCACCATAGATAATATTCCTCTATTTTTTTTCTTTCTAGATTCCGTTCCGAGGAAAAAAAGTCAAGTTGGTGAGAATTCGCAATCCTTGGGGAAACGA
This sequence comes from Styela clava, assembly GCF_964204865.1. Classification (NCBI taxonomy): domain Eukaryota; kingdom Metazoa; phylum Chordata; class Ascidiacea; order Stolidobranchia; family Styelidae; genus Styela; species Styela clava. The sequence continues at coordinate 24,049,642 of NC_135252.1, read as the reverse complement.
TGTGGAATGGAACCAAGCCTGGAGTGATGGGTATGCTGCATTGTGTATTTTCAAATAAATCAAACATATTCCTGTACTCTCGTAGTATGTGTACCAGGTTAGGACTAGAGCACAATTTTTTCCGTTTTCCCCTATTTTAGTTCTATTACAAGTTCAGGGACTTTTGTGTTAGACAAGTGAATATACGCCCTGCCCAAGAGTTTAATTCTTTTTATACACAACTTGATGTAAAGTAGGCGAACAAAATAAGTTACCTCCCTATTGGTACACATACTTCTGAAGCGTCAAAAAAGTTTCGAATATTGTTTTACATTTCAACACTTAATTCTATCCAGGTCTTATCTATGGGATGAGGTGGACCGAGTCACAAAAGACCGGATCGGATATGCAGACAAGGACAATGGAGAATGGTTGATGGATTTCTACGATTTCAAAAAGTATTTCGCTGACTGTACAATCTGCACGATGGGACCGGATTTTGACAGCGATGGTGCTGCTACCGGAGACAGGTTAGAGACTCCTCTAGTAATCTGTTGTTAGTGCACTATGCGTGCTTTCTTGTATTTTAATATGTATCTTTGCCTATATTCTGTACTTTAGAAGTGTGCCAGTGTAGGGTACGTAGTATTTCCCTGTTTCGAGACTGGACTTTCGGTACTCCCGATGTATGTGAACCAAGATGGCAGACACCGGAACGTAGTATGTGTACCAGGTTAGGGCTAGGCCATAATTTTATTCCAATTTTCATTATTTTAGTTCCATTACGAATTCGGGGACTAGCCAAGTGACTCCCGTAGTATTTGAACCTGGTACACATACTACGTTCTTGGTTCACATACTTCGGGAGCACCTGGCTTTCTTTTAATTGTCTGTTCCACATTGTATAATAATAACGAGTAGATTGCTAGGTTGTGTGATATAATCTTAAGCTAAAAACGACAGTGTTAAAATCAATACAAAACGGTAATATAACTTAACTCGTCGAGATTTGATTGAGGTAGCAGCTTGCTTGGGTCGGTCGTCGAAGTGCGCGTCATCCAAGAATTCCAAGTGTCTAGCTCTATACGCCCAAAAAATCAAATCGGGCGACCAATCAACGGCAACGTTCCCTCTAAGCTGCGCAGCTACGCGACCGCGCAGATGGCCGAAAATCCCCGCGCAGTACTTTCGTTCTGCCACGCACAACAAGTACTACAATGTTTAAAATGTTGTGTTGTTTTCTATTTTTTCTAAATTTTCCGCGCAGACCTTTTTTTTTTGAGCTCACGTTAACTTTTATTCCGCGCAACTAAGCAAACTATTAGAGGGAACGTTGATCAACGGCCCACACGACCCGGGCCTAGGTGTCGCTATACTACGTCATCTTTCTTATTAGTAGAACGCACTGCTATATCCGTATAATTCGACAATAATTCGTATAAAATTGGCAATTTTGAAATTCGGTTTTTATATAGATTTCTAAACGAAAAATTACAAATGGAAATAAAGCTCATTATTCGTTACTTTTAATAGTGCATCAGATTTACTTTCTGGGGTTAATAGAGTTTCATATGGCGTAGAACAGGGCTACTCAACTGGCGGACCGCGGTCCGAATCCGGACCTTTCGAGTATTGGATTTGGACCGCACCTAACTATTTATTTTGGATCATTAGCCCCACTTTTTGAATTTCCTATTATAAAATGACTTTCATAGTTTTGAATATATACGAAAAGAAATATAACACCATAATAAACAATTTTAATTTGCTACTAATCATTAGTCGGTCGAGGAAGTGCTCGTTTAAGGATGCCGAAATATCATTTCTGGAAAGACCGGACCCAAATAATTTTGAAGTTTTGTTTGCGGACCTTCGATAAAAATAGTTGCGTATCCCTGGCGTAGAACACATGTTCTCAAAGTGCTCTATACGGATGCACGCGGCTCCGTGAGCTATTCGTTTACTTATTAAAATACTGACTTGGCTAATTTTGTTATTGTCCCAAATAGCAATAACAGCAATATTGAACTTTGTAAACGGTAGCGTAGAAATGTGGCAACAAGGTGGTAACTCATATATGACATTATCTAGAAGTCCATATTTATAATTTTCATTTAATAAATTTATTGTTGGACTCCGTAAATAATATTTAACCCTCTCACGGACTGCAGTACACAAAAAGTTTGAGAATCCCTGCGACCTAATAGTGTTGACATTGTGACTCAAAAAATGATGCTCCAATCCCGTGCCCGCCATTTCTCTACGGGTAAAGTGGTAAAGAAGACATATCTGAGGAAAGATACGGGCGATCACTAATAAGCAATACGTAGAATTACATCGGTGCATTTCACGCCAGTAATATACTTTGATTTAAATTTTTTGTTCAATTCTAGCTAGTCTCCTCCGAAAATGAAAAGCCCACATACATTTTTCTGTCGCATATCTGTAAAAAACTTATGCATCGCCTTTGCAATATGCTTTTTATTAATACATTGTGGGTGAAGACTGTTGCCTTATGAGTGATATTATTGCATCGTGGGTAAATAATTGTATTGTGGGTAATTTATTGCATTGTGGGTGACATTATTCCATTATGGGTAAATTTTCTCAGTAATGTTTTTTCTCATTTTAGTTGGTTTCTATCTAAAATCAAAGGCAAATGGATCAAGGGTTATTCTGCCGGTGGTTGCAGGAACGAAGTCGACAAGTATGCCACCAATCCGCAATATTATATGGAGTTACGGGAACCAGGTAAGACATTATTGTTTTTTGAAGGAGATGAAAGTTCGTAATGCGTTGATTAGGATAGGATTTACATATTTATCTCGAGCAGAGGAAAGCCTATAAGAAGGCTTGACCGTATGGCGGAGTTAGGCTTCTCGTTCGGTTACCAGTCCATGTCGGGGGCTCCCGAAGTATGCGAACCAAGATGGCGGACATCGGAATGTAATATGTGTACTAGGTTAGGGTTAGGCCATAATTTTAGGTATAAATACTACGGGAGGCTCTTGGCTAGTCTTCGAACTGATAATAGGACTAAAATAAGGAAAATTGGAAAAAAATTATCGCCTAACCCTAACCTGTTACCCTTGTTACGTTCCGATGTCCGCCATCTTGGTTCGCATACTTCGGGAGCACCCCATGTCGGTTATGGGATTAGTTAGTTAGTTGTTTCCGGAAGTATGGTCTTGATGATGGAGGAAGCCGTAACTAGGGAAGTAAGTTTCAGAATTTCGAATCGAAGCGATTCGAATCAACATCAATTCGAAACGATTCGAAGCAATTTAAGAAAAAAGGGCTTGATTCTATTTAAAAAACAATTTAATAGATACCACAAGGCAACTGCACGACACAGCGACGCTACAGTTATATCGACCAAAAGCGTTTATTATCCTTGCGTTTACAGCTTTTCAAAGCCGTGACACTCCCAGAGTCGTTATATTTCATTTTGGCTGCAGCTTTCGACGGACCAGTGTTTCCGCTCAATTTTGTTCCACTACTTAAAATGTTACAAAGTTTCACAAATATTTTGAACGTTTCTTCAAATTATCTACATAATATTATTATAATAAAACATCATTGCTTCATACCTTATTAGAAACATGTATGTGTGCGCAGTGTTCACTATTAGCGCACTTTTTTGCGAAAATTGCGAAACACTTTCGCAACTTTTTTTAGGGACTGCGAAATAGCACTTTTTTCCGATTTTGAAGAGAAATAGCACTTTTTTCCGATTTTGAATGGATTAAAAATTCAAAGTTAACAAATATTTTCGAGTATTAAGTTGACAAATGAGTAACATACTAGTACTTTTGTAACTCAATTCTGCATATCATAACGATATTTACCGGAATTCTAACCTATGAGATGCAGACATAGGAGATAAAGCTTTTGCATTAAGCGCAAAATTCTTGTTTATAATATGATTATTATACAAGCACTGATTCCGCTTCTCCCGCAAAAAACGCTCCCCGGGCGTTTCTTTGAAGGAGAGTGGTCATGTGACTATCAATGATATCGATGAATTCAAAATGACTATAAAAGTGTTAGTAACGTGTTATAGTCACTTTGGATGAATTGTGACCAAACTGCACGATTTTCAAATCAGACGAAACTTTTAGCAGCATGTCACAGATTTGCAAAATCAACAAATTCACAAAATACCGTTAAGTGCCATTTTATTGTAATCACAATGTTGAAAGGACGTGGCATTTTCCGGAATTTTGCGATATTTACAACTATTTCTCATTGATATGCGAGGACCGGTGGGCAAAATTCAATATTTTTTTGAATCGAATATTTATAGGAGTACCGAATAAACGTGGTGGAAACATTAAAAAATCGGCAACAAAGCCTTTTTACTGGTTAATTCCGTTATAATCGCTAATTGTTCTTGTCACCGATCGTTTTGGCGGCGATATCTAGGTTTTGGGTAACCTATATTCCCGCCTATATCTATATTGATTTGAAATAGTGATTGAATAATTCGGCTATAAAGGCATTTCTGCGTGGTCATAAGACGAGATGACGTTAATGAACAGCCCTTCTTTTACAGGATATTTTACGTATGCGACTTAATGCTAAAAAAATTGGGCTCGGGTGCTTTTTTTTTCGAGTGCTCGAGTGCCTAATAGAGGTCAGGCGCTAATTGTAACTAATTCCCTCAAGTTTCAACGTGTTTTCAACAAAACAATACCCCGGCGATAATTATAGCTGAAATGTTACCGAGCAATTCACAATTTTATTTATGGAATTTGCAAATTCACCAGTTTCTTGACGATTTTGATATTGTCACGGCCTAATTATTAGTGCAAAAAATACTCCCCTTCTTCCGCGGCGGTTTGACGGGTTCTTTGTTCCATTCTTTAGAAAGTTCTGACACGGGGATATAGAATACTGAATCGGGAGGGTTGAATCCCTGTCCACTTACTGGTTATTTTCCGTTTTAAAATGCGTGAAACATTCTCTATTTTAAATTAAATGACGTTTCGCGGGCTAGAGTTCTCCCCGAAAATGATGTGTTCCAGACGTTAGTTAGACGATAGATAAAACATTAGATTAATAATTTTCGTGACGCCCCGTTTTCGAAAATACAAAGTTATATCGTAAAAAATTACACCCGGTATCCGAAAATACAGTTGTATCTCGAAAAATGTGTTTTGTTACATTTAAAATAAAACATTTTTGGGATTAATTTAGATCATATTTTACTTTTCACGACACCCGTTTCCGAAAATACAAGGTTATATGGCGAAAATGTGTTTTGTTACATTTAAAATAAAACATTTTTGCGATTAATTTAGATCATAATTTACTTTTCAGGACACCCGTTTTCGAAAATACAAGGTTATATCGCAAAATGTGTTTTGTTACATTTAAAATAAAACATATTTGCGATTAATTTAGATCAAATTTTACCTTTCACGGCAACCCGTTTCCGAAAATACAAAGTTATACCACAAAAAAATGCGTTTTGGTACATTTATTTTGCATTCCCAATAAAATACATATTTTCCCTAATTAAGATCGTCGATGAATCTGTTCCTGTCGTTCAAGCTCGACACACGTTTGGACGAGTGTGGGGTGGTTTTTTGGTCGACGATAAATTAAAAAGTTGCCACACGTTATTTGTATAACGATAATAACTGAAAATTAAGGTTTTATAATAGAAGTGAATTTGTCTCAAGATGGTATTTCACGATTCCGGCCCACAGAAAATAAACACGCTGACAGGCTTGGTTATAATTGATATTCGTTTAATTTATTTTACGCTATTAATAAACGCGCCACACCAATTGCGACCATATAAATTGCAGTCGCATCGGTATGGACTGTATGTTTTTGGCGCTCTCACATTTATAATAATTTTCAACAAAACAAAGCCCCGACGGTCATTAAAACTGAATTCGTTACCGAATAATTCACAATTTTATTTAAGGAATTTGCAATTTCAAGATCTCACTTGACGATTTTGATGATGTCATGCCGTAATTATTACTGCTTAAATGCCTCAAAATACAACAAATGTAATCATTTTCGACGATAACAGGCGCAACAATTCGTAAACGAACCGTTATAACGAAATTCGCGATTGATTTTACCTTTCTCTTGTTTACAATTTTAACATCCCGCCGGCCATGTATGGTCGAATAAAATGTTCACATATTCGAAACATGACCCGGCCAAGGATGGAAGGGATTCCTAAAAAGCTAATAGAAAGTACATACGCGAGGGTATGATATTAATATTGAGAATATTTGTGAGCATATCACAGGACGGAAATATTTCGCACCCTGCTGTTTGTTGGCAGAACAACGATACGCTAAAGTTAATTGATCGAATACAGGGAAGTATTTATTTATCATCTCACTTGCGAACATCGAGGTTTTGGCGGAATTGTACGATCATGTTGTCTTTCTTAAATAATAACTTTTTCAATAAATGTTCATTTTACTTTTGCGTCTTTATTATATGTCGGGTTTTCATTTATTTTAAATTCGAAATTGTCCGAAATACTCCAACAGGTGTATAGGTACAATAATAATAGTACTTACCAGGGAAGTTTAATACACACGATGTGTAAAGGGCGTCGTAACTCCCGTTTATTAATTATAATTTTTTTTACATTCTGCTTAAAAAACAACGGCAGTCATCTCACGTAAATCTCGCGACCAAATCTTTTTTGTTTTGTATGGCATCGTCTTGGCGACGAATTTATTGCCGACTGAATTTTAATTGTGTTTTAGGATAAGTTATTTTCTGTTTGTTGGTTTCTAAACTTTACAAACTTGGGTAGCAATTACTATTAATGTGAGATTTGTGCATATGAACGATTGAATATCGCGACTGGATGTCCGATATCTGAGAAGGCGTAATTCTCTTTCAACATTAATTTTCAGGATATCAGCGTTCAGGATATCAAAGAGTGCTATTTATGAATGCTGAAAGTACATGACATTACTAAACATTTTGCCAATATATGATGTTTTCTGCCCGATTTAAACTAACTCGCACGCAAACCAAGGCATGTCGACATTTAAAAATTACTTGTCTTTGGGTAAGCTCTGAAATAGTATAATATAAATGTAAATGAGAAATTAGGTCACGCTAGCTCACGAAACGGGAGGATTTTCAAAGTGATGTTGTGTAATATTTCGGAGAAAAAAGTTTGAAAGGAAAGTAGGTCAACCTATCTCCTAAAGCAGGGGAGTATCGTGTGTAATATTTCGGAGGGAACGTAGGTTAACTTATCTTTTAAAACAGCGGGTGGCGACTTTCAAAGTGGTTCAAAATCACAAATTAATAAGTATCAGATTAGGTTTAGGGATAAATCGAAAAGTTGAATTTCCAGCGCACCTAACCCTAATTAGTTGATTGCTACTTATATTTGGGGGGAGGGGTTGCGGGGATTATTTTGCACGGGATTTGTACAAACGATCCACCCTGTAACTAATATGGTTTCCAGCCTGCCTCGTGTCTGTTAGATGGAAGGAGTAACAAGTGTGAAAGTCTTTGCTGTTTACGCGAGTAAGGACACTGTGATACATTGCATGAAAGTTTTGTCCGCGGCAGGTGTTAGCAGATGTCATTTCGTTGCGATGAATTCGCTTGTTTTAATTAAACATGAATTCGCTTAAAGGGAACTGGGTTAACGAAAAGGCTCCTCCTTAATTTATAATATTAACCGGAGGAGCGCTTTTTCGAGTATCTATGCCGTTTTAAATGGGTTATATGAAAAGCTAGGGCACCTAACTTGTTAAAATCGGCAAAAGCACTTTCGCACTTTTTTTTTCGACTGCGAAACACTTTCGCACTCATAATTTGCTTAGAGTTAACACTGGTGTGCGATGCTTCCCTCTTTATTATTACTTCTTTTGAAATCATGGCGCCTAACGGTACTAACTAGTGATTATAATTTGGATGAATTTTGAAGGTCAATTTTAGAAGAAACAATCGCTGTACACTCGGTAATATTTGCAAACATAATTGTATATGAATAAAATTAGTAACTGAGTATACCTTTATGTAACAAAAAATAAATCTCAGCTGTAATATATTTGGTAGTTGATACATCCATGCAGTGTGTTTTTTTAGTAACTTTCTTAATTCTTCAAGCTCATTATTGTTATTTTATCAAAATTTATACTATATTTCTTCCAAATTTATGAAAGTTAACGATAATATGTTAATATTCTAAATAGAATCAGATTCGGAAATATTCGAATCGGAACATTGTGATTCGAAATTCGATTTGAAAAAAATATATTTGAAACTTATTTCCCAAGCCGTAACCGACCAGCGGTTACAAAACTGTGACGTTCATTCATCACAATTAATCTTCAAGGTTTTGGCCCGCGAAGGCACTAAGAGTGGTCAGAGGTTGTAGGACAATTTTTATAACGATTAATACGATTGTCGGCCTTCACAGGACGTTAAATAAATTTAATTAATTAAATTTCGTTAAATGTCCATGTTATCATGGTTTCTTATTTCAGTTTGTCCGCAAAAGTTTCTACTATATTACCGCACATTGCGACAAGATTGTCACACATCAGCTTTATTGGTTTATTAATATTGTTAGACACGAAATGTATCGTTCTGTTATTTTGTTGTTGTTGATCGCCTTTTTTGTATTTCTTTTCTCATTAACTACTGAACCAATTAATTTGAAATTTTCAGAGGTTAAAAATTGCAAGAAGGCTATTGCTTTTATTTGTTTCTAAATTTGCTGTGAGATCTGATATTTCATCTGAAATGCGCGGTATAGATTTCAATTTGGGGGAGCACGTTTTATGACACCGTGACATTGTTTTTATGACACCGTGAATATAGTTCTATGACATCGTGACAATGTTTTTATGACATCGTGACAATGTTTTTATGACATCGTGACAATGTTTTTACGACATCGTGATAATGTTTTTATGACACCGTGACAGTTTTTTTATGACATCGTGACACTGCTTTTATGACACCGTGTCAATGTTTTTATGACATCGTGATAATATTTTTGTGACACCGTGACAATATTTTTATGACATCGTTGACTTCGTGTCCATATATTTGAGCATCGCTCTCTTGTTATTTCAGACGATTTCGATCCCACCCGAGATGACCCGGCAAACGAGGGCAAATGCTCAATAGTGCTTGGCCTAATGCAGGAGTACAGAAGAGTTGGGCGGGAAGACGGACTCGAGAATCTTTACATTGGGATCAATATATACAGGGTGAGTGATGATTTTTATTTTTTCAACTTGCCTTTTTAAGTGTCTACCATGGCAAGTAGAAATTTCACAACCCTTTGAGGACTCCTGGCTACGCCAATGCCTAGGAGTACTTTTTCCTCCAACCTATATATATCTGAAAATTTGGTATTCCTGAAGAAGTATGCGCACCAAGATGTCGCACAACCTGAACCCTTCCTTTGTACACAACATGATTCAGGTTGTGCGCCATCTTGGTGCGCATACTTCAGGAGGTCCGAAAATTGTAATAACCAAGTTAGTCGTACAATCGGAGGGCAAATGTAGGTTCCATTACAAAAAATTGCTATGGTTGATGCAGAAACATTATTTTTTTCGAATTTCAAAAAAAAAAAAATCGACCCTCAATTCCCAAAGCTACGCCCACTATGATAGAAATGGAATTTGAACCCGCGATTTTAACTCTCGCTGCTATCATAGTGAAGTCTGGCGCTTCAACCTAGTGTTATTCAACCTCTTCCGTAAAGTGCAACCCCAACGAAACAACCCAGAGACTTTAAGAACCCCTGTGCTATTGTAATTGCAAATAAATATTATCTTCAAAGTTTTATTAGTGTTGGAAAACATGATAAGTATTTGATTATATTTAAACAATATACAGTACTCCCGGAGTATGCGCACCAAGATGTCGCACAACTTGAACCCTAATCTGGTTCTAATCTGAGTTCAGGTTGTGTGTCATATTGGTGCGCATACTTCAGGAGGTCCCTATATACATATATTAAAGTTTGAATGGAAACTTGCAGAAATAGGAATTCGGACTGAAAACAACACCTTTAACCGCCCTTTTCTCATGATATCATCATCAACTTATGATTCTTTTCTTTCAAATAGCTGAGCGGCAATCCCGGCCGTCGTCTTCCGACTAACCACTTCCGGTATAACCGTGACCTCGTTAACTCCGGTTCCTACATCGATAAGAGAGAAGTTAGCATAACCACTGAACTGGAACCGGGTCATTATGTCGTCATACCCTCGACTTTTCACCCAGACAAAGTCTCTACTTTTCTGCTGAGAATCTTCACAGAGAAGCGAATCGATCTGGAAGAATTACATTGAGAACAAAAAAGACGCGAAAAATTTGGATTTTTGTGATTTAATTGCGCCGAAGGCGCGTAAAAACTTTGTTAAATGTTTATCTTTGACCTATACGGCTTCAAGCGACCAAAAAACCTCGAAATTTAATTTGTTTTTTTAAGGCAATTGAAATGAATGGTCGAAATATTTGGAATCAATTACTTTCATATTTGGCTTGTTTTTGTTGGCGTTCCTTATAAGGTTGAAAGGTCAAGCAGAGATGTTCTAAACAAATCAAACATTTAAAATTAAATATATTTTAATTTTTATTTTCTTGATTTTAGGAATAATTTAGAAATTTTATTCAAAAATTATCAGTTTGTTTAATTGAGGTCTCGCAGTAGAACGGAAACCTCCTCGTTAAATCTACTTTGAATCCTATGTGTTCTACGAACATGACACATAGGTGGAAGGTGCAAACAATACGACAAATGAATTTAATCCTCCCCTTGGGTATTCCCCAGTTTGGTATGATAATTAACATACCTGCATTGACTTTGACCAATCACAAGGAATCAATGCTTGTCACGGCTTTTTGTGAATAATTACTTTAAATTCTTCTGTAACTGTAATATAATCAATAAGTAGTGAATTATATAGCAATCATTGCGTCATTAGTGACATCACTTTGATTACCTCACACCTTAGTTATGCTTTGTCACAATTGATAGTTTAATTTTCCTGATCATGCGATCAGAATATAATCAATGAGAAGCGAACAAAATTCCAATCACTACGTCATATGTGACGTCAATTTTTACGTCACTCTTATATTTTATATTAAAGTTATCAAATTCTACCACATTCGCCAATGAATTATGAAGTAAATTCCAATCATTACGTCATTGATGACGTCACTTTGATTGCGTCACATTCAATCACATTTTATCCCAATTAACACTTTGATTTTTCAAATTATCACGAAGGTAATTCCAATCATTACGTCTTTAGTGACGTCACTTTTTATTCACATGACTTTAATTTTATTCTGCCTTTTTTCATTTTGTATCTCTGCACTATTTATTATTTCTAGAAATTATTATTATTAGAATCGTACTTTTGCGGCTTGTTGCAATTTTTGTGTTTTTGCAAAAAACTTCAGGTTATTTGAAATCTAGTTTCAATCGAAAATTTTAACCCGTTTCGCACTTTTTTCTGGAATAAATGATTATACTCTTCTTTTCTTTGTGTATGTGTAAGTAAGGCTTAAACTCCCATCCCTCGATCTTGAAATAAACGAAAGATTAACAACAGCTCCTAACCAAAGGCCCGTGGCCCCGAAAGTGGCGGCACAGAGTAGTTGCGGGGTTTTGGGTGACAATTTTAGGCGCAAAACTGTTTTCACTTTGCTAAGCAAGAACTGTTTGAACATGTCGGAGTTTGGAATCGACCAGTCAAAATGACACTATAAATATCATTTGCGCTGATTATTTGGTTTCTGCGAGACTAACTACTTATCCTTTTTCTATGTTTTTGTGTCGGTAGATTCGTATGCATATATTGCAAGGATGCTGTAGCAAGAGTAAAGATAACTAACCTAAGTGATTAATGAGTCTGCAAGTGTGGCATGCAATACATAGGAGAAACGGGAAGACATTTAAAATACCGAATACCTGAACATATTGGAAGTATAAAAACCCAAAACAAAGATCTGGTTGTTCAGTCAACCGGGACATTTGCTTAAAGATTTTAGTGTCATTGGCTTTGAAAAACTTTTTCATGACCACATTTATCGAAAGAACAAGGAATCTCATTTCATTCATCTTTTCGGGACACACGAGCCACAAGGGATGAATATTAAGGAAGTTTAGACCAATTACAAAAAAATTTCATTCATTGTTTTAATCAATTCTTGTACCTAATTTTTCTTCTTCTTAGAATTGGATCATGCATGGCCAGATATGCTAATAACAGACAAAATATCACTATATTACATTTGACGCACAGACAACTTTTCTGGTCTGCATTACACAATACTGAAAAACAAAACACCATTGTTCAATTTGGACTTCAACTGTTAAATATAAAACAAAGAGAGAGATCTCATCAATGACATTTATTTCGGCCACCCGTTGTTAATAAATCAAGAAATTCACCGATTTTATTGAATATTTAACATGCGTGACTCCCATAATTTTACACTGATTGTTTAAATATGTATGTAACTGCTTTTCTCGTTATAGTTGAACTATGTATGTCTGAAGAAGTCTGACCTTGGTCAGACGAAACGTTACAGAAATATATTTGTGTTAGTGTGCAGCAAGACTATTGAATCACTTAGGATTGTAAACATTAACTCGTTTTCGATATTCGTCCGTTTTGCTTTTGTCAGATTTTAGTCGTCTTTCTGAAATTCATGTATACATTCAATAACTCAATGGTCATTCTGTTTTGCGAGGTGCTTCAGCCTAGTTGCTGTGGAGAAAATATAGTCCCGAGACAGGCTATGACGACAGACTGATCTAAAATTAATCAGTGTTTTCAAATGCCGACTCATTAACTATTTTGAATAAAAAAAATGATTGTTAAGGAACATGTAACTCAGTTTTAATCGCCATGCAGTGATTTTCCTAGACCAGGGTGGTTCAAGGTTGTCGGCCCCGCGGGCCACACTATAATTTTTGTATTGTTCGCGGGCCACAATAATGCGAAGAATAGGTAAACAGTGCCTTAAGGAGGAAATGCCGTTTTAGTTTGTCACCGACACAACTTGCAGACATATTAAGCAAGCATGGTGGTATTTTTCCTCCCATATCCAGTCAAAAATTTGTTTGAATTGGTCAGCTTCATTTTTAAACTCATGTTCAAAAAATAACTGAAAACTTATTGATTACCGAATTTTACGAAATTTAGATAAGGAAGGGTAATTACTAAATATTCTGACATATAGACAGATTTTTTTTTTGAAATACTGTTTAGGCTGGTTGCGAAAAAACACCCGGCAGGAATTATATTGGTCGGCCGTGACATTAATATTTAGTTATCAGCACGGGCGGATTAAGCCCCTTTGGTGCCCTAGGCACTGAAGACTTTGGTGCCCCCTTATTATAACAACAATAAAGCACATAAGTGTATTATTCATTAAAAATAATCACAACAAACAGTAAATAAAACAACTATTACGAACATTTTTAGGTTTTTTAACTGTTATATATAGCCGATATATATTTTGGCCTTTTACTGCCGATATGATATATCGTCAAACACGCAATATCGAGCCGATATATCGGTTTAGCTCTAATCCTGAGGGAGTGTGACAATAAAGATTCATGCCTCCAGTCTCAACGTGAATCAAAATACCAAAGGATACAAGTCACAACTGTAGTTTGAAATTTTACCGGTACCTTGTAGTCTACCTCAGGGTGGTTCAAGGTTGCTAGGTTGAAGGACCGCAAAAACTTTTGAGGAGTTCTTGCGGGCCGCAAGTCGGAGAAAACCCAAAAGTGAGCGAAATATCGCGAATTTACTTACCTTAAATTTAATAAACAACGAGAGTTTACCGTTCTAATCAGACTAGTATTATGTTGCATGGGTGGCGTTCTTTTAAAGAAGATATATAAAATCTCCAGATAATTCAAAGTTAATTCCCGAGAATTACCGTTGTATTGCATTGCATCCATCATATCTCGGACCAGAAGTCTTGTAATTTTGAATGAATTATGTCGTATAATTAGCGAGTTATTAATCAATTAGTGATGGGACAAGCGGTGTCGCTACACACACACCGCTAGATCAATAAGTCAGCGGTCTCTGATCGCCATCTCGTTAAGTATCTTGTTCGTTCAGTTTGATTCTGTTTATCATTGGTCAATTTAAATAAAAAAGCGGGACAATAACTTAGTTAAAGAAAACAGAATCAAACAGGACAGACAATTACAGAAAAGTACCTATAAAACATTTACTGTCTAGGGATATTTTGGAGAAATGAGATAATTCTCGTAAAGTCGCCTTTACTGATGTAATTAGATCATGGGTGTGAAACCTTTGTTACTAGCGGGCCAGATGCATGTATCTGGGTGAAGCCGCGGGCCGCCCATTCATTTAAAGTAGCCGTATTAGTAGTTGCAGGCACAAAATATTGTTTCTTTTTCGCTATTGAACAAACGGCATTGTTGGGGGACCTTGCGTTAATGGCGAGTGAAAACGCATAAATTTCTAAAAAAAAATCATATTCAAATTTATTGTCACACCGACTTTAATTCGCGTTTTTATATCATTGCGTATTTTGCCAGCTAGTACCTCGCACGTACCAGATTACCTACACTAAAAAACGTTTCGCGGGCACACCGTTCAAAATTTGCCGCACAATTTTTCTTTGTGGGCCGCATTTGGCCCGCGAGCCCCAGTTTGCACACCCCTGAATTAGATAATAATACTTTAAAATCAATTCCAAATCTTTCGATTTATTTTGATTACACTCGAACAGTTAATTAAATTTGAAAGTCTTTTGGTCGCTTGAAGCTGTATAGGTCATAGATATACATTTAACAAATATTTTAGGCCCTTTCGGCGCAATGGCTTTCCCCGAGCATCGACTTCCTTGTTTACTTTAGTGCAATTTGCCAATCAACAATACGCAAAAAGTGACGTAAAAATGCCCCCTTTTCGCATCGGCTCAGACACTTTTCTCACTCAGACAGATGTATATGTATGTATGTATGTTTATTTGCCTCAAAAATGTAACAGTAACTGCTTAATAATCAAACAGTAAAACAGAAATTGGATACATGTTCAAGACCTTACTGGCCTAAGACACAGATGTGCGACATGTCCCTAACAATTATAACAGCAGTTTAGGACTGCTGCGTTATGATATGACAACAGACATGAAATAGGCTATACAAATAAAACTCTAGTAAAATACACAAGACAAGGAGATACGACACAATAAAGATATGTACAATATAGTCAGACACGAGGAAAAAAATGTAAAACTGAAATGTAGAAATCCTTTGTTTAAGTTTGAGTTGATAATCATAGTTTTCACTGGACAAAAGAAACAACACCAGAGAGTCCAGCAGGCGTTTTCGCGTTTTTGAACTTTATTCGTTAGTTTTCAGTTGTGTTTCGGAAGTTTAAATATAAATCAGATAATTCAATAATCACTCTGTCTTCTTAGGAGTTTTAATTCAATTGCGATAATGAAAAATTAGTGTAGAAATAGATGTGTTAGACTAGGCTTAAATTCTTTAACGGTACATTTACAAAACTTATTGTTGAATGCGATGAATCAGAATGATGGTTTGAAACAAGTACCCCATTTTACAAGCGCCAACTCGCAAAACCACTCCTAAAATAAGTCTCGAAAATTTTGCAATGGTAAAGTATAGAAAGAATTTTTCGGGGGTCAAAGGTCGGGAAAGGTCCATTAAATTTCGGAAATCCATTTTTTTCTGCGTTCCTTTTTGCTCTCAGTGTAATTCCTCCAGATCGATTCGCTTCTCTGTGAAGATCCTCAGCAGAAAAGTAGAGACTTTGTCTGGATGAAAGGTCGAGGGTATGACGACATAATGACCTGGTTCCAGTTCAGTGGTTATGCTAACTTCCCTCTTATCGATGTGGTTACCGGAGTTCACGACGTCACGGTTATAACGGAAGTGTTTAGTCGGTAGACGACGGTCGGGCTTGCTGCTCAGCTGTTATGAAAAAAAGCATAAAATGATCAAAATGAAACCATGTACCACATATCATTCTTGCAACTATGGCAGCTACCACCTAGCAGTGTGTGCCTGCGCAGTGCCGTGTTAGAGGGGAAAGGCATATAAATACGTTGAATAAAAAAGTACTCCTGTACAAGGCCGTAGCGAGGAATTTCCAAATGAGGAAGGGGGTTCTATAATTTGCATTTGGCAAGTTGAACCCGGAAAACCAGGAATTGCAAGAGGTCTTGAGTGTCAAAAAAGCGTTTCAACGTACGAAAAATTGTTATGTATGATACAAGCGGGAGGGTTGCCGACACGCAGTGTGGGAACGCCCGTCTACAAGTATAAGGATATTTCGGAGTAGGAGTTGCTTAATTTATTATCTGCTTTATCTAGCCTTCTTTGGAGCGAAAATTTGCTTTCATTCTCATTAACATATTCATGAAAGCATTTCTTTATTATTTGTTTTGAAAAAGCATTTCTTTGAGTTTTTATGCCCATTATCATACATAAAAATTTTATATCGACCAATAAAAGTAAATAAAATTTTTATTTATGGGGGGAAATTTAGAAAAATAAAACCATCACTCACTCTATATATATTTATCCCAATGTAAAGATTCTCGAGTCCGTCTTCCCGCCCAATTCTTCTGTACTCCTGCATTAGGCCAATCACTATTGAGCATTTGCCCTCGTTTGCAGGGTCATCTCGGGTAGGATCGAAATCGTCTGGAATATTAAGAGAGTGATGCTCAGATATATGGACACGAAATCCATGATGTCATGAAAAAAAAAAACGATGTCACGGTGTCATAAAACTTGTTTCCATATTTAAAAATTATACAGCGTATTTTAAATGAAATATCGAATCTCACAGAAATTTAGGAACAAATAAAATTAATAGTCTTTCAGCAAGAAAACTGAAATAACAAGAGAACGACGGTGTGGCGCATTGTGCTAAGCGTTAGGAATACGCTCGCCACCGCACCTCTAATTACCCTGCGTGGGTTCGCAGGTTCGAATCCAATTCGGGGATGGTTATATGCGAAAGGCTTGCTGGACTCCTCGTCGCCGTAAGATGTTCACTTAATCTCTGGTCGGCTACGACTTCCTCCACCATCAAGTTCATGCTTCCGAAAACAAATAACTGACTGACTATTCCCATACCCGACATGGAATTGTTGAATTTGTTTTTGCCCGCCATATTTTGAATATCTACATTTTTTTATTGTTTAGAGATTGCGATCCATCAACGTATTCAAACGATGTTTTTTGAGTAAAACATACTTTCGCCTTACTATCTGGTTTTTGTAGCCTTTTGTTAGTGAGTCACTTATGAAGTGCGGCGCGTGTTCCAACTCCCCCCCCCCCCCCCTGAAAAAAATAAAAATAAAGTCTTACCTGGTTCCCTTAACTCCATATAATATTGCGGATTGATGGCATACTTGTCGACTTCGTTCCTGCAACCACCGGCAGAATAACTCTTGATCCATTTGCCTTTGATTTTAGATAGAAACCAACTAAAATGAGAAAAAACATTACTGAGAAAATTTACCCACAATGCCATAATGTTACCCACAATGCAATAAATTACACACAATGCAATAATGTCACCCACAATGCAATAAATTACCCATAATGCAATAATTTACCCATAATGCAATAAATTACACACAATGCAATAATGTCACACATAATGCAATAAATTACCCACAATGCAATAATTTACCCACAATGCAATAAATTACACACAATGCAATAATGTCACACATAATGCAATAAATTACCCACAATGCAATAATTTACTCACAATGCATTAAGATAATCACCCACAATGTATACTAAATAAGCATAAAGCAACGTCGATGCATAATTTTTTTCAGATATGCGACTGGAAAGTGTATGCACGTTTATGATATTCGGGATAGACTATAGCTAGCTTTGTTAGAAAATTTGAATCAAAATATATTAGTGTGTGTGTGACTTGCCGATATAATTCTAATAATCTTTGGTATCCCGTTACATTTAATGCAAATGCAATAAACTACCCATAATGCAATAATGTCACCCACAATGCAATATATCACCAACAATGCAATAATATCACCCATAATGCAATATTTTTATTATAGCTAGTTTTGGTAGAAAAATTTGAATCAAAATATATAACTAGTGTGTAGTGTACTGATATAAGTCTAATTATCTTTGGTATCCTTTTGCATTTAATGCAATGCAATAAACTACCCATAATGCAATAATGTCACCCACAATGCAATATATCACCAACAATGCAATAGCTCCCATAGCTTAGGTATAGGCTCTGCAATGAATTGGAGTTACTCGCACGTGCCAGAACTAGATTATCCTAAATTAAAAAAAATGGTTTCGCGGGACTTACACGATTTAAAACTGGCTCTCTTCCGCGGGCCGAACAATTTTTCTATGTGGGTCGCATTTGGCCCGCGGGCCACAGTTTGCACACTCCTGTTCTACGCCACCCATGCAGGTAATTTTAGTGCATTAATACCGGTAACGAATAAAGTGTTTTTTTCTGGAAATTGCATGTTGTCTACGTATATAGCGCTGCGTAAATAGCGGTTCGTTTCTACTAATTAGAAGGATCACGTAGTGAAGCGACGCCTACGCCAGGGTAGCGCGGATAAGAGAATTACTACGTACCCGACGGTACCACACCTTTAAGTTACGAAATGAAGGCAAAGATTAATAAAATACTAAAAAGCACTCATAGTGCACAAACAACATGTATTATGAATGGAGTATTATGAATGGAGCAAGCTGCTACCTCAATCAAATCTCGACGAGTTAAGTTATTTTACCGTTTTAAATTGATTTTATCGCTGTCGTTTTTAGCTTAAGAATATATCACACAACCTAGCAATCTACTCGTTATTATTATACAATGTGGAACAGACAATTAAAAGAAAGCCAGGTGCTCCCGAAGTATGTGAACCAAGAACGTAGTATGTGTACCAGGTTCAAATACTACGGGAGTCACTTGGCTAGTCCCAGAATTCGTAATGGAACTAAAACAATGAAAATTGGAATAAATTTATGGCCTAGCCCTAACATGGTACACATACTACGTTTCGGTGTCCGCTATCTTGGTTCACATACATCGGGAGTACCGAAAGTCAGGTCTCGAAACAGGGAAATACTACGTACCCTACACTGGCACACCTCTAAAGTAAAGAATATAGGCAAAGATACATTTTAAAATACAAGAAAGCACGCATAGTGCACTAACAACAGATTACTAAAGGAGTCTCTAACCTGTCTCCGGTAGCAGCACCATCGCTGTCAAAATCCGGTCCCATCGTGCAGATTGTACAGTCAGCGAAATACTTTTTGAAATCGGAGAACTCCATCCACCACTCTCCGTTGTCCTTGTCTGCATATCCGATTCGGTCTTTTGTGACTCGGTCCACCTCATCCCAAAGAGGAGACCTGGATAGAATCAAGGTTAAATGTGAAACAGTATTCGAAACTTTTTCTACGTAAATAAAACCCAAAATCAAATATGAAGCGGTTCGCATGAAAAAAGCTAACCGTAATGGTCGTCTACCAATTTAATACACTGTTAGGGACAGACAATCCGATCCGATAACAGAATTTGGTTTCCGCCTCTTCAGCGCCGTGCTTCAATTTTTGTATTTTAAATGCTTGATCGGTAAGTATGTTGATCGGTATTTGTCTGTCTGTCTGTTTGTTTGTTAGATGCACGCGATATCTCACGAAAGCGGGGTTAAATCTGCTCCAAATTTTGCATGTGCATTCATCATATCTCAGACCAGAAGCCTATCGATTTTGGATGAATTTTGTCGTATAATTAGCAAGTTATTATTTAATTAGTTATGGGACACGCGGTTTCGCTATTAAGTCAACGCGAAGGATACACGCCGCTAGATCGATAAGTCGGCGGTCTCCGATCGATATCTCGTTTATTAATCTGTGACGAATGTTTTCTCTCGTGGCGAAATCTCTCTCATTTGATTAGAATTGTGTTTCCTCGCAAAAATTCAGCAATAGCGGCAGATATCAAACATCGTGAACCCGACTTGCTTTTTCAGAACGCGACGACGGCGTTATTGAGCCATTACTTATAATAATGATTATTATTGATGCCGACTGCCGACTTACTGGCAGATTTTCCGTTTGCCACATTCTCAAATTTGGGAAATACGTGAAAATACGAAAAATTCAAAATTAAATTATTTTTCGCGATAAAAGATGATAAAACATTATTTGTAATTAATTTAGAACAAATTTTACTTTTCACGACATCCCGCTTCTGAAAATACAAAGTTATATCGCAAAACAAGGTGTTTTGTAACATTTATTTTGCACTCCCAATGAAATACATATATTTCGGAATTCAGGTCGCCAATGATCCGGTCTTTGGTGACTCGGTCCACCTCATCCTAAAATTTATTCTGTTTAAATAATGAGATAATACACTAAATACAGGCATTTTTTCTATAACTCGTTTGCTTCATTTGGTGAAAGAATTATTGATAGTAATCCAGAAAAAAATCAGTTTTTAGTAAATTGCTCAAGAATAGAGTAAAATGGTGTTGGAAAAAGTTTATGAATTTTTATGTCTTTCTGCAAATGCCAGAAAATTGCATTTCAAAAATATGTTGAACAAAAAATTTTGATTGTCATTTTCTATTGTATATATTATTTGATATTTGTTACCGCTAAAAAAGATAAATTTTAGGCGCTCCCGAAGTACGTACACCAAGATGGCGCACAACCTGCTAACCCTAACCTGGTACACATACTATGTTCAACTTGTGCGCCATCTTGGTACGAAGACTACGAGAGCACCAAATTTCATTTGAAGCATATGATGGGATATGATACGATAATGTAAGACTTGATGGTGGAGGAAGTTGTAACCGAGCACCGATTACGTGAACCGGCGGCGAGGATTCCAGCAATCCTCTCTCGAGTATAATTATACGCATTGGATCCGAAACTGCGAATTAACACAGGGTAATCAGAGCGAGAAATTGGACTTTGACCGCCGAGCCGATGCAAAATGCAACTCACCCATCACTCCAAGCTTGGTTCCATTCGATTTTGTTTCCCCAAGGGTTGCGAATTCTCACCAACTTGACCTTTGCTCCCCGGAACGGAATCTAGAAGAAATATTAGAAGAATATTATCTATGGTACAACTAACAATACTCCCGTAGTATGTGTCCCAGGTTAGGGTTAGGGCATTGTTACAATTTTCCCTATTTTGGTTCTATTACGAGCTCGGGGATTGTCTGTGGTAGCCAAGTGAATATACCTCCTGCCCATATGTTTCAGTCCCTTTACACAACTTGTTGTGAAGTAGGCGAACAAAATTAGTTACCTCCATATTGGTACACATACTTCTGGAGCGCCTTAAAATCATTGTCTGGGGTGAATGGTAAAAATACATCTAGAGGTAACCAGAGACAAGGAGACCACAAACAAAACGACATCGATACATAGGCGTAGCCAGGCGGCTAAGGGACAATGCGCCGCATTGCACCATAACACCCAATCGCATTATAAATCACCCCCACCCTCTAAAAAATTATAAAAAATAACCAAGTATCGTTTACCGTTGTAGCTCCCGTGATGGTGTAGGCATGAGCGCTGACAAGTCCCCTGGAATCCTCACGCTCGCCTGAGCCTTTGATGGAGCAACATGCAAATGAGTTGTTCTGGAATGCCCTGATAAATAGATAAAATGTGACAAATTAAACAATTCAATTCGGGATACATGAGAGGGGGCAATGTAAAGGCGAATCTGCGTAAGATAACGTACGTGGCAAATTTAAAAACGCGCCCATTTGATCGTTGACTGACGATTTTCAAAGAGATTGTTAAATTTAGATACTATTACGTTATTATCAAGTTGATATTACATGGATTTAAATTAGTTCCAGCCTGGAATTTTTGAAACTTTTTGGGATTAAAATTTTCTCTCTATATTTCTGCCCCTATCGAAATGGCGTCAGTTGTACAAAATATGGTTGCCACACCCTAGATAGGCCACCAGGGTCTAACAAATACATGGGCAAAGTACGATCCACCGTTCAAATCCGACTCGTTGGGTAATTTAATCTGGCCCGCCTGATGCTGCCACAACCAAACTAAAACCAAATTTGGATGTTTAAGCTAAAATAGCTCCAGAAGTCTGTTGAGATTGCGGTTGAATTTAGTTTTGGCACAAGGTTTATTGTTTTCCACCTTTGCTTTTTAACACTGTAAATATTGTTCATAAAATGTAACTTTTTACGTAACACTTACATGACCCGCCAGTCTAAATGGGCAAAAATGTTTGTCCCTAATTCAAAAACCTTGTCCACCCCTGGTCTAACGTCTAAAACACAACAAAAAAAATTGTTCTCTCGGAATCAATACTTTCCCGGTTGGGAAAATCAAATTCGTCAAATTACACTGGACTTACTTGACTAAGCTTCTGAATAAATGTCCAGGTGTTTTATCTCCCAAATCAAACGATACAGCCATTCCTCCAGTTAGGTCTTCAAGTCCGTCTTGACTAAATCCTCCTTCAATCGCCTCGTAAGAACCGTGGAGTCTGTGAAAGAGAAAATTATAGAAATATAACCAGGATGAGGTGCCGGAAAAATACACAAAGTACAACGGAATACATACTTCGAGCCATTTGGAAAAAAATGAATACAGTTTGACCAAAAATTTCAACTCTCACTTCAGCTCGTAGAAAGGGCGTAACGTTGCTTTGAACGGTGCTCCCGAGGTATTCGTACCAAGATGGCGCACAACCTCAACATAGTTTGTCTACCAGGTTAGGGTTGTTCAGGGTATGCGTCATCTTAGTACGAATACTTCCGGAGTGCCCTTTGAACAGCGGGCGTGGCGGTGTGGCTCATCGGGCTGAGCGTTAGGAATACGCTAGCCACCGCACCTATGATTACTCTGTGTGGGTTCGCAGGTTCGAATCTCATGCGAGGGGGAGTTATGTGCGAGAGGAGTCCTCGCCGCCGTAAGGTGGTTCATGTAACCGCTGGTCTGTTACGGCTTCCTCCACCATCAAGTTCATGCTTCCGAAAGCAAATAACTAACTAATCCCATACCTGACTGTAAGCGGGCGAGAAGCCGTTGTTCGCCATAAGGTTAAGCCGTCTTATCGGCTGCTCTCTCCCCCGGGATAAATATGTAAATCCTATCCTAAATCCCAATAGATTTTTATGAAATGGCAATGTCTGTTCTGGAGTAAAATTTAAAGAAAAACTTTCATTTTTTAAACGTGGTTCAGCTAGATAAGTGGTGAATATGTTTGGCACAAGTGAGACACGACATTTTGAAAGCTGATCAAATACTTACTTTGCATAAGCCTTCTCTAGCAACGACAGCCAAAACTCGTCTTTCGAGCTTGACCTGCCAAACGCCAATTGGTCTTGAATCACAGGTAAACGATCGTCAACTATGACCTCTACCCAAGAACCAAATCTCCAAAACCGGAAGTGAAACATTCCTACGTAATCGTCGCCAGTCATCGCTTGGTTAGTTGGTACAACCTGAAAGACAAAGAAGATATTGTAATATTCTAGTGCGCGAGAGCGCCGAGGAGGTCATGTGGTTAAATCTAGTGGGTTACATATGTCGCATCGCCCCTCCACCGCATGGTCTGAGCACGTGATCCGCTAATATGTGTTCGCGGAATCGCCACGCGGTGGCAAATTTTGATGACGTCATAAGTCTCAAAAATCGAATCCCTTAAAGCAGGGGTCGGCAACCTTTTGTCGCTCGCAGGCCAAAATAGGGGTTGCAAGTCATTGACATATTTTCAGAAAGATGAAAACCGAACGGATGATACTTTTTATATTAAAAATCAAGCAGTGATACATCTCTCGAATAGAATATACATTTATCTCCTCATTGCATTCAATCTCATTAAATTCCATTTGAATATTTGCGGAGCCATTAAACTTAGTATCGACTTTTCTGCGTTTTATTGCCATTTGTCCAATTATAATTAAATTATATGCTCATTAAACGAGTATTTGTGAATTTTACACTTAAAATGTTATTTAGTCTACACGTATCTCTCAATAAATTCTGTTACTTACTGAATATAACCCGCTACAAGGTAGCCTACACAGTTTTTGATGACGGATCGCACACAATGAAAAAAAAACGAATTCTACAGAGCCCACAAAATTTTGGAAAAAAAATCAAAGTTGTAGCCTTCTTAGCGAATATAATACCATCTTTCACCATAGAAAATTTTGTAGCTCCCGTAGTATGTGCACCAAAACGGCGCACAGCCTCATAACCCTAACCTGGCACACACACTATGTTCAGGTTGTGCGCCATCTTGGTACACATACTTCGGGGCACCAAAATTTCAATACAATTGGTCCAGTAGTTAATGCAAAATGCGATTTTTCACAAGAAGAAGAAAAAGGAATACTAAAAACATGGTGATCAGCAACAATAAACGAGATAGCGATCAGAATCCGCAGACTTATCGATCTAGCGGCGTGTATCCTTTGCTCTGACTCCGTAGCGACACCATGTGTCCCATCACTAATTATTATCAATTAATAACTCGCTAATTATACATAATTCATCCAAAATTAATAAGCTTCAGGTTCGAGATATGATGAATGCACATGCAAAATTTGGAGCAGATTCAACCTCGCTTTCGTGAGATATCGCGTGTATCTAACAGACAAACAAACAAACAAACAGACAAATACCTATCAACATACTTACCGATCAAGTAATGACAATGTGATATTTCGTTCCATAAAAGGTTGCAAGACATTCTGCCTCACGAGGACATATTAAATTGAGTGGACAAAGCTGGGCAGGGAATATTCTGTTCTTTCCAACAATCGTAGTTCTCACTTATCGAGAATGCTTGTACCAGGGCCGGGCACTCCGAATCGAATATTCGAATGGATTGGAATAGTAAATTATTCGAATCGGTTCAAAGCAAAATTTTGAATTGCCGCCATCTTGTTCTTTTTTCTTTCCGCCAATGGTCGAGGTGAATTACCCAATTTTTTTTTTAATTTTTTTTTTCAATACAACTCTTAAATAAATGTTTGTCATTGTGTGTGAACGCTCCGCAATCTGTCTTAGTGATTTATTCATGTTTTCAGTATTACATTTGTTGACAGGACTATTACAATAAAAAAGTAGCATATAATAACATATCTCCCATTGACTCACAAGTATTCGAGATTCGATTCGGAAAAAATATTCGATTCGATTCTGAAATCACCAGCTATTCGAAAATGCCCATTCTTGTACGCCATTGTACAGAGAAAATTTCAGCGAAACGGCCAGTTCATTTTGAGCGCTGTGCGTCTCATCGCACCCGCGTGACTAATATACTGTGATAAAAAATTAAAAAAATAATGTTCCCTAAACTCCATAAGACATCTACAGTTTATGAAGTATTGAGACCAAAGACGTGTTGTTGGAAAGAATATTTTCCATGCGGAAGGTAGCGTTCTCGGAATTTTTAATATTCGACCTAGTTAACTAGAAAACGGCAAAATAATATAAGAAAACTGTAAAATGTTACGGATCGACGCGTTTCTCCTTATAATATCAAGGTAATAGCCATTAATATACGCTAATAATTTTTTGTCACTGTTAAAT
The DNA here is from genome assembly GCF_964204865.1 of Styela clava. NCBI lineage: Eukaryota > Metazoa > Chordata > Ascidiacea > Stolidobranchia > Styelidae > Styela > Styela clava. The sequence continues at coordinate 24,024,022 of NC_135252.1, read as the reverse complement.
GTTTTCAGATCGAATATCGCTATTGTAATATATTACCTGGTTGTTAATAATAACTGCATGCAATCAGATGCGAGCATATTTTTGGATTTAGCCTTCCAACAGAACGTCGCTCTAGAGACTGCACTGACCAAGTTCAGATCATTCATTACCTCATGCAACCATTTGGGCGCTAAAGCTCGACAAACAGACAGACAGACATACAGAACGACCGATAATAAGGGTATCCTATAGCGGAGATGCAATATTTCAGATTCATCCCGAAGCAGTAGCCGATTGCATTAAGCGTTGTTCAGGATAAATCCGATATAGGAGATAACTTACTCTATGCATACAAGTGGGATTCCTAGAAATCGCCGCAACAGACGAAAGCCACCAGCAGTTGCCCAGTGTTCCTTGTATAATGTCATCGCTGGTTATGCCGTCTTGGAGAAGATGAGGGTTCTCTGTCAAGCCCTAGAAGATAACGAATAACATGGAATATTTTTTTAGTGGATTGAATAGGGTTTAGATAAATACCAGTCATGGGACATTTGCAGAGTATATTATAAATCTATTACACTATAAGCAATGCTCATAAATAACTGTGAAAAGAACAGAACGAAAGTTAGGACCAATAGTGATATTCATGTAGGGTTGACATTATGGTACTCCCGTTTTGTGTACCAGGTTAGGGATAGTGAATAATTTTTTTCCGATTTTCCTTATTTTAGTTCTATTGCGAGTTCGGGACTGTCTGTGTTAGCCAAGTGAATATACCCCCTGTCCATAGGATCAAGTCCCTTTACACAACTTGATGTAAAGTAGGCGAACAAAATTAGGTACCTCCATATTGGTACACACACTTCTGGAGCGCGGACATTTTATTCCGGGAAAAAATAAAACTACAGGTATACAGTATAATATAAGGCTTTTTGCATTGGGGAAATATGAAATTTCGTTATTTATCTCGATAAGAAACAAGATGATACGATGTGTTGATAAAAAATTTATCTCAAGAGGAAGAAAATTGGGCGCTCAAGAAGTGTGTGTACCAATATGAAGGTAACTAATTTTGTTCGCCTACTTTACATCAAGTTCTGTAAAGGAACGGAAGCCTATTGGCAGAGAGTATATTCACTTAGCTAACGCAGGCAGTATCCGAACTCGTAATAGAACTAAAATAAGGAAAATTGGAATAAATTTATGCCCTAACCCTAACCTGGTACACACACTACTGGAGTACCGAATAATAAATCCCTTTTATCCCGGCAAAGGCGATGAGATGGTTCAATTACTACCTGTCATGCAAGAAGCATCAAAATTTTTAAATGTGACGTAATACGACACCAAACTATTACGTCATATGAACACAAAAATGTTACGTCATATTAAGTTTATAGAATGTTAGAGTTAGAGGCATGATTCCACCCACCCACCATCTCAACCATTTAAAAAATAAAATGACGCCGTTAGTGGTAACAGTATAACAGTTTCACTTACATAATACCCCCCCCCCCCCCCCCCTTGTATCTCGACCACCCAAAATATATAAGTACGCCGCTAGTGGTAACGGTGTACCAGTCTCACTTACATAAGGCCTTCCCCCATCTCAACCATTTGAAAAATAAAATTACGCCTTTAGTGGTAACAATTTCACTTACATGAGGTCTTTTCCATTCAGTTATTCTGTCCCATTTTGGCGATGGTTGTTGGCTGAAATAAAGCGATTCTTTTTCAGCGGGAAACTCCGTGTCATGGAAGACATATTGCTTGCCTTCGTCTTGACTGTTTTTCAGTATTGTGTCCTGGAATTCTTTATAATTCTGCAGAAATACAAATAGCACTTTTTTGTAAATCCGGGCGTCAATGAGAAGGTTTCATTATAGCGCGAACATGGCCTTTTACTAGTTTATAATGGGAAGAGATTGAACGGCGTTTGTTTCACACCTTTTTCTTTCGCCTCGCGTGCATGTCGTTTTGCCTTTTGTAACACTGTAACTTTACATAGGCCTTAGCATGTCGTCGGTGCTTGCAACACATCTGTCAATACTGTGAAAACAACCTGTTACAACCTTATCAAGCAATGAAACTAGAAACAACGGGAAGTTTAAAATGAAAAGTAAATCAGTTTTGCCTCTAGCATCGTTACCCCCTTTAACTACGCGGTGGAATTACATCACGTAGAAGTGTTACCGCGAAATAGGAGGGGCGTTAATTGTGGTCACAGACAAATGCTAATATAATTGATGTTTATATAATTTCTATTCAAGTGCATATTTGCGTACGATTGTTGACGCCTTTGTATTTTTAGGACGTTTTGTCAGAATCTCGGTCACACGCACCATCTCGGTCCATGTTAACCAGGCGATCAATGGGCGCGCCAGAAGTATGTGTACCAATATGAAGGTAACTAATTTTGTTCGCCTACTTTACATCAAGTTGTGTAAAGGAACTGAAACTAATAGGCATGGGGTATATTCACTTGGGTAACACAGAAGTATGTGTACCCTTGGGCGGCAACAGGCGCCAATTGAAAACCGCTGGACTAGAGCTTTTGCAACACCGATACAAACTCACCGTGGTCACTCCCATCTTAAATTTATCGTCATCTAAAGGCTGGTCCAAGTTCTCAATGATATTGGGGTCCGTTCTTTCCTCTGGCGGACGAGGCGCCACAACCGGTTTATCATCAAAATCAAGCCCGCCATCCGGTATTGGCTCTTCCGGTTCCGGTTTGGCCCGGGTTCGTGGGGCAGAATTGAGGTCATCCTTTTCGATAGAATTAGTGTTACCCATAATGCAATCTAGTTTAGACTATTATACTGAACTGAAAAATTAAAAGTTCAAGTGCATATTTGCAAACTTGCTGCCGTAAGTGCTGTTAAATATTGAGTTCGTGAAAACTGCCTCTTTTCTAGCATCACAGAAAAAACACAGGAAAACAGAATAAAATACATGGAAAACGATAAAATAAATTCAAATATCTCGAGCAATAACGCCCGCGCAGAAGGTTAATAGGTGTTTCAATAATGGCTCGGATTTGTTGAAGACATTGGGTTCGGATTAATATTGCGCGGGCCACTCGGAAACATTCGGCGGGCCACGGGTTGAACGACCCTGCATTAGCCTGTCCCTCGCGAGTAGAGCTGGGCATTTTAAACCGAATATTCGAATCGAATAGTAAATTATTCGAATCGGTTTAGATCAAAATTTCGAATCGCTGCCATCTTGTTTCTTTCTTTCCGCCAATGGTCAAGGTGAATTCCCCAATTTTTTTTCATAGAAGCCATATTTTCTCAACGTAATTCTGATATATATGACTATTTTATGTAGTGAGTTATTGATAAAACTTGTTTGTCATTCTGTGTGAACGCTCAGAAATCTATCTGAGTGATGTATTCTATGTCTTCAGTAATTCATTTGTTGAGAGGACCAATTACTAAAATAAAGTCGCATACAATTATATATTTTCAAGTATTCAAGATTCGATTCGAAAAAAATATTCGATTCGATTCTGAAATCATAAGGTATTCGAAAATGACCAGCCCTACTCGCGAGACGACCATTTCATAACCAATTTTAAACGAAAGTTGCATCTTGTGGCGTTCTAAACCTCAAGTGTATTCTAAACTCCAAGAATCAATTCCTCTTTGGTTCGATATACCGTCCGAATAACTACGTCATCGATTACGTCAACGCGTCGATAGACGCAACGTAGGATAGGCTGCGTAAGACAATCTCCTAAATTCATTTTCACTACATCGTCAGCCACACAGGCCAAATAAATAACCATTCTCAGTACTACACGATTAGTACAGGGTGTCTCAAAAGTAACTCTACACTTTCAATTTTGATTTGCATTCAGATTCTTATTATCGATTATCCTTTCTTCAGAAAACATAGTATGGATAAGTAATAAAATTTAAGTATTGTTTGCATATTTCATCAACCCATAGAATGACAAGGAGATTAACTCCAAAAATGAGGTGCAAAAATGCTGTTTGAAAAGAAGCATAAAATCAGAAAGGCTAACTCAGCGCATCAACAGAGGATTTTGGATTTAATTCGACTTTGAGTGTTTTCCCCAGAGGGTCCGCTTCTTGGTCTTTCTGATCTTTGTGCATCAACTGCAGATCCAGTTTTCACAAATTTACGAATGTTGGTCGTGAATGAGTTGAATTATTTCCAAATTCTCTGTTAAAAAGGCGCTAAGTTTGCCTTAGTGATTTATATGCTTCTTGCCACACACCACTTATCACCTCATTTTTCGGGTTAATTTTTTTCGCATATTGTGGTTTGGTGCAAAATGCGAACAATACCTGAATTTTACTACTTAACAATACCATATTTTCTGAACAAATGAGCGTTCTATGATGAGTGCCTGAAAAGCAAATCAAAATTAAAAGTGTATACTGTACTTACTTTTGAGACACCCTGTGTAATAAGTTGCAGGCGCTACGGGGATGTGTACATCGAGCCTTGCTTCCGCCTGGAGATTATATATCTACTCAATAACCTACGAAACGCACGCGTTATGTACCAGAAAAAATCTTAATTCAAAAATAATTTATGAATCTTCATCCAAGCGTTAGTCCTAGACTAAACAACAGCTAGGGAGCCTTTCACATTCAAACTGAGAACCTTGAGACAATACAGTCTCAAAAAGGCGGGGTAATGGGACTCGTGCCGAAATAAATCCAAATATTGACAGATAAGTTACAAAAAATAAATTATCGGCTACGCCAGACATAAGCGAATGACGGCCCGCGGGCCAAATCCCGCCCGTTAGGTAATTCCATCTAGCCCGTCTGAGGCTGCCACAACCAAACTGAAACCAAATTTTTATGTTTTAGTTGAAAATAGCTCGAGGAATTTGTTGAGATTGCGGCTAAATTTAGTTGTGGCACGAGGCTTAATGTTTCCACCTTTGCTTTGTAACACTGTAAACATTGTTCATAAAATGTCACTTTTCACGTTACACTTGGCCCGCCAGACTAGGTGGGCAAAAATTTTGCCCCTGGTTTAAAGACCTTGCTCACCCTTGGGCTACGCTCTAATTCAAGCGATCACAATGAAATTGAAGCTTACTGGATTACTTACTAGACAGGGGTGCGGGACTCGTACCAAAATGAATCAAAAAGTTGGCGGAAAAGTTACAGCGGTAATATCATGGGTGCTCCAGAAGTATGTGAACCAAAATGGCGGACACCGGAACGAAGTATGTCCACCAGGTTAGGGTTAGGCCAGGTACAAATACTACGAGAGTCACTCGGATAAGGGAAATTGGAATAAATTTATGGCCTAACCCTACGGTGTCCACCATCTTGGAGCACATACTTCGGGTGCACCAAATCTTGACTATATTCTATAGTTTAGAGCAATAACAATAAAAATAAAGATTTCTTCACTATCTTTAAAATGTTGGATTGGAATGAAAAGCAGGAGTGAGATACTAAAACCGAAGGGTAATCATAGGTGCGGTGGCGAGCGTACTCCTAACGATTAGCACGATGTATCACACCGCCTAGCCGGCATAGCATATTGTAATACGCAATATGGCAACGAGATAGCGATCGGGGACCGCCGACTTATCGATCTTCCGCATGTGGGAATTCTCCAAAACATAAACTACGGTTTCGATTCCTTCGCTCTGACTCAATAGCGACAATGCGTGTTCCATGCTAATTAATCAATAACTCGCTAAGTATACGACATAATTCACTCAAAATGAATAGGCTTCTGGTCCGAGATAAACAGACAGACGAATACCTATCAACATACTTACCGATCGAGATCGATAAGTAATCAGTAGTGGGATTCAGCCGGTTCGCACCGGTTCTATAGAACCGTCTCACAGAATTTTATGAGATAAGTGAACCGGTTAGCTTTACATGACTTTTTGTAACAGAACCGCCTGAAAATTCGACATTTGTATGATAGAACCGGCTGACAAAAAATTTGAATTCCACCACTGTAAGTAACCTCCCCTTATCGCATATTTCATTTGAAACTGCGAAAGGAGGCTTTATTTTTTATATTTGTCATGAGATAAACAAGGGATTGAAGGCCTTGAATCGGTACTGTCGTAGTGTAAGTAGGCCTACCAGGTTAGGATTATGACATAACTTTATTCCGATTTTTCTTATTTTAGTTCTATTACGAGTTCGGGGACATGTCTGTGTTAGCTAAGTGAATATACCACCTTCCCATTGGTTTCAGTTCCTTTACACAACTTGATGTAAAATAGGCGAACAAAATTAGTTACCTCCATATTGGTACACTCACCTCTGGAGCGCCCTGGTTCACTTGGAGTGCGTGTGCCGTATTTTTGACAAAACGTCTTAAAAATACAAAGGCGTTAACAATCGTACGCAAATATGCACTTGAACAGAATTTTGTAATTTGTCCATGACCACAATTTGCGCCCCGCCCAGTCTGCGGTAACACTCTACGTGGAATATTACTAACCACAGAATTTTCTAAAGTGTGTGGATCGTTCTATGAAAAACTTTTTTTAGAAATAAGCTTGGAAAATGAGAAATTCATTTTAAATTCGCTATTTTCGTTGTAAATTTATGGCTTTTTGTCCCAAAACTAATTACGAGATAGCGATCAGAGACTGCCGACTTATCGATCTAGCAGGGTGTATCCTTCGCTCTGACTCAATAGCGACACCGCGTGTCCCATCACTAAATAATTAATACCTACATAATTCATCCAAAATCAATATGCTTCTGGTCCGAGATATGATGAATGCACATGCAAAATTTGGAGCAGATTCATCCTCGCTTTCGTGAGATATCGCGTGCATCTAACAGACAAATACCTATCAACATACTTACCGATCGAGATCGATAAGTAACAAGTCCTCATTGCCATTGGTTTTAAAACCGCTGCCAGCGGGCCAATTACGGCACATGTAACGATTTAATATGGCCCGCCGAAATTGAGGTGGAGTAGTTTAAAACTTTGTTTCTTTGTGTGTTCTAGATATCGCTATTTGGCACGTCCTTACCATAGTTTAAATACGTGAATATTAGTAGCAATATCATTGTACCTGTATCTCAATTATACGTACCAGTATTATGATTACATACGAGAGTACTGCTTGCATATCGTCACGCTAATAACCGAATTGCGTAAGTCATTTTTAGCAGTTTTGAGAAAAACTTAAAAAACTTCCCAATGATATTGTTATGCCATTGAGAGTCAATAATTTGCCATGGTTCAATTTTTTGATCGTAGCCGGATTTAAGTTAATTTGTATGACGCAGTTAAGTGACGTCATAATGACGCACTGTGACTTAGGCAGAAATGTGTCTATGACTTGGGGACATACGCAATTTTGCAACTTCACTATATGCACCAGTCCTGAAAACAAAACATTTCAAAAACGAATGTAATTCTCAGCAGCTACAATGTCTAATCCCCAAAATAGCTAAAAATATTTATTTCATTAATATAACACGTCCTGCACACCCACCGAAATAAGACCAAGATTAAATATAAAAATAAAACAGCAAAGCACCCAATATAAAAGCCAACCAAGATGAATTGGACTCGGACAGTGAATATCACAAGTGCACGTCTTCATATACTGTAGTAAAAATTCAAATTAATACCCGCTAAGCTAGAATCCGACATGCAAAAACTCGAAAATACTTAGACGAGGTTATTTTGCCTTTGTGACGTCACAATAGTCCTGTGGTAACAATGATAATTCATTATGACGAAACAATCGCACAAATGTGCATGTCATACTAAATCTCCATTTTAATGGGTTTCGGAATTCTCAAAATAAAATCTGAGTTAACAAACAGGTGCGCAGCATTACATAAATACCTATTTTATAAAAAACTCAAAATCGCCAAAAATGACTTACGCAATTCGGCTATTAGCGTGACGATATAGTACCAGTCTACAAGCTACATTAAAATTGTAAAAGAAAAGTAATTTCGGTACTCCTGAAGTATGCGCACCAAGATGTCGCATAACCTGAACCCTAACTTGGTACACATTTTAGAAGGGTGTATTGCCCGCGATACAAGTATCATCTATGACGTTACAATGCCGTAACAGCTAACTTGTGCGGAGCGAATAATCAATACCCAAAATTGTTGTGCCTGCAACTACTAGAGAGCCTACGTTAAATAAAAGCACGGCCCATGGTTTCATTCACTTATTTCTATCTGGCCCTCCTGTACTAAAGGTTGCAAACCTTTATGCTAGTTTATCGACAATCCGGTGCTCCTGAAGTATGCGCACCAAGATGTCGCACAACCTGAACCCTAACCTGGTATACTTAACATACTATGTTCAGGCTGTGCGCATACTTCTGGAGGTCCGACAATTCTAAATCTTGCTACACGCTTACAAAAATTCAATTCCAAAAAATACAAAGGCGTCAGCCATTATACGCAAATATGCACTTGAAAGGGAATTATTTAATAGTCACTTATATAGGTATTTGTCCGTGACCAAAATTATCGCCCCGCCTTATACGCGGTAGCCCTTCTACGTAACTTAATCCAAACCACACAATTTTTTTCTTCATTCTAAAGTTGGACTTCATTCTAAAGTTTTACCAAAAAAAATGTTTTATGACGAGTTTGAGAATTGAGAAATCATGTCTCCATAATTCATCTCAAGAAGCTTCGGTCCATTGCCTTTTCTCTAAGTTCGCTGGTATTGTTGGACACGTTTTTGGACACGTTTAGTGGCCATAACGATCGTTTCAAAATTTTGTTGTTATTGGTATTTTCTTTCTTCAATATGATTAAAAAATCGCTTTTCTCTTCGAATACTCGACCAATTGCTTTGAAATTTTCAGTGGTTAAAGATAAAATTTTTCTCCAGAAGGCTATTACTTTTTTTTTTCGCTATGACGTCTTCAAAATTATTGCCATTGGGTGGCGCTACGTGTCCATATATTTGAGCATAGCTCTCTTGTTGACATCTATCGCCCTGCACATCTAGTCTAGCACCCCTAATCTTGGCCTACCTCTGGCTCTTCTGACTTCAGTTTCATTTTCCAGGATGTGCTTTTCGGTGGGACCTCCAGAAGTATGTGCACCAAGATGGCGCATAACCTGAACATAGTAGTTGTACCAGGTTAGGGTTCAGGTTGTGCGCCATCTTGATGCACACACTTCGAGAACGCTGTACGATGCTATTGTTTTCGAGAGATAGATATCCCACAAATCGACACTACCTCTCTTTGATGGTCCGCATCAGTAAGCGACCGACCTGCATTCCTCTTGAGACTTCAGCATTTCACGCTTTCTCTTTGACCTAACTATGAAATGGTGAATTGATATATGTATATCAATTGTAAGTCCGATAATAAATGTAGTTTTAATTTGCTATCGAACAATCATGGAGAACATTGTTTTATACGGCGGGGAATACTTTGCCAAACGTCAATGCCCTCTAGCGTAAGCGATTTCTTCGTGGCTGAAGGTTGATATCACGGGGTAAAGCACAATTTGTTTAATGTACTCCTCGTTCCATATGTGTGAATCTTGGCAATTTTGACAAAGTAGTTTTGGAAATAATCTGGCAACAGTAGATTTTCATAACGATACATAAATTTTTCCATTTCACTTATGTGGATTTCTTTCAGTTGATGACTCTACTGATGTACTGCTGTTGCCGTAGTAATTCTACTCAGTACGAGAGGAACCGCAGATACAGATATTTGGTTCATGTGCGGGCTGATGAGACAATGGTGCGGAGGAAAGCCGACTTAACCTAAACCATATTGCGAGCCACGACCTCTTGGCCGGTTACCATTTCATGTCGGGTGCTGGATTAGTTGGTTACTTGTTTTCAGAAGCATAGACTTGATGGCGGAGAAAGCCGTAACTGACCAGCGGTTACGGGAATCGCCTTACGGCGGCGAAGAGTCCAGCAATGTTCTCGCACATTCTTACATGGGATTCGTACCTGCGAACCCACGCAGAGTAATCAGTGGCGCGGTGGCGAGCGTATTGTACGCCTAGCACGATGAGCCATATCGCCGGCCAATGAAAATCAATCTTGCACAGTTTACGAAAAAGATAATTACACACTATTACTGAGAAAGAGAAGCAAAACTGTTTATCGAGCGGCGACACTTGATTAATTTCGAATTTTCATATTCCTGATTTTAGAAATAATTTACAAGTTCATTTGAAAGAGAGCTATGCTGAAATATATGAACATGTAGCGCCACCTAGTGGCAAATATAAATTACGTCGTGGCACACTTGAAGAAAACGAATCCCATTCAGCTCACCGGAATATTTGAAATAAATAAAAATAATAGCCTTCTAGCGAAAAATTTATTCTTTGAGCACTAAAAATTCCGAAGCGATTGGTCCAGTAATCAAAAAGGTAAGCGATTTTTTCTTTGACAAAGAACAACAACAAGAAGAAGAGTGCCAGCATAAAATGAAAAACGATCGTTATGTCCACTAACGTGTCCAATTATCAGAGATCTCACGGTAGAACGGAGACCTATGCCGCAGATAAATCCTTGTTCTGTGTGTTGAGAAAATCAGAAGACTCAAGGGTTCCGGATTGGTAGTTTATTGTACGGCAACTCCACAATATAAAACTTAACACAGCATAAACGGAGGACACAGCAAAACAACCGACCTCCAGCCTAGCGGCCGGAGATAGAGAGCGAAAGACGTAGTTTTTCTCTTATGTGTAGTGAATGGTCGGAGTCCAGAGCTTACAAAACAGCCTTAAACAAGGGTCAACACAACAGTCCGCAAACATAAAAATATATATACACACGATATAAACACGGACACTATATTACGTGACAGAGGTCCTCCTTTGTTCAGAATGAAACTCAACAGGTTTTATTCAAAAAAAAATCCCTGCCCTAAATGTGAAACGAGAATATCGGTCAGAGACCGAAGACTTATCGATGGAGCTTTTACTTCATAGCGACGTGTCATAGCGTGTGTCCCATCACTAATTAATTATTAACTCGCTAATTATACAACATAAATTTCTCAAAATCAATAGGCTTCTGGTCCGAGATATGACGAATGCACATGCAAAATTTGAAGCCAGTTCAATCGTGCCTTCGTGAGATATCGTGTATATTTACCAGACAAACAAACAATTAGGGAAACTGCACTAATTAAAATCAAAAAACACCAAATATCAATTTTTTAAAAATTTGTGTCCCCACCCCTTTCAAACTGAAGGATATTCACCAGAAAAGTTCTCTAACATGGCAGTATAAATGAAAGGGAATTAAAGTTATCACGAATGAAATGGAACACACAATATACCACAAACATTTTAATCTCAGTGGTTATTTCTCGAGTTTGTTAAGTCGCTTTTAAATGCAGCCGACAAAAATAAAACTCAGATAGTTTTCCTTCTGTATCTACACGTTTGTCATCTCAGCAACTTGGGGAAAATTATCCCTTCTGGATTTACTCCTCCCCGCAGGGCTCCCGCTCCGATATGCAACGGTTACTGGCTCATATTGACCACACAATGGGATTCTAACACTGCATGGCTTCACCACTAAAGTCAATACACTCGATACCATTTCTGAAAACCGGTCACAAAAGTTCAGCCAGCCTCAACCACCGCATACATATCATTTTTCTTCACCAACGGGGGACAATTGCATTCCCCAAACTCTGCTGCAACTTGGAACGCACAGTCTTTCCACTACTGGACATTTTTGCCCGCCATATCGAGCTCACTTGAACGAAACCCGAGTGCACAATCGTGTTCAAACTTGCCCAGACATTGCTCTGCTCCTCTCCGAAAACCTGGGCATGGCCCACTTGAAACAGCGTTGCTTAAATTAATGAAACGACATTGAATAAGGGTACACAGTGATGGGATTCAGCCGGTTCTATAGAACCGTCTCGCGGAATTTTATAAGATCAGCGTACCGGTTAGCAGTACTGGTTTATTTTCTAAAAAAATATGACTTTTTGTAACAGAACCGGCCAAAAAATATGACGTTTGTGATGGAACCGGCTGACAAAAAATTTGAATCCAACCACTGGGTAAACATAACAGTTTATAAACATAAAAATTTATAGACACACAATATAAACACGGACATTATGGTCCGTGACCAGTGGTGGGTTTCAGCCGGTTCGCACCGGTTCTATTGAACCGTCTCAAGGAATTTTATGAGATCAGCAAACCGGTTAGCATGACTGGTTACTGTCAATGTTATGTTTGTAACAAAATCGGCTGAAAAATATGACTTTTGTGAAGGAACCGGCTGACAAAAAAATTTGAATTCCACTACTGGCTGTGACACAGGGTAATCAAAGGTGCGATGACGAGCGTGTTCCTTACGCTCAGCACGATGCGCCACACCGCTGAGTTTATCTAACGCTGCATGACTACGTGACAAGAAATCAGCAAAGGAATGAGGTAATCACAATACCCGAAAAATTTGGAAATGGGTTAAATACATTTCGGTACATCAATATATTTGAGGCACCACAATTCTACCGCAATACATGGTTTTGGCGAAGTTCTTTAAAATTAAATATACACTACAGGCATTCACTCGCGCCTTGGTGGAAAATACCCGGTACCATTCTTTATCAAAACCAGTTTCTAGCTAGTCGAAGTTCTGTGTGATCTGGCTTTTACAAGGAATTTGCTTGTTTATTTCTGGTTGTCAGTTTCCCCTGTTCGGTACAATTTCAAAAGTACTAAAGATATAAACCGGTGCCATCCTGTTACCGCTCAATAAATTTATTTTCGTTTTGTTTGATTCTGTTTCTTTGGTTTAGTTAAATAGGAAAGGATAGGATTTAGGATAGGATTTACATATTTATCCCGGGGGAGAGGAAAGCCGATAAGACGGCTTATCCATATGGCGAACCACGGCCTCTCGTCCGGTTACCATTCCAAGTCGGGTATGGGATTAGTTTTACTGTATTGTTTTTTTTTTTCGGAAGCATGGACTTGGTGGTGGAGGAAGCCGTAACCGACCAGCGGTTACGTGAACCACCCAACGACGGCGAGGAGTCCAGCAATCCTCTCGCACATAACCATCCCTGCATGGGATTCGAACCTGCGAACCCACGCAGAGTAATTAGAGGTGCGGTGGCGAGCGTATTCCTAACGCTTAGCCCGTTGAGCCACACCGCCGCGCGGAACAATAACCTAGCCTAAGATAAACTGAATCAAATAGGACATACTGAATAATTGGGGGTGAGGCAATTGGAGGGCAGTACAGTATCTATAAAACTTTTACCGCTAGGGATAATCTGAGGAAACGGGCAGATTATCGTAAAGTCGTTGTCAAATTAGATAATAGAATCTTGAGCGTCGCCGCTCGATAGACAGCTTTGCATCTCCGCGGGTTCCCTTCCCCAATAAAAGTGTGTACAGTACTTATCATTTCCCTCGTAAATTGTGTGAGATTAATTTCAGATCGGGGAAACTGTGATTAAGGCGCCTTGTTGGCTTTCCCTGGTTAAATAGGACAATTGTATCCTATTCAAACTAGTTTTAGATTTTACCGCTTTAGTACCAGAATTGAGTATTTCCATTCATGTTCAAGTTTATTTTTTTATCCAGTAAAAAATACAAATTACGTTATTCAAGGATAAAAAGCCAATTTTCAATCTTATATTAACATTTTATTGCTACGGTACAAGAGCAATGATTACCGATGTTGTATCCTAGCAAATAACACTTACATAATCTCACGAATGAACTCAGAAACGAGCGATATGCTTGAGTAAACAAACGAGGCAATGGAAAATTTTCAAAACTAAACCACGTGCTGTGACGTCATCGGCGCGAAAGGACGGTCTCGTCTCGATCTGGACGGTTGTTAGTTTCTGGAGGTGAGATTTCGAAATTTTATTTTCATTTAGAAAAAGATGTTTTGTATTTGTGGAGGGGGGAGATAAATACGATGTGACGGCTTAAAATATACGGGTTTTTATAGATTTACCAGTCCATGTCAATTATGGGAATATTTTGGCGCCAAATCGTTTCAGGTCCGCTTACTTTTGCGTTTGATTTCGCGTATTCAGGACATCCGCGGCTGGATTTGATTAATTTACTATTATTTTTTTTGCCAACTGCCGCTACCTCCTATATTCAGTCTTATGATGATAAAGTTTGTTTGCATATTTTATAAAGCTTAGGTACCGTGCAGTCAGACAGTAGTAGGATATCATATTTGCCCCTCCACAATCTGACATTTCTGTTTACAGGTTTAGTCATATCGGATCGGGACACTCAGACATTACAGCATTAGGATAAGTTATGCTATTGCCACACATTTCTCTCTTTATATTGTTCTATAAACAAATCATCCCAATCTTAGGTGATTCATTTTTATGACCTGTTACATTTGTTATGCCTGTATGCTGAAGACGGATCTGTATTGGACTTGGAAACAGAATAGACTACTGGACTACAAGAAACAGTTTAGAAAGTGAGCTAATACAGTAATAAATCCAGTATGCACACTTTAGGATCGAGAGACATTGTCTCGTTTTCAAAGAATCCCATTTTGCCAATGAACTCCTTCCAGCCTTCCTTTTTGGGGACATCTGGACATTGTTGACCCTCAATACAGCAATATCGGCAAAAATACAGTAAAATGAAGTTAGGCAATAGACTACAAAGAAGCGTGATCCAAACACGTCATCATCGAATTCGATTTATCGAAGGAAAAAATTTTTTACCGTGGCATTCGAGAGTTTTTATAAAAAAATGGCAATTTTGATCACATGATGGCCGCGATTAATTTAGATTATTATCGCGACAAGCATGGTGCGATATGACGCATCTGGCGTTGTGCCAGACAACTCTCGTTTGTGAGACACAGGAGTGTTTGGGACATTTCTAGAATTTGAAAAGTATGCCCTACTGCTGTACTGAAATCCAATGGTGATGTTTTTAGATTGCCCTTGCTTTTAGTTTATTGCACAGTGCCAATTTGTCGCTTTAAGCTGATTATGGACATCCAGACTGGGAGTCGCAGTTCTTACCACTTCTTGACAGCTCCTGCCACGAACGAACCGCGACGACTCTTGCCATGGTTTATGGCGCTATCACAGTATTATCGGTATATTCACAAAGTCATGTACCAGATTTACGTTTATCATGCGAAAATATATCTACTTAAACCTGAAACCTAAACCCCAAATACATCTAAACTGTATCTATAAAAAATGTTCCAACTTACGCAATATAAGTCACCATCAGGGCAGCCTTGTCCTAACCATTCAGGTGTATATAACTAACGGCCGACCTGCCGTGGTTTTCAATTTGCAGCCGCGGTAACGGCAGCTCGCCATTGGTTTGTGGCAGTTGGTCGCCGTGAGTTTGGCCATAGTGGCCGTGGTTTGGAAATACCGCTATGGTTTGCGGCAGCTCCAGACGCCGAGAAATGCTTAAAACTGCACTTGAAGACTGGAGGGGCTTGCACTCACTGTTATATTTATTGCCTTTTAATGTGGAGCTATCCTTAGAATGTTCATTTTCTTCAAGTCAGGGCCGTGAAGTCTGATGTACTCGAGACTGAGCAGACTTCCTAATTTCTCAAATTTGAAAGTCCAAGTCTCTATTACCGACTTTCAATGTAGATGGAAAATGGCTGCATTTCCAACAGAAAACTAAGAACAAAGTTTGCCAAGCGCTCTGTGCAGTTTTTGTCTTCAAATCTCAATTTTCTAGGATTTCGGAGTTGATTTCAAATTTTTTACAGGCTGTCAAATCTTTTCTTAACCCACTGTCTGGCAGTACGGCACACTATACAGATTGAGCGACATTGTCTTGTTTCAGAGAAACCCATTTTACCGGTGATCAGACACCCCTCCCCTTTGGGAGACGTCTGGACATTGTTGTCCCTCAATATCGGTGAAAATACAGTATAACGAAGTTGCGCAAAATACTACAAAGAAGCGCAATCTAAATACGTCATCATTGAAGTCCTCGGGAAAAAATAATCCGATTTAACGAAGGAAATTTTTCTTTCATGGCATTTGAGAGATTTTAGAAAAAAACGGCAATTTTGGTCATGTGATGGCCACATTAATTTAGCTATGGCGCGATATGATGCATCTACCTTTGTGCCAGACGCTCCTTGTTTGTGAGACACATAGAGTGTTTGTTTTATCGAACCAAATGAAGGGAAATTCTCGGAATTTGGATAGTGTGTCGTACTGTCTGGAAGTAAATTTCCAGACACCATAATCCTGATACAAATATTCTATTCGCTTTGGATATCTCAGTAGGGCACAGTTTGCAGATTCCAAAATGTCCCAACGTTTGGTTCAATAAAACACTCAATATGTCTCTGAAACATCTGGCATGCAGCAGGTGCATTAGTTCGCACCATGCTTGTCTCAATAATAATCTTAAGTAATCGCAACGAGTGCAGACGCCAAGTGACCTAAATTGCGTTTACTCTCACATAAAGGAGGGAGGTTGCACTCGCTGTTATAATTGATGTCTTTTAATATAGAATCGGAGAATCATGCTATACTGTATATTGACCAGTTTTCTGATCACAAATTTATATTTCTTCTTTAGAAATTAGATATTTTGCTTAGTTAATTTGGCAATTACGGTAGAATTTGTTTGGGAAAACATAAAATATGGCACAGCAACAAGCAGACAGCGACATCCCTCGTTTCAAATTGGTACTTGTTGGTGATGGAGGTGTAGGTAAGTCATATAGGTAGATAAAAAAAAAGTTTCTTACATTTTGAATATTTTTAGGCTGACTATTATTCCCTGAAAAATAGAACTCGCGCAAATGCAGTTTTAGGGGACCGGTCGCTTCAGCTGCTGTGGAGGCTGTCGTGTTTGCGCAGATATCAAATACATTTCAAAGTTGAAAGATCAGGAAAAAATGATTTTTGACTGTTACGGATTTCATGGGAGAAGTTAAGTTCCTTATATTCTTCAAGGCTCAGAATGTCTTGGCATGAACAATTGAAAAGCTTTTCATGATGCTCTTTCATGTCTATTGCTATGAACACGGCCCTCTACAGGCAGGGAGCCACTGATATCTACTACAGGGACAGTGACTCCTCTACAGCCCATGGGCCGGGGCCACGGCCCATCTAATTGGGCCACGTGGGCCGTGGCCCATCAAGCTATGGGCCGCGGCATCATCAGTATATATCAATTGTCTTAACAAAATAGTCCAGTAGTATGTGTACCAGGTTAAGGTTGGGACAAATTTTCGTTCAAGTTTTTCACATTATAGTTCTATTTTGAGTTCGGGGACTGTCTGTGTTAGCCAAGTGAATAGTCCTTTTACACAACTTATTCGATGGGCTGGGCCCCGGCCCATTGGCCATAGAGGAGTCACCACTTCCCCTCGATATCTGAGGATATGTGGAAAGATTGGAATCTTTCTTGATTTTAGGAATAGTCTTTATTTGGAAAATCATTGTCTAAGTGAGGAAGCTTACAGCCAAACCAAAAAAATAACAATGGAATTGTTGAATATGAACTACCGGTAATTTAATGACCTGGCCCGAGTGCAGTGATACGTTTGTCAACAATGCGCGAGGCTTGATGCAGTGATTGTATATTTTTTTAATGGGAATGAAGCATTTCGTTATTAATATATGTTAAATTATTTGTAATTTTACTCAACGAAAGTAGAGGCAAACTTAAAAATTTCAATGCAAACAAAACAACTCGGGCTTGATTTTTAACGTGTAAATACGGTAGAAAACGTATATGGATTGGACGCCGGGTAATTCAGCAGTAAAGCGAAACTAAAGAAAGCAAAAAGTACATTTTTACTATAGCGGAATATTTATTCACAGCGATCGGGCCTCTCGCTTTGTTGATGTCATATCTTCAGCCTCATGGGCCGAAACGTGTGTATGCCACATTCCACATAGAATACAGTCAATATTCGGTACTCCCGTTCCCGTAGTATGGGAACCAAGATGGCGGACACCGGAATGTAGTATGTGTACCAGGTTAGGGTTAGGCCATAATTTCAGGTACAAATACTACGGAACTTCCCAAACTCGTAATAAAACTAAAATTGGAAAAGAATTATGGCCTAACCCTAACCTGGTACACATACTACGTTCCGGTGTCTGCCATCTTGGTGCACATACTACAGGAGCGCCCAAGATTCAAAAATATTATTTTAAAATGTGTTCTGTGTGTATTAGGTTTTATTTGTTTTGCCTTCTTTGGTAATGGGTGTTTTATTTGTTTTGCCTTCTTTGGTAATGGGTAGGGGTTCAATTTCCCACTATAAATTGCAATTTTTTTTATTGTTGTGAATTTCCATATGTTAAATAATTTATTGAAAAAATTTTTTTTAGGCAAGACAACGTTCGTCAAGCGACATCTTACTGGAGAGTTTGAAAAGAAATATGTGGCAACCCTCGGAGTAGAAGTCCATCCGTTAAGTTTTCATACAAATCGTGGAAAAATTATTTTTGATGTCTGGGACACAGCTGGACAAGAAAAATTTGGAGGCTTGAGAGACGGATATTATATTAGAGTAAGTTAAAGTTTCTGAACCCGAGAAAAATTTCTTCCCGCGGGGGGTCGGTTTTGAAGTTTTTGGGAAGGGAATTTTACTTTGTACTTGCGTGTTGACTTAGGGATGCATGCCACTTTTGGATTTATGGATCGATTCGAATCGCATCTTTTGCGAATCAGATTTACGCGACTTGGTAACAGAGAGCGATTTACCGAAAAATAAAAAGATTGAATGTTTGTTTATCTTTGTTTTCGGCGGCATTTAAATTTGCCGAATGCGTTTATGCGGCACTCCAAATAACACCAATTGAGCAAACATAGGCGTGCAATAAGAAAAAAAAAAGCTTAATGGAATCAGATTCGATTCGATTCGAAAAAAAGTGTATCCAGAACTGGCAACCCTACGTGTGGTATCATTTATATTTATACTTAACATGAAACTCAAAAAAAAAGTTACTTTTTGTAAGTGGTCAGCTCATACGCGCATAACTCTGATCGCACTCAATCAAACGAAATGACATTAACCTAATCCAATTCGAACCATGCTTGAACTTGATCACTTGTGTGATTTGTAGGGTCGGCTTATATGCATATTTTTAGAAATTGACCATTTCGGGGCCGTTTTTAGGGGTTTTATATAGTATTTAGTATTATTGTAATGAATATGAATATGCATACATTAACTTATATTTCGTTAACAAAAGCCAGAGTTTGAGTTGCACGCATTGCAAACCAAACGTAAATCAAGAATAAGAAATGCAAATTTTTATGCAAAGTGGGAAAAGACTTGGGAGCTTAAAAGTTGGCCCAGAGAGAAACGGGTCAATAAAGGTGTAGATGGAGTTATTTAAACTATTTCTGGCATTTTTTTTGGGGGGGGGGCTGATTTGATTTGTCTGGGATTGTTGAGTCAGGAGATGAGTTGGGCGCATTCTGGCTGGAGTAGTATTTTCAAACTTTTCAAACCCAGAGTTGTGCGTTAAAATTCTGAATTCTCGGAGTATGTGTCGGGATTTCAGACATTTGATAGTGATGAATTCAAAATAAAATGGATCTTTTAAAGCGTCTTATACTCTTAATTAACAGTTTATCAAAGAAGGCTTGCACTCACAAAATATTTTGTTATCAAGCCTATGTCAAAATTGTGAGGTTTTCCAATGCAAGGAACCCAGGATGGCAAATACTATTAGGGAGAATAAAATTGAATTGAATAAAACGGAATGTCAGTTTTCAGGGGGTATTTAATGGTTTTGGCCTGTTTTTATGAGTTTTTTTCAAGTTTGGGATGGTTTTTGCATGTTTAACGAATTTTTTGTTTAAAAGTCTTTTTACAGTTCATAACTTTATTTTCTCGATTGACAGGGTCAATGTGCGATTATTATGTTTGACGTGACGTCCCGTATTACGTACAAGAACGTACCTAACTGGCATCGCGATCTGGTTCGAGTTTGTGAGAATATTCCCATCGTGATGGTTGGAAATAAGGTAGGCCACTTGATTTTTATTACTGCACTGCTTTGATCGGGTTTTTATCCATACCCAGGGCACATTAGGCTATAAGGTGCAACGGTTTTTGATGCAATATCGCTGTTGGTATTTTAGTGTAGGTAATAAAGCATGGAGTTCTACCTGAATGATACATTAGGCAAATTTTTGGAAAGAAAAGTACGCCTAAGGATTTGAAATTCGCCTAGTGCCCCATTATGCCAATATTTTTTTGGGTACTCCCGCCGAAGTATGTGAACCAAGATGGCGGACACTGGAACGTAGTACGTGTACCAGGTTAGGTCATAATTTTATTCCAATTTTCCTATTTTAGTTCTAATACATTTTAATGGTGTCAAGACAAAAATACGGATGTTGAAATTTGAAAAAAAACTCGTTTAAAAAATTAAAAAGAAGTAATAGGTGCCTTCAAGCTAATATCTAATCATAGTTTGAACTTGATGATGAAGTAAGCCGTAGCTGACCTGATGTTACATGAACTACCTCAAGACAGTGAGGTGTCGAGCAATCCTCTCGCATGTAATTCTCTCTCACAGGTTTTGTAGTGCCGAATCCATGCAGGGTAATCAGAGGTGCGAGCGTATTTCTAACTCTCAGCACTAGATTACCGCCGAGCTGATCTTTTTCCATTTATTTTTACTCAGGTCGACATTAAAGATCGCAAAGTGAAAGCAAAGGCAATCGTTTTCCATCGAAAAAAGAATTTGCAGTACTATGATGTTTCGGCCAAGTCCAATTACAATTTTGAAAAACCGTTTCTTTGGTTGGCACGAAAATTATGCGGAGACGCCAACCTCGAATTTGCGGAAATGCCTGCTCTGCAACCACCAGAGGTCAGCGTAGATCAAGAAATGATTAAAAAATGGGACGCGGAACTTGCTCAGGCTGCCAATGCACCTTTACCAGAGGAAGAGGATGATTAATTTAAAAAAATCCCCCTCCCACCTTTTGAAAAAAAATATACTCAATCTTATGTATGGTCGAAGTGTTGCCACTCTCAGCCTTTCTTTGATGGCAATAAACTCGGCAGAATTTTATGGTCATTACTCCCACCGGAAATACTCTCTTGTGCCTCTTTGTGTATAGTCTCGGCAGTATTTTGTGTTATTTCACCCCACTGGAAAAAATACTCTCTACTGCCTGCTTGTGTATAGTTTCGGTAGCATTTTGTGTTCTTCCGCCCCACTGGTGAAAAATCTCTCTACTGCCTCCTTGTTTATAGTTTCGGCAGCATTTTGTGTTCTTTGCCCCCACTGAAAGAACTCTCTACTGCCTTCTTATGTTTGGTCTCTGCAAAATTTTGTGTTCTCCCACTGGGAAAAAACCCTCTACTGCCCTCCTATGTTTCTCTCCCACTAGAAAAACTCTCTATCACCCCTCGTGTTTAGTTTCTTTTTGCATCTCCACTGCCCTCTAGCATATAATCTCCCTTTTTTATTAGCCCATGCTAGCTCATCTTGTTTTCATGAAAGATAGCGAAATTTTGTTGTTTTACTAGTTTCACATTGCTATAGCAGTACTACTGGGTAGTTTTTTAAGGAATTTGGGTTTCTATCGGCTACTTAATAGTTCTCACTAGTCTAGCGTCTCTAACTTTGCTCTGTTTTGGAGATTTAAAAATGTAAATTAAATCCAGATTGAATGATTTTTCTAATTTTTAGAAAAATATGTTGAATTATTGCTAAATTTAATATTTTTTGGGGATTTGGAATTACATCGATTCTCTGAAAGTCTGGTGTCGCCTCTCAGTGTGCTACAATCAGTGTAAATTTTTTTGACCCAATAGAGTAGGATATTTCCAGTCTGTGAGAAATTTAATTCCAGCTGCTATACTAATCATCCGTAGGAAATTAAATATTCTATTTTCTTTTGAAACATTGCCAACTGAACCATTTGCACCATACCAGGTCTGTGCTGTTTTGGGATATTTGAAAAATTGGAAAAACTTAGTTTGCAACTAAAAGTTGTGTGTGCGTTATTTCAATCTCTATACTAATTAGGCCCTTTCAAGTAGACAATTTAAACATTGACTGCAATATATTGTTTGCCCCTCTGTATCAGGGGTGTGCACACTGCGGCCCGAAAAAAAAAATTGTGCGGCCCGCGATGAAAAAACAGTTTTTGAATTGTATGCTCGCGTAACGAGTATTAAGTTCGGATAATCCGGTATATTCTGCTAGCAAAATGGAAGATTTATATTACAAAAATGTGTTCCTCACTGAAGTGGTTTAAATTTAAATAACAGTTTCTCAAAATAACAGACGCCCATGCGTTTTAACTCACCATTTTTGCAAGAAAGCCTAATAGTGCCGTAAGAACATTAGTAAAAATAAGCAATTTTTGTGCTTGCAACTTCTAAAAGGTGCGGCCCACGGCTTCACCCGGTTACTTGTATTTGGCCCGCTCATGAAAAAGGTTGCACACCCCTGCTCTGCATCAGAGCTACTCAACTATTTTTACCGAAGATCCGCATACAAAACTTGAAAAATATTTGGGTCCGGTCTTTTCAGAAATTATATTTGGGCATCCTTGAACATGCACTTTCTCGGCCGACTTATGATAATTAGCTAATCAAGATCGTTTTTTATGGCGTTATAGTTCTTTTCGTATATTTTTAAATCTATAAAAGGGATATTATAAAAGGAAAATTCAAAAGTGGGAATGTTGATCCAAAATAAAGAATTAGTTGCGGTCCAAATCAAATACGCGGAAAGTCCGGATTGGGAACGCTAGTTGAGTAGCCCTGCTCTGCGTGTGCTGTTTCTGTAAACATCTAAAACCTAGTTTGTAACTCTCCTCTCTGATTACGGTAGGCCCTTCTACATAGACAATTAAAATATTGGCTGAAGTAAACAAACATTTGCTCTTTACTGGTTCTCTGTGTGCCTGGTGAGGTTTGTCTTTAAAGACAATTTAAAAGTTGGCAAAACTATCGTTTGCTGATGTTGTTTTGCAGGATTAAGATTTTGAAATGCCAGCTAAACTATGTCGATTGCTTCTTAGTGTTCGAGAATATAATCAATATTGTCTGTATTATTATAGATTTTCAGTTTTTTGCTACATTCGTTATTTTGAAACTTTTCATTCCTCTGTCTCGATATGTATGAAAACTCTGGTTTCTGATATATATTGGATAGTTATCTAGTGATACATTC
The DNA here is from genome assembly GCF_964204865.1 of Styela clava. NCBI lineage: Eukaryota > Metazoa > Chordata > Ascidiacea > Stolidobranchia > Styelidae > Styela > Styela clava. The sequence goes on along the minus strand of NC_135252.1, from coordinate 24,000,906 downwards.
GACATGCACTCTGCTCTTTATATAATTTAAATATAATTGAAACCAACATAATTGGTAATTGAATTAATGGGTTTCATTCATACTGGGACACCAATGTGCCATAATATGTATTACATTAATACTAAAGTCAAGAATATTAGAAATACCACACAAATATTCCCTGCCTCAAGACAATAAAATTTCTTGTTGGGTAACTCGGTATAGATAATTGTAACATTGGCCCAATTTATTTATATATCATGAAATGCCAGCTGTGTGAGTAAGACAGAAACAACCCTGGTACTGATCCCCACTATGAAGCCAAATTTTGTTTTTCGACGCTGAAATTTTTCAAACAAGTTCAACTATTTCAATTTCTTATGAAAACTTTGTTCAATTTATGTAGCCACATACGTTTATTTGGGCTGGAGAAAAATAAAATAAAAATTTTAGTTAATTCGCATCCTGTTGCCTCATCTGTGTGTTCAGGAGTGTAGGCTGTTTAAAATGCTGAGTACATAGGATAGGATTTACAAATTTTTCCAGGTGGAGAGGCTTAATCATGTGGTGAACCACTATCCGCTTACCGGTCCATGCCAGGTATGAAAGTTGTTTGTGAACCGAGGAGTCCATAACAGTCAATTGAAGTTTTAGACTGTTGGAGTTTGGGCAGAGAGGTGGATTCCTGTCTTATGCCTTGTATGAAATTACTAACGCACGATGCGCCACCACACTGCTGAGTTGATCAGGGCTACTCAACTGTTTTGACCGAAGTTCCGCATACAAAACTCTAAAATAATTTGGGTCCGGTCTTTCCAGAAATTATATTTCGGCATCCTTAAACGCGCACTTCCTCGGCCGAATAACGATTATTAGCTAATCAAGATTGTTTATTATGGTGTTATAGTTCTTTCCATATATATTTAAAAAGTCATTTTATAATAGGAAACTTGAAGAGTGGGGCTAACGATGCAAAATAAAGAATTACGTGCGGTCGAATCCAATACTCGAAGGGTCGTCTGTCAGTTGAGTAGCCCTGGAGTAGATTATGCACAGCCTTTACCAGTAGGTATTGCGCATCTTGCTAAGCCTCTGGCAGGAATACGACTGCCCTCTGATTACCTCTTGTGTTTGAATAATATATCAAGTCCATGCATCTGAAACAAATAACTGTCTAACTAAACCCATACCCAACATGCACTGGTAACCGGACAAAAGGCCAGGGATTCGTCGGCGCGGCGGTGTGGCTCAACGGGCTAAGCGTTAGGAATACGCTCGCCACCGCACCTCTAATTACAGAATTACTCTGCGTGGGTTCGCAGGTTCGAATCCCATGCAGGGATGGTTATGTGCGAGAGGATTGCTGGACTCCTCGCCGTCGTTGGGTGGTTCACGTAACCGCTGGTCGGTTACGGCTTCCTCCACCACCAAGTCCATGCTTCCGAAAACAAACAATACAGTAAAAACTAATCCCATACCCGACTTGGAATGGTAACCGGACGAGAGGCCGTGGTTCGCCATATGGATAAGCCGTCTTATCGGCTTTTCTCTCCCCCGGGATAAATATGTTAATCCTATATGATTAGTTTTATTGGCTGTCCTCCCCAAGGGATTCTCATACTGTCATACTAGAATAGTTGTAACACCTGGTACTAAAAGATTCAAATAAAATAGGTCATCTGTGGTGGGGTGATAACTGGATGATTGTAAATAACTAATCTCAATAAATCACAAAGATCACTACTGCAGCCTTCTGCACCATTTGAATGGCTAAGATGTTTCACCAACCTTCTGACTTCATAACCAGAGGTATGTGGAGCGGGCTAGGTTATAATTAGGGCTGGTAATTTCAAATGAGAATTTCGAATCACGGCCATATTGATTTTTTTGTCTACTGAAGGTCGAGTTGAATTCCTCAAATCTTTTTATTGAAGCGGTGGCGCGTCGGTGTGGCTCAACGGGCTAAGCGTTAGGAATACGCTCGCCACCGCACCTCTAATTACTCTGCGTGGGTTCGAATCCCATGCAGGGATGGTTATGTGCAAGAGGATTGCTGGACTCCTCGCCGTCGTTGGGTGGTTCACGTAATACGGCTTCCTCCACCACCAAGTCCATGCTTCCGAAAACAAACAATATAACTAATCCCATACCCGACTTGGAATGGTAACCGGACGAGAGGCCGTGGTTCACCATATGGATGAGCCGTCTTATCGGCTTTCCTCTGCCCCGGGATAAATATGTAAATCCTATCCTATCCTTCTATATACAATCTTGGCCTTTTTTTACTTCCTAGCGAGTTATTGATTAAACATGTTTCTTATTGTGCATGAACACTTGCAAACTGTGTGGGCGCTACATTGTACTCTTGGCAGCTTGGGGAGTATTTATGTGCCTGGAGAACTCATTATAATGAGAACCGAATTACAATATCTTCCCAAGTATTTGAGATCCGATTTTGAAAAAAATATTCGCCTATGAAATCATTAGATATTTAAGAAGGCATCACTAGTATTCTTACTTATATAACCTCTCCCTCCAGCTTCAATCGAGCAGAACGAAAGAAAAGAGGTCAGTAATATAATGACTGGAATTGAGCCATAAACATCAAATGAGACTTGTTAATTCAAATTCGTGACTAATCTTCGTAATCTTAGAGCTTCAGTCCTGCCCCCCAACAAGGAGGAATAGCCAAATTCGAATGTTTCACTATTTCGAATACCTTCTCAATTTAGGGCAAGTTCATGTGGGAACTTACATGAATCATCACATCTTCATGTTGATTACATCTCGAACGGCATAATTGTAAGAAGGCCATTGTTTTTTAAGTGTTGTTTCTTACCAGTTGAGATATCATGCATTTTGATTTACTTGTCTGACAGCTCAAAATCCCTAATTTTTAAATATGAATATTTTAAATTATTCCTAAATTCAAAAATGTACGGTATCTGAATGTACTATATAATGAATTTTAGGTGCTCCCGAAGTATGCGAACCAAGATGGCGGACATCGGAACGTAGAATGGGTAACAGGTTAGGGTTAGGCCATAATTTTTTTTCCAATTTTCCTTATTTCAGTCCTATTATCAGTTCGAAGACTAGCCAAGAGCCTCCCGTAGTATTTATCCTTAAAATTATGGCCTAACCCTAACCTAGTACACATATTACGTTCCGATGTCCGCCATCTTGGTTCGCATACTTCGGAAGCCCCGAATTTTGATTTGTTTTGGACACCCCTTCTCCAACTCTTGCAAAGAGGCAGCTTACTTCAGTTTCGCTATTGATTTGGTTTCTGCGGTACTAACTACTTATCCTTCTTCTATTATTTTGTGCCGGTGGATCCGTATGCATATATTGCAAAGATGCTGTAGCAAGAGTAAAGATAACTATCCTAAGTAATTCAAGAGTCTTGCTGCACACTAACACAAATATATTTCTGTAACGTTTCGTCTGACTAAGGTCAGACATACATAGTTCAACTTTGGTCATACGAAACGTTACAGAAATATATTTGTGTTAGTGTGCAGTGAGAATCCCGAATCACTTAGGTTACTTCAGTTTTGATTGAAATTTCTACCTTCTTTAGCAACCTCCAGATTCCTGTTTGGAGCAGAGAAGTGTGTTCAACACATATCACAATATCATTTTATTACACAATCAATCTTTGGCGTAATAAATGATTGTAAATGGTATTGGCTTCATTGCACAATGATTTGGTTTGAAAATTAGGATGAATAAAAGTAGAAGAAGAATAAACACATGAGCGTCGTTTGGACAGGGACACAAAAATGGAATATTGTCAGTCAATGATCAAGGGGGCGCATTTACAAACTTTGCCGTGGGCTCCATTTTACCTAGATACGCCACTGAACACATATCACAAGATCTTTTTGGTTTTGAAAGTTTAATCAGGGCTATGCTAAAAAGGGCTCCTGCGAAAAAAACGAAAGGTCTACGATGCGAGAACGAGCAGATATAAACCATGCATTATAAAAAATTATCATTGTTAGTTTCAATATTCTGGAATTTCTAAATAAATTTAAACTCAATGGATTTACTTTATTACTTATCGATCTTGATAAGTATTTGTCTGTCTGTTACATGCACGCGATATCTCACGAAAGCGAGGTTGAATCTGCTCCAAATTTTGCATGTATGTGCATTCATCATATCTCGGACCAGAAGCCTATTGATTTTGGATGAATTATGTCGTATAATTAGCCAGTTATTAATTAATTAGTGATGGGACACGCGGTGTCACTATAGAGTCATAAATCGAAACCGCAGTTTCGATCGATAAGGTTTCGGTCTCCAACCGATATTCTCATTTATATATCAGGATGTCCAGTTCTGGCTATACATGCGGGGTAGTAGCCAGGGGGGAGAAGTCTCCCCCATTTCAAATGTAAAAAAAAGTTTTTCTGTAACGCACATAGCAACTTTTCGTAGGTTGTTGGACCCTCAAAACTTTGAAAACCCAAATTTTCTGGCCGGATCACTACAGTCTAACTTGTCAATTAGATATTTCAGAACCCCCTTTGAGAATTCCTGCATATGTGCTACCTACAATCATCAGAAATAGGGTTCTGGGGTCAGAATTTGCAGGCTTACACATTGGTACACCAGTAATGGTAAAGAAAAGTCAAATCTTTGTCAAGTTTGCTAATAGTTCCTTCTAGTAAAATTGCTTGCATACAGTAAAGTTTTTGGGTACTCCTGAAGTATGCGCACTAACATGTCGCATAACCTGGACCCTAACCTGAGTTCAGGATGTGCGCCATCTTGGTGCGCATACTTCAGGAGGTCCAGTTTTTGGTAACAAAAGTTTGGACCTAGTGTCGAAGATCAAGATAATTCTCCAAGTTACACAGATGAAAGTCTTGACAGTTGCAGATTTCAACTACTTAATAATATTTGAAGAACAGGGGAAGGTTATAATAAAAATAAGTTTTTCAAAGCTAGCTGATGAGACGGCGCTCCAGAAGTATGTGTACCAATATGGAGGTAACTAATTTTGTTCGCCTACTCGACATCAAGTTGTGTAAAGAGACTGAAACTTATTCGCTTGGCCAACACTGACAGTCCCCGAACTCGTAATAGAACTAAAATAGGAAAAATCGGAATAATATTTTGGCCCAACCCTAACCTGGTAAAAATACTAATGGAGTACCAATAAGACAGCATCATGTCAATCATATAATGCCTTTCATCTTTGTACCCAATTATTCATATAATAAGCATGGACTTGCCTATGAGAACTTTCCTGGTTCCCAACCGGTGAGTAATCACCCACTTATGGGGAATTGCAAGCGGGGAATAAACAATATGTAAAACATTACACATAGTAGACACAATGAACGAATATTATTACACAACAAAATCTTGATAACACTAAGCAAAGAAAGATGGCCCATGCAAACTTTTTGTAAATGTATAAGGCGCAAACCCATTGGCAGTCTAGTGCAGGGGTGCACAACACGGGGCACGCGTGCCAAATTTGGCCAGCCATACGCTCAAACATGGCACGCGAACTGTTTTGTAAAAAAAAAAAATTATTCATGATATACATTAAAATATCACGTTTATATCAAAATCCGCAGTTTTTCAGGAAATCAAATTGTTTCAATAAATAGATATTCGTTATTATGTAATATTATTGAAATTTGTTTGTTTTACGGGAGGTAATGTCCAATACCAATGATTGTGCGCGGCACGCGACAAGATTATTTTGAAAAATTTGGCACATGTCCTCATTTGAGTTGTGCACCCCTGGTCTAGTGGATGATTCAGAAACAGGGGCTGGGATCCACTGTCTCAATGCATAACAGTCATGTAGAGCAGTGGTTCCGTCCTTTTTTCAAGAAATTCAAAGGAGCAATCAAGGATATCGCCGGATGAGAACAGAAGGAGCCTAAGTCACATTTTTGGAAAATTGACTTTTTTCAATAGTTTGGGGTTTTGAGCCATGCTCTACAAGGTGGTGGTCTTGAAATCCTGAATTTCTCAATAATAAAAATTTTAGCTGGACTTAGGCCTAAAATATTTAATAAGAACAGAATGGGCCTAAGTCCAGCTAAAATTTTTATTATTGAGAAATTCAGGATTTCAAGACCACCGCCTTGTAGAGCATGGCTCAAAACCCCAAAATATGGAAAAAAGATAGTCCCAAGTTTCAATATGATGGGCATGAACATCAGAAATGAAATGTCCGAAACTTACATCCCTAAAAATTTGTTCAGTGCAACTTAGGCCTAAGTCACCTTGTTTTACCTTGCATCCAATACAAAAAATTTCAGAAGTTGTAGAGAACAGAATGGGCCAAAGTTTCATATGGGAGTAAAAAAGCAGGAAGGAATTGAAGCTGAAGTGCCAAAAAATATTGATTACAAAGATATTCTCATCCACATTAAAATAACCAGAGCTCAGGACTTTACTACGGTAAGTGTGAATATCTAGAAATTCAAAAATAAAAAAATTCCAAATTGTTTTTTGCTTAGGCCTGTTCTGTTCTCATCCGGCGATATGCTCAAATACTAGGCGGTATGTAAAGCTTATGTCTTAAATCGTCACAAAATTAACTGACTGACTAATAACAGCAGATGCCAATTTTGTACGCTGTGATACTTTCCACTCATACACAATTACTATTGAGCAACACTTCAATACAAATATAAAATAAACAAGAAAATTAACAAGAAAATGAAACCAGTACGTTCAGTTTTTAGTTAAAAAAACAAGCGACCTAAGAAAATTTTCAAGCAACCAAATTTTGGATCGCCACCCATAGGTCGGGAAACACTGATGTAGAGCAAATAAAAAAGTCACATTTGCTACAAAATTGCAACAATTCGAACACATCACTAAATAATATGATTGAATATAATAATAATGATTTAAGCTTCAAGGTTTTTCCAAAGAATGGAAATCAATGAAGCATAAATTGCCAGAATATTGAACTAAAGGAAATGCGGGAAATGTAGATGCTATGCTGCATCATGGCTCATCGCAGGGTGAGATTGGGTTAAACTATATAACCTGCTAGAATGATTAGACAAGACCGCATTTTTCAAAGCAAAATATGCTTTCCAAAGCGAAATATGCCTCAAGTAGGGCTGGTCATTTACGAACACCTGATGATATCAGAATTGAATCAAATATTTTGTTCTGTAATTTTGCTCATAAAACCCATCACTGGACAGTTTACTTGGTTATCACACACAATGAGAAACATTTATCATTGATAATTCACTAGGAAGAAAAGAATCATATGTCATAATTGCATTTTAAAAATATAGCTTCAATAAAAAAATTGAAGAATTCAACCTTTGGTAAGAAAAAAAATAAGATGGCGGCAATTCGAAATTTTCGTCTGATTTGAATAATTTGCTATTCAATTCGGGCAAAGACGAAAATCCTTTATCATAATTAAATCGTCTCATCAACTTTTCATCACTGAGATAAATATGAAAATAAAATCAATCAAGCAATTTGCAATCTAAAAAAAGTAATGTAAAATCACCTATAACACGATGACACTAAATCATAGGTGCCCAAAAAAATGAACCCCCCAATCGATATCCACATGACTCTAGGTACGACCCCCGCAAATAAACCTTTAGCGCCCCTCCGGTGGTAAATATCCTTTAAAACTGGAAATATGCGTCCTGCTGCAGCGTGATCCCGCTTCTCAGCAAGCATTATTGTAGTTTTAGCGACATCGAGTGGGGTGGTAACCGCAGCAGCAAATCCTCCCGAGAAAAAACCACACCATGCGCCCTCCCATGGCGAAACTGCTCTGCCTTTTCGTTTTGATAAAGAATGCTTTGCATATTCCCAGAGCGGAAATTGTATTAAAGAAAACGGTATTTCTCGTAAAACAGTACTCTTATATCCTCGAAAAAGTCCTTTAAACTTCTCATGTTTTAGCGTATTTCGTAAAATTGTCAAGCTTGACTTATTCGCCATTGTTTGTGAGCGTTGCTTGATGACTTCCACCGGTACTCGTACTGTGCATGCCACCACTTCAGCAACGCACGCCGATATCATGTATGAAACAGTTTCATGCTGTGACATAAACTTTGAACTCATAAGGCACCGTTTTGAAGTGTCATATGCCACAAAAAACATGGCAGCACCAGGTGCTGATCCTAATACCACAGGTCCGATTCCTTTATATATTCCGCTGAATCCTCCAGATTTTCGGAATCCTTGGCGACTTTGTAGTCTTGTTTTTATCGTATCGAGGGGGAACAATGATACGTCGACCGCGAATCCAGCGCAGGCTCCACTGATCAGTGATGGCACAAACCCAGAACTTTGCATGATTCTTCCTGTAAATGATGAACAATTAATTATTGATGCAAGAAGGTTATTTTACATAAAAATATTAATTTTAATCAGGGATATTTGGAAACATTCGAAGTTAATTATATCAGATATACAGTAGTAAATTTTTGAATAATTTAAAACATTTCTTTACAAAAATTGGGGATTTCGAGACATTAGCCACGTAGATCAAAACTTGATATCTCAATTGGTAAGAAACAATCCAGAAAAAAATGAGACCTCCTGAAGTATGCGCACCAAGATGGCGGACAAACTGAACTCAGGTTGTGTACCAGGTTAGGGTTGAGGTTGTGCGACATCTTGGTGCGCATACTTCAGAAGTACCAAAAATGACCTTTTTGGATGTGATCAACATGAAGATATCATGATTTAGGAAATTATCCACATGAACTTGACTCCATAATTAGCATAAACGGCGATAACTCGATTGATTAAAACAAATAAAATATTCGATACTTGAAACAGGGAAATAATAGGTTTTACTTTATCAGTGAGACCAGTGTTGGAAAGGTTGAAGCCATAGATTAAAGGACAACGCAAATCAAGGATTTCAAAACTTTTATTCTAATAATTTATTTTGATATCGGGCTCGGCAGTGTGGCTCACTGTGCTAAGTGTTAAGAATATGATCGCCACCTCACCTCTGGTTATCCTGCTTGGGTTCACAGGTTCGAATCCTAAGGAGTAAAATTATGTGAGGAAGGACCGCGGGTTGGTTACGGCTTCCTCGACCAACAAGTCCATGCATCTGAAACAAATGACTGGCTGACTAATCCAAAACACGACATGGCCTGGTAACGGGACGAGAGGCCATGACCCACCATATATGATTAAGCCGTCTTTTCGGCTTCCTTTCCCTGGTATAAAGATGTAAATTCTACCTCACTAGTCACTTACCCTGGATTAACTTTGACCCCTAGAAAACCTGAGATATACCCACCTTTTCTTTTTCCTTACAATCCCCAAAAATTGTTTTCATGCAATCAAACACAAAGCTTTTTTAACAGTTGTCATGGTTACTGCTAAATTCTAAAGAAAAAATTGGATATGAAAAGAAGAACAAAGTCAGAAAAAAATTATTAGGAACACATTATTCCGAACAAAAAACAACAAAAAAATTGCAATTATAAAGTGTGTTATTTGGGTCTGGTCTGTTTGGTATTATCCTAAAAATCATTTATGCATAACCTGCCAGAATTACGGCTGTCCCAACAATACAATATCAATGCTGTCATTCATGCATCATGGATAATATGTTAGAATAAAAATCAAATTGTACCGAGATCAAATTTAGAATATCTCAGCTTGTTTTTACTCTCCTAACAAAACTCAAAGATGCATGACTTGCCAGAAACATCTCCTTTCAACATAAAGTACCAAATGCTGTCAGTCACGCTAAACAGGAAAATGAACACAAAAAGGGAATGAAATGATATTTGAGTCACAAACAACAAAAATATGTAATATTCATTGTACACTTGAGTACCAGTCTGATACACAACCAAAAATCGTGGGTGTCGCTAATTCGGACAGAAGTGTGTGTCATCTTTTTCAACAACTTCAGACCTTCAGCTGGGCCACACAAAAAGGCGGAATGCGGCTGTTGTTTAGCGTTACAATAATGAAGGCACAAATTTAACGCAGCGACATGAGCAAAAAAACAATATGTATTTTACCCATGTGAGCGCTTTTTTAAACAAACTGTCGGATTTGGATTTTATGTATGATGGAGAAAAATCTTGAGTTTTGTCAAGGGCCAGACTAATTGATTTGTCGAGCCAGTTTATGGCCCGGAAGTCGCCCGATACACATCGCTGGTATAGGACTATGAGACAGCACAGACAAGGATGTAAAAAGCGAATCGAATACACAAAATACATATACGCTACATTGCCCATTGATATAACAGTGTATTGTTCTATTTTTTAAATGCTTGGTAGCAGAATCGCCAAAATCGGATAATCTATAGATAAGATGGACCTTTTCCAGATATCCCCCCCCTCATTAATTTTATTTTACCCCGCCACGTTTCAAAATACCTAACTAGTAATCATACAGTTTGGGTTAAAATTTTAATTTCCAGCGCAATTTGAATCCTAACGGGATAATGTAAATATTCAAATTTGAGTGGGGGGAGGGGGGGATAACTAAAAAAGGTCCAATGTTTTAACAAATCGAACGTATAAAAACTTAATTTAATGAACATAAAATGAATAGATGGCGACAGAGAGCTCAACATAGATTGTCGGTATATGAAAGTTGGACTCATAAGAGCCATATTGAATGGGAAATTGGTAACGTCATATCTAGCTAGGATCTCACCAGATATAAAAATGTAACAGTACTATCACAATAATGTACTTTTTGTAAAAAAAAGAAATAACAAAATATAGGCCCTCTCTACTTCAGTACCATTTCACCACTAAAAATCAATGAAGTGTAACTAGTCGGAATAAGGTCCTCCTTGTGTAAATGTGCCAATGCTGCCAGTTCAAATTGTCAATGATGCATGAATTGGTAGAATAATCTTATCCTTGTGTAAATGTGCTAATGCTGACAGGATACAATTTATCATTTGAGAGGTTAAAAAAATCAAAATGTCAATGATGCATGACCATACAGAATAATCTTATGCTCTTGTAAATGAGCTGATGATGCCAGGATGCACTTCAGTGCCCCTAGTTGGGCACTGCTGATTTAAGGTTCAAATAGCACATAAGTAGACCGAATCCGAGATAATAACTGATGGCAAATAAAAGATGACATAACATAGATAAGGCACAAAATAGGCAAAATCGCAACAGCATAGAAAAGGGGCGACCAAAAAATTATGGAGCCTTGCTCAGAAAATAGCATAGAAAAGAATAGTTGGGTCAAAGTAGAGGTTCCGTGCCGTTACCAAAGTTGATTGACCGCGGGCCAAAATAAGAAATGAAAGGATATTTGTGGGCCGAAGAGGAGATTGCCAGCAAGGGGCCGATAACGACGCACATATTCAAGATACCGGTATAACTGAAATGTTACAATTTTACATATGTGTGACAATGACATAACTAGAACGCGAAAAAGGAAAATTTAAAGTGTTAATGTATTCCTTTTAAGTTTGGCAGGATATATAAAAATCAACAGAGGCCGCAGTCTGGGAACCACTGCTTCCAACAATAGTGTAATCGAGCTTTTTTAACCGGCAGGCTAATAATTAGGAATAGGGTAACTCTGGTAAAATGAGTGGTCTCCCTGCAAATTATAGGAACTGACAATAATGCAACAAATACATCAAATAAAAATTAATTTGCAACAAAAATCATGTGAAATCTATAACAATTCTCATAGTCAAAATCCAAGAATTCCTGTGGTAATAATGAAAGTCAAAATAAGATACAGAATCTCAAAAGTTGCGACAAGCTTTCTTATTAACAGTCCACTAAAAAAGACTGTAAGACAGGATGTCCATAAAGTCCCTTCACAATTTCAATTTTGGGTGCTCCCGAAGTATGCAAACCAAGATGGCGGACATCGGAACGTAACAGGTTAGGGTTAGGCGATAATTTTTTTCCAATTTTCCTTATTTTAGTCCTATTATCAGTTCGAAGACTAGCCCAGAGCCTCCCGTAGTATTTATAGCTAAAATTATGGCCTAACCCTAACCTAGTACACATATTACATTCCGATGTCCGCCATCTTGGTTCGCATACTTCGGGAGCCCCCAATTTTGTTATGAATTCAGTTCTCAATATATCTTAACCAGGGTTGTGGTTTTTTACTTCATTTATTACATCTGTGAGGACCAAAACAATATATGGTATCAGTAAAATCTCTTTGCAATTTTAAAACTTCATGGACACTATATAAAGTTTTTGTCAGAATTCAAATTTTTGACAATCCGCAAAATTCTCCACAATTCAAGGTCATAGTTGAATATTTTTTTTCCGGCTTTACAGCCCCTGGTTGTAGGTCTCATATGTAGGAAAGAGTCCCAATTTCGAAAGAAATTGTCAGTTTCAATTAAAACTGAATCATTGGACTTTGAGGAATTAAACGAGCTGAAATTTAAATTGAAAAAAGTGTGTAGTTACAATTTAAAATAAAAAAACACCTTTGCAAAATTGTTACTGAAATGCAGTCCATGGATCTAAACTGAGATTTTCCTTTGATTTGGATTTTACTCAAAACAAAATCAATGATGCATGACTGGTCAGAATAATCTAACTTTCAAAAGATATTCTTGATGCTGCCAAGTCACGCTACATTGAATTACCTTTATAATGAAAAATCAGTGATGCATAACTGACCAGAATAATCTAACTTTTAAAAGATATTCTTGATGCTGCCAAGTCACGCATCATCGAATCTCAGATTATGGAAATAGTGTCAGAATCCCCTATATTTTTGAATGAGATTATTCAGTGATAATACCGACAGGATAGTTGGAATAGTAATAACTTAGAACAGACTCTTAAATCAAACGAATGCAGATATACATCGTTTTTTTTTAATGTTCGTAATGTACGAAGCAGCTATGTCATCACCCATTGGTTGTTATCGTTCAACCGTGACTCAATTGCAAGTTCATTCAAGTATTCCTTACATTTCATTGCTTTTCCTCTTCTTTCTGTGTTTCTTCCGCTGGATTTTCATTCGCTTTTTCGTTCATTATATTATCCACATTCCCAGTTTCTTCACTATTCTGCGGCTTTTCATTTGGTTCTGTGTTAATTTGTTCATCTGTTATATTTTTAATTTTATTTTCAGTAATTTCAGTTTTTTCCTCTGAATTTGAAATTTCCATGGTTTCCTCTTTTTCAGTATTTTCCTGCTTTTTGGAAACAATCTCAGCCTTTTCCTCTTGTGTTTCAGGCACCTCAACCATTATTTCTTTATTTTCTGTGTCATCTTCTTCAGTCTTCCCATCTTGCTGTTCAATTTCAATCGCTTTGGTCTCAGTTTCCTCCAATTTTTTATGGTTTTCATGATTTTCTTCAGAACTTTCATCACCTTCCTTGGCATTTGCATTTATTTCTTTTAAATTTTCATCATTTTCTGTCATATTTTCATCCTTTGGTATTTCATTGGATTCTTTTTCCTCCACATTAGAAGATGATTGTTCCTCTTTTTCTCCGATTTCCTCTTTCGATTCATTATTTACATGAACTGATTCCATTACTTCTGTTTGCGTCGATTCTTGTGTTTCCAGGATAATTTCAGCCTCTTCAGGAATATTTTCTGGTTTTCCCGATATTTTCTCATCATCTTTGACATCTTTTTCACTATCTGCTGGTGTCGTGATTTCCTCCGTTGGTTCAGTTTCCATTTTTTCCGTTTTGGCCTCTTCTATGATTTGTTCAGATTTTTGTTCTGCTTCAGTGACAATAGGCTTTTTTTGTGCTGCCGTGGACTTTTTACGTTTCTTTTTAATACCAAATGTTTGTCCGGTAAGCTTTTTCTTCTTTTTAGCCGCCCCCGCTTCGGGAACGAGCATATTAGGGGGTGCTTGGAGTTCACAACCCACCAACTCACACCACCCCACAGGGTAAATATCAGGTGAATTACAATCGACCCACTGGTCATATTGATTTTCCCAGCCGTCAAAATGTACGTGTAAAAGACGTCCAACGATTCGTGTTACCGTGGCAACGCATATTAACCTCGGCTCCATTAAATCAACAGCTTCTAATTTCATTCCTCGTTTGAACCCGTGATCTGGTAAATCTCTGTCGAATAATTCAACCGGCGCCGCCGAGCTCGACGTTTCATTCAAATAAGTCTCCCAAGTGAAGGAATCTTTATAAGCGTTCGGTACACTTAATGAAATTCCATTCTCAATACAAAATCCGACTGGGAATATAGAGGGGGCCGTACAATGATAGCAAAACCAGTCAGAGCCATCAGCTGCTTCCGAGCCATCTATTCCGATCATTAAATACCCGTTTTTAAGAACTTTTTTGACAGTTGCAGCACAAATCGCACTCAAATTTAATGGGTCGATTGCTTCTATTTTCATTCCCGGTTTAAAACCGCAACTTTTAACTTGTTTTACTGCAGGAAAAAGCTCTTGTTTTGCATTTTTAAATCCCTTTTTGTTTTTGTAGTCTTTGCTAGCGACAAGAATCTTATGGCCGACTCTCTCACACCACCCGATGGGGTGAATCAACGCGGATTGCGAATGACACCAGAAATCATCATTCACATAGTCTGAGTCTTCGTAACGTAGTCGTAAGCGCCCACCAACTATTTCTTCTATGATTCCAATTCGCATTCGTGAAATTTTAGTTTTGTCCACGACCTCTAACCTCATATTTGTAAGAAATTGAGACTTTACACTTTCAATAACACGACGCTGAAAATCGTTTGGCAACGTTTTAGCGCCCGTTAATCTCCGAACCAAAAAAGTTTTCCAATTTGTGTATTTATGTTGAATTGTTTGGGGAGGAACAAGAGGTTTTCCTATTGTAGCACACCAACCAACAGCATGAACATCTAAAGTGCATAAATTGCACCAAAAATCGCAGCAAGCATCTTCACCAAAGCCTTCATATCGTAATTTAGCTTTGTAACCGGCTACTTGGACGACAGACGCAATCCAAAATACTTTAGTATTCAAATTACAATCTAAATTTAGAACCTCAACTTTCATTCCAGAGCCGATTTCGCCCCAATGTGCTGACATAGGAGAATGTTGAAAAAGTTCTACCGTGGCAGCAGAGGATTTTTTATTCACCAAATATGCCCCCCAATCGAACCCCATGCTGATGCACTGTTGTCTTTCTGATTCGGAGGGAAGTTGCAAATTCCGTGTCTTTTTGGGATTAAGTTTAGGCGCAGTTTGGTGCTTGTTAAAACGATGTTGCGCAGAAAAACTGTGAGAGCAAGCAGCACTACAGAAACGCTTGCTATTTGAATAGAAATCCTCTCGGATGCCAGATTTATCGCAATACTCACAAATAGCTGTCTCCTCTTCAACTTCCATCCATATAAAAGTGAAATTCCCTACCAGAAACGTAAATTCTCCTCGAGTAAATGTCGCAAAACCCCGTTAGCGCGCACTTTTACCTGTCGGCTCAGGTAGGAGTAACTGAAATATCCTTTACCAGTATTTTATGTAAATATCGAAATTATATTTTGATTTAGTTCTCTTTTATGTCAAAAAACTATCCTAAAATTACCAAATTTTGAAAATAATTCATTTTACATCAAAAAAATCCCATTATATTCAAATATATCACATTGAATTAATATAATTTTAACATTTTTATGAACTTGCAACTACAAAAATCTGACATCACTTAATGCAACTTTTTTACCTGCTCTGTATCACCACCTACCAGATTAAAATGTATCCATGATACTGCCGATATCTGGCGCCTGTGAGTAGAATCGAATTTCAATAATCATGATGCCAGATTTTGGTGCATTACTCACTCCAATAGTACAGTAACATGATCACCAAAAAAAGTTGGTTGATGATTGTAATGAATAACTAAATTTAGATTATTGAAATAATAATAAATACTTTTAACTAAGTGATAAAATTTTCAATTCAGGTACGGGTTTTGTATAACTAGCTTGCAAATTTGTGGCAACTGTAAGACCCAATATAAGGACGAATTGATTGGTTGACTTCTGTAGGCGTTTTTGTCTAAGCAGTTTTTGCAGCCGTTGCACATTTATTTCGCGATTTTCTAGACTAGATTCTTAAAGGAAAATGTTTTCTTCGAAGTTATCATGTCTGCAAAGAAGCTTGAAGTTGGGGAATAATGCAAAGGTGATGCATAATTTTCTAATTTACTTGGACGTTCTTTTATATTTAATCAAGGTCATTACAGCATTATGCCGTGCCAGTTTTTTAATTCTACACTTTTTTTGCTTTCATTTAGTTCTATTATTAAAACGTATACACCACTTGTGTGATATTTTGATTAGGTTATGAAGACAGTGTAAGACCTAGCGTGTTCGTGTTGTATGTATGTATGTATGTTTATTCGTCTCGTAAAAGCAATATAAAAGAGTAATTAATTATAAATACTGGAGACGGGATGTATGCACAAGACCATATTGGCCTAAAACACAAATGTGCGGCATACACCCCTTCTGATATATATAAATTATAATAGGGTAAATCAAATATGTACAATATGGTCCTTTATACAGGCAGTTGTGCAAGGAGGGTGTTAATAGTATACTATTCTATTCGTTTATCACATGCAATCTAAAACAGTAAAAAGCAGCATCTAAAAAATCGCCTATGTTTTTTCAACTTGTAATCAATTTCACAAGGACATGCAGTACATCTGTGTCACAAGTTTATGTCTTATATAAAGTTTTAACAACTTACCTAAATTTTCATGTGATATCATCATCAAAAATTGGGAGCCACCGTACTATAGTGAGGATTCAAGCAACCCTCAACATATAATCATATCCCACGGGATTCGAACCTGTGAAACTGTATAGCAACGGTTCTCAACTAGGGGGCCTGTGGTCCCCTAAGGGGGCGATAGAGTAGTTAGCGGGGGCCACACCAGACTGGATTCCATGGCATTGCACGCCCGAGGTTGCTGGCGCTCCGCAGAATTGCACACGAGCGAATTTAATTTTGCACGTCGAAAATTTGCAATCGCTCACCAATGAAAATCGGTTTTAATGGTTTTTGAATCAATAATTCAGTAATATAAAGATGCCGACAAATTGTATCTCAACAATTGTCCACTACATACTAGCTTGCAAGATTTGTCCTGATCGAAAAATGCGAAGCAAAAAGGACCATGTTTCATAATTTCTTGGCGGTATGGACGTATGGCACATCGTTTTGAATGAAAGGAATCCCGTAAGAATAGTTATGAGCGAAAAGAACGTCAAACTCCTTGCCGACGCTGGTCAGTTACGGCTCTGATTCAGCGTATTTCTTATTCAATAATTTCATGCAAAAACACTCCCAAAATTAATGTCAAAGTTCAACGGTCCATTTTGCTCTGATTCGACATATTTTTATCCAATAATTTAACGCTGATGTATTGATCAGTATCTGAAGTCAAAGTCAGTTGCACGCGGTGCAGTCGTTTTGCATGCCATTGACTATTATTGCACGCCGGAAATTCTGATTTGCACGCGGGAATTTATGATTGCACGCCTGATTTCTCGTTCAAAAAGGCCATGAAATCCAGACCGGGGGCCACAATGCTAGGCGCCAAACTGATTTTACTTTCAACTTCACAAGAAAACTCTGTCCTTTCTATTTTCATTGCTCGATTTCACAGGATGTTTTCACTATGTTGAGCATGAATTGTTGGAACATAATGGAAGTTTGGAATCTACCAATTAAAATAACACTCCAAATGCTACTGTAAGAATAAACAGGGGACCATGAGTGCTAGAAGCGTCCGGCAGGGGGCCACGAGGCGTAGAAAGTTGGGAACCACTGCTGTATGGGGTAATCAGTGGTGTGATGACGAGGTTGTTCCCATCGCTTAGCACTTATTATTGGACACACAGTGGGCCTTTGTATCGTGTTGTTATGTTGTTGTTCTCGATATTTTTCTTCTCGTCTCATTACTTACTAAACCAATTGCTTTGAAATTTTCAGTGCGGAAAGATTGTATTTTTCGCTAAAAGGCTATTGTTTTTTTTTGTGTCCATATATTTGAGCATAGCTCTTTTGTTATATGTTATCTTATTTATTGTTCTCCATAATTACAGGTAACCTGGACCCGGCCACTCAGCACATCCGTTTTCTCTCTTAGCCAGACAAAATGGAATTGGACTGGAAACGAGACCCTGGAACAAGACGACCCAGAAATCAATTCTTTGATTAAACAAGAAAAAGACAGACAAGTCAGAGGACTGGAACTGATTGCTTCAGAGGTGAGGATTAGGGCAAGGATCCGTGAAACCCTTGGGATCTGTGATGACTGCACCAGTGTGCCGGAAAGATATAAAAAGAGTCTGATCGATCTTTAATTATTGATTTCAATCATTGCATCGTTTTGTTTGAGCATTGCGGACCAATATCTATTGCTGTCAGAAAAGGCAATTATAATTTTATTGCCTTTTGCAATGACCTACATGTGTGACCTACACCTGTTTCGCTCAGATAAATTATCGGACTTTTCTCAATTATTCCCCCCCCCTACTATGCACATTATCCAGTTAGGGTTAGGAATACGAATTGAGCTCGAAATTCAAATTTCAAATCATTCTTAGCCCCAACTGGACAATTGCTAATTTGTTGTTTTAAAACGTGGGGGGGGGGATAACTGGAAATTTTCCTAAATTTCCAAGTGAGTGCACATATCTTTCAGCATTCCTGTAGTTTTTAATTTTGCTCATGGTTGAGACATCTAAGTGACATGTGTATACTTTTGAGTAGTTTGCATATCTCTCGGATGAGTTTTCCTGCTGAGTTTTTATCATACATATTATACAACGTTTCTTACTAATTATCAATTTTTCAGAATTTTGCATCTCGTGCTGCTCTCGAAGCGATGGGATCTTGCTTAACTAACAAATACTCAGAAGGGTATCCAGGTAAATGATTTGGGTATTGATTTAGTGGTAGCACATAGGGTCGAAATGGGGGGGGGGGGTTAAAGTTTGGTGTGTTTCCATAGCATCTGAGGCTGTACGAGCTACATTTGAGACCGCCAATTAAGCATTTTCAACAGATAATAACATTTGCATATGTGAAAATGTTTGTTATCAATGATTGCCTGTTTTAGGCAATGTTCTGGATTCGGAGTTGAAATTTCTTGGAGTTGGATCAAAGATCTTCGGTATCTAATCTTGTCAAAACTTTAAGCGTATCGTTTTCTGGCTTCAATTTCCTATATATGGTATCATTCTCCTATGGCTTTTATAGCTCTGCCTATTACTTGTGAAGATTTAAAATAAAAAACTCCCCAATCAAATACCCTCCTGTGTATTTACTTTTGCTTTTGGAATAGTTTTTACTTTATTAAGTTTATTTCAGTCTTCGGTAAACCTTGCATTTATTTTTTCATTGGAATTCTGTTTTTATTTCCAGGTCAAAGGTACTATGGCGGGACAGAAATTGTTGACAAAATCGAACTTTTGTGCCAGAAGAGGGCGCTAGAGGTATTTCGACTTGATCCAGAAAAATGGGGAGTGAATGTACAGCCTTATTCAGGTATGTTCTTGAAGGATCATTGCTTGTTATTTTCTATGAAATATTTTTAAAAAAAAAGCTATTATTGAAATTTTGGCTTGATGGCTGCAGATTAGTCTGTGACGTGACATGGCATATTTTCCGTGGCATGGCATTGGAGATGAAAACTGAATATCACAAAGCAAAATGCAAGTTTTTGACTGAAGGTTTAAGTTTGCCTGGTTTATATTTCTTCAGAAACTGATTTTTGTTGTCTTAGATCTGTTGGCATAATTATTTTTAGTTAGGGATGGACAAGCAAAGCATTTTGTCTCCTGTTCTCGGAGAAAGTTGTGAAAATATCTAACAACTTAATACGAAATTTAGATTTATTTTCAAACTTTATTTAAAATATCTAGACTATGAATTGTTGCAATAATTTAAATGCCCTTTTCATCTCCAGTATGACAATGTCAAAACAATGCAAACAATGCAAAAATAATTTTGTGGCCCGCGGAGCCAACAACCTTGGACCGCCCTGATCTAGATTATGAATTGTTGCAATAATATAAATGTCTTTTTCATTTATTTTCATTTTTCCAGTTTGACAATGTCAGCCACCATTAAATTCGGCTCTATCATAGCGAATGGCAATACTGACTGTGACATCACATGCGACATTCACAAACATGATTTTCTTGATGCGACCCTGGCAAAATTCAAATATCTTTGTTTGTTATTGAACATGGAACAGGGGCATGTGTAACTGGGACGAGGGGGAAAGGGGGCTAGAGTCCTTCCCCCATTTTTTTTTAAAATGTAAAATGAATTAAAGCATTTTTCTGTGTGGTACAAAGCAAATTTTCATAGCTTGAAATGCTTTTTAGAACTGTAAGACTCCTGGAAACCCACAAACCCGCCAGTCCAGGGGTGGGCAACATACGGCCCGCGACAAGATTTTGACCGGCCCGCTGACTGTATCCAACCACGCTCTGTAATGTGGTCCGACGCATCATTCTTGAAAGTTTGCTCTACTCTCACCGTACTGTCAGTGCGAGTTGTTGAAATAAACAATTGCCTTAGTGAACAAACAATTGCGTTAGCACACTTGTTAAACGAACAATATAAGGTCAAAGCAGAGAGCGTTGTAAACATTCCCAACTACTGTTATCAGTTATATTTAGATTCTAAATATAAATAGATTTTAGAAATTAGATATTATATTAATATTAGGTTTTATTAACCATGGAATATTCTAAGAAACGTAAAGTTGACAGAGTGTCGAGCATTCAACAAAGATTGGATACCGAAGTATTTTTCTAATAATCCGGCCCACCGAGAACTTCATTCTCCCACATCTTGACTAGAGAAGTTGCCCACTCCGGCGCTAGTTGATGCGGTTTAACTTGTCGATTTGAGATTTCAGAACCCACTCGCCCCTTTGAAAATACCTGCTATGCCCCTGATATGGAAGTATGTTGTGAAAAGTTATTAGAGTTTGTCTTATTTTACATTGTTCTGGTTTAAAAACGCTGTGTCATTCTTTACAGGTTCCCCAGCAAACTTCGCCGCTTACACAGCAGTTTTGAATCCGCATGACAGAATCATGGGTCTGGACCTTCCTGATGGCGGACAGTAAGTTTCATTGTTCCCTGTTTCAATTTTTACATGAACTGTGAAATGTGCTCACTGAAGCATGACAAGTTGAAAATTGAGCTCAATGCCATGTCTTTAATAACAGCTGTGTATTTTTTAACCAAACTCAATAATTCAGCATTCTCGCATCCTAGCAACAGTTTCCTAGCAACCTATGATCTGTCCCCTACGTTGCCATCACATTAAATGCTAGTGCAGTGGTTCCAAACCTTTTATGGCTCGTGGCCCGCGCACGAAGTCTTCTAGCCTTCATGGGCCATGGGCCTTGGTTAATCACACCATTGTTTATTTTGGTAAATTCCAAATCCCATTATGTTCAAACAATTCATGCTCAACAAAGTGAACAATGTGGAATAACCTTATCAACAGGGATGGCCAAAACCGAATAGTTCACTATTTCGAATACATTCGAAATTATTTTTTCCGAATATGAAATTTCGAATACTTCGAAAATAAAATCCATTAATTGAAGCTTATCTAAATGTATGTGGGAATTTCCATACAATGAGCAATGGAATAACTGCTATCTACAAGTTACAACCTAGCTATATTACCAAGCATTTCATATTTGCAGATTATTGCAGTATATATTTTATATACCATGAGTCATGTCACCAGAATTAAATTAATACGGCAATAGTGGTATCGATGATGGATTTGAATATTTGCGCAACACAAAATCATCCTAGTAAAACGCCCATACTTTCAAATACCAACCATTATCCAAATTATTTGCCAAAAAGCGGGATAAAGTATGAGTTATTTTTCCGACTTGTGACAATTTTTTCGCGAGTACAAAAATACGAATCAAAAATTATTTATATTCGGGAACTTTACCACACATTTGAGGTCCGAAGATCGCCGTTGTATGTTTGAGTAATAATACTTTTATTATTTTATAAATATGAAAATAGGAATCAAAAATTATTTATAATCGGGTAGTTTACCACACATTCCAAGTCCACAGATCGCCGTTGTATTTTGTGAATACGGAAATAGGAATCAAAAATTAATATTAATCGCGAGTTTGCCACACAATTTATGTCCACAGATTGCGGTGATATTGTGCCGAATATAATTAGTTTTTTATTATTTTCGTACTCACGAATAATTGTCACACGTCAGAAAAAGAATGGTTGCCATTGGTTTGTATTTAAAAGTATGGACTTTTTACTAGGATGATTTTGTGCTGCGCAAAATATTCGAATCCATGACCGATACCACTATTTAAAATGCCTTACCGTGTTAATTTAATTCTATTATCATAACTCAAATGTTGGTAAATCGGGCAGTTTACCACACATTTTAAGATCCCAGATCGCCGTTGCATTTTAGAATTATAATAGTTTAATTATTTTGTAAATACGAATCCGAAATTATAATTGGGCAGTTTACCACGTATTTCATGTCCACAAATACCCGTGGTATTTGGTATTAATACTTTCATTATTTTATCAATATAAAATATGAATTAAATTTTTAATAAAATCAGTCAGTTTACCACACATTTTATGTCCACAGATTGTCGATACAACCATGAGTTACATTGAACAGAATTAAATTAATACGGCATGACATTTTAAATGCTGGTACCAGTCATGGATTGGATTATTTTGCGCAACAAAAAATCATCCTGGTAAAGGATCGATACTTTTAACTATCGTTATCAGAAATTATTTTCTAATAAACCGACTTGTTTTTCCAACTTGTGACAATTTATTGGATATCGTAACAATGACTGCTATAAATACCGTATTTCCCCGCTAATAAGTCCACATGGCAAATAGGACGATGTCTATTTTTAGCACTAAAAAAAGGGGTTTTTCCATATAGACCTCCAATAAGACGGGTAGAAAAATTGTGTCCCTGTTGTTCAGTTATGCTGATATGCGCTAATAATTTTAAATGTTTAGAACCAGATCATGTTAGTTTGGTAGAATCATACTCACAGAATTAACTATTTTTAACATTGAGCGGTAAATTTAAGTTGTAAAGCGGCAATCATTTTGGACAACCTTTTAACCCGAATGTTGAAATAATTTTGGAATGTGATAAGTAATACACTGTACGTCCACGGGTTATTTCACAGCTGTGTTTTCCTGTCATGTTCTGCTGAATCGGCAAAACGAAATGGTCACAAATCACTTTATCTCGGTGGCCTAGAAAAGCGACTTATTAGCCGGGAAATACGGTAATTGTCAATTTTTCGACGTAATGGAAATGAATTTGTAAATTAGAAGCCTCGTAGACGAATGTCGGCAATGTCCACCCACGCAAACCTGCAAATGTGTCGCAACACTATGCGACGTACGGTCGCACAGAATATAAACAATCAAAGTGCCGATTCTAATTCATCGTCATTACAATACGTGAGACAGCGTAAGAAGTCGTTTGGAGATTCCCGTAAAACGAAACACCACGTTTACGGCGGCAAAAGTGGCTACTATTCGGAATTATTCGAAAATCAGCCGAAAAAGGTATTCGAATACTTTGATATTCGAATACATTCGAATATTCGATTCGTTTTGGACAACCCTGCTTATCAAGCAATGAAACTAGGAAGAACCGAGTTTTCTTGCAAAGGGAAAAGTAAAATCAGTTTTGTGCCTGGCAGACCCCCTTCAACTGCTCTTTGACCCCCGTTAGGAACCACTGCGTTAGACCATGGGACCCTAATTTTTCCTGATCTGCTCCAAACTCTATTCATTCTTTTTCAGTCTTACTCACGGTTTCATGACGGACACGAAAAGGATCTCAGCTACGAGTATTTACTTTGAGTCGATGCCTTATAGATTGAATGTAAGTGTAAATTTTGCTTCTTTGAATATTTTTCTTTTATGGGCATTTCACCTTTGACCTTTGCAAGACGTTTCTCTGAGAACTTCATTTATGTAAGATTTTGCATCTCATGGGAATTTTCCTAAACAAGATGACTCAAATTGTGTAATTGTCTTGCATTCGGTATTTACAAACGTGCAATTTTATGCGATAATTCTTTGTAATGTCAGTAATGGTGGGTAGGGCTGGGCATTTCGAATCTAATAGTAAATTATTCGAATCGGTTAAGAGCAAATTTTCGAATTGCCGCCATCTTGTTTTACTCTTTCTACCAATGGTCGAGGTAAATTTCTCAATTTTTTTTTGAAGCCATTTGTTTTCAACACAATTCTGACATATGACTCTTTTCTGTATTGAGTTATTGATGAAAACTTGTTTTTTTATTGTCAGGAATGTATTCTATATTTTCAGTAATTTATGTGTCTGGAGGACCTAAAATAATAAGAAAATTACATACAATTTCATACCTTCCAAGTATTTGAGATTCGATTTGAAAAAATTATTCGATTCGATTCTGAAATCATCAGGTATTCGAAAATGCCCAGCCCTCTCAGTAGCCATTGACGCTCACATGGCAAAAATACATACAGTATTGATTTTTGCTCGTATCGCTGCGTTAAATCTTTCGCCATTTTAGCTGGTGCCTGTATTGCTGTAAGGCTAAGCGATAGCCGCATTATCTTCACTTGCCTTTTCCCGGTCATTTTTTAAAAATTAGACATGTACATTTTGTGTGGCCCAACTAGATGTCTGGAGTTGGTAATATGACAAATAACTTCACACACCAGTGAGGTAAAACCACGTTACAATTTTTCCTTTGCATCTCACTAAAAAAACTAAAATGGGTGCTCCCGAAGTATGCGAACCAAGATGGCGGACATCGGAACGTAACACGGGTAACAGGTTAGGGTTAGGCGATAATTTTTTTCCAATTTTCCTTATTTTAGTCCTATTATCATTTCGAAGACTAGCCAAGAGCCTCCCGTAGTATTTATACCTAAAATTATGGTCTAACCCTAACCTAGTACACATATTACATTCCGATGTCCGCCATCTTGGTTCGCATACTTCGGGAGCCCCCTAAAATGTTAGTACTTGCAATAATTCATGACTTGATAGATCACCGAAAAAGATCGTCTCAATAATATTTTTCCTCTCAACAGCCCAACACAGGTACAATAGATTACGACAGCCTTGAAGCAAACGCAAAATTATTTCGACCTCGTCTGATTATCGCTGGAGCAAGCGCTTACTCAAGGAAGATTGACTATGAGAGAATGAAGAAGGTAAGAAGGGTCGGTAGACCAGTGGTTCTCAAACGGTGGGGCTTGCCCCGCAAAAGGGACATAAACAACACTTTGGATATTAACAATCCATCCCCATATTTTCAACGTGTTTTTGAATAAAACCTAACTTGGCCTTACTATCTGTTATTTATAGCTTATTACTTATCGATTTTAATCGGTAAGTATGTTGATAGGTATTTGTCTATCTGTCTGTTTGTCTGTTAGATGCACCGATATCTCACGAAAGCGAGATTGAATCTGCTCCAGATTTTGCATGTGCATTCATCTTATCTCGGACCAGAAGCCTATTGATTTTGGGCGAATTATGTCGTATAATTAGCGAGTTATCAATCAATTATTGATATAGTGATCTAGATTTTTGTAAAGCGAGAGAATTTTGAGACCCGCTGAGTGTGTGTGATGCGCAGTGCGCAAGTTACAAGAGCGGATGAATCAAAACTGCAGTTTCTGTTTTGGGGGATCCCCTAGCTATCGATCGATAAGTCTTCGGTTTTCAACCGATATTCTCGTTGTTAGCTAGTTATTTCTGAGGTGGGTGTGAGACTTGACAAATTCTAAAAAGGGGCGTGGCTCAAAAAGTTTACTAGCCACTGCGTTAGACAATTGATTCATTATGCTTCAAGGGTTTCTGGCAACAGGACAAATCTTGAAATTTGGAATAAGCAAAAAAACAGGTTTTCGTCATGCTGGTATGCAAGTCCGTAGCCAGGAGTTTTTAAAGAAAAGGGGGATTCTGAAATTTCTAATTGCCAAGTTAGCTTGTATCAGCTGACAGGTCTGACCGAAGGCCGTAAAACGTGGGTTGTGAGCAATGTTCCCTCCAATTTTTTGTAGTATGTGTGCGCAGAAAATTTGGTGTGTGCGCACTTATTTAGAAATGACTAATATTTGTGCAGAAACCAATGAAAAAATTTTGGCGTTCTAACCGGGTAATAAGTGGGCCAACAGCAAACTTTCTTAACCTGCCAACCGAGCACATTGCTACATTACATCGAAATACGTCTGTGCGCAGTAAATCTATGCGTGTGCGCAGCCTCTGAAAGCTGTGTGCGCGCGCACACGCGCACACCTTAGAGGGAACACTGGTCGTGGGGATCTAAAAAGTGTTTCAAGTTGGGTAGAATCCTATATATGAGAGAGGGGGTTCCGCGACACTCAACCCTCGAAATACATGCACACAGCATGTTGGAGTCAGGGTTAAAATATCTTTTTTGTCAACTTGAGTTTGAGCTAAACGTAAAATTATTCTCTCAGCCTTGATCTTGCCATAGATTACTTCATCTTATTTGGCTAATTCGAGGCCGTCTGGCGCAATGACATTTTGTCAGATCGTTCCAAACTTGTCTCAGTTATCTCTGGCTCAAACTTCAGTCAATCAAAAAATAGTTCCGAACTCAACCCCAGGCGACACGACGTGCACCAGCTGTGGTCGTTTTTTTTTTCTCCTACAGCGACTAACAAAAATTCTTCTTTTCAGATCACAAACCAACATAACGCTTATCTCCTTTCTGACATGGCACATATTAGCGGACTAGTGGCAGCTGATTTAATGCCTTCACCGTTCGAACATTCCGATATTGTTACTACGACAACACACAAGACACTAAGGGGCGCTAGATCTGGACTCATTTTTTATAGGTTTGTTTTCTCTGTGTTTTTTTTTATTCTAAAAGTACAGAATAAACAGAACAAAACTTATGGCCATAAAT
Source organism: Styela clava (assembly GCF_964204865.1). Taxonomy (NCBI): domain Eukaryota; kingdom Metazoa; phylum Chordata; class Ascidiacea; order Stolidobranchia; family Styelidae; genus Styela; species Styela clava. Next base: position 23,973,976 of record NC_135252.1, on the reverse strand, counting down.
TTTCCTCTTATGCAAATGAAGAAAACAATATTTACACTTGAATTTTCCGTTTGTTTTTACATGATTGTACCCAATAGTTCCAGGAATCTAGCGCATTTTCCACAAAAGTTAGTTTAGTGTTAGCAAGGCAATCTTTATTTCTCACAGTAAACTTTATTTCTGCTACATCAGAACCAGGGGCCAAAAATTTTGCCCATACTGACTGGAGGGCCATGTAAGTGTCACTAAGTGTGGCGTAAAAAATTCCATTTTATGGAGAGGGTTACAAAAGCAAAAGTGGAAAACAATAAGCCTCACGCCAAAACTAAATTTAATCTCAATCTGACAAATTCCTTGAGGTATTTTTTAGCTAAAACATCAAACTTTGGTTTCAGTTTGATTGTGGCAATTGTCAAAACAAATTTGAAATTTCAATAAGAACAACTATATATAGTGCGTGCAAAATTGGTTAAAAGCAGAAATTTATGGCAGAATCAGGCCAGATTGAATCAACCAACATGACGGATTTGGCCATGTCAGCGCTGCAGCATCCTTGCATTATATGCATACAGATTAGAGGTAAGATCGGGTTAAAAAATTTCAGCCCGACCCGACTCCGGCCCGTGGGTATTAAACCCTACCCGACCCGAGCCCGACTAATTAGATGGATTTGCAGGCCCAACAAATTAACTGGATTCGCAGGCCCGAAATTTCATATTTTATTTAGGAGTTCTTCTTTTGTGAGCTCTATAATCTGCACATCCATTTGACAATGCTAATGGATAGAGGGTAGCTAAAGGTTTTACTGGGCAAACTAAGAAATTCCCTAGCGACACACATATTATCATCAAGAGGCATTCAAAAACGTGTCAAATGTCCCGCTGCACTCCACTTGTGCGGCACATTAAATTAAACGAGGTATGCCATTAAAAAGCAATGAATAAGCATCATCATCCAAAGAACTACGAAACTTTAAATTTCGAAATTTAATATTTATGAAATCGGAACCACTCTGAAAAATAGTTTCTAATAAACATATATTTACTTATAAAAAATCCAGCGATATATAAGCCCGACCCGAACGTAATGATTGTCATTTCAGGTCCGACCCGAACGCAATGTTTGACATTTTAGGCCCGGCCCGAACGTAATGATTAACAATATAGGCCCGACCCGAACGCAATGCTTGATATTTCAGGCCCGATCCGATGGTCGGGTCGGGATGGGGCTCGGGCTCCAGATCTTAGCTCTAATACAGATCCACCAGCGCTGAAGCATAGAAGAAGAGTAACTAGTTGCTAACCCAATCAATTGAATATTGAGTTTATACTGTGTTTTCCAGAAAAGGTGTGCGAAGTACATCAAAAAAGACGGGAAAAGAAATCAAGTACGATTTGGAAGATCGAATAAATTTTGCTGTTTTCCCAAGTTTACAAGGGGGCCCTCACAACTACGCCATAGCTGGCGTTGCTGTGGCCCTCAGACAGGTAATGGGCCATTTTGAAAAACTTGACTGCTGGTGATGGCCAACTTCAGACTGGAGTCTGGGAACCTCGCCTCATTTTAAAATTGAGACTATTTATTGAAAAATTTAAGAAACGACTCTAAGACAAAAATATTTTCATGTGATTTGTTTCCCGTCTCATGGTTTTGAAGGGAATTTTGACTTTTTATTTTAGCTTCCAAGTAATAATGAATCTCTGAACTTTTTAGAAAACTACCTCAACCCTGGTTACAGACTAGCAAGAATTTTGATTTTGAATCCTACTGACTTCAGCTTAAGGGAAATTTTGTCACCGACTTCTAACCCACACATTTTGATAATGAAATCCCGAATCATTTTAAAATTGACTACAGATTAACAGAAAATTTGCTCTCGACTTCAGAATTGAGGAAATCCTGACTTTAGTATATTATGCTTGCATTCTTCAATTGCATGAACCCTCTTTTTCCGCTGGTTACAATCGACTTTTTGTACCATTTTATAATATGTAATGACCAGTTAACCAAACGTACAAGGAACACCCCCAATATCTCTTTAAAAAGCTTATTTTCGTGTCTTCCTACTAAAATGCGCCCAAATGACGTACGCGCAAACCGTTCGACCATACGCCGGTAAGAAAAGAGAAATTTCAAAAAATTTTGAGAGAACGTTTCACACTCTTATCGAGATTTCAAGCGCTCTGCTCAAAGAGCGTTACGTCACCTTTGCAGAAAAACCAGACTCAGCTTCGCAAGCGAAGCGAAACGCGAAATAATCAATGATATGTGAGAGCATGTTCACGATAGTTGTCTGGAATCTTTGTTTGTTTATTATGTGCGCGGAATTGTTTCCCGCTCGTTCAAATGACTTATCTTTGAAGTAATGACAAATACTTTCGTGTATCTCTAAGCTTTGAAATACCTACACAAATAAAATTCACTTAGTAGTAAAATAAATAATTTGCAAAAAAAATGTTGACGGATCAAGCACGGATCATAGTTGGATGCCTAAAAGGATTTTAGTTAGTGCTGGAATACTTCACAAAACATGAAAATAAACGTAAAATAGTCCGAAAATAACTATTATGACCAAGGATGGTAGTACGAATATATTCTTTATGCGGAAAAAAGAGTTAATCAACTTGATGCTTTTTACTTTTCTTCAGAAGTTCTGACTTCGGTTATTACCATTCCAAATTCCATTTCAGGTCTTTTGAGAATTTGAGATCTCTGATTGTTTTCTAACTCTCTGGATCTTGCAATTTTATTTTATTTTGGATTCATACAAAAATCTTTGCTGGTTTCACAGCCCCACCTAAAACTTGACAGGCCAATAATTAAACTGTAACTCAACTTTTATTTCTCCAGGCGATGTCGCCAGAGTTCAAAGAATACCAGATTCAAACAATGAAAAATGCAAAAGCAATGTCAGATGCATTGCAATCTTTGGGTTATAATGTGGTATCAGGTGAGATGTTGCTCTGTTCTGGCATCACGCTGGTCCGACATATAATTTGTTCGCACCGGGTATATTTTTGTACACTCAGCACTGGCACATTAACAATTATCCAATGCTGTTTCATATATATATTTTGTATCTTACTATTAAACATATGATGCAAGTCCTAATTTAGCATATCAGTATGTTGGGATTAACATTAACAATGGGATTATCAATTTTAACAATTCAAGGCAAAAAAATTATTGCCGAAATTCTTAAATTTCATTGTTCTGAAAAATGCCTGCTTGATATCAAATAAAACCCAACTGTTTCAAATCCTTTACGTTATCGTTGTAGGAATTAAACTCAATCAATTGAGCTATTGATATTTTTTTACTCATTCAAATGGTTTTCATGTTTGTTACTCCCTCAGGTGGCACAGACAATCATCTTGTACTCGTTGACCTTAGACCTAAGGGAATCGATGGAGCACGAACAGAAAAAGTTCTTGAAGCGGCGTCAATAACAGCGAACAAAAACAGCGTTCCGGGAGATAAAAGTGCACTCATACCTGGAGGACTAAGGCTGGGTGAGCCAGATAAACGTTTTACTAAAATTAGTTATCTTGTATTTCTTTCCACACCGAACAAAGCATTTGCTGATATTTTAAGATCTACTATCTTTGAAAAGACGCCAATGATTTTGTTTTGACATCCATAATATATATTCGGTCTCTCATGCCTGTTTTGCCCTAGGATTTCCTTATTTTGAAGAACTCCTGTTTTGCACCAGATTTTCCATTTTTTTGATAAACCTTTTTTTTGCCCAGATTTTTTGTTTAAAACCCTTGTTTTGCCCCAGGATTTCCTTATTTTGAAAAACAATTGTTTTGCCACAAATTTTTAGTATTTTAAAAATCACGCCACTGGATGGATCATCCCTTTTTGGAATCAATTTTCGCAAGCTAATCCCTTTTAAGCGGTATACATCATTCTGTTTTTACTTTCAGGTGCTCCAGCGCTGACGTCTCGCCATTTTGTTGAGGATGATTTCCGTAAAGTCGTCGACTTTTTGAACAGAGGAGTAGAAATAGCAGTTGAAGCCAAGACACGTACAAGTAAGTTATATTGGTTAAAAAAATTAGGGCCATCTGCCGGGGAGACACAAATAGTGACTGGTGTCTAAGGCAATGGTTTTTCATGCAACGGCACAGACGATTTTTCAAGGATCGTGAAGCTAATTAATTTACATTTCTTCATTTTGACAAGACTTGACAAATTTTAAAAAAGGGGCACAGCCTAAAAAGTTTGAAAGCTGCTGGTCTGAGAATTTTCAGAAGTGTAACTAACTTCTGAAATCTACCTGAAGCATGCAAAAAATTAGTTCCTTAATGTACACAACCAGAGCGCTGTGGGAAAGTCAAGAAAAGAGAATGTTGCTCAGCCTTATAGTAATAAAAGCACTGGTCAAAGGGGCGAAAGATTTACCACAGCGACAAAAGCAAAAATTGCATGTATCTTTAGCCATGTGAACGCCTTTTCAAACGGGGGGCGCAGACAATTTTTTGAGGAGGCCTGAAGCTAATTAATGTCATCATCGATCCATCGCATAAAACGAATCCTGTAGAGGTCACAGGAATTAACAATATAAAATAAACGAGAATATCGGTCAGAGACCGAAGACTTATCGATCGAAAGTTAGGGGATCCCCAAAACAGCGCTCTTACTCCATAGTGACACCTTGTGTCTGGCCCATCACTAATTAATTAATAACTCGCTAATTATACGACATAATTCATCCAAAATCAATAGGCTCCTGGTCAGAGATAAGATGAATGCACATGCAAAAATCTGGAGCTTTCGTGAGATATCGCGTGCATCTAACAGACATACAGACAGACAAATACCTATCAACATACTTACCGATTAAAATCGATAAGTAATAACAGTTTGAGAACCACTGGTCTAGACAAGGATATAGGCTGATATGTTAGATGTTACGGTTTTTTGAAGTATACCGGTACTTATGATAAAGCTAATGAATAGTATTGCCTGAGATTGATATATACCAGGGGTCTCAAACAGTGGGTCGCGCCCCGTAATGGGGGAGTAGGAGCCAAACAAAAATATTTGTTATATTTGATTTTACTCGTCTTATTTTGGATATTTATGTCCCATCCACGTATTTTCAACGTTTTTTTTTAATAAAACATACTTTTCCTACTGATTGTTATTTGTAGCTTATTGTTAGCTAGTTAGTTTTTTTTGAAGTTGGCGTGAGACTTGACAAATTCCAAACTATTTTTTCGTTTATAATTTATTTTAGTAATATTTATTTTTAGAAAAGCTTGCAGACTTCCTCAATTTTATAAAATCAGACGCCGAAGTCCAACGTAAAATTTCAGAATTGCGAAAGGAAGTTGAAACGTATGCAAGAAAGTTCCCAATGCCTGGATTTCCAGATCACTGAACGGGGAGTAGTGGGGGTAAAAAGCCCCAAAAAAATTTGTTTTGGGTTAAATTAAACAGATTTTTTGCATATTTTATTTATCGTGAAACAAATTTTGTTCAAAGTTTTTACCAATTTTAGGAATTTACATTTTAAAATTTAATTTTTAGTGTTTGAATAAATTTTCATGGTATTTTATTATTCATTTTAAAGCTCCACCTTTGACATGAACGAATGATGACACACACGTGTACTATTTGTCAAGTCCCAGCATCTGAATTCCATACCTATTCCATTTTTTTTCGCAAAATAGTACCTCCCTACCCATCAGTGTCAACCTTATTTTTAGCATTTCTGGACAATCTTTCAATTTTGATTCATAATTTTGATAATATTATTTTATTATACATAGTGTGCATAACATGGGTGTGTGACATGCGGCCCATGAACCACAATCTCGCCAAGCCATTTAGTGTGGCTCGTGTCAACACTCAGATATTTCGCCATCAAGCATAAATTCCCAATCTAATAGTTTATGTTTATAATGATTTTTGCGCTTGTCACTGCGTTATATATTTCAACGTTTCACCTGTTGCCTTTATTACTGTAATTCATTGTGTGGAAAAACATAAATTTTTTGCATGGCACTGGTAGATGTCTGAAGACGGTTAATTGTCCTGCTGACAAAAAATGATGCACAACACTGGCGTTCTTTAGCCGACATGATGTCCTGCTGAGTGTTATTATAAGGTTGTGGTGTTGTAACCAGTGGAGGGTTTCAAATTTTTTGTCAGCCGGTTCCATCACAAAAGTCATATTTTTCAACCGGTTCTGTTACGAACAGAACATTGACAATATTCAGTAAAGCCAACCGGTTCGCTGATATCAAAAAATTCTGTGAGATGGTTCTAAAGAACCGGTGTGAACCGGCTGAATCCCACCACTGGTTGTAACTATTGGTAATTTTGTCTAAAGTTTGCCATGCTAAAGTCAGGATTCTTTGAGTCGTTTTTTAAATGTATTCCGAGTTTAAAATACATCTCCTCACAGCCATGTAAGCATTGAAACAGGTGTAATTTTGTTTAATATATTTGTCTTTTATTCAATGTCTTTGCTTTCCTATTACTTTGGTTTTAATATTGCTCTAGTGCCTTGTACACTAAACAACGACTTTCCAACTTTTTAAGCTCGTGACCGCATTCCAATATATTAAGATTTTTTTTCCACATACCCAATTAGGTCAACATTGTTTTGCGGCGGGCATCGGGAGATTCGTGTTTTAGTTTTGATAATTGTGTTTCGAATCGAAAGTCTTAAAATGTACAATTAGCTATAGTACTTTCTGTGAAATTGGTATACACTTTGCGCTCCTTAAAATTCGTTTCAGCCTCCAGTTGGGGAAGCCCTGTACCAATATGATTTTTTTAGGTGAACCCGCTCTTCCAATAGAGGTGCCTTAGTATTTTTTAATGTGCCAGTGTTAAAATTTATTTGCTAATAGATTTATCGCTAAAAAGGTAAAAGGGTTATTCTCTTGTGTGGTTTAAGTCAACTCCATTTTTTTATTAATAGTAATAGTGTTAATGTTTCATAATGTGTTAGCTTTAAAAATGTCTTCATAGGTAGCTGATGGACTTGTTCATCGTTGTAGATAGAATTTAGAGATGTTAGGACATGTTATTTTTCGTGCGATCAAATGGTAGCCTACCTTGAGGCCACATTTTCTGACGTCATGTTTTTGTGTTATGATGTAATTTAGTAATCTTGTAAGTAATCTTGATTGTGTGGGAAATATTCCACTAACTGAATATTCAGAAAAATATAACAGTAAAATTTTTTAAGATTAGAATTTTTATAAATTTTTCCCAAATATAAAATATATTGTAATCTTCGCTATGAACCAAATATATTTTATCGTGTCAAAAATATTCCAGAGGTAGAATGAAGCAAAAAAAAATTTTTTTTCCATATCAATTTGAAATGTTCATATATAAGTAATATACCGGTACTCAGAATTCTGCATGCCAAACTGTTTATAAAATTTCTAATTTTACATCTGCTCACCGCAAGGACCCTGTGTGAAGTAGGCCAGGGCCTAGTTTGAATCAAGTCAGTGAATTACTTTGTAAAGAACTTGGAAAAACTTGTTACACTATGATTGGGGTCTTTGCTTGCTTGGGGTGAATGATGGGTGTCCAACGAATTTCATTCGACCTTATAACAATTGTAAAATCAAATGAATTTTATTGTATGGTAGATGAGAATTATAAGCACAATAGGAACTATTAATATACAAAGACAAGGAAATTTTCAGTTGTTATCACTATAAAATCGGGCGCAATTTTTTGGACACCCTGTAAGGTTTTGTGGAGGGACCATAATTATTCAAATAATGACACACAACCAATCACAAAAATTCCTAAATTTTTTACTTTATTATTAGGGAACAAAACTTATGCGACTGGACCTCGCATTCCAACTAATACCTCAAATTTCTCCTGTTATTGTGAAAATTTAGTGTTCTTATGGGGAGCGGAAAGTTATTAAGATTGATCAAAAATTCAGCATTCTACCTTTGTATATAATCTGCATTTTTTTGGTTTTTCTTCGTTTTTTAAAAAGGAACAGGGGAAAAGTCATGGGGCTCCCGAAGTATGCGAACCAAGATGGCGGACATCGGAATGTAATATGTGTACTAAGTTATGGTTAGGCCATAATTTTAGGTATAAATAATACGGGAGGCTCTTGGCTAGTCTTCGAACTGATAATAGGACTAAAATAAGGCCCATAACCTGTTACCCATGTTACGTTCCGATGTCTGCCATCTTGGTTTGCATACTTCGGGAGCACCAAAGGCATTTTTTTTCTGAATAACATTGTACCTGAATAGGTGTTTTAGTATTGAAATCATGACAAATATAATCCGAATATACACTCTGTACTAACTGTGTGTGTCCATTAAGTCTTGAAATCTTTCAAAATTGCAAAGGGATTTTATCGATACCATATATTTTGAACCTCAGATGTATTAAATGAAGTGAAAATACTTGAACAATTACTGATTAAAAAACAACAACAAATCTGGTTAAGATATATTGAGAACTGACTTCATAACCAAAATTGAAATTGTAAATGGACTTTATGTATATTTAGGATAGATATCTTTGTGTATATAATACCGCCAATAAAATAAAAGTTGCATATGTTTGCTTCAGCACACTTACTCATTTTGAGACATCATGCTTTGTCAACATCCCTGGTTTACAAAAACACTTCTCAGCATGAGTAATTTATATTATGAATAAGTAATTTTTAGCGCTTCATAAGTATGTGTACCAATATGGAGGTAACTAATTTTATTTGCCTGCTTCACATCAAGTTGTGTGAAGGGACTGACACCTATGGGCAGGGGGTATATTCACTTGGCTAACACAGACCGTCAATGAAATCTGAATAAAATTATGGCCTAAACCCAATCTGGTACACATACTTCGGGAGTCCCTAATTTTTACCCATTTGTGCTTTCCGAGTAATACTAAAACTCTGATTCGAACCTGGTCCAAGTGTACCGGTATTTTATTTCATTGATATGGTGAGTCTATTTATAATATAATAGCGAGACTTACTGTGATAATTTCCAAAATACATTAAGCATGTTAGTAGATGTTACCAAAGTAATTTTCAAAGTAGCAAGTGTTTTATTGTTTCACTTTAATTCCTTTTAGTTGTTTTAGCATTTTTGTGTCTTAATTATGTTTTTGTCTTTCGCAATGTTGGTGAGTTGGTGTGGCTGGAGGATTTTAGCACTCATGGCCCCTGTTTATCATTCCGATAGTATTTATAGTGTTATTTTGATTGGTAGATTCCGAATTTCATTATATTTAAACAATTCATGCTCAACAAAGTGAAAACACCTTGTCAAGCCATGACCCTTCAGCTGCTCTGCGGGGGGGATGTAGTTACGACCCACGACCATCCCTGGCTACGCCTCTGCCCCCTGTTATTGTTTCATAACTCATTTTCTGACCAGTTTCTTTGATTCTATTCATATCAGCTCACGTTTGCTAGTTAATTTTCAATCTTTTCTTGCATGATTTAGTTTAGACTAGAGGTAAGGTTATCAGAGTACGTGATAGAAACCTAGGGGTGCAGTGAGCAAATCATTTTCTTATTAAAATACCGACTTGGCTAATTTTGTAACTGTCCAAAAAAGCTATACCGGCAATAATATAATTTGACAACTGTACCATCGAAATGTGGCAACAAGGCGGGAATTCAAATATAACATTATCTGTAAGTTCCAATAGACAATTTGGGGCTCCCGAAGTATGCGAACCAAGGTGGCGGACATCGGAATGTAATATGTGTACTAGGTTAGGGTTAGGCCATAATTTTAGGTATAAATACTACTCTTGGCTAGTCTTCGAACTGATAATAGGACTAAAATAAGGGAAATTGGAAAAAAATTATTGCCTTACCCTAACCTGTTACGTTCCGATGTCCGCCATCCTGGTTCGCATACTTCAAGAGCACCGATAATTTTTATAAATTTATTGTGGGGCTTTGTAACTAATAGTCACCCCTTCACCGGCTTCGTAACACCAAAATTTGAGAACCCCAGATTTTGGAGAATGATTGAGGATTTATACTTTGCATTGATTTCTTTAATTTAGTAGTTTTAAGCTTCCGTGTGTTTAGAACTGTGCCTTTGCCTAGTAAATGTGTGAAATATATGCTTCCTATTTAAGCTTGTATGATTTTTTTTTATGTAGGGGAGGCTAAAGCCTATAAGATGTACCACCTTCGATTGGGTATGGGAGCAGCGCAGCGCCTGATTAACCATTAAACAATGTAAGCACGTTCTTAGGGCACCACAGAAATTTTAGAGCAGAATTTTATATAGTTTATCCGTGTTTATTAAAATATTACGAGTTCGCCTGACGACTAAAAATTCAAAATGTTCGCTTATTTTTCTTCTTCACGTATCATATTAACCTTCTTTATTAAAGATAAACGTTGAGCCTACGAGTCGTTTCTTAAATTTTTTTTTCTCCTAGTATGCTCCTTTTCAGCTATTCCAAAACGCAGAGCCGACTTAACGCCGCGCAATCCGTTTTTTTTTAGATAGGTCCCGAAATACCGACTTAGGATAGGATGGGATTAACATATTTATCCCCGGGGAGAGGAAAGCCGATAAGACGGCTTAATTATATGACGAACCACGGTCTCTCGCCCGGTTACCAGTCCAGATCGTGTATGGAATTAGTTAGCCAGTTATTTATTTTCGGAAGCATGGACTTGATGGTGGAGGAAGCCGTAACCGACCAGCAGTTACGTGAACCACCCTACGGCGGCGAGGAGTCCCACGAAGGGTAATCAGAGTTGCGGTGGCGAGCGTATTCCTAACGCTTAGCACGATGCGCCACACCGCCGAGCCGCAACTTAGACGGACTTGGTTGTTATTTGACGATGGCACTAAGCTTGCTCACGCTGCAAGTTTTTATACTACTCAAATATAACAATTTGTAAAAAAATGAGTGTAGCAAGAAAGGTGACAAAAGGAAAACACGGCGGAAACGTATTTCCTTGCCCAAGACACAGTGTCTGGTTTGATTTCAAGCAATATCTGTCACGAAAGAATATAATTTGAAGCGACATTAATCGCGAAATGTGGAAAATACAACGGTAATTCTCGACAATTGATTTTAAAATAACTGAAGGCTTTATATATATATATATATATACAGGGTTAGAGCTCAGCCGATATCTCGGCTCGAGATTGCGTGTTTGGCAATACATCAGCATATTGAAAACTGTGCAAATCCACTACAGCAGTGGTTCCCAAACTTTTTTCTCGCGACCCCAATTTTCATAAAATCAAACTCTACAGATACTCGAGACCCCACAACTAGAAACATTCAGCAAGCTCAACAATCACTACAGTATATCAGTTTTATCAAAATGTATCTGTATATCGACTGCAAGTGGACGTTGGCGGTGAACATTGGCCCAAAAAATATATGAACGAGCCCGGCAATGCGCCGGAAGAAAACGGGGGAACCTCAGATGACTTAATAACACATGGCATCGTATGAAAAACATGGTGTAAAAATATCTTAGAACAAAATTATAACGTTTTTTGGCGAAACATAGACGGATTTGATAAAATGTGGTAGATTGTAAGGAAGCGTACGATACTTCGGAAACAGTAAGATTGTTTCTAAATCTAAATAAAGTCAAAATCTTATTTAGTATGTTCTAACAGTGTCTTTATGAATTTTAGTTCAATATTAATTAACATATTACAGTTTGCTTCAATATTAACTCGAAAGTAAAACAGAGCATGAAAGTAAAGTAGGGAAAAACGTCCACGGAATCACATTTTTTAATTAAGTGCCTTTTATTATGCTAGAACTGATTGTGGTTTTATGTTTGACTGCTCGGAACGTTCCGAAATTATGTATGAAACGTCTAAATACGTAACAATGCAATAAACAAATGTTCGCTTTTATGTGGAGGCGATGTGGACGGAAAACGTAGCCTGCTCGTAGATTTTACCCACGTGCGCAAAACCTGAAGTGTAATTACTCGGCCAAGACACCGTCCGGCGATCAATGCTATGCTTGTCAAACACCTGATTAGAAGCCAATCGCCAAATAAAGTAACTTTGCTTTGTATATTCGATAACCAAGAGGATACACAGGTACGAAATAACAAACCAACACAAAAACATAATCTCGCAGCCGGGCGAAAAATCCGATCCGCGTACTAGCTTGTCAACCACTCATTCCGGATGTAACACGATCAAAAAGCTCTCAAAAGAAATATATTATTGGCGTTCGTACCACTGTCACTCAATTACATTAACTGACACAGGTCAGGTACCTGCCAAACAGCTGTAAAGGTGCCACATGAAAGTTTTACCGAGCAATTTTGGTGCCGTTTGGGCATAAATGGTCGAGTTATTGCTGAAAAATTCGAAGTTAGGCTTTTTTACGGTACGGTACCTGCTGACCAGTCCAACTTTTAAATTTTAGTCACTTGTGTGCGCATGTTTGAAAAAAATTAGGCGATCCCGGGAAATCTCCATTCGACCCCATCCGGGTTCGCGACCCACAGTTTGGGAACCACTGCACTACAGTGCCAGGGCTTCAAATCTGAGAAATCATGGGGCTTTTGTTCTTAGTAAAATTGTTCGCTTTTTTATGTCTTGATTTGGCTTTTTTTGGTCGCTGGGATCTGGCAACACTGCGATCTACCCCAGTCATGGTGTTTTTGTTCGTTGATTCACCCAAAATTTTGCTGTTTCACTTCGTCGGAACTCGGAACTGTGGTTTGACATTCGACCTTCAGACCTTCTTGTCCATACAAGAGCATTGCTCTCCTGCCTTTTTGGCTTGCAGAATGTAGTGTTCAAGCGAAAACTTTAGGATAAGATTTACAGATTTAGGGCAGAACTGGCCAACTGGGGATCACCGTGACGTCCAATTGACGTACCGTAATTTTTTGGTGACGTAGTCAGATGGGGGTTAGAAACAGTTATTATATTAATATAATCGTTATGCTAAGCCCACTAGACAGCTAGAAGTACTTGACGGCGCGTACTTCAGGAGACCCTGTACCGGTACCTGCATGACAATGGTTAGCCAGTTATTTGTTTCAGATGTGTGGATTTGATAGTCTTAGTTTGTACCGGTAGTTTTTATTTCTTATATTAATACTTTATCAATTTAACAGTTTGATAGGAAATTAAAATACTAAAGTAAACCTAAAATATCAGCCTCAAAGATGGAAAAATCTCCTGAAACACCGACATCTTCATCGGCACGGAGATCTCAGAAGCGTCCTCATTCCCCGCAGGATGAAAGGAGCCTCCCTGCAGATACTAAATCACAAACCGCAGACCCTGGGGGAAGCATTCTGGAGTCTGAAACTAAAACTAACAAATTACTGAGGCTTCTTGGTGAGTAGTTTTCCAACTTACACTTCTAACTTATTATTTGTGTTTTTTACGCCATACAGTACGGCACACTATACAAATCGGGTGCCATTGTCCCGTTTCAGAGAAACCCATTTTACAGATGATCAGACACCCCTCCTTTGGGAGACGTCCAATTTTCATAAAATCAAACTCTACAGATACTCGCGACCCCACAACTAGAAACGTTCAACAAGCTCAAAAATCAGTACAGTATATCAGTTTAATCAAAATGTACCTGTGTATCGACTGCAAGTGGACGTTGACGGTGAACATTGGCTCGAAAATTATATGTACGAGCCCGGCAATGCGCCGGAAGAAAACGGGGGAACCTCAGATGATTTAATAACATATGGCATCGTATGAAAAACACGGCGTAAAAATATCTTACATCAAAATTATAACGTTTTTTAGCGAAACATAGACGGAGTTGAAAAAATGTGGTAGATTGTAAGGAAGCGTACGATACTTCGGAAATGTAAGATTGCTTCTAAATCTAAATAAAGTCAAAATCTTTAGTATGTTCCAACAGTGTCTTTATGAATTTTAGTTCAATATTAATTAACAGCTTGCTCCAATATTAATTCGAACTTATTACTTGTGTTTTTTACGCCATACAGTATGGCACATTATACGAATCGGGTGACATTGTCCCGTTTCAGAGAAACCCATTTTACAGATGATCAGACACCCCTCCTTTGGGAGACGTCCGGACATTGTTGTCCCTCAATATCGGTAATAATACAGTATAATGAAGTTGCGCAAAATACTACAAAAAAGCGCAATCTAGTAACGTCATCATTGAATTCCTTGGGAAAAAATAATCTGATTTACCGAAGGAAAAAAATTTTTACTGTAGCATTCGAGAGTTTTTAGCAAAAAACGGCGATCTTGATCGTGAGTGTGACGGCCGCGATTAACTTAGCGATTAACTTGATTATTATTGAGATAAGCATGGTGTAATATGACGCATCTGACGTGGTCCCAGGCGCCTCACGTTTGTGAGACACATGGAGTGTTTGTTTTATTGAGCCAAATGGAGGGAAATTCTTGGGATTTGGATATAGCGTTTGGAAGGACCAAAATATTTAGTGAATTTCATATATCCGAGTTCACTTCAATTGAGTTTGTCAACAATGATTCGTTTTACAGGTGGGAAAAAGAGAAAGAATGAGACAGCAGCGAGCAAATGGCTAGAGCGAGTTCGTTCACGCGAAGACGAATTAAAAGTTTCAACTGAACTTGAAAGTCAATTTAATGAATCGTTGACGCATAAATTAACCGGCCAATCACGGCGCCACGTTGGCATCGGATTTCATGAAGAAACATCACCACCTATACTTGAAAAAACAGAATCACATTCTGGGAATGCAAATAATAATACTAAAGGGAGTGAAATAATTTCGAAACTGAGTGAAAGCAGTGATCCCCATGGGGCCAGTGGGTCCATATCAAAGCCGGATTCAGCTCCGAAAGGAATACTAGATTCTTTATCTGGGAGAGCGAAGAGACCGGGTATATATGTTAGACATAGTGTGCCTCGACCGCAGGAATCCGCTAGTTCCGTGGACACAAAAGAAAGTCAAAGATATTCTCCTTTAAATCCACCAGAGGGAGCCATTGTACAAGGCAGATATCAGCCTGAAAATACAGGAAATCAGAGGCATGAAAATTCATCAAAATTAGGTTTTCCTATTTCACAGACTGGCAATGTTCAAAATTTTGGCTCTCTAGCTCCGCCATCTTATAGTTACGGACAAACTCCGAGATCTAACTTATCAGCGCCACCTAGAGTGTATGGCACCAATTATAGCTCTATGGTTCCCTCTGGAGGTTATGGACAAAACCAGGGTTTTAATTCTGAATCACATTCGCAAGGATACAGGTATAGAGCGCCATCATCAGTTGAGCAATTTGTTCCTGCTAAACCACGAGACGTCACTGAGAAACCAAATCCAGTTCCAAAATCAAAAAGTGCTTTTTATTCTCAATTTAAAAAAGCGTCATGATATTCTGAATGATCTTAAAATTGAATTCATGCATAATATGATGCCAATTAATCTATGTGCTTATTTCATGAAAGGGGTCAGATGAGACTTTACTGCGGTCCATCATATCGCTGCTGTAAAATCAAATTAGCTCATGTCACTCTTTGTGGTTTTTCGCATTTCACAATATTGTGCTCTTCAGATCTGTATGGCCAAACCTAAGAATGAACATAACGCAAAGCCAAAAAACGGAACAAAACTGGTGTAGCTTTGAAACTCACACCAAAAGATGGTTCATGATGACATGATAAGACTAAAAAAGTCCATTTCTTAAAAATATAACATAAACTACTTTTGTTTTCTGTGGCGATATGAAATATTTACACCAACTGCCGGGCTTGGACGGTTATAAGACACACGTCATGACTCGAATATTGAAAAGAACCGATTGGCGCCATTTTTTTTTGGTGAATGATGCTTAAGTACAGAAAACTAGCAATGTTTGTTTATTAGTTTCCCATCTCATCTTGTTGTATTCAATAATTGCTTGTTTAAAGAAGCCCTGGTTTGAATTTATTGGACAAGATCTTTTGAACTTGTGTAGGTTCGTCAAGTTCAAGAACAAAACTCACATTTAAGTTTGCAATCTTATTGTGATCCCTGCCGTACTACCCTATGACTATCCCTTGTGTCCCTTTGCCATCTATTGGCAATAGTAGGACTGGGTAGATTTCTCAAACCCTAAGTCAAGACAAGTCAATCACCGAATTAATTAAGTCTCACTGGCGATTAGCTGAATACGAATCAGAGTGATTTCATTTAAATGACTTGAGTCCCTTTTAGTTTTTGACAAATGGTGACTTGTGCCGTGTCTCCCTAATGGGCAATTTTTCTGCAATCTCCACATACCGTATATCCTCCATGTAATCCGACCCCCTAAATCAGAATTTATAAAAATTCACACATAGGACGACCCTACGAATCGTACGCTCTTATCGTGAGAACTAGCAGGGTTCGAGTATTAGCGAGTTGGAATTAATTTAGCATAAAGTAATTTAGTTTAAGTACGATCAGAGTTGTGTGCGTACAACCCGACCCCCTACCCCTAGTTTATCAACTTTTTTTTTAAGTTTTAAACTTGGCTTATATGAAAGGGTATGCGGTAATTGAAATTAGATAATCAAGTTTACAAAGTGTGACACTCTGAAGTCGATGCATTTTTTATGGTCAATTTAATTTTTTGTGATTATTTACGATGTTCCTTTGTTATTTTCAGCCAGGTTTATTTAATTAAACATTAATAAGCTATGAAGTTACCACTTGCAAGCTAATCAAAGGAGATTACTATGGTTGTCCTGAGAGTTTTATGATCCTGATTTGAGACTTTCTCAGAAGAGTTACCGGTATGTCGTATAAAAGAAGAGATCACCTGGTAAGTGGGTATATTTTGTGACTCGATGGTGTGGCACATCGTGCTGAGTGTTAGGAATACGCCACCGCACCACTGATAACCCTGCTTATGGTCCCAAGTTTTTTCTCCAATTTCATGTATATATAGAAATTCCTAATCGCTCATGTAGCCAGAAATACTAAACCTACATGCTCGTAAGTGTGGAGTATCGTGCTAAGCATTGGCAATATGACCTTAATTTTTCTGCATTGGTTCTGGATGAGAGGTTCGCCATATTTTTATGCCGTCATATCGTCTTTCCTTTTCCCCCAGGATAAATATAAAAATCCTATCCTAAACTTATTTTCTATACATTTCCAGCCTTCGTCTGCAGCTCTAACTGCTGGTGCATTCCAGGACCATCTACTCCATGATCTATCTATTGGAGATTTGTCTCTGAGCAATCCATTGAAGTCATACTCTGGTAAGACGCTTTGTAGGAATTAGGGAGGCCACAGTTGAATTATATCTACTAATTTGAATTCATTCCGAAGTGAAATTCCCAGATTTGGAATGGAGATGGCAAGTTTGTCATTAACACTTAAACTGTTAGCATGATGCACCAGCTGTCAGACCAATACTGTTGCCGTTAATTGGGATAATTTACAATAAATACAACTTATTTATTTTGCTGATGGGTGAGAAAAAGTCAATGATTGATTATTAATCTCATAAGATACTGTGTAGAAATCAGCAATAGAATAGGATTTACATATTTGTCCTGGGGGAGGGAAAAGGCGACTCAATTATATGGCACCACGTCCTCTCGTCTAGTTGTCAGTCCATGTCGGATATGGGATCTTTCTAAAGGGAGATATCTCAGCACGGATAAGTAGGAAACCAGTACTAGATTAACCGCCTTGCTTACTCTTTCAGAAACGCCATGTCTCACGATAATAATAATAATAGAGATTCCCATAGTGCATGATACTTTAAATGTACAGCCAGTTCTGTTGCTATCATTTAAACCAGTGGTTCCCAAACTTTTTGATATCGTTTTCCCTAAATCGAATTACAAGAAGCTCAATTACTCCTCTCATAAAAAATACAGAAGTCATATCGTTGTGTCCTACATCGTGCGTGACCACTATGTTTTCTCAAAAATAATACAGGGTCTTATTTCAATTTTCTTCTGAAAAATAACACTAGGTCTTTTGGGGGATGTCTTATATTTTCATTTATCAAAAACAAAATTGCAAAGTAGAGAAATAATAGATTTTCAAATATACAGAATATGAAAACCGATAAATTTTTATAAATAACACGTTTTAATTCAAAATAACTGCAAAACATGGATTATCAATCATTTTAAACGTGTAAGAGAGATTTCGTGCTATTGTATTGATTAGGTCTTATTTTAAGGGGAGAGCTTAAAATCTATTTTTAAAATGCCGGCTAGGTCTTATTTCCGGGCAAACACGGTAGTCGCTAGATGATTAGGCTCTTCGACTATAAGTACGAAGTTACTTAGAAATTGTTAAAACAGTGAACGTCTGGATTACCCCCTGGAATTTCGGGGGTAATTACCCCCAGTTTGGGAACCACTGGTTTTAAACTATTCAGGGCAACCGATCTGTTCATGTTATTGATGGGTGAAGAAAAGTCGATAAGACTGCTTATTAGCGGCTATTATCATGTAATTATCATACGACCAACCTTAATCGTGCCTGTGATCATCCCAAGCTATCTTTTTATAGGAATATTTCTACAAGATTGAAACCTGTAAACCACTACACAGGTATCGGTGCAATTCTCTTTGATCAACTTGTGTGCTGTCATGTAATTCAATAGACTATCAGTTAATAACTAATTTGTATTATTCACTATTTTTCTAGGCTTAAAACAGAAGTTACGAACTGATGAGAAAAAACGAAGGAAAGCCCTGCAGAATGTGAAACCAACTGTTGACACAGGTATGGATTCATTTCAAATCGTTTCAGTGGTTTATTATGGCGCGGCGGTGTGGCTCATTGTGCTAAGCCAGTGGTTTTCAAGTAGTACGCTCGCAGATTTAAATTATTGCAACAATTAACGTATCAGTTGGCTAAAATATGCCGGCAATGCTTCTTCCTTACTGTATGTATTCGCTGAACAGCGTTTATGGATGTTTCCCCAAGCATCAGTTTCCTTGTTTATTTCCATAACTATAACCAATCAGCAATAAGTCAATAATGACGCAACACGTAACAGTTGACAGTATTTGTCAGTTTTCAGTTGTGTTTCAAGAAAATAATAGTGAATTAATTACCTTAATTGTCATTATGTCTTCCCCGGATCTTTACTTTAGTTGCAGTGACCGAAATTGAATCTCGCAAATGCTGCGATGGACAAGGCTAAACTTAGCTAGATTTAGTACCTGCATACGGCACATGGTTGATTGATTTTGATAAAAATTGTGGTTCCAAACACGTAACCCAGCAATATGGGCATGTTTTTGTTCGATTTGCGTGTTACGCCACAAAGGATGTAGTGCCACATTATAAAATACACACATAGCATGTTTCTTGTGTCTTTTTCCCCACGCCCAAAAAGGAGCTTTGTCGGTGGTTCGCGGCCATAGTAAAGTGGTACGCGGTCAGTAAAAGGTTGAGAACCACTGTGCTAAGCGCTAGGAATACGCTCGCCACCGCACCTCTGATTACTCTGCGTGGGTTTGCAGGTTCGAATCCCATGCAGGGATAGTTATGTGCGAGAGGATTGCTGGACTCCTCGCTGCTGTAAGATGGTTCACGTTACCACTGGTCGGTTGCGGCTTCCTCCACCATCAAGTCCATGCTTCCGAAAACAAATAACTAACTATTCTCATACCCGACATGAAATGGTAACCAGACGAGAGGCGGTGTTTCACTGTATGGTTAAGTCGTCTTATAGGCTTTTCTCTCCCCTATAAATCCTATCCAATTTTTACCATACTGAAAATACACATTGTGCAGAAATGTATAGTTTTTACTGGCATCGTGTCGTCACCCTTTCAAGGCTTCGCCCTCAGTCTATAATAGATCTAATCCTACCCTTATACTTGTTGTAGGGAGAATGAGAAGACCTGTCAATCAAAAGCAACAAGAAAATGACGGAGAGCGGGAATATGTTTTGGACCCGATACCAAAGCCATCATTGGGTAAGTCCATAGTTGGCAACTTGGGTGGCAACTGACTCTGATGACCCCAAAAGGTCGTATCGTTGCCCCCCAGTCATATACCGAAAACAATTTTTTTGATATTTGTTTATGTGTGCATGAGTTGTTTTCTTGGTTTGACAAAATGAAATAAACTCTCTCTCTCTCTGGCAAGGACAAAGTCGTGTTTCATAATATGGATAAGACTTCGGAGAGAGGATTTCATCAGGAAAGCTTAATCATATATATATATCCACTGCCTCTCGTCCGGTCACCAGTCCATGTTGCGTATAGGATTAGTTAGATCAGTGGTTTCCAAACTTTCTGAGAAAAATTCCATGACGCGCCCCCCTTGCAATTTTTTTAATGAACTCCGACCTTGTGCACTGAAACAAAACAATAAAAGATCACAA
The DNA here is from genome assembly GCF_964204865.1 of Styela clava. NCBI lineage: Eukaryota > Metazoa > Chordata > Ascidiacea > Stolidobranchia > Styelidae > Styela > Styela clava. Next base: position 23,953,682 of record NC_135252.1, on the reverse strand, counting down.
CAATTAATCAATGCGCTGTATAGTAAAAGCGAAAAAAAGGATATAAATCGCAACTTTAAGTACAAATTCATATCTTTTTATCTAGTTTTTTTGGTATTCTCGTAGTGTGTGTTAGGGTCAGGCCATAATTTTATTCTGATTTCCCTTTTTTTATTCCTTTTACGAGTTCGGGGACTGTCTGTGTTAGCCAAGTGAATATTCCCCCTCCCTGCCCATAGGCTTCAGTCAGTTTACACAACTTGATGTAAAGTAGGCAAACAAAATTAGTTACCTCTGTATCGGTACACACACTTCTTGAGCGCCCAAATTTGTAACTTGAGCCTGTTCTGTTCTCAGCCGGCGATATGTCCTATCAAGTTTTCTCTCCCCGGGAATAATATGGAATTCCTATTCTTACTTTTTATCACTCTGTTCTCAGCCCAGAAGCTTGGTCTTGTCTCTCAGCCTGACCAACCTTTGACAAACGAAGAATGGTCTTCAATCAAACAACGCTCCATTGCGCGAGAAGATTTCAAAAATCCTTGTGCAATATGTCAAGAATATTTCGCAATATCTGATCAAGTTTTGTTGAGCTGTTCTCACGTTTTTCACAAGGTAATATTATGATCATATGCTGGAGTTGCGCAACATTTAGAGAGTATTGTGCAATATTTTAACGATATGAATCATTAATATTGAAATGATTTAAAAAAAAAATAATAAAAAATTATTCCAAAATACCCAAAATATTAACAAAACGAGTACCTAAACAATAAATACTTGATTATGTTTTCAGGCGTATGAGGACCCGCTAGTTGTAACAATCTAGCTTTGCTGTTTCAGTCCCCTCCCACCCCCTTGAAACCTCCTGGCTACACCCGTGTGAGCACTTATTAACACGTCACACTGACAAAAACGATTTGCGAAAAATGCAATCGCATGTGTTATTGGCGACTTTTTCAGTTTTCAAAAATTTCGAAAGCGTGCACCAGCATGCATCATCTGTCAAACCTTACAGTTATTTAACAATTTGTTTGGATCGTTATTCTGAGTAAAAAATGCTGTGTCAAAATAATTATATTGCATTCTTCTCTCAGGCCTGTATCCAAGCATTCGAGCGATTCACAGGAAAGAAGACTTGTCCAATGTGTAGGAAGATACAATACCAAGCCAGGGTTGTTCATGACGGCACAAGAGTCTACAAGGAGAAGGCTGCCATAAGGTAGGTAGGGGGAGAGGAAAGCTGATAAGGTGGCTTATTTATTATCTGTGGGTCTTGATTTGAGAAAATGCACCTCCCTCCTTAATTCTAAATTCTGAGCCACTCTAAAAATAGCTCAGATTCACGACTGCTAAACGCAAATTAACAAAAATTTTGCTCTTACTTCAACTCCCTAACTCTTAAGAACTAAATCATACAGTTCTTGTTGTAATGGACGTTTCTTTGATTTTGACCTCTGGAAAATAAGTATAATTATAAGTTTATTTTAACTCCATAATCAGCATAACAGACAATAAAATGATTGATAAATACTGATTATGAAATCAGGAGAGCAAACAAAACCTTAGACAAGGTTTAAAACGTACAGAATATAAGATGAAGTGATTGTCAAGAAGAAGCGGTTCTTCCTATACTGGACCATTGTAAAATTTCATGCTTCGATGATTGTTTCAAGAGTGGTTTAACGAGTTATGAGTTGAAATATTTATTTGTTTCAAACCATAATTTTGATTCAAAATATTCAACAACTTGTTTCACAAGATAATGCTTACATCCATGCCCGAAAAAAGAGTGTCTGAGCAGCTGCTAAACGTCTATTGTTAGTTTGTTACGTCACTTCTTGCATCTTGCTGATTAGCCAATGTTAAGAAAGTAAACAAGGAAGTCTATCCTCTGGGGAACTTACATTCCGAGACCCAAACATTTTTTAAGGTTTTGTTGGCATTTTGTTGCCTGTGTTTTGATTTTACCTCATTGCAGAGTGCTGACTGCTCAGAAAAATATTATTACTCATCGATCTCGATCGGTAAGTATGTTGATAGGTATTTGTCTGTTCGTCTGTCTGTCTGTTAGATACACGCGATATCTCACGAAAGCCAAGTTGAATCTTCTTCAAATTGCATTGCATGTGCATTCATCATATCTCGAACCAGAAGGCTATTGATTTTTGATGAATTATGTTGTATAATTAGCGAGATATTAATTAATTAGTGATGGGATACGCGGTGTCGCTATTGAGTCAGAGCGAAGGAATCGAAACCGCCGTTTCTGTTTTGGAGAATCCTCTAACTTTCGTCGCTGTGATCGATGTGCGTAACAATGCCCTGTGTCGAGTAAAATATTGAACATGCGGAAGATCGATAAGTCGGCGGTCTCCGATAGCTATCTAGGATTATTTATAACTCTATTTATTATTGCCTTAGTATACAATCCTATTGGCGAGGGTACGTCGTCCGCAAATGGTATTACAAGCTGCGTCGAACAGTGCCACCGCGTGACAAGAAGTTACGGCAACGATTTTACGAAGATAAACTTCAGGAAATTACTGACCGCATGGTGGCGATGACGAGCACTGAAACGGTCGACCGATTTTTACAAGATATTGATAACTCTATTGCTTCAAGCAGGTATGAATTTATTCTATTTTGATATATATCTGGGATGGGCTTTATATATTTATCTTGATGGAAGAAAAGCCCATAAGATGCCTATTCGTAAGATTAATCATGAAATCTCGAGCAGAGTCATTTCGCTAAGATAACCGTTTACATGTCAGTGCCGGCTTGGGTACTCCCGTAGTATGTGAACCGAGAACCGCATCATAATATGTGTATCAGGTTAGAGTTAGGCCATAATTTCAGGTACAGATACTACAGGAGTCACTTGGCTAGTCCCCGATCCAAGATAAAATTATGACCTGACCTTAATCTCGTACACATGCTTCGTGATCTTGGTTCATATACTTCGAGATCACCCCGCCTTGTACATAGACATAGTTGAAACGACTGACGTAAAAACAACAAAGGAAAAAAATGACTCCAAAGTTTTCCTTTTTTAGGGCCATATTCCAACATTTTGAGGATTCCTGTCTCCACCGACTTTCAGATGAAGATTGGATCAATATTGAAGTCAAAGCATTTGAGAGAAATGACACGGATTGCCCGATATGTTTAAGGGCATTGAGGTACCGGAAAAATGATGCGTAAGTTGTTACTGCTTTACTTCGTCTTTTCTTTTTTTCAATCTAGAAACGTCTCTAAACTGTTGGTGTCTTACCTGACTACGGAGTTTGTCTGTAAATCAGGGATCTAGTCAAAAACAGTAAGAACAGTCAATCATCTTCAGTTTCCATTTGCATTTGAGAATATAAATCTGTGTTAATGTCGTGTTGAAATGTTCCAATAGGTTTCACATTCAATATTCGTATATCATGTTTCAATGTGTTCAAACCATAAAAAGTACCAACCAAGACACACAGACATAATAATATCAACAGCCTTATGCTGTGAAGGGTATACCAGACTCTTCTCGAGACCGTGGGCAAGTGTCTCACCTGGCGCTGTGGCGCATCGTGCTAACCGTTAGTAATACCTCTGATGACCCTCCATACCACGTCCAAGCAAATGTTCCTCATACTAGCCCTGAAAAAATGGAAATTGCGCTTCCATAATTTGTGATGTTACAATTAAAACTACAACAAGAAGAACAATGAGTTGCCCGCCTCCATGATCAAGCCGTTCTCATTAATACTTTATCCTTAATTATTAATACATTTCTTAACTCAGGACTGATAAAAAAACAGAAAACAATTCCCCACAAGCGTCTTCAAGCACCAGCAACTATAAGAACCGTTCTACATCTTCAAAATCAAGCAGATCAGACCAACAAAAACAAAAGTCGTCACAACAAAATTCCAAAGCAACCAAGGTAGACACCAAACCAATACCAAGAAATACCAAACCATTGAATTCAAGCTCTGACTTTAACCAAAGTGAACATAGATCGCTTCAAAGTAGTTCCAAATCCCCCAAAGAAGTTTTTCTTTCTCTTTTATCTTGTTCTCATGTGTTCCATGCCAAGTGTTTAGAAGCATTGGAAGAGTTCTACATTATGGAAAATATGGATGGTACAAAGAATTATGGGAGTTCTCCCACAATGCAACAAGGGTTGGATTTCAAATGCCCTGTTTGCAGGGCTCTATATGTGAAACATATCTTAAATTGAGTTGCCAAAACGGAATGACTTATTTGAAATTGCGGTTAAAACATTATAGCTGAAAGAAGCAGTACACTGGCTTACACATAATTGAATTGCCCCAAATTTGTTGGCATGCTGCAAAATTTTGATGCAGCATAAAAGCACCAAGAGGAGGTTACCGGTATTATTTGCCCATGAACCCAAAATTTGTATTGAACTCATGAAATGATGAATACTGAGTTTAAAACATTGGTATTTCACTTTGTCCATAAAATTCGCCTGAGGTGCCTTCAAGAACAAGTCTAATATTCAAGGAACAAATAACTGAAAAACTAATTTCATACCCGACATAGACTGGTAAACAGACGAGAGGCCGTGGTTCACCATTTGATTAAGCAGTACTATCGGCTTCCTTATTCCTCAGGATAAATATGTAAAATCCTATTCTAAACCCTGTTGCTCAGTCAATGCCATACAGATGTGTATTGTTGGGTTGAATTTAATAATTTAAAGCATTTCAATTAGCAAATGACAGGTCTCGGTGTAGGTCTCATTGCGCTCTGATTTATCCCCTAAAAACTCCGTTTCGTAAAGACAGATTCTTGAAATTCTTTGAATAACTGTTTTGCTTTATTTTTCTCCACTGTATTATTTCCTTAATTATCTTCATATTATTTATTGTTCACTGTGCGTTTAATGGTTCAAAATGAGATGTTGTGAATTATTTACCTCCAATCGAACACTGCTGTTTGGACTTTTGGCACAACTATTCCCGAATATATATATTTATTTTTTGATTTGTCTTAATTTTTTGAATATATATACCTCTCTTATCATCAGTTTTGTTTTTTCTATGTATCCCGGAAAGTAGTTTATTATAGTTTTATTTCCAATATCAAGTCCATGCTTCCGAAAACGAATTACTGGTAAACATTAATCTCATACTTGACGTGGACTGGTAACTGGATGAGAGAACTTAGTTCGCCATATGATCGAGTCGTATAATTGCTATCCTGCGATGGAAAACAGTCTAACAATGCTCAAAATAAAATTGCGCGCGAGATAGCCTTCTTCAATAGACTATTGAGCGCCCTAATTTACAACTTATCTCTTTCCAGGTCTCAACCAATACGTAAGTATGACAGTTAAATGCCTACAACGCTTTTTTTTTTCTTCAACTATCAGACCCATAACAAACGCTGAATACCTTCATTCGTATATTTCACAATGTACCATATATTGCCACAATGGTCGAGTTCACATTTATTATATCAATCCAATTGAAGACACCGTTTATACACAGTAAAATATCTAAGTGAAATGCCGCCTTGAAATAGACTTATTCTTAAATGGCTATAATTCTATATACATAATTGCATGACTGTACTATATACCTCCGTGAGAAAATAATGAAGATAGCACCATATAACATAAAAACATCAATAATTTAGGCAGTACTTGTACGGTAGAGGGTGGATTATGACGCCGTTCGCGAAGGTGCTATGACATCACAATTTTATTATGACGTCATATCTTGTGTACTGTACCCCATCTTTGACTACCACAGACTAAGTAGCGAGGCTGTATACCAGTGGCGGCGCGTGGTCATTTTGACAACCGGGGCAAGCTACTGCGGGACCAAGTCACCCCCATCTACGGGGACAGGATGAGCGCTGTAAGTTCTCCCATCATTTTATGAGTATAAAAACCATTCCATCGGTAACAACCAATCGGCATTGTGTCGTCATAATTTCGGGGCTAGCCCCGATCGGCCCCGATGATTTAGTAAAAGAAACAGAAAACAAACGAGACAAACGCGGCGAGTGGAAGATAAAAGGGAGAATACGATATACAATGAGCAACCGGGGCAAAATCGGCGTCGCCCCGTCGACGTTCGGCGAAGGCTTTGCGAGCGAAAAATGAACCATGTCGGGAGAATATGGCTAGTGTAGACAGTCTGTGCAACCGATATTGAGGTATTTCGAATATTTTTTATTATACCGAAAAAACAACCGGGGCATTGCCCCGGTCGGCCCTATTGACGCGCCGCCACTGCTGTATACACACTAATCTGAGGACAGAATCCAGAGGCCCATCCAGTTATTCTATGGTAAGTACGACGACACCGTTTATAAGCCCTATTAATAATACCAGTAACAACATACCCACCATAACATACAGACAATGGGACCACTACAAAATCAAATATTTTAGGACAATACGATTACTTTCATTTAAAAATTTACCCCAAAGTGTACTTGACTGCACTCATCTAAAGCCCTACTAGTCATAACGACAAATACGGACGGTCACATACATGCAGTGGGTCCACACAAAAATGAAATGTGACTTCACTGTCAGAGAGATGCGCTTAAACATTCAACGAAGATACCTAAAACAAGCGCTGAAACAAATAAAGACTGTCATACACGGGTCTACGGAAATAAATTAATGTGCCCGAAACATTTTTAAATAATATATTTTTCGACCAAATATTACTTCATTGCTGAAATATTTCCCTGTTTAGCAAATTTTTCGAAGTCTAGAATAAATAGACATATTAAATATGAAATTTAAATGATATTCTTGGTTAAAACTTAATATTTGGCACTAGACTATAGAATTAAAAATCGCTTTTGTGTGCAATCAAAGGATTCCTCTTCTCTCACGCCTCGTATTCTGCAAGAATCTCGTCCAATTCCGCATCTGCAAATATAAAATATTGGACTTTGACATTCCACCTCTATTCTTAACCTGCAAGAGAGCGGCTCAACAGCCCGCTGCGGAGGAGGTCTTTCAAATGGCGATTCGGATAATATCCCTATTCCCAACATACTGTCTACATCAGTGCTCTTCAACAGGGATTCCGCGGAACCCTAGGGCAGGGCTACTCAACTATTTTTATCGAAGGTCCGCAAACAAAACTTCAAAATTATTTTGGGTCCGGTCTTTCCAGAACTGATATTTCGGCATCCTTAAACGAGCATTTCCTCGACCGACTAATTATGTTTATTATGGTGTTATATTTCTTTTCCTATATATTCAAAACTATGAAAGTCATTTTATGATAGGAAAGTCAAAAAGTGGGGCTAATGATCCAAAATAAATAATTAGGTGCGGTCTAAATCCAATACTCGGAAGGTCCGGATTCGGACCGCGGTCCGCCAGTTAAGTAGCCCTGCGGCCCTGCCCTAGGGTTCCTTAATACATGCAGTGGGGTTCCGTCAGTTTATATGGTTCCTTAGGGGTTCCGCGTTTTTTTTTTAGTGGGATTCATTTCTTTCTTCAGCATGTTGATGTGTCGTTGTGAAGTTGTATAAAGAGTGTAGACATGAGTATGAGAATTCAAAAAGATTGCAAAGGAAATGCAAGAACAACCTAGTCATTAAATTTCACGCTTGTTGCCTTCTTTCTCTTTCGTTGTTGAAGTAGAAATATTCAAATTACAAATATATATTTCGTGTTACGAGTATTTCGTGTTCTATTTTAATTTTGTTAATTGGGGTTCCATAAAAATCGAAAAATCCTATCAGGGGTTCCACAATAACAAAAAAGTTGAAGAGCACTGGTCTAGCTGGAAGCCTAATAGCTAAGGCCGGGCATTTTCGAATACCTTGTGATTTCAGAATCGAATCAAATAATTTTTTCGAATCGAATCTAATCTCGAATACTTGGAAATATATAATTGTAAGCGACTTTTTTTTATAGTAATCGGTCCTCTTAACAAATGAATTAGGACATAGAATACATCCCTCAGACAGATTACTGAGCGTTCACACAGAATAACAAACAAGTTTTATCAATAACTCACTACAGAAAATTATCATATGTTAGAATTTCGTTGACAAAATATGACTTCAATGAACAAAAAATGAGGAATTCGCCTAGGCCCTAGATCATTGGCGGAAAGAAAAAAACGAGATGGCGGCGATTCGAAATTTAGCTTTGAACCGATTCGAATAATTTACTATTCGATTCGAATATTCGATTTGAAATGCCCAGCCCTACTAATAGCACGCCACGGAAACTGCCATTCAACCAACGATGTCCATTCCTATCCTGATGTATTGGATGCTCTAATAATTATCTAAGGACAACTAGGGCATGAAACTCACCCGAAGAGAGATTCAGTCCTTCAATGAGTTTCACAAGTTTATTCGCCATTTCAGACATCTTCGATTTCATATCATCTCCCTTCTTCGGCGCTGTAAATGGCGGTATAAATAAATACAAGTGTGTCATTATTGAATATACGACGGTGAAATGTCAAAGTGGTTAAAAATACGACAGCACTGAAAGGTCAGACGTCGGAAATTGGAATTATGGGACAAACGCCCCAAATGCTTAAGACCTTATTGATAGCTTATAGCTCTCCTACGCCAGGGTTCGGCAACCTTTTGTCGCTCGCGGGTCAAAATTAATAGTTGCAAGTCATTGGCGGGCCGCACATATTTTTAGAAAGTTGTAAGCCGAAGGGATAAGACTTTTTATAACAAAAATCAAGCAGTGATACATCTCTGAAATAGAATATTGATTTATTTTCTCATTGCATCTCAAAACAATTCCATTTAAATATTTTCAGTGGCATTGAACCCTTTGCATTTAGCATCAACTTTTCTGCGTTTTGTTGCAATTTGTCTAATTATAATTAAATTATAGGCTCATTAAACGAGTAATTGTAAATTATATACTAGGTTAGGTTATAATATAATTTCGTCTAAAGAATAAAATCGTCAGAACGGCTGCTTTGTTACTATAATTCAGTGAAGCGTCGCGGGCTGGATTATATTACTCCGCGGGCCGGCCCGCGGGCACTGGGTTGCCGATCCCTGTCCTATGCTTACCTTCAGTCTTATCTGCCTTTTTTTTAGTTTCCTTCGCTTCTTCGGTCGCTTTGTGAGCCTGTTTAGAACAAAAATAATAAAACTCTGAACTCACTTGCTAAGTTCATAAAATGCAAGAAAAGAATAAACGAGAATATAGGTCAGAGACCGAAGACCTATCGATCGAAAATCAAGGGATCCTCCAAAACAGCGCTCTTACTCCATAGTGACACCTTGTGTCCCATCTCTAATTAATAAATGACTCGCTAATTATACGACATAATTCATTCAAAATCAATAGGCTTCTGGTACGACATTAGATGAATGCACATGCAAAATCTGGAGCAGAGTCAATCTCGCTATCGTGAGATATCGTGACAAAACAAAATATGTTATAAATTGTTGAATGGATCCTTACGAAATCCGGCGCTGCGGAAATATGTGCACCAAGATGACGCACAACCTGAACCCTAACCTGTTACACATACTATGTTCAGGTTTTGAGGTTTTAAAGAGGGGAAAAAGTGAGAAAATTACAATAATAAGTTCATTAAAATAGAAGAGAAAAATGAGATAACAAAATGGCGAATTAAACAAGAGAATTGTGAAAAAAAAGATAACACAAGAACACGGGTTGCTATCTACGACGGCGCTCCAGAAGTATGTGTACCAATATTGAATAAAATCACATCAAGTTGTGTGAAGGAACTAAATCTCTGGGCAGAGGGTATATTCACTTGGCTGACACAGATGGTCCACGAACTCGTAATAGAATTATAATATAGAAAATCGCAATAAAATTACATCAAGTTGTGTAAAGGGACTGAAACCTATGGACAGGGGGTATAATCACTTGGCTAACACAACACTCTCCGAACGCGTAATTGAACTATAATATCGGAATAAAATTAAGACCTAACCCTAACCTAGTACACATACTACGAGAGTACCTTTTCAACACCCTCATATTCAACGGTCATTTAAAATTACGTTGAACGACAAAATACAACATATTGTGCGGTTATTAATTTCTGAGATGATCCTTACCGTATCAGCTGCTTTTTCTGCTTTTTCAACCGCTTCCTTTGCCTTCTCTCCCCCTTTTTCTGCTGCAACTTTCTTGGCGCTCTCGTGGGCTTCTTTGGCGTTTTTCTCCGATTCTTTTGCTTTTTCTACGGCTTTTGTGGCTGATTTTTTTGTCTCGTCTTTTTTAGCAAGAAGTCCTTTGAAGAAATCAACTGCTGATTGGTCTTTCGATTCTCTAAAAATGTAGAAAGATATTGTATTTTAACTGCAGTCTCTCGCCAGCCGACTTGTTATAAGGTGCTGGTGCTCCCGAAGTATGCGAACCAAGCTGGCGGACATCGGAACGTAACATGGGTAACAGGTTAGGGTTAGGCGAAAAGTTTTTCCAATTTTCCTTATTTTAGTCCTATTATCAGTTCGAAGACTAGCCAAGAGCCTCCCGTAGTATTTATACCTAAAATTATGGCCTAACCCTAACCTATACACATATTACATTCCGATGTCCGCCATCTTGGTTCGCATACTTCGGGAGCCCCAAGGTGCTTTTAGTTATACTATGGTACAAGGGGTGGCCAACACGTCTATCACCACGGTGTGAGTGATCGATCGCGTATAGTTTTTGGCAAATTTGATGATATACTAAAAATTATCTTCAACTGCATGGTGTTCACATAGGGATTGTTCTGCATTTCAAAAGAGAATGCGGCATATAAAAAAAAACGATATACCCTGAAGTGAAATATATTTTATTCACAACTTCAACAGTGACATCAGAATGTCCTTTCAATTTTGAAATTTGATTTTTTGTACTCGTTTATTTTTGTGTGTGGCTTTATTATCGATCAGTCAACCGAAAGGTGTTACGAAGATTTTGGTCGATCCAGGTCAACGATAGGCTGGCAACCCTGAGTGAATTATTCGAACTCACAACCGTTAACTCACCTATTTTCTTTGTAGTATTTGCGAGCAAGCTTTATCCATGGCTTCCCTCCCTTCTTTTTCTTATCTTTTTTATCCTTCTTTTCCTGAATAATTAATAATTCACAATAATAAATTTTTCGCTCAGACAGATAAGAGTTATATATTTATCCCGGGGAGAAGAAAGCCGATAGGACGGCTTATCCATATGACGAACCACGGCCTCTCATCCGGTTACCATTCCATGCGGATTATGGGATTTTGTAACTGTCCAAATGAGCAATAAAGCCATTATTAAAATTTGACAATGACAAGCAGCAAATACACGTAAGTCGTTAAAAAAATTACTTTACTCAGGTAAAATAGTAAAAGTAATTAAGGACACACTTTTCTTATCAGTAATCCCGAAGTATGTGAACCAAGATGGCGGACAACGGAACGTAGTATGTGTACCAGGTTAGGGTTAGGACATAATTTTAGATGAACTACTACGGGAGTCATTTGGCTAGTCTTCGAACTCGTAATAGAACTAAAATAAGAAAAATTGGAATAAAATTATGGCGGCCCAACTTTAAACTGGTACACATACTACGTTCCGGTGTCCGCCATCTTGGTTCACATACTTCGGGATCGCCCTCTTATCAGCCGTGAAACTTACCGCCTTTTCATCCTCCTTCGTATCCTCTTTCTTCTCGCCTTTGGCTTCTGTAGCGGCTTTTTCTACTTCCTCTTTCTACCAATACAATACATATATTTAAAAAAAAATTCAACTTTTTATTATTCTAACAAGTATTACTCAAAATAATACTGATAGAAAAGTTGCAGGGAATGATGATATTGCAGGAAATCCATTTAAAGCGCGGCAGTTGTACGACTGGTGAAAAACTTTAATTATCAAGTTAAATTATCAGAATTATCTGGAAATTTGGGGCTCCCGAAGTATGCGAACCAAGATGGCGGACATCGGAATGTAATATGTGTACTAGGTTAGGGTTAGGCCATAATTTTAGGTATAAATACTACGAGAGGCTCTTGGCTAGTCTTCGAACTGATAATAGGACTAAAATAAAGAAAATTGGAAAAAAATTATCGCCTAACCCTAACCTGTTACCCATGTTACGTTCCGATGTCCGCCATCTTGGTTCGCATACTTCGGGAGCACCGGAAATTTTATTGTCAGGAAGTTATTTAAAAGTTGAAAAACGAAACTAGGATAAGGATTGTCTAGGAAGTATGAGCTTCACTGATATTGTTATAGCACAGTGGTTCTTAAACCCTAAGTTGCGCCCAGTTTTTATGATTATTCAAGTCTCGCGCCCCCTCAAAAACACTAGCTAACAAAAAGCTACAAATAACAGATAGTACGACAAAAGTATCTTTTACTCAAAAAACACGTTGAAAATACGTGGATGGAACGTAAATAATGAAAAAAATTAATATTAATTTTATAATTTTATTTTAGTGCAATTGTTTTTGACCAAATAGGAAATGTAAATATCCAAAATGAGATAGTCAAGATATAATCTAACAATATGTTTTTTCTAATCAGTCCTACGTCTTCCACAAAAAGTTTCTACGCCCGAGCGCCCATCCCCCTTGTGGGGCGCGCCTCATCGTTTAAGGACTACTGTTATAGAGTATCGAGAGATGCGCCACTTGAAATATATTTCAAACTATACTGTCTGGGAAATTAACAAAAAGCATCTTGCTAAGACTCACCGCTTTAGCCTTGACTTCATCCTTTGCTTCGTTTACCGCTTCTTTCTACAATAAAAAGAGTTATATGAATATCGGTTTAATTTATCTTCTCACATGGAAATAAAATTCAGATTTTTTTACGATTTTTGTTCGCGCCAAACGCTTAGAACGAGGCTTTGTACCAGTAGCCACTGCTACATAACGATATGTAAGGAAATATATAACAGATAAATTATTGGTCACAATTTTTCTAAATGAATATGAAATATTAAATCTGTATAATTCAAGAGCCTTGCTACACAAATCTATTTCTGCGACACTGGGTACAGTATTTTGCTCCGTCTTCGTCCTTCTGGATCCATATGCATACAATGCAAGAACGATGTAGTAACAATAAAGACGAGAATATCGGTCAGAGACCGAAGACTTATCGATCGAAAGTTAGGGGATCCACCAAAACAGCGCTCTTACTCCATAGTGACACCTTGTGTCCCATCACTAATTAATTAATACCTCGCTAATTATACTACATAATTCATCCAAAATCAATAGGCTTCTGTTCCGAGATAAGATGAATGCACATGCAAAATCTGGAGCAGATACAATCTCGCTTTCGTGAGATATCGCGTGCATCTAACAGACAAACAAACAGACAGACAGACAGACAAATACCTATCAATATACTTACCGATTAAAATCGATAAGTAATGACCATACACTAATTAATTCAAGAGTCCTGCTGCACACTAACACAAATGTATTTCCGTAACGTTTCGTCTGACCAAAATCAGACTTCCTCAGACAAGCAGTTTACAACAATGACAAGATAAGTGACAAAAATAGATAATGAGCTTGACGCATCACATTGCCTATTAGGAAATCGAACCCTGGTCAGACGAAACATCATATAAAAACATTTATGTCATAATTCTACCAAATGATAAAATATCAGATAGAATTTCCGGTATTTGCAAAAGACCTAGTTTGAGAAGTCCTGGCATAGAATAAGGATAATTAGTTAGTCTCACGTAACCCTTATTTCTGAATGAAGATAGTTACGAAATACACTTGAATTTGAATAGTATTTTGCTTTGGGAACACTCACCGCCTTATCTTTGACTTCATCTTTTGCTACCTCTTTCACCGCTTCCTTCTGTAAAGTTAATCAATTCGAATTAAAATTCTTACACTAACATATTATACAATATTTACACATAAATTATAACAAGTAACTAATCCTAAATATTTCTGTCCGTAGACAAAACAAATTCAATAACAGTTTCAATAATGTCCATGCTACTAAGCACTTCTTCTCTGTTTTTTTGTGTCACGCTGTATATTATGACAGATCAATTAATATGTGCGAGACTGGTTGGTTTTTACTGTCAGGGAAATTACAACAAAAATTACAAGTAAAAATACAAGTTAAAAAAATGAAAGAATCTCAAAAACCTACTGCTTTATCCTTGACTTCATCCTTTGCTTCGTTCACGGCTTCTTTCTGAAATAGGAATCGAAAAAGTCATTCCTGCTAGAAGAAAACAAATTTTATCGAATAATTATCATTTTAAGTTTGAAGAAAACATTAGGTACTGTGTAATTGAGGATGAAAATATTCAAGTGCATATCATAACACTCGTGCACAGTGACGTATCTACGTAAAATGACGCCCATGATAAAGTTTGAAAATGCGCCCCCACGATCGTTGATGGACAATTTTTAACGATGTCTGCCATATTCTAGATACGCCTCTGCTCGTGTATATTGCTGTTGTACAGTTACATGGTTTATTCGGTGCTCCACAAGGATGCGCACCAAGATGTCGCACAACCTAAATCCTAATAGGTACACACATACTATGTTCAGGTTGTGCGACATCTTGGTGCGCATACTTCTTGAGGTCCGTCTATTCAATGTCTTTCGACCAGAATCATGCTCGATAGCATATTGTTATGTACGGTTTTTGGCATACGGGTAAAATTGCTTATAGTTTAGTGGTTTCCAAAGTTGATTGACCGGGGGCTAAAATTAGAAGCAGGAGGATATTCGCGGCCAAGAGAAGAAATCGCCCGCAAGGCGCGACCTGTATGTAATCTTAATACTTGTACGTATAATCAAAAGACCGGTATAATTGAATTGTTACGAAAATACACGTGCTTGAACTGTGATAATGACGTAACAATTGACGGTAATCTAGAACGCAAAGACGTAAAAACATTAGGTGGAAAACTATTTCACTCAAGTTTGGCGAAACATAATATTAAATCGTTACGCAGGCACTAATTGGCCAGCGAGCCATGGTTCAAACCACAATCGAGACCACGAAAGTTACATACAGTCAGTCACAGCATAACTCACCGCTTTGTCTTTCACTTCTTCTTTTGCGACTTCCTTGACTGCTTCTTTCTGAAAATATAAATGACAAAAATTTTATCAATCCGTACACTGAAATTTTCCAAAAACTTCTCGTAAAAGAGGAAAAAAGTGTTATCATGCAGACTTGCACTGAACAAAGCTTCAAAAGTATGAAAACCGGCAAATTTGTAAGTGGAATGATCAGGCCCGTTGGATCGGCAATAAATTTTGTTTTTGTAATATTCAAGCAAAAAAGGTTCTCAATAGCAAGCCAGGAAACGCCGGGTTTTCAGTAAATCGCTGAAAAATATAGACGAAATGGAGAGAATTTATGTTTCACTGGAAATGCCCCAGAATTGACATTATTTTTCTTTTATTTATATTTGAGGATGGGGGGGAGGGGGGGGGGGGGGGTGGTGGGCTATGCCTCATGTCCAACAAATACGGACTCACCGCTTTATCTGTTACTTCTTTCTTGACGGCATCCTTCACTTCGGCTTTCTGTAATATTGAAAGATTGATTTTAGAGTCAAGGGGTCCCTGAATTCTTTGATTTTATGGCTGAATGCCAATAACCCAAACGGTATTATAACGCTAGATTTAAACTATTTATTCCTCATAGTCGCATGGCGACAAAATGCGAAATAATTAAAAACTATGACGCCATAATTTGCTTCAAATTTCCCAGTTTCGTCAAAAAGCTTGAAATATTTACAGCAATCTAGTCGAGGTTGCGGGTATTAGTGTGAAATTGCTTCATTACTTAGCGATCTTGATCGATAAGTATAGGTATTTTTGTCTGTTTGTTTGTCTGTTGGACACTTTCGTATGTTACGCGATATCTCACGAAAGCGAGACTGAATCTGCTCCAAATTTTGTATGTGCATTCATCATATTTCGGAACAAGATCCTGTTGATTTTGGATTAATTATGCCGTTTAATTAGCTAGTGAATAATTAATTAGTGATGCGAAGATCGATAAGTCGGCAGTCTCTAGTCGCTATCTCGTTTACTCATCGTTTGTCATAATGCTATTAAAAGAAATAGGAATAGTCCAATGCTTCTGGTGTAACATAATATTTTGCTTCAGCGGTTAAATGGTAGATGTTTCGTCTGTATACTGGATTTTCCCGCGCAGGTTCGAACCCGGCTCACAGCGTTTTTAAGTTCTACTCATAGGCATAGGATTCTTTTTAAATACCCAGAATGAGATGGTATCGTGCATTTTGTCTAGCATTGGTGGCTCAGTGGTAGAATTCTCGCTTGCCACGCGGAGGGCCCGGGTCCGATTCCCGGTCAATGCAAAGCGATTTATAGTGTTTAGATTGATTGAGTTTGATGGAAGACATGGCCCGCCCGATGTTGCCACAACCTAATCAAAATAGAATTTTGATGTTTTAGGTAAAAATTGCTCAAGGAATTTGTGGAGATTGCATTAAATTTAGTTGTGGCACGCGGTATATTGTTTTCCACCGTTGCACTGTTAATATTGTTCATAAAATGTTACTTTTTAAGTCACACTCACATGGCCCGCCAGTCTAGGTGGGCAACATTTTTGGCCCCTGGTTCAAAAACCTTGCTCACCCCAGGTCTACAGTAACAAACTCACCGCTTTGTCTTTTTCTTCGTTAACGACTTTCTTTACTTCGTCTTTCTGTTATAATGAAAAGATTGATTAATAAATATAAAGTTGGACCTTTGTCTCCCGATTTGAGACCTATAAATTTTACCTCTAAATCCCCTTTGTCTCCCGATTTGGGATGTAAAGTCAGTGGTTTTTGAACTTTGTGCATTTCATGACCCATTTTAGAAACTCTCAACACTTGATATAAATGTAGTATATAATTCAAAAACGTTCTAGAAATAAGCGTCACCTAACGTCACAATGAGGTATATTACATCAGGGCTTCCCACACTTTCGAGGTCGCGACCACTTCGAATATTCTGTATTAAAAATTTTTGCTACCCCTGTTAAGTCAGCATTGTTATGAAGCGCGCCCCTTCTCTGGTCGTATGTATTCTCTCGAAATCGCGAGATTAATATTTTGCACTAGTTTCAATAGTCGTGTTTCGAATCAAAAGTCTGAAAAAGCACTATATATAATACTCTGTGGGAAATTGGTGTGCTCTTTGAGATCCCTATAATTCGGTTCGCGCCCACATGCGGGATCGCGACCCCCAGTTTGAGAAATCTTGTATTACATAATAATAACGTTTACAATTTAAAGGTGAACTAGTAAATAGGTACATAAATTAGGTCGTTTAAATTTTTGAATTTTGGGAAGCAGTACTGTTAGGACATTTACATGCGTTTACTCACCGCCGCCTTTTGCACTTCTTCTTTCTGAAATGTAAAATTAGGATTTAATATTCCTATACGCTTTGAGCTTCTATTTTGAAAATCTCACAGAATTCGAAAAGGAGGTGCAAGTCTCGATATCGGGGATTCGTATGAAAAGAAGAAACGACTTTTATTTGGTATTTCATCCAGAATTTCGCTATATTTTACTTTTTTATCGAAACAATGTTTTTATTACTCCAGGAAAGACCTAAATTTTCCAGCGAAAGAATAAATCTCCCAGCAATTTCAAATTTACAGCTTTAAAATGCTTACTTTAGAGTGATTTTCTAAGAAAATATGAAAAAATTGTTCAAACTTACAGCCGCCGTTTTCGCTTCCTTCTTTACCTCTTCTTTCTACAGCAAGAAAATAAAAATAAATCAGAATTAGAATTTACATCCCCTGAGCTAACTAATTTTGTTCGCCCACTCTACGTCAAGTTGTTTAAATGGAATGAAATCTATGGGCAGGGTTATATTCATTTGGCTAACACAGACAGCCCCGAACTCGTAATAGAACTAAAATAGGGAAATCGAAATGAAATTATGGCCTAACCATAACCTGGCACACACACTACGGGAGTACATCCCTGCCTCAGGCACATTTTATAAGCAATTTTTCATAATTGTGGGCGTGGGGAAGAAATATTTCCTGTGGTCATAATTCAAACAGACAATTGTAGTTTCGGTTGCAAATTTCACAACTTGATCATTCTGCTCTTTGAATAGCCTTTGTAGGGTCAAGACCTGACTTGGGCAAACTGCGGCCCGCGAGCCAAATCCGGCCTGATGGGCAACTCAATCTGGCCCACCAGCGGCTATCACAAGCAAGCTAAAATCAAATTTTGATGTTTCGGCTAAAAAAAAATAGCTCAAGGAATTTGTTAAGATTGCAATTTAAATTAGTTTTGACATGAAACTTAGGTATTGTTTTTCACCTTTGCTTTTGTAACACTGTAAATATTAAAAACTTGTAACTACAGACAATCTGGCAACTTACCGCTGTATCCTTGGCTGCTTTTTTCACTTCTTTTTCCTGAAAAAATAAAAAAAAATGGTGAAACCTTACTGCATACAGAAGTTTGATATACAACACGTAAGGCGAAATGTCTTGAAATTATAAATTGGTAATATTATTTCAAATATGGCTTATTTGGAATATTTCAAAAGCATCTTGCGCTGATTAATTAATTATTAGTCAGTCAGTAGTTTATTTTATCACAAATCGACATTACACAAGTACACATCCAATGACACATTGGACAAAAATAACTAGGAAAAATAAAAAAATATGCATTTCAGTGTGAAGGAAGACGCGATAAACTAGTCATGGTTATCGAGAAGCCTCACCTATGAAGGAAAGAGTCTAACATTAGAAACATTAGATTGAAAAAGTTTGAGAACCACTGAGCGTGCCATGTTAATGAAGCTTACGTAGTGACATACATTTTCTGAAATGAGTGGACATGTTGTTAGAGAGTCCAATACAAAATAGAACCCCCTCACTGAATATATCTCCAACCCTCGCAAAACAAAGACTAAATTTGAATAACCGATTTCATGATCGTAATTGACTCACCGCTGTATCTTTTGCTGCTTTTTTCACTTCCTTTTTCTGAAATATAACAAACAAATTAGATATATTCGACTCCATTTTGGTGAATCGTAATTTTCTGAATTGTATAAACCAGGGGTGTGCAACCTGCGGGGCAAATGCGGTCCGAAAGAACAATTTGTGCGGCCTGTGAAACGAGTTTTTAATATAGTTTAATCTTTTTTTTTTTTGTGTGTGTGCAACTACTGGAAAGCCTTTGTTGAATAAAGGTGCGGCCTGCGGTTTCATCCATTAATTTGTATCTGGCCCTCCTGTATTATAGGTTGGACACCCAGATCCAAATGGATCTCTACTCTTAAATATGGGTTAAAAACATTGGGACTCCAAGGAGATCAAAATAAAAACTTTGACTTTAAATACTATGGTATTGACAACAAAAGTTTATTTTTTCCTACGAGTCCCTTTAGCTTTAATTTTAGCAAAAAAGCCGGACTTCGACTACACTGCCCAGCAAATGGGGTTTGTAATAGGTCACCGGTTTTTAACCGGTTTGCGTAAGTTTTATAACTCTTACCGCTTCCTTTTCTGCCTCTCCCTTTACAGCCTCCTTTGCGACTTCTTTCACCGCTTCTTTCTAGGAATAAAAATAGACGCTTTGCAAATTATGACATCAACAATGTCCCCAAGAACATGGGCCATGACAAACCTTTCTGCTGCCCCGATGCGAGTTCCTAATAATGATGCCACGCAAAACAAATCATAGATGTGGTTATACATGAGAATGAATAAATGTCGAGTTATATATATGTTTGTGATGGTATTATTTAAATACTCAAACTAGGCAACAAACTTCTGCCCGTTCGCCCCATTTTGCTGCAAAACAAGTATTTGTGATTAAAAACAGTTGAGTTTATAGGGTTAGAGTATGCTCCTTATTAACGAATCTTTTTTAAATAAAAAGGTCCTTTAAAAAAACAACTGTTTTTATCACAAATACTTGTTTTACAGCAAATTGTCCTTGCGGCGATTTTTCGTGTGCAGCGAAATTTCCTGCGGCGAGATTTCCTAGATCCATACAAAACAAGGACCTCCCGAAGTATGTGTACCAAGATGGCGCACAACCTGAACACAATATGTGTACCCGGTCAGGGTTCAGGTTCAGGGTACCGCGGGACCATACAAAACAATACATGTGCACATTTCGTGCACAAGAACACTCACCGCCTTCTCCTTTGTCTTGTCCTCTGCCAACGTTGCAGCCAGTAGGGCAAGTGAGAAAAATATAACTAATTGTAATTTCATATTGATTTAGGACTGAAATTTGAAAAGAAAAAATACATTTCAAGAAGTGGTGATTGGATCAAAGATTTTTAGAACGTGTTCTCCTTCATATCGTACTCATTAACAACGGGTTCCCTCATTTCAGAAACCCGTGCCAAACCTTTAGCCTTATAATTATATAAGAACATAATATGAGATTGCATAATAAGAAAATTTGATTCTGAAATCACCTGATTATATTCGAAAATGCCCAGCTCTATTGTACCCAGACCCAATGGCGAGATTGAATTTAGGAACCGGTTCTCTTCTGTATCAAACTCATCATTTTCGGAAATTCATTCTGATCTTATGGCCATATAACTAACTATAAATATTATTAATTAGCATATCGCTATGTAAGCTACATTAATATGACACGTTTTACATGAATCTAACACATAACGCCAAATATAACGCTAGGTGTCAGTTTTGATGCGTCTGATAAACCCGTCGAATCCGAACACTGATTTTTAATACAGGACCTCTGAAAAATCTGAGTATAATGTATTAACAAGAAATTCCTATAGACTCTAGAGTATTTAAAAGCAAAATATATTTACTTCTGTTATGAAAATCACGAAGGTATTGAAAATTCCATTAAACCGTTTCTCGGTACGCCATACTTCCTACGCCATCAAGTCCGTGCATCTGAAAACAAATAACTGGCTAACTAATCCCACGCCAGCTCATATTTTTCGGAAGAATTCGGAACCTCGGAACCTATCTATCACGATTTGGGTGAAGTGATGATCGGGCATAGAAGTTGAGCTTGAGACGTAAACTGCGATGCAAAGTCTAATGCTTTTACCACTACGCCAGCGGTTGCCAAATTTTTTTTTCGCGCGGCGCCAAATTATCAGGAAAAAAACTCACGGCGAACACGAAAAAGTGCTGCTTTCAAATAAAACCCAATTTTGTGATTGTTAAGGTACCGCGACGCAACCTTTATGAACCGCTGCACTAGGTCATAAGTTCTTAGAGTGCTCTATACGGAGACCAGGGCTCCGGGAGAGAAACCTAAGGGCTCTGAGAGCTATTCGTTTGTTTATAAAAAATGCTGAATATAGCAAATACAAATCAGCAAATACACCCGAGTCAATAAATAAAGTATTCCTTGTTTACTCAGGAACATTAATCGGTGAGTAACGATGTTATTTTTTTAATTTTTATAAATTTATCATTCATCACGGGCTCTCAGAAGACCTGCACTTGGTTATTACGGTTCTAGGAAAATTCGCTGTAGGAAATTTCGCCGCATAGGAAAAATCGTCTAAAAATTCGCCTTTTTTAAAAAAAGATACGCATACCATAACCCTATAAACTTAACTGTTTTAATCACAAATACTTGTTTTACAACAAAATGCTCTTGCAATTTTTCCTATGTGGCGAAATATCATGCGGCGAGATTTCTCACGCAAATTTTCCGGACACGGGCTGTCAAGCTCACACCTTATTCGTTGTTGGTGATGGTCAAGTGCAGTTGTCAAGATATTCAAACTCGTCAAATATTTACTTTCTATAATACAAATCACGGCGCATTGGAAAGAAAATCTCGATCAAATTAAGACATTTTAAAAGTTTATAATAAACGCGTTTTTAACTAAATGCGATACGCCGGCTTGTTTTCCACATATATACGGTCATGATGCGGCTGAAGGCCCACATCTCCCATTCGTTTTAATTCAGTAGTTCTCAAAATTTTATGTACAGTTGACTAGCCCTATTTTAGAAAATGGATGATATTTCCAGGACCGCTTGAAACTATCTCGTTGCAAAAAGTTCGAAAACTATTTGTCGGAAGTTTGTCCTAACTTAGCACTCTCTGCCTCCCTACCCCTAAAACGCGACCCTACTCGCCTTGTAGTTGCGTTGAAATAGCATAATTTTCATCCGCGCATATATTTTTAGGTATTCTAACCATATTGCCCATACTGCAACGTATTTCCGCGTTTTAGCATATGCTCGGTCGAAAGACGTAATCCGCATTGTTTTATAACAATCAGTATTGTTAATATTATACGTATTGTTATACAACTCATTATGTATCATGGATTATAGATGGCCGTGCTTAAACGGTATGATTTTCTTAAAATTAGATTTGCGCAGTATGGATTTAGTCAGGGTAGCATGCGGGCGAATACGTATGCCTAACGCCAGAAAACGTCGATTTCAAAAGACTTGAGCAGGGGTCGGCAACCTTTTGTCGCTCGCGGGCCAAAATTAAGGTTGCAAGTCATTGGCGGGCCGCACATATTTTTAGAAGGTTGAAAAGCCGAACGAATGGTACTTTTTATAATAAAAATCAAGCAGTTATACATCTCTCGAATAGAATATAGATTTATTTCCTCATTGCATCTCATAAAATTCCATTTGAATATTTTCAGCGCCATTGAACCCTTTGCACTTAGCATCAACTTTTCTGCGTTTTGTTGCCGTCAAAACGAATGTTTTGTTACTATAATTTAGTGAAGCGTCGCGGGCCGGATTACATAACTCCGCGGGCCGTAGGTTGCCGACCCCTGGTCTTAAGCGTTTAAAAAGCGTTTCAAAATACGAAAACCTTTTTTTCTTACATTTCAACAGGGCATTTAAGGGCCCTTTACTCATTGGCCCACCCTCCTGGCTTCGCCACTGGCCGTTAATATGGGTAAATACAAATTATTCCATACTCCGCTGTTTCACGATCTCTCTTGTGTTCCTATGCATACTATTTACAGCATACGAACCTACAACTTGTAGATATACATAATACTAGAAGTGTACCGATGTATCGGTATCGGCCATTTTCCGGTATCGGTATCCGTACTTGTAACGGTATCGGATAAATGGAGACCGATTTTCATGATTTCATTTTGCTTTTCAATCTGATCAAAAATGTTTTAAAAAATAAGTTAGAATACTGATGCTGAAATTTTTTTGCTCGCGGTATTGGCATCGTTAAAATATACTGATAAAATACTAATCAGAAATACAGCGATTAAGCAATAACAGAACAGTAACCTATCTCATGCCAACCCAATCTAAGATAGACAACCAGTGGTGCATCTAGGGTACTCGTGTCTTGGCAGCCGTTTAAAAAGGGGTGCAAAAAGGGCGAAAATATTCATTCGTAAAATGTTCACTAAAATAATTGAAACTCGTATTTTTACTCAAATAATAACGTACAGATATCTCCATTCAACAGCTGTCTTCAAAAATTATTGATTAGAGAGGCGCACTTTCGAACTTTGCCATGGGTGCCATTTACAAAAATACGCCACTGTAGATCACCAATAAAGTTAGTAGTGGGGTTATTACAGGATGATAACGATTTGCTATTGCAGCATTTCTCAAACTTTTTTTGTCCCAGAATGCCTACGTTTTTTAACTCGCCTCGCGGAACACCAAGAAATTAGAATGTAAAATTGATAATACAAAAATTGTGTAATGGATTTACTTTGTGCATCAACTTGCACGATAGGCTTATCAAAACATCTTTTGAGGCTTCCAGATTTAAGCCAACAATCCATTGAGAATTTAGAAGGTAAAAGTGATTGGTGGTTTTTTGAAACATTCAGCTTATGTCAAATTTGAAAAGTTTGCTGTAAACTTGACAATAAAAAATTAGGCCGAGGGTATTGAACGGTTAACGAAAACGCCATGCTTTGAGTAACACTATTCTATTGCAATCACCGGTCTATATTACTCAATATTTACACGTTCAACCTGTTAAATTTACGATTTTTCTAACAGTCCTTTGTTTATTCATAATAACTTCCTTTACGCACATCTCACATATTGAATCTAAGATAAACGCAACATAGGAAGTTGAGCATATGCGATTTCATTCCCTCAATCGCAATATTTAAAGTTTAAGACATATTGATTCATTGTTTTTATGAAACTGCGTAAGATTTGTAAAATAAATTGAAAAATTGAGTTAATTAAATATACTACCCGCATTTTCAAAACTAATAACTTCACCCAGATATAAATTTTCTTTATCTCTGTCTGGTAACCCTATATCTGACCCCAAAACTGACCTATGACCTCTAAATTTAACTCCGAAAATGAACTCTGACCTCTATATTCTGACCCCTCGTTAGGGAAGGAATAGGAAGCTATTACTATTATGTTACGATATTACACGAACTACCATAGGCCCATTTTAAATATCCGGCGACGTATGAGAGGTCGCCTAGGAATACCTTTCACAACGAATGATGTCTTTAGGGGGTCAAATTTTCTAGGAAGTTTTATTGAACCCGGAAATCGTTCCTGTGCGTGAAGTGATTTCCTGTGATAAAAGATTTTATTCTGCATAGATTTGTTGACGTAATATTTATTTTTACAGTCTGTTGGTTTCTGTTTTTCAGCTTCTATTTTTGTCATCCGTTCTTATTCTTCTGTCCTAACATCATTGATTTGCAGTTTCACAACACACCATTTCCCATCGCTGGGTGTTATCGCTTACAAACATACTGCATTCACATGCCGTAGCAAGCGCTTCATTCAAAGTTGCAGCAAAGACGCGAGCCGTGTTGGCCACACCCTAGCCACGCCACTTATTTTATACAATGCCTTCCTCTCCGAACAAGGTCCTATACAAGCACCTACAAATAGCTGACGATACGTATGGAAGTTCTGTTATTTGGAAAAGCCAGAATCTTTCTGATTAGACAACGCCTACTCAAATATTACATGGAATCTGAACCCTAGATGTGTCATCTGTTGTACCAACACATTTAAGTCTAAGGCGAGATCAATTATAATTTAATAAACAAATGATACACATTACGTATATAATACATAAAAATGCATTTCGCTATACTCAGCATATAAAAAGAAACACGATTACAGATGAAACTATGTTACGTATTTTCACGAATAACAAGCTTCAAAGTGCCATAATGCAGTGGCCGCATGCTGCCCGCTAGATACTTCTGTGTGGCCCGCGGGTGATTTGGAAACACGTCACTTCTCTGGTCTAACAATCAAAGCCGGTATTGTTATGCACGCGCGCGCTACTCCGATAATTTTCGAAATCGCGATTTATGTTTTGCACTAGTTTCAATAAATATTGAACTTTGTGTGCCCTTCGCGACCCTTAAAATTCGTTGCTCGACCTCTCGCACCCCAGTTTGGGAAACCATGATTTAAATATCTCAGTATTCAAACTGAATCACGCTTAAAACAATATCGGTATACAATCTCACATCCATTAGTGCATATCAGCAACCTATTAATAACCCCACTATTTTTTACTAGCAGGTTATGAAACTGAAGTTTCATGTTTAATTCAAATTTAGAACTTCAAACAGTTCCTTCATTTATGAATGGTGCAAAAATTTTCGCACAAAAGATTTTGCTATTTACTGTAAAATTTCAAATAAATTGGAGAAGATTTTGTAGAAAAATGTAATTTAACAGTCAAAAGAATACAACAGAGGAAGATTTATTGCTACTAAACGTATTGTTTGTCTAGCCTGCAATGGAAATATCCAATAATGGTAGATGTGACTAAATAAATTGTTTTACATATATTTGGGACGATTTTACAAAACTGAACATGGGTAAAATATTTTCATGCAGTCAGTTTATACAGCAACAGAAAATACCTAATTCTAATAAAAAAGATATATTGAAAATGAAGGGTGGGTTTTAAGGTAGAGATGAACACTTAAATACATATTTGCCATCTCATATGCAAAAATACTGTATCTTGTTTTTACTCAAGAAAATAAGATTCTTCATATTTTAAAGCTCTTCAGTAATTGAAGTGTTTCATTAAATTTAAACTGTTTCACAATATTATTTTGATTTGTATTTCATGTGGCAAAGTTTGCGGCCCGCCGGGCCTTCAGAATTATGCTTGCGGCCCTCGTGGTAATTTGAGTTGTGCAGGCATGGTTTAACACTTTGTTTTTCGGTGTGTACTAGATACCTCTAATTGTTACGTCATTATCACAGTTTAGGCATGTGTGTATTAGTAACAATTCATTTCGGTATCTTAACGATTCCCTATCGTAATTACCGGTATCGACCCCGTGAGTGCGTTCCCCATTCCTGGCCCGCGAATATCTTTCAGCTTCAAATTTGGGCCGTCAATTAATTTAGGAAACCACTGCGGCATGAAGTGTTTAAATAGAGTTGTATAATATAATGTATTTCAGTCATTGTTAAGCCCATTTAACGAGTTTTAAGGATTGTAATATTACAAAGTTATATATAATGCTCATTTTGAGGTATTCGGTATTGATTTTAACTCAACACTCAGGGAAATCTTAACGGTTGATTTCATTGTGGTAGCGGATTCTCTTGCCGTTTCTTCTCGACAAAATAAAATTGTTTGTTTCCAATCGGCAAACGACAGTGTGACAATAACAACATCAAGAAATTGGCCTATCGGATTGAGAATAGGACTACACCAATCAAGCTTTACAAAGCGATAAAAATGTACATTGCAGTCGCTGTAGCTACAAAAGTCACAACTAAGTAGATTATCCAGTACACAAATGATTGTTCTCGAGTTTCCGTGGTCAAATTCGACGACGTCCAGTTATAAGTCTGACCAGTTGCATTCTCATAGTGTTGTACCATGTCAAACGCGGCCAGTAAGATTTTAAAATCGAAATATTTTCAAAATCTCAAAACGTCTAAGTATGTTTTATGAAAAGATAGAGGAAAGGTTTTTAAAATAAGCGCACCAACTAAATACTTGTATAAATTATACGTTTGCTGACAATTCACTTTCTTCTTGTCAATTGTTCTTTGTGCACAAGTTCAAATCAGTTTCCAAAAGATCTATATAAAATTTTAATTTTCACATAGAGATAAATTGAAAACATTAAATGCAATGTTCACAAATTTTAAATATGCATTTACAACTCTTAATAAGCGTGTGAGGGTTTATGTTTATTTAACCGGATAAAGCCATGTTAGATATAATCATAAAGTCTATACAACGGTATTGATTGAACATTACGTACCAATTTCTCAATCATTTCAACAGTAATAGACAGCTTTGAATAATCACTTCATTTAATTTGGAAATTTTTACAGTATTCATGTTTTTTTCTGTTAATTTTTCGTAGGCGGAGCTTATCATATTACACAAATGCATTTGAAAAAAAAGGGACTCAAAACGTGGTTGTTTTAAATAACTTCATAAGTCAATATTTTGTTCCAAAATACCCAAACTTTGCACAAAGTACGGAATACCCTGATTGTATTTACAAGCAATAAAGAAATGTAAGCATCCAAAATAAGGCGGGCAAGGATCTAACAAATATTTTTATACTAAATTAGCTTCACGCTCCCACAAAAATTATGTCCCCCCTCCCCCCTTTGTTGGGCGCGACCCACAAATATTATTATTTGGGAGGAACGGTATCTCTCCAACTCGACAACACCTACCTAATTATTACACTCTACATGGAATATATATGAACCTACCTATGTAATATGGGAAACCATCACATTTAAGTCTATCGCTTTAACCGCTTTGCGCTATCGCTCATAAGGCATCATCAAGGACTCACGGTACAATCGGGCCTTATTTCACTTAATCGCTTCCTGTCATATAATAATCACGCCAGGGGTCGGCAACCTACGGCCCGCGGGCCCGATCCGGCCTGAGGAGTACTATAATCCGGCCCGCGACGTCTCACTGAATTATAGTAACAAAACAGGGGTTTTGACGATTATATTCTGTACGTAACAGAATTTATTGTGAGACAAGTGTAGACTAGATCAGTTGAGTAGCTCTGGGCTAGATTATATTAATATTTAACAAGTATAAAATTCACAAGTACTCGTTTATTGAGCCAATTATTTAATTATAATTAGACAAATGGCAACAAAACGCAGAAAAGTTGATGCTAAATGCAAATGACTTTCTAAACTAGCGCAACGAATTTCAGAGGTACACCAATTGACACAAAGTACTATATCTAGCGGGACGCTGGCATTACCATGTCAGTTTTGATGCTTGTGTGTTTAATTTGATTCTTAACGCTGAAGAGCGAAGAAGGGCACGAAGTGGCACACACACATCTTTTTCTGGTATTATCGTCTCAAAAAATAGAAGATGCAACAATCAACAAACGTTTCCTTGATCTTCGTTACACTTTTCAAGTTCAACTCAAATTTACACAATTTCCATAGCCATATTCGTGTGAGAAAAAGTGCTTCTCCGTAAAATAAAGCCACGGCAGAGAACTTGAGCAACCCTGGTTCAGTTCATATTGATTAACATATTTTCCGCATCTTTACTCTAATTCGCACAGAGCTCCGTGGTGAATACTATCGGGAAAGTAATTCCACATCCCTTGGTTGGGTGAATCGGAGTTCTTTTCAACCCATACGATCATCTGCTTACTCCTGAAAATCCGCTGAGGGGTTCCTGTGGAAATAGTGTAGTTAGTTAGTTCTTAAAAAGTTCAGCAGTTCCCAAACGTTTTGTTCTTGCCGCGCCAAATTCACGGCGCACATTCACGCAAAATGCTCAAGCTTCACGCAGCTTGCGAAACTGCAGTTACATAACAATAGAGGCAGACACAACGTAACAGATAACAGAAAGTATGCAACATAGAAAAATAAAATGAATTTATTGAATCCTATACACAGCATATAGGATGAGAAACATCAAATATTTTCTATAAATACAATACGTAAAATATTAA
This sequence comes from Styela clava, assembly GCF_964204865.1. Lineage (NCBI taxonomy): Eukaryota > Metazoa > Chordata > Ascidiacea > Stolidobranchia > Styelidae > Styela > Styela clava. The sequence goes on along the minus strand of NC_135252.1, from coordinate 23,924,807 downwards.
ATCATATTTCAGTTATGTTTAACACAATTCTGTTAATTTTCGCGCCGGACTTGGTGCCGGACTTGCCGCAGTGTTTTTATTACTCCAGGAAAGACCTAAATTTTCCAGCGAAAGAATAAATCTCCCAGCAATTTCAAATTTACAGCTTTAAAATGCTTACTTTAGAGTGATTTTCTAAGAAAATATGAAAAAATTGTTCAAACTTACAGCCGCCGTTTTCGCTTCCTTCTTTACCTCTTCTTTCTACAGCAAGAAAATAAAAATAAATCAGAATTAGAATTTACATCCCCTGAGCTAACTAATTTTGTTCGTCCACTCTATATCAAGTTGTGTAAATGTAATGAAATCTATGGGCAGGGGTATATTCACTTGGCTAACACAGACAGTCCCAGAACTCGTAATAGAACCAAAATAAGAAAAATTGGAATAAAATTATGGCCTAACCGCGACCTGGTACACACACTACGGGAGTCCCTCCCTGCCCCAGACACATTTTATAAGCAATTTTTTTTTAATTGTTGGCGTTGGGAAGGAATATATCCTGTGGTCATAATTTAAACAGACAATTGTAGTTTCGGTTGCAATTGATGTTCATCTCGGGCGCACCATTCTGACGTAGAGATCCAATTTCACAACTTGATCATTCTGCTCTTTGAATAGCCTTTGTAGGGTCAGGACCTGACACAAACCACGGCCCGCGAGCCAAATCCGGCCTGATGGGCAACTCAATCTGGCCCACCAGCGGCTATCACAAGCAAGCTAAAACCAAATTTTGATGTTTCGGCTAAAAAAATAGCTCAAGAAATTGTTAGGATTGCAATTTAAATTAGTTTTGACATGAAACTTAGGTATTGTTTTTCACCTTTGCTTTTGTAACACGTTAAAAAATAAAAACTTGTAACTCCAGACAATTTGGCAACTTACTGCTGTGTCCTTGGCTGCTTTTTTCACTTCTTTTTCCTGAAAAAAAAAAGGGTGAAACGTTAATTCATACAGAAGTTGGATATACAACACGTATGGCAAAATTCTCGAAATTAGAAGTCGGTAATTTTATATTGAATAGGACTAATTTGGAATAATCCAAAAGCATCTTGCGCTGATTGTTGTTGTTAATATGTTGTATGGCGCTCATTACCTAAGTGGTCTTTTGAGCCAATAACCAATAAAATTCTAAGTATTTATTTCCAGAAAGCATGCTTCAGTGGTTTTACCCACAATGCCATACCATCATGCTGTGCTGTCATTGGTCAGTTAGAGAGTGGGAAACAGAACACAGTTGTTGTGTTTATTTGGCGCTCCAGGAGTATGTGTACCAATATGGAGGTAACTAATTTTGTTCGCCTACTTTACAAGTTGTGTAAAGGAACTGAAACCTATGGGCAGGGAGTATATTCACTTAGCTAATACAGACCGTCCCCGAACTAGCAATAGAAAATGAGGAAAACGGGAATAAAATTATGGCCGAATCCTAATCTGGTACAGTACCACTATTTAATTTGCGAGCATCTAATGATATGTAAAGCGTGTCCTGTAACTTTCGAAGTGACATACATGTTCTGAAATGGGAGAACCCGTTCTCAGTGAGTTCAATACAAAACAGAATCCCCTACTGGTTATATCCCCGACCCTCGCAAAACAAAGACTAAATTTGAATAATCGATTCCATGATCGTAATTGACTCACCGCTGTATCTTTTGCTGCCTTTTTCACTTCTTTTTTCTGAAATATAACGAACAAATTAGATATAAGCGACTCCATTTTGGTGAATCGTAACATCCTAATTTATACAAGTTTCTAATGTTAATCAGTGGCTTTCAACCATTTTGATGGGTTGGGTTGATGGGCCCCCTTTAGTCATTAGTTTAATTTTCTGAAACGTCGGCAAACCTAATTTGATTATATTCAAATGATATACATATGACAATATAAAGTCTCGGGGTTGAATGAAAATTTGTGGAGCCCCTTAACTGTACTGACGAAACCCCGGGTGCCGCGGAACACCTGTTAAAACCACTGAAATTATCACTTAATTTTATATATGTACTGATAACGATTTTAGTCAAGGATGTGACGTTGAGGGGGTATTTCATCCATCAATTGAATTAGAAAAACAAGCTCCGTTGCGTATAGAAGTAAAACACCCCTGTTTGAGTCTGGATTTGTGTAAGTATTAGCAACTCTTACCGCTTCCTTTTCCGCTTCCCCTTTTACAGCCTCCTTTGCCACTTCTTTCACCGCTTCTTTCTAATAATGTAAAAACGGACTTTGTTTGGCTAGGTATGGAAGATTGTTTATAAAAATTTCCCATGTAAAACTATTTATTCATTTTCTGTCTCTTTCGGCAATTTAGCGGTTGTTAGTAACTACTAGATGAGTAATAGAGTGACTTTGCTATGCAAAGAATTTACAAAAATTATCCTTCGTTCGTTAACGTGAAACAAATTTATTCTTATTTATTTGCTTTACTTTTATTTGTCCAGGATTTTATGAGCCTACTTATTTTCCTCTAAATATAATGAGGTTTTAGAATGCATCGGCACATGCACACATAACATTCAGTACATTTCCATAAAATTGGTCCGAAAAATGCAAAAAAGTTTTATCGCCATAGTTCCGAATAATCCACAACTACAAAACAGAGATGTGTCAACCAACTTTCCTGCTGCCCAGGACGAATTTCTGATAAAGACGCTCCTTATACCATCTTCAAATACAAATCGAAGTATAAACAAATTATAGATGTTGTTATACATGAGAATGAATAAATGTCAAGTAGAAGTGAAATGTTTGTAATAATATTATTCGAATCATTAAACTAGGGAAAAAACTCACCCCTATAACGTGCTGCCCGGGAAGATTTGGGGAGTATACAAATTATGGGGCTCCCGAAGTATGCGAACCAAGATGGCGGACATCGGCATGTAATATGTGTACTAGGTTAGGGTTAGGCCATAATTTTAGGTATAAATACTACGGGAGGCTCTTGGCTAGTCTTCGAACTGATAATAGGACTAAAATAAGGAAAATTGGAAAAAAATTATCGCCTAACCCTAACCTGTTACCCATGTTACGTTCCGATGTCCGCCATCTTGGTTCGCATACTTCGGGAGCACCGAAATTATATATGTTGTTATACATGAGGATAAATGAATTGAAGGTCAAGTAGGAGTTGAATGTTTGTTATATTATTATTTAAATTTTTAAACTGGGCAACAAACATCTTGTTTGCTCCCCTCCCCCAGACACACCCCCGCCAAGAAAAATAGCAATTAAGCAAAACAATGTGCACACTTCGAGCCCAGAAACACTCACCGCCTTCTCCTTTGTCTTGTCTTCTGCCAACGTTACCGCCAGTAAGGCAAGTGAGAAAAATATAACAAATTGTAGTTTCATATTGAATTAGGACTAAAGGAAATGTTAAATTTTCAAATCTGGCATTATTGCATGAATTAAAATTGTTCTATTTCCGCATTCAACTCAAACAAGCTTTAGAATATGAGAATACATAATTCTTCAGTGACAGAAGAAAAATGCATGTGAATGTATAATGCTATTTATTGGTGAGTTGATGCATTGAAAGCAGCATTTAATGGAAACTCATCTTTGGGTGCCCAATCACAATAGCTGTTATGTTCATTTAACTTACATGAAAAAATGACTGTCTGCAATCCTGCCTGTCTGTAATAACCAATTTGTACAAAAAGTGGGTTTGCCAACCAGAACACCTACACACCAAATTGTAGTTTCATATTGATCTATGACTAGATTTTTATAAATTACATTATTAGATCAATGATAGATTCAAGAGGGTTCTCTCTTGTATCGAAGACACTAACAACAGATTTCTTCATTTTCAGAAACCCACGCCAAACGTTTAGCTTTATAACAATATAAGAACGTAACGTCGGCGGTGTGTCGCATCGAGCTAGTCGGTAGGAATACGCTCGCCACTGCACCTCTAATTACCCTGCGTGGGTTCGCAGGTTCGTGTTATGTGCGAGAGGATTGCTGGACTCCTCGCCGCCGTAGGGTGGTTCACGTAACCGCTGGTCGGTTACGGCTTCCTCCATCATCAAGTACATGCTTCCGAAAACAAATACCTGGTTAACTAATCCGGTACCCGACATTGACCGATAACCGGACGAGAGACCGTGGTTTGCCAAATGATTAAGTCGTCTTATCGGCTTTCCTCCCCCCCGGGATAAATATGTAAATACTATCTTAATATAAGATCCCGTGATAAAAAGATTCGATTCTGAAATCACAAGGTAGTCAAAAAAGCTCTATTGTATACAGACCCAGTGACGGAGTTTGAGGAACGGGTTCTTTTTTGTATCAAATTCACGAACAACTCCAAACCCTCATTTTCGGAAATTCATTCTGATCTTATGGCCATATAACTAACTATAAACAATATTGTAGTATATCGCTATGTAAGCTACATTAATATGACACGTTTTACATGAATCTAACACATAACTTTCGAAACGCCAAATAAAACGCTAGGTGTCAGTTTTGATCCGTCTGACAAACCCGTCGAATATGAAAAATCTGAGTATAATGTATTGACAAGAGGTTCCTAGAGTATTTAAAAGCACAATGTATTTACTTCTGTTATGAAAATCACGAAGGTATTGAAAATTCCATTAAACCGTTTCTCGGTACGCCATACTTCCTACGCCATCAAGTCCGTGCATCTGAAAACAAATAACTTGCTAACTAATCCCACGCCCGCTCATATTTTATTTGGAAGAATTCGGAACCTCGGAACCTATCTATCACTATTTGGGTGAAGTGATGGTCCGGCATGGAAGTTGAGCTTAAGACGTAAACTGCGATGCAAAGTCTAATGCTTTTACCACTACGCCAGCGGTTGCCAAATTTTTTTTTCGCGCGGCGCCAAATTATCAGGAAAAAAACTCACGGCGAACACGAAAAAGTGCTGCTTTCGAATAAAACCCAATTTTGTGATTGTTAATGTACCGCGACGCAACCTTTAGGAACCGCTGCACTAGGTCATAAGTTCTTAGAGCGCTCTATACGAAGCCCCAGGGCTCCATGAGAGAAACCTAAGGGCTCTGAGAGCTATTCGTTTGTTTATAAATAATGCTGAATATTTTTTGAATGCAAAGCAGCAAATACAACCGAGTCATTAAATAAAGTAATCCTTGTTCACTCAGGAACATTAATCGGTGAGTAACGATGTTATTTTTTTAAACTTTTATAAGTTTAGCATTCATCACGGGCTCTCAGAAGAAATGCACATGGTTATTACGGTTCTAGGAAATTTCGCCGCATAGGAAAAATCGTCGTATGAAAATTTGCCTTTTTTAAAAAAAGATACGCATACCATAACCCTATAAACTTAACTGTTATAATCACAAATACTTGTTTTACAACAAAATGCTTTTGCAATTTTTCCTATGCGGCGAAATATCATGCGGCAAGATTTCTCACGCAAATTTTCCGGACACGGGCTGTCAAGCTCACACCTTATTCGTTGTTGGTGATGGCCAAGCGCAGTTGTCAAGATATTCAAACTCGTCAAATATTTACTTTCTCTAATACAAATCACGGCGCATTGGAAAGAAAATCTCGATCAAATTAAGACATTTTAAAAGTTTATAATAAACGCGTTTTTAACTAAATGCGATACGCTGGCTTGTTTTCCACATATATACGGTCATGATGCGGCTGAAAGCCTACATCTCCTATTTTATTTAATTCAGTAGTTCTCAAAATTTTATGTACAGTTGACTAGCCCTATTTTAGAAAATGGATGATATTTCGAGGACCGCTTGAAATTATCTCGTTGCGAAGAATTCGGGCACTACTTGTCAAATGTTTGTCCTAACTTAGCATTCTCTGCCTTGCAACCCGTGAAAAGTCGATCCTATCCGTCCTAAAGTTGCGTTAAAATAGCATAATTTCCATTTGCGCATATATTTTTAGGTATTCTAACCATATTGCCCATACTGCAACGTATTTCCGCGTTTTAGCATATGTTCGGTCGAAAGACGTAATCCGCATTGTTTTATAACAATCAGTATTGTTAATATTATTCGTATTGTTATACAGCCACATTATTTATCATTGATTATAGATGGTCGTGCTTAAACGGTATGATTTTCTTAAAATTATATTTGCGCAGTATGGAATTAGTCAGGGTAGCATGCGGGCGAATACGTATGCCTAACGCCAGAAAACGTCGATTTCAAAAGTCTTGTGCAGGGGTCGGCAACCTTTTGTCGCTCGCGGGCCAAAATTAAGGTTGCAAGTCATTGGCGGGCCGCACATATTTTTAGAAAGTTGAAAAACCGAACGAATGGTACTTTTTATAATAAAAATCAAGCAGTTATACATCTCTCGAATAGAATATAGATTTATTTCCTCATTGCATCTCATAAAATTCCATTTGAATATTTTCAGCGCCATTGAACCCTTTGCACTTAGCATCAACTTTTCTGCGTTTTGTTGCCGTCAAAACGAATGTTTTGTTATTATAATTTAGTGAAGCGTCGCGGGCCGGATCCGGCCCGCGGGTCGTAGGTTGCCGACCCCTGGTCTTGAGCGTTTAAAAAGCGTTTCAAAATACGAAAAATCTTTTTTTCTTTCCTTTCAACAGGGCATTTGGGGCCCTTCTCTCATTGGCTCACCCTCCTGGCTTCGCCACGTGCTGTTAATATGGGTAAATTATTCCATACTCCACTGTTTTACGATCTCTCTTATGTTCCTATACATACATTTTACAGCATACGAACCTACAACTTGTAGACATACATAATACTAGAAGTGTACCGATGTATCGGTATCGGCCATTTTTCGGTATCCGTATTGGAGACCGATTTTCATGATTTCATTTTGCTTTTGAATCTGATCAAAAATGTTTTAAAAAATAAGTTAGAATACTGATGCTGAAATTTTTTTGCTCGCGGTATTGGCATCGTTAAAATATACTGATAAAATACTAATCAGAAATACAGCGATTAAGCAATAACAGAACAGTAACCTATCTCATGCCAACCCAATCTAAGATAGATAACCAGTGGTGCATCTAGGGTACTCGTGTCTTGGCCGCCGTTTGAAAAGGGGTGCAAAAAGGGCGAAAATATCCATTTGTAAAATGTTCAATAAAATAATTGAAACTCGTATTTTTACTCAAATAATAACGTACAGATATCTCCATTCAACAGCTGTCTTCAAAAATTATTGATCAGAGAGGCGCACTTTCGAACTTTGCCATGGGTGCCATTTACAAAAATACGCCACTGTAGATCACCAATAAAGTTAGTAGTGGGGTTATTACAGGATGATAACGATTTGCTATTGCAGCATTTCTCAAACTTTTTTGTCCCAGAATGCCTACGTTTTTTAACTCGCCTCGCGGAACACCAAGAAACTAGAATGTAAAACTGATAATACAAA